>NC_089249.1:21445154-22045154 GCF_963930625.1 Muntiacus reevesi
AGATCCCTGGACTGCCTTGGTTCCTCTGGAGCCCTGAACCTGGGCGCAGCAGAATGGGACGCACTGGCCTCCCAAGGTGGGCAAACAAAACGGAGCAGAAACAAGCAACCTGAGTTGCCAAGAAGACGTAAAACCTTTAATCACGCGGTCAAGCAGGGCAGGGGTGAAGTCGGGTTGGGGAGGCTGGGACTGTTGCACAGGGCCGGGCTTCACGGCACCGGGTCAGGCCCTGCTGCCACCCCCAGCCACGTGGCCAGGGCTCCCTTGGCCAGGAGGAAGCACCAGAGACCGCCACCGGGGTCACCTCTGCCCCCGAGTCTGCACAAGCACCAACGGGCGGAGGCCGCCTCCCTCTAGGAAGAGGGTCAGGCCACCTGGGGCTGGGGAAGGGGAAGGGGAAGGCTGGGGGCCACCAGGCTGTCCCACCCTGGGAGGAGGGAAAGGACAGAAGTCCTGATGTCCCTCACTTGGCCTCAGCCTCTCCCAGTGCCTCCCTCGGCATCATGGCTCAGAGGAGCATCCCCGGACTGACCTGGAACATGACTGGCTTCAGTTCCCCAGACCTGCTGAGGGGTCCAAAGCCCAGTGCCCTCCTTCCTGGCTCATTGCCCAGCAGTGGCATTTGTAACTGCAGCAGCAGCCAGGGGCAGCTCTGCTGGGCAGCAGGGCCTCAGCACCTTAACAGAGTGTGGAGGGCCAGGGGCATGGGCTGGCGAGGGGCACCAAGGAGGTCAGAGCACCTGGGGACAGACATCAGTGTCTGACAGCGACTGGAAGCCTGGGAGGACGGAGGTCCAGGCGGTTTTGGCAGAGAGGGCTGTGCACGGCCCTGACAGCACCAGGGAGCGGGGCACAGAGGGCATGCCCTGAGGGTGGTGGGGGTAGGAGCCCTCGCAGGGATCCATCCCAGCCTCGGAGGGAGCTTGGTCTGGGCTTCCTCCTTCAGGGGATGCCTTATCCCAAAATGCCTCCAAACCCCTGGGTCCTCTTCTGATAGCACCGTCCCCTGACCAAGGTCCCTCTGGGTTTGCTTTAAAGATGGGCATGGGGCAGAAAAGAAAGGAAGAGGCAGAAGATACCCATTTCACCTCGGTACCCTAACCTGTCAGCCTTGGGGAGTGGTGGGTAATGAGGGGCCACAGTGTCTGAAAGCCCAGAACACAGATGTATATGATCAGGGCCCCAAGAAGTTCTCTGGGGCTGTTTTCAGGATCCTCTGTGTCTCCCCTCCCCGGCTGGACTGGGTGCTTACCGAAAGCAGGGCCTGTGTCTGCTTCCCCTCAGCCTTCCCAGAGCCAGGCCCAGAGAGGGTGATCAGTGAATGTTCAGCGACTGAATAAACACACTATGGGTGTGCATGTTGGGGGCAGACAGGAGTTCAGAGAGAAGGAAGAGGTTGCAAGACACAAGAGGAGGAAGTATCCTAGAAAGATGAAATTTAAGGAAGTTGGGAAGATTCCAGAATGCTTGGAAGATTCCAGGATGTTCGGAAAGTACCAAAATGTTGTGAAAGCTGTAGGACCTGGTTACTCAAGGGGGGTTCCAGAGACCAGCAGCACCAGCATCACTCAGGAATGTACTAGAAATGCTGAATCCTGGGCCCACTCCACACCTGCTGAATCAGACTCTACATTTCAGCACAATGCCCCAGTGATTTGTATCACATTCAAGTTCGAAAATGGCTGGTCTACAAGGTGGAGAAAGTTCTAGAAGATGTAGGTTAGGAGGTTTCCTAAAATGTTCAAGAGGAGAGAGGCAGGAACAGACTAGGAGGGGTGATGGAGGGGAAAAAATGAGGAGGAAGTCTGCCCAGAATGCCAGGTCAGGGGCCCATTTTACAGATGGGCAAAATGAGGCTCCCACAGGAGACAGACCTGCCCACAGCCACCCCAGGCCAGAGCTGCCCCAGGGGAGGCACTAATCATCCTCAGGCTTGATGAGGTGGCCGCTGAAGGTAATGTAGGTGTCTATGTCGTCACTGTAGATGGCATTCTCACGCTCGCGCTTGAAGAGCCGTGCCCAGACGCGGTCGCCCGGGGCCAGGGCCAACATCACGCTCTGGCTCTGCATGATGCTGCGGTCGCTGGGCTGCGCGTACAGGATGACGGCCGCCTTGTCGTTGTGCACCACATGCACGTAGGTCTCCTTAAAGTTCCAGCTGTGCACGTTAAGGCTGAAGAAGTAGAGGCCGCGCAGCGGGGCAACGAAGTGGCCGGCAGCCAGGTCGAAGTGCCCGTCGGGGTTCACGAAGACCGTGTCAAAGAGCAGCGGCTGGAAACCCTCGCTGCTGTGCAGGGCCGTCTTGCGGCCCACCGAGAAGGCTGAGAAGCGCATCTGGCATGGACTGCCAGGGCTGCCCGCCTGCCCCTTGGCACCCTTGATGCCCTGGGGGCCACGGTCCCCCCGGGGACCCTCCCTGCCCAGCTTCCCGGGTGAGCCCAGCAGGCCTCGGTCCCCTTTGTCACCTGTGGGGACAAGAAGAGGAAAAGTCAGGGCAGGTGCCCAGGGCTGCTTCTAAGCATCTGCAGAAGGCTCTACCCTGACCAAGAGAAGGTAGGCCAGAGGAAGCATCATTTACTGAACACCTACTGCATGCCAGGCATCACTGCCCCAAATGACCCTTTAAAGGAGACACCATGTCCACTGCCATTCATAGGGAGGTGAAGGGCTTGCCTGGGTGGCATGGCATGGCTTAGTAGCAGGGTGGCATGCATGCAAGTTAAGTTGCTTCAGTTGTCCAACTCTTTGTGACCTCATGGGCCGTAGTCCACCAGGTTCCTCTCTCCATAGGATTCTCCAGGCAAGAATCCTGGAGTGGGTTGCCATTCTCTTTGTCAGGGGATCTTCCCAACCCAGAGATCAAACCCGCATCTCCTGCAGGTGGATTTTTTACCACTGAACCACCAGGGAAGCGCCACTGTGCATGCTAAGTCACTTCAGCCATATCCGACTTTTTGTGAGCCCTATGAACTTATAACCTGCCAGGCTCCTCTGTCCATGGGATTTCCCAGGCAAGAATAGTGGAGTGGGTTGCCATTTCTTCCTCCAGGGGATCTTCCTGACCCAGGGATCGAACCCAGGTCTCCTACAATGGCAGGCAGATTATTTTCCACTGAGCCACCTGCAAAGCTGTGCTTCTTGAGGAAACAGATCCCAAATATTTCGCTACTGCCTGTTACAGTGCCGGTAATCACCCTCAGCCACATCCCTTTGAATGAAATGGACAGCCCTGTGTTCTCCCGGGGCCCCCTCTGACCACAGCAATGTTGCTAGGAAGAGGGGAAGAAGGGGCAGAAAAGAGGACACAGGCCCTTGGAGGAGAAGCCTGGAGAGAAGCAAGGAGGGGGGGATCAAGGTCTCTGCAGAAGTCTTCCTCACCAGCCCCATTGGTGAAGTAACTACCTCATCACATGCCCTGCACTTTACAGTTTGCAGAGCACTTTCTTCGTCCCAGTCCCGAGGGATGGTAGTTATAGTTTATACATGATGCAGCGAGCCCAAGGAGGAAGAGATCCTGCTGCCCCACACAGTGAGGAAGCTGAAGAGCTGGGGCTGGGACCCAGGGAAGGTGCCAGGTGCCTTCTGCCACAGCAGATGCCCGCCCACCTAACAGGCAGCTGGAGAGGTGGCCCAGAAGAGGTGACATGGGATTTCATGGAGGGCAGTGACGGGGAAGTACTGTCGACACCCAGCTACCTCGTTAACCTCACACAGAGGGCTCTGCTGGCCTTGGGGAAGCGGTGATGTGTGAGGTGGTGAGAAAAGTGGGGAGAGGAAGAGAGTGTTTCAGATCCGCGGAGTGGAGTGGTCCTCTGTATTTCTCCCCATAAATCCTAGCTCTGCTCCTGACAGTGGCATGACCCCAGGAGATCTCCTCTCTCGGAGGCTCAGTTTTCCCCATCTGCGAAGTGGGAGGAAGAAGCATACCACCCTCACAGGGTTGTGAGCAAAGACAGATGTAAGGAAGTCAAGGGCCTGGCCCCAGGAGTGACCAGCTGCTCGCAGGCCCCAACAGCAGAAGTAGCTCTCTTGGGTTCTGGTCTTAGAGGACAGGGGGTCAGCTCTCACTTGAATGGCTCAGGGGGTCCCCACAGCTCTCCCCACTTCTAGCCTTGTCTCCCACCGTCTAGTCTCCAGGAGAAATTAGAGGGATCCATTTGAAACCTAAGCCAGGTGAGGCCCCTTGTCTGCTCAACTCCTCCCTCGCTCCCTATCTCACTCAGAGAAGAAACCCACATTTTGTTTCTAACCTCAGCTCCTCCGCTTGTCCCCTGCTCCTTAAACATACCAGGTCCACTACTCACTCTGTGAATAGAGTGACCTGCTATTCACTCTGCCTGCAATGCTGTTCCCCAGGTATCTACATGGCTTCTTCCCCACCTTCTCAGGGAGACCTCCCCTGACCTCCCCCATTCAATATGCAACCCATGCCCCACACCTGCACTCCCAGTGCTGCTTCCCTTACCTTTTTTCACCTCAGCACTTCCATAGCATTTATCACCTTCCATCTCTTTAACTTGGGTGATATGTTTATTGCTCATTGTCTGCCTTCCCCACTAGAACAGAAGCTCCACAGACATGGCATCTCTGTCTGATCTGTACACACTCCCTCCCAGAATTCAGAATGATCCTGGCACATGGTGGGTACTCAATACAACGTGTGAATGACAGAAAGGGTCTGAGACAGTTTTCTGTCCTGGTTTCTCCTGCTCCTGTCACCTCACCTCCCCCAGGCCCAGGAAGAGACCTTCCCACATGCCCTCCTTGATGCCAACCAGGCCAGTCCAGCCCGAGTCCTGTGTGGTCCTCACCCTTCAGGATGGTGATGTTAATGTAGGGCCTGACCTCAGGCAGCACATATGGGAAAGCAGACGGAGAGGCTGAGGACGCATGAGCAGCATCGGCAAGGACCATGGGGTCTTCAGAGTCACAGCACCGTCGACAGGGCCCAGGGGAACTAGAGGCCACAGCTTCCCCAGAGGTGGGCTCCTCGGTGGGGAGTCCAGACACCGAGAGAAGGAGCAGGAGCGCAGCCCAGAGGAGGCCCAGGGCAGTCGTCCCCATGGCGACCTGGAGCAGGAAGGAAGGACAGGAATATAGTTACCTGAAGGTCTACACTCTGCTGATGCCTAGAGTGGATGCTGCCACCTGCAGCATGGGTGTTCCTGATGTAACCCAGGGAGGGAGTGCTAGTGTCCCATTTAACAGACAAGAAGACTGAGGCCTAAACAGGAAGACAAGTTCTCCAAGTTCACAAAGAGACCTGAGGTAGTGCAGGGCCTGGAGTCTGAGTCTCCATTCCTGGGCGGTTTCCCCCAACGTGGGCCCACAAAGAAGGACCCCCTCTGAAGATGAACGTCCTGGGAGGTCTTTGCTGGGGTGGGTGAGGAAGACACCCTGCTGCCCATGTGACATAGCCAATGAGACTGTAAAATGCTTTTCCCACACTCCCAGTCTCCCTCAGCCTTGTTTTCCTGTCACTGACTCCATAGTCAATGGAATACAAGTTAGAAGAAGGAGCCCCTTGGGACAGACTAATTAGAAACAAACACGCAAAAGAAGTCCCAGCAGTCATGCAACACCGAAGGTACGTAGCTGGTGTCAGCCCACCTCCTCGCTCAGCATCTTTGTGCAGTCAACAACTTACACAACTCAACCTCACCCAAGAAACCCTATAGGGAGGGAGCAGGAGAGAGTAAAATTCATTGGAAGGTGGTTGTGTCAATCATCTTAGACCTGCCAATCAGCTGCCAGGGTGGTAATTTGGAATTAAGGGACAGAACCCAGGAGTTCTGGAAAATTGAAAAGGAACAAGGGAGTCCAAGGATTTGTGAGGATCCGTCTTTGGCCTTGGTCTAGAAGGGATCCAGAGTTCCAGAAGAGGGGCAGAAGGTAGCCTGGACAGCAGTGACTGGAGGCAAGCCGGGCTGGTGGGCAGGAAGCCAGGCAAAGAGCTTCTGAGGTGGTGGCAGTCTTTGGGGGCTGGCACATGTTATCGCAGGATCAGAAACTCGTTTTTTGAAACCAGACTGGTTTTTACACTTCTGGCGTTTCTTTGTTTATTTCCTTTTTGTTCTCCTGTAACATTTAGTACAATTCAAAAATATTTTTCTGTGGTTAATACGCGTAGAGAAGGTAAAATTATTATTATTTTTTTTAAATGCCCTTCTATCCTAACCTGAGCACTGAAGGTAAGAGTTGAGTCTTAAAGGGGCAGGAGCAGCCCCTGCACCAGCCCTCTCCGACTCCCCGCTCCCCGGAGCTGGGTCGTAGCAGTGGGCAGCAGCCTCCAGAGTCATCACCCTCTCCTGGAGGTGGCCTTGTTCCCTGCCCCCCACCCCTACCCTGTGCCGGTCTCCCGGTTCTGCTCAATAAGTCAGGTTAGGTCTTCAGGGAACAGCACCCCCTCCGGCCAAGATTATCACCCTTACCTTTTATTTGTAAATTATAATACACATCCCAGCGATTTTGAGAAAAGCAGAACCCCCTCTTTCCTGGCCACAGATGTGAGACTTTAGAATCAGACCTGAGATTCCAGAATGGTTTGCAAGCTGTGTGACCTAAGGCTAGGGGCTTAGCCTCTCTGGGCTTCTTGCTGCTTAACATGTTACAAGGAGGAAACAACACTACCTCCCCCACCAGGCTATTTGGGAGGCTATTTGGCAGGAAAATCACCTGTCTGGTAAAAGACTCTTAAACATTTGTTCCTCTTTCTGCTGCCCAACATGACCTCTCCCCTAGTCATGCATGGGACAGGAAGAGTAGAACTGTTCCCAGAGAACTGGCATGGTCTGGGGACATTTCTGTTGGGCCAGACAGCTGGGAGTCAAAATATCTGTGACACAGAACTGTGACCTGGGGCGGGGGGAGGGGGACGCAGGAAGCAGGAAGCAAAGCAGCCTTTAACAAAAGTAATAACCACAGCCACGGTCACTGGCTGTCCCTGGGGGAGGGTGTCATGCAGGCATCAAGTGGAGGGACCATGCCGTGGGGGTGGTTTGGGGGTCCCTGCTGCCTCCACTATGGAGTTGGGGCCTCTTCGGGGTCGAGGGAGAGTCAAGTCCTGCTGGAGCAGACTCGGTGCCTGTCCAGGCAGGAGTGAGCACAAGCCAGGAGCATCGGAGGAGGGCAGCCCTTCAGCAGCGGAAAGTCTCAGCCAGAGGAAGGGATGGGGAGGAGAGAGCCTAGAGGGGCTGGCCGGGGTCAGAGGGAGAGAGCAGGGCCCCACATATGTCCAGGAAGAGAGGGGGAAGGATAGGCATTCCAGGCTCTGACCCCAACCCCCTCGGCCCTGCTGGATGAAGCTGCAGGACCTCCCATCACTCACTCAGTGTCCGACAGCTTCGTACAGCAGTTCATGGACCCCGGGCCTCCCGGCAGCCTCTGGTTCCTTGATCCATGTTTGCGATGATGATAATAACTTGTTGCTGGCCCAGACCCCCAGGTCTGGCGGGCTGGCCCAGGAGGGAGGGAGGAAGGGATGGAGGCAGCGAGGAGGGAGGGAGGGAGGGAGGGCGGAGGGAGCAGGCTGGCTTCCCACTGCCCCTCCTCCTTGCTCCCTCCCCTCCAGCCTCTAGGTTCTGCGGAGATGAAGGGAGCCGGTGGATTCCCTTTGCTTAACTCTTTGGTAGTCCTAGAGGGTCTTGTTTAATTCAGAGACCCTATAAATTTCCAGCAGGAAGGGGTCTGAGGTCCCTGATGTGCGGGCTGGAAAATCAAGCCCTGGAAGGGGTAAGGGCAGGAGCCCCCTAAGTTGCTCAGAAAGGGGAACGCTCCAGCCTAAGCTGAAGGGCTCCTTAGTCCTAAGTCACCAAGACAGGAGGCGTACAGAGGGCATGGGCACCAGCCCAGCTGCCACAGGTTCAAATCCTGGCTCGGGCACCCTCTGGCCAGTCCCTTCCCCTCTCAGGACCTGGTTATCTGTAGAACTCCAGTCCCCAGCTTCATCCATGCCAGTCACAAAGGGAGGCTTAGTAAGTGTTTGTTGAGTGATGTCTCATCTCCTTGGAGATCAGCTAAGGGTGGCAACCAGGTCAGTAGCTCCACCCCCAATGACACCAAAGTCCTACTCTGCCTGGGAATTTTGTCATGGTTATCCATCTTCTTGGTCTTCTAGACCATGGAGATAACTCTCAAGTTCATAGGAGGGCAGCCTGTACAGAAGACCCCAGGGCCCCAGGAAGGGTCTTGCCTCTGCTTCCTTCTGGTTAGGCTGCAGAAGGCTATGCAAAGGCTGCAGTTCTGGCTCCCTGGGTCAGAGAGCCCTGTACAAAGACTCTCTCACAGGTCTCTTGCCCTCCAACCCCCTCTACATTTGTTGAGTTCTTACTGCCTGTGCCAGACTTCATCTTCAGAGGGGCTTTTGTCACCCAAAGGGTATTAACATCCATTATTTCTACTCTTCTTACCCCAGCTTTGGGAAAAGGAGCTAGTGGTGGAGCTGATGTGACTCACCCAGGGTCAGTGAGTGAAGAGGAACCACAGCCCTACAGAATGGAAGGAGTTCCCACGATGACCCAACTGGGTACAGCTGTGGGCAAAGGCTGCAGTTCAGGGTCTGTCTCCTGGGCAGAGAGAGGTGGTGACATTGCCTCTCAGGAGACACAGGAGTGCAGCGACCTAAGGGGGCTTTATTGAAGTCTGGGGCTTTGGGCATTAACTCCAGGCCCCACTCACAGTTGGGCAAAGTGTGAAGAAGGGAACAGTCCTGGCTGTGTGTTGTTGACCATCTCTTGTCTCTGAGCTTCTGTTTTTCTATTACTTCGGGGGGATAGTCACACAGAATATCCAGACCTGGAAGGACCCTTAGAGGTGATCTAATCCAATCCCTTATCCTGTCCAGCAGGGACACTGTGACTCAGGGACGGCAAATCTTTGACTCAAGGTCACATAGCAGATTGGAGAATAGTTGGGATGAGAGCCGGACTCTCCCAACTTCTAGCTTTGGGCTGCTTCCCTCTCTCAAGCCCACCTGGCGTGCCCCCCACCCAGACCTATTTAGGGGTCCAAAGCAGCCCAAAGGAACACAGATGGAAGGACTGTGGACCCTGGGAAAGCTATCAGGTCCACACTGGCTGTGCCCTCTATGTGGCCCTGCCCCAGGCAGCATTCCCAGGGCACTGAGCCAGGGCTGTAGAGGGAGGGAAATAAGCGGAGCCACCCTCTCCTCCCTCCCCTCGCTGCTGCCACCAGAGGGAGAAGGGCTGAATCAGCAGCACTGGAGGCAGACAGGGCTCCTGGCTGTCTCTCAGAGATCTGGCTTAGAAAGCCTAGCATCTGAGGACAAAGGGATGGGGGATGCGGAGAGGCAGGGTGGGGACACAGGATTGCTTTGGTCCAGGGCCCATTGTGTGCTCCTGCCACGCTCAACAGGCCCTCTGCAGAGAAGGAGCCTCAACTCAAAGGTTTGGAAGAAAACACTGTTGTTCAGTTGCTAAGTCATGTCCGACTCTCTGCTCCGCCATGGACGGCAACATGCCAGGCTTCCCTTTTCTTCACTGTCTCCCGGAGTTTGCTCAAATTCATGTCCATCAAGTCAGTGATGCTATCTAACCATCTCCTACTCACCCACCCTCTTCTTTTGCCTCCAATCTTCCCCAACATCAAGGTCTTCTCCAATTAGTCAGAAAATAATATTTTTTAAGGGAAGTGTTACATCAGTTATTAAAAGTGGTACAGAATTCCAAGTGGATTGTTAACGCAATCCTTTGTAGAAAAGAATTGGAAACATCCATATTACACATTTGATCCATAGCTCAGCTGGTAAAGAATCTGCCTGCACTGCAGGAGACCACAGTTTGATTCCTGGGTCGGGATGATCCCCTAGAGGAGGGCATGGCAACCCACTCCAGTATTCTTGCCTCAAGAATTCCATGGACAGAGAAGCCTGGTGGGCTACAGTCCATGAGGTCGCAAAGAGTCAGACACAGCTGAGGGACTAATCACACATTTGAGCCAACTATATTTTACACACTTTCTCTGGAATGCCATAGGAAGGTGCTAATGCCATTTTGATGACTTAACTTTGCTATATAAATTTAATAAACTAGGTATATACATGGGTGGGGGGTGGAGAAGGAGCCTCATCTCACTAAACAGGTGAGGAGGCTGAGGTCTGGACAAGAAAACCATTCTCACCAGGTTCTAGGTCCAGCTTCTTTGACTCCCAGCTGTGGTCAATGCCCCAGAAAAGGGCCTCTTGTCCCCACCCCCATCTCCCAGGCACCTGGCAGTGATGAGGGGCGGGGCAGACAAGAGGGTTGGATTCTGGAATATTATACACAATTTTAATAATATTCTTCCTCCCACTCTCTTTCATCATCTGGAAAATTTCTGCATTTGTGCATGGGCCCTTAGTCTCTCAGCCATTCTGCAGCTCTCCACAGCAGCCCAGGCAGCTTGGAGACAGAGTCACAGCCCTGGGTCAGACAAGACTGGGTTACATCTCAGCTCCACTTCCTTCCAGGTCTGTTGACCTTGGCCACGTCCCCCTACCTCTGAGCCTTGGTGTCCCTGGGCCAGAGGGACATGAGGAGACCAAGACCATCTGAGCAGCCTGGCAGGATATCCAATGGGATACACACTGGCCACCAACCAGTGCTTCCTCCGGGTTAAATCCTGAATATGGTGAGGACATGAGCCCATTCTCCTCCGGCACACATCTGAGACACAGACTCACGGACTCTCAGAACCAAGTTCCTAGCCACACCCACCTTGCAGCCCAAAGTTTGGACAAAGATATAAAAATAGTGACACTTGGTGCTTGCAACAAGAACCCTTCATGCATTTTTTAAAAATAAAATGTGCCCGTGGTAAAGTGAGATAGAACAGAAAACAGGATTCCTGGAGTCAGCTATGCAAGTGGTGTACGGCAAGCCACCGATCTATTAATAACTGTTCTCGGGCAGTCACCGACAAACTAAACAAAGGAAACCGTGAGCGCCACCCACTGGGGAAGGTCACGGAGCCGGCACCGACCCCAGCCACCGGGCCTTCTGATGTACCCCATCGTCCAAGGGGGGAGATGGAGGGCCCACTGAGATGCGCTGTTCCCGCACTTATTCCAACAACGTGGATAGGGGGTCCAATGGGACCTTCGCTCTCCCAAGCTGCTAGCTTACGCGGCTTCCTGGATCTGCAGAGCCCCTCCTTCGACCAGCTGAGTAGTCGAGGGTGAACGTCGCTCTCCAGACTCCATTTCTCCGTCCTGGGCTTTCTCAGCAACGCACGTCTGTTCTACAGGTGTTCATCTGACTTGGGCGAGTTTAATCCCATTTTACAGAAGGGGAAACCGAATCCACAAGAGGACTACAGAAAAGAAGAGCCAGCCCCATCCCAGCCCTCCTGGCCCCTGACAAGGACGGTGGTTACACAGCGGGAAACTGAGGCTCAGGGAAGCAGGTGCGCCAACTGGCTCCTCCTCACGGCCGACTAGGGGCAGAGCCAGATGACGGCGCGGGCAAGGTACGCGGGAGGCCACTGCCACCTCCCAGTTCTCTCGGCCAAATTAAGGGGCGCGACTCCCCCACCCCAAGCCGCGGAAGCCCCAACATCCCCCCACCCCCACTTCGGGCTCAAACCCTGGGAAAAACTGCCGCCAGCTGCGGCCACTCTTGGCAACACCCAGGGCTCTGCTAGAACAGATCCCCGCCACAAAGAAACCCGCCGGCGAATTCGCTCCGGCCACCGCGCCTGTAAGCCAGAAGCCCAACGCGAGATGGGCGAAGGCAGCCGCAGCGGCGCCGGGGAGGGACCTTTGAGAGTTCAGCTTCGCTGGAGCCGAGCAGAACCGAGCAAAGCCGAACTTGGCCGAGCGGAGCCGAGTCCAGCCGAGTCAAGCGGGTCTGGCGGATCATAGCCGGATCTGACCGAATGGTGCCGAGTAGAGCCGAGTTCGGCCGAGTGGAGCCAAGGGGAGAGGCAAGGTCACTCGGCGCCCCCTGCTGGACACAGAGACCGGCGCTGGCCTCAGCCGAAGTTAACGCGCCAGTCCTGCGACAGTCGGGGGCTACTGAGCCCGTTTTATGGATGTGGAAGCTGAGGCTCCAAGACGTTTCGAGCCTGGCCCAAAGGCACACAGAGCTAAGAAATGGTGGCTGTAAGGTTCGAAACAGATTGTATGGCAGAGAGCTCACCTGCCACTGCCACCCACTGCAGTGATCACTGTGTTTGCTTTGATCTCACAGTAATTGCTGCCATTTATCATGATCATTCAGGAGGAGGGGGACCTACCCTGTCTGATGATCCGGGGTAAACCCACCCTGGAGCACAGAGATAACCCCTGTTCTTACAAGTGGTGAAACCAGGTGGGCTCTGGGCGCGCTGACCCAGCACAGCCGGGCCAGCCGTTCCGTGTGCAAATATTGACATGTTTCCTGGTCATTAAAGCAGAAAGCAGGTCGGAGAGGCCCTGTACGACTGCAGGCCTCATCTTCCCTTCCTGTTTACAAGGTGGCCAGAGGGCAGGAGCTCCCGGCTGTCTGCAGGCTGTGTCCCTGGGCTGTGTGAGCCAGGACCTGGGGTGTCTGGGACCCTGGAGGAGGCCTAGTGTGGCTGCAAGCACTGTCTTTGAGCTTGTGAAAAAGTGAAGACTGGCCTTGCCCTCCATGCACATGTGTGTGCTCAGATACATCAGTGATGTTCATTCCTTGGGCAGACCACCTTAGCCTGCCAGACAGACCTATGCTGAGGCTGCAAGGCTGGCTGGAGGGTGGCTGGACTGGGCTTGTAGAACACAACTGAGGTCACAACAAATGAGTAGTGTCCAAGGAAGGTCAGACTGCATTAGTGGACGCAGCCACCCCCGCTGGCCAGGGGCTCCTGGAGTTTGTCCGGCTTGATGTCAGCCATCCTTTCTTTGCTTCTCTCCTGGACATTTGCCATTCCGAGCAGAGCTGAGCCCACGGGTGGGAAGAGCTGCTTCCTGTTGCAGCCTGTCTGTGCACTTTTCTCGATGAACGTGGTACTCAATTCTTTGGTGTGCTGCTTGCCCTCCTCAGTGGTCATCTGCCTCTTGTTGGCCAGGTTCATCTTGTTGCCCAGGTCCATCTTGTTGCCCACCAGCAGCATGATGACATCACTGTCCCTCTCGGTCCTGACATCAGCAATCCAGAGGCCTGGGCTGCCCTTCATGCTGCTGAGTCTTGCTCAAGGACACCGCCTGTCACCACCAGTGGCTGCCAAGGAGCTAACACCATTGGCCTCCAAGTTCTTTGCACACCCAGCATCACTCCTGCCACGCTCACCTTCATTTTCGTAGTTTCTAAAAACTATAGGAACTGGACTGGGGACTAGGAAAATGGGGTTCTTGGTCTGCCTCTGGTGCTGTGACCATGGGTGAATCATGTGACCATCCCAGGCCTCACCGTTTTCAGCTGTAAAATGGGTATGAGAGCTGTTCATTAGTACTTTTAACATCTTTCACACTTCTTCCCAGAGCACAAACTCCAGTTCCCTCTTGACGCTTGACTGGGCTATAACCCCTCCAGCGAGATTTCCACCCCCACCCATGGATGGCTTCTCACTTTTGTTAAAGCACTTCTCAGGTTTATTTAATACATAGTACCTACAATGCACTGTGAAAGTGAAGTGCTAGTTACTCAGCTGTGTCCAGCTGTTTGCGACCCCATTGACTGTAGCCCACCAGGCTCCTCTGTCCATGGGATTTTTCAGGCAAGAATACTGGAGTGGGTAGCCATTCCCTTCTCTGGGGGATCTTCCCAACCCAAGAATCAAACCTGGGTCTCCCATGTTGCAGGCAGATTCTCTACTGTCTGAGCACCAGAGAAGCTCTGTACAATGCACTGTACTACTCACATAATCGTCTTAACATAGATGTCTACCCTCATCTTCATTTCAGAGAAAAGGAAATTGAGGCACTGAAAGGTTAATCAGACAGCTAGTGAATAGATGAGTGGGGATTCAAAACCAGACACTTCCAGATTCCAGGGGCTTAAGAACCACCCCTTTGTCTCTTATGTTCAATGTGACTTTCTTCGCCCCTGAAGACAGACCTTGTATTTCTCTGCCTTCCACTTTTTGCATTTGGCATCTGTTCTATAAACACTTGGTGAGTGAAGACATGAATGAATGATAATGTCCAAGGTCTTCCTGAGGCCCAGGAGAGGCAGGGCTGCTGGCTCTGTTTTGCAGGTGGTAATTGTATTAGTTTGCTAGGACTGCTGGACTGAACTACCACAAACTAGGTGATTTAAACAACCGAAATGTATTTTCTCACAGTTCTGGAGGCTGGAAGTCCAAGATCAAGGTGTCAGGCAAGGCTGCTTCCTTCTGAGGGTTGAGAGGACAGACATGTTCCAGACATCTTTCCCAGCTTCTGGTGGTTTGCTGGCTGTCTTTGGCACTGACTCTTGGGTGCATCACCCAGCATTTTCCCCATGCTCATGTCTGTGTCCAGATCTTCCCTTCTCTAAGAACACCAGTCATACTGAAATGGAGACCCACCTTACTCCAGGGTGATGTCATCCGAACTCCTTATGACTGCAAGGACCCTATTTCCAAATAAAGTTACATGTGAAGGTACTGGAGTTTAGGGCTTCATGTGAATTTGAGGGAGGGGGACACAATTCGATGCACAGGGGGAATTAACTTCCTACGAGGTCCTGTCTGACACAGTTTCTGTCCCTGAACTGGGCCTTTCTCTCTTGCGTTCACTGCCTTTCTCCAACCCCAGGGCCTTAGCACATACTGTCCCTCTGCCAGACACACTCAGGCTCACCGTCTGCTCTCAGTGCACCCCCAACACAGACCTCTCCCCCCACTTGTGTTCCTCCAGAGAACACTGCACTAGCATTCCCACTGGATAATGGTCCATTCACCTGTGTGGCTGCCTGTGGGTGTCAAAAGCATGGGAACCATGTCTATTTCCCTCCGCTGTACTCCTGGTCCAGTGTCAGGGCCTTGCACACAGGAAAACCTTTGTCAACTTAAGGAACTTTGCCCAAAGAGGTCAAGTGAATGGCCAAGGCCACGTGGTAGGTTCGTGGCAGAGTGGGCCTATGTTCTGGGTCTCCTGACTTTGGGTCTCATGACGTTTAAGGGATGTGTTTGCCTCTGGTCTTCCCGTAGACTCACCAAGTCTCACCAGGGCCTGCCGGCCACAGAGGAGCACCCTGATGTTTTGACGGGACTGTGGCCTTGTACAACTCCCCTCACCTTATGCCTGGAGTTCTTGCTGTCTTTAGAGTGCTTTCTTCTGTGTCTGGAGTCCTTTGGAACCCAGGCTATCACTTCCCTATGGGACAGTGACCTCTGCCTCCCCCACTCCTTGGAGGTGAAAAGGGCTGTAGCCCTGGGCCCTTGGCTTCCCTGTCCCAGGCCCTGCAGACTCCTTTCTGCCGGTGCTGAGGCTGATGTAAGAAGTCCTAGTCCAGAGCCTGGTAGCCATGGGCTGTTGCCTGGCAACTGTCTCTGAGAGACAAGTTTAAGGTAAGGTCTTGGGTCTTGGACGTCTTGAGCAACTTGGACATCTGGAGAGAAGGAATCAGGCAGGGAGGGCCATCACTACCCCTTCCTGCCTGCCTGGGCTCACAGCTCCAGAGCCTCCCCTGAACCCATAGCCCCTGTGGTTCCCATAAGCCACAGATTCTCTCCCCAACCCCCCACATGACTCTTTCCACCCCCTCGATTCTCCCCACATTTATTCAGAGTCACCACAGTGCACCAAAGAATTGATGCTTTTGTACTGTGATGCTGGAGAAGACTCTTGAGAGTCCCTTGGACTGCAAGATCAAACCAGTCAATCCTAAAGGAAATCAACCCTGAATATTCATTGGAAGGACTGTTGCTGAAGCTGAAGCTCCAATACTTTGGCCACCTGATGCCAAGAGCTGACTCATTGGAAAAGACCCTGATACTAGGAAAGATAGAAGGCAGGAGGAGAAGGGGATGACAGAGGATAAGACAGTTAGATGGCATCACTGACTCAAAGGACATGAGTTTGAGCAATTCCAGGAGTTGGTGATGGACAGGGAAGCCTGGCGTGCTGCAGCCCATGCAGTCACAAAGAGTCGGACACGACTGAGTGACTGAACAACAACAGCAACCACACTGTACCAACCAAAGGAAGTAGAATAACGGTGTGAAAACTTCCCCCTGGAGCTGTGAAATGGAATTTCTCCCATTCACTCATTTATCCCAGATCATCTTATGAAGGGCCCACAGCATTGCCAGGCCCTGGAAAGACAGATGCATCAGGCTTGAACCCTGCCTGGAAGCACAAGGCTAGTAGGACACTCCCCCTCCCACACGCACATGTGTGTGCACAGGTAGTGAGTGACACATGGGAAGTCAGGGAAGCTGGAGGGCTGTGGGTTCCAGAGAGGTGACCCTAGCCAAGGCCCCACTCCCCACACAGCCGTGGCTGCCAGCAGTCCCTCTGCCCCCAGCCCAGGCACACCTGCCACACTCACAGCAGGCCCTGTGTTTCACCCAGTGCACCTTCACTCGTGGATATGGCTAAGATGCCTGAGCACCTACTGTGTGCCTTGCCACTGTGTTTACACACTCCTCCTCCATCCTGCTATTGTTGCTGCCTGGCTCTTCTCTCCCTGCCTAACTCCTACCCCGTCGGTCAGGCCAAACTGTCCACCACAGGGTCCCACCTTTTCTGTAGCTGGAAAGATGGGCTTATGCCTCACATCTGACCAATCATGGCATTCTATCACTTTGTCTTTGGTGATCGGTCCATATGGCCATCATGTGACCCAAATAGAACCAATCAGCTCTCTCCCATGAGATCTGAAATTTGGACACAGGAAAAGAGTGCTTTTGGATCAAGCTTTCTAAGGATGTAGGTTGAGGTTTGTCAGGAGCATCTCCCATGACTCCTGGAGGACCAGGATTCTGGAAGGCAATACACCAGGAGGCCTGGGCATGCAGAGCTGAGAGACGGGAGAGAAGGGGTATCCTGATAGAAATGCATGCATGGACACACCCCCAGTCAGGCACACCAATCTAAAAACACAGTGCTAGTCAAAGCAATTCGCCCAGGTCAGTCATCGTGTATCACCAACTTTATTGACAAGAATTCGCTCAGAATTTTCCTAGGGGCCTCCCAGCCACCCTTTAGAAGTGGCTCACTTGCCCCAGGAATCAGGAAAGCAAGAAATGCTGGAATGCCAGGGATCTTCATCCCTCAGACCCCCAGACCCTCCTCAGGGGAACCCTAGAATGAGGACTGGGCCTCCAGCCTCCAACCTCTGTACAAGCTCTAGTTTTGTACACTTCCTTCCCCCTGATGGGGCCTCACTCTCCCCCAAGCCCTGCCCCCCAGTTCTTGGCCTCTGAACCTCAACTTCCCTTCGTTGTGTCCTGTCATGTCCTTACCCCCAAGGACTGGAAGACAGAGAAGCCACTTCATGAAAGAGAAGGAGGCTGCCTCCACTCTACAATCTGCTATGCCTCCAACCTCACCCTCTGCAGTGTACATGGCAGTCTACCCCAGATGACTCCTTTTCTTCCCAAATCCCCGGAGGCAGGCAAACTGGGACAACCACTGCCATTTTATGATGGGGAAACTGAGGCCCAGAGAGGTCAGGCTGGACAGGATCTGGAGGTCTCCCAGGTTGTGATTCCCACATTTTCTCTGAGAACCCCCTACCCTCTGAAGGGTGGGGGTTGGGAGATTTAGCAAGAGTTACCACCCTCCTCAGAACCAGTCTCACTGTGGCTCTAAGGGGTCATCTCGGGGAGGGAGTCCAGGCCAGCCCAGGCCCAGCCTTGGACAGTGGCCTCTCCCTATGGTCTCCCTCCAGCCTCCTCTAGTCTTTTCTTACTTGAGCCTTCCCGACCTGGATCTGGGGAATGTGAAAGACCGGGAGGCCTGCTCCCCAGCCTGCCAGGGCCATACCACTCCTCCCAACCTCTCTGGGGAGCCAGGCCCTGCTTCTCAGCTCTGCCCCCAGGCTCCCATCAAGGCCCAACACTTCAGCGCGCTGCAGGCCCTCAGGGGTTGCTGGCCCCACACCTTTCAGGGCATTAGCTTTTCTGCCCTGACGGCATCCTTTCCTTGAGTTCGATCAGGCCAGGCACAGACTGGCAACTCAGTTTCATTGAGGCTGCCACTGAACTCAGCCCAGAGGGGCCAACGTTGACCCCAAGGTCATGAGACAGGTCTGACCTCCACTTCTTCTTCCTTCCCCTTCCCCTCCCCCATCTCTTCCTCCTTTTTCTTCCCCTCTCCCTCCTCCTCTCCTTCCTCTTCCTTTCACGTCTGTTTAGACGTGCTGCCTTTCCATGCCAGTCTGCCCAGGCCAGGCCCCTGCCCTAGTCAATCAGCAGGGAGAATTTCTCCTACGAGACGGCTCCTGAGCCCTCGAAGACCCCGAGACCCCCTCCAGCCATAGGACACAAAGCAAGCTGCTTTGAGGGTTGGTCAGCTGCCTCCAACAGGGACCGAGCTAGCCTTTGGGGAGCCTATGCAACATGGGGTCCTTGTTTAAGAAAAGGAATACAAAATTACATAGACAAAATTTGACTCAGAGCCTCAGAAGGGCCCAAGCAGTCAGGGACCCTGAAGCTGAAGTTAATTAGCTTCCTGAAAACTCCGCCTCTTCTCCTCTTGTCCAGGAACACAGGAGTCCCGGCACTGACCATCTGGGCCAAGAAGGCCTGGAGGTTATTGGGTTGTTCAGCAGGTGAGGCCTGAGGTCCAGAGAGGAGAAGGGCTGGCCCTCGGCCTTGCAGCAAGAGGAGCAGAGCTGACGTGGGGCCTGGGCAGTCACACCCCTTCTCCCTACCAGGGAAGACTTCCTCCTATTTGGGGCTGCAGTAGTGACCCCTATGAAAACTGGGCCCCACTCCCTCTTTTGTGAACCTGACTGAGCCCAGGAAATCCAAGGCCTTGGTTTATCCCTCTGAGGGCCAAGATTCAGGATGCTCTGTCTCTGAAGGGGAGAGCCCATCTGTACCTCTCCCCTTGTTTCTGCTGTGCGTGCTAAGTCACTTTAGTCGTGTCTGACTCTTTGCGACCGTGTGGAATGTAGCCCACCAGGCTTCTCTGTCCATGGGATTCTCCAGGCAAGAATACTGGAGTGGCTAGCCATGCCCTTCTCCAGGGGGACTTCCTGACCCAGGGGTCGAACCCTCATCTCCTGTGGCTCCTGCATTGCAGGCAGATTCTTTACCCCTGAGCCACCAGGGAAGTCCCACTCCTCCCCTTATCCTGACCCTATTCAGGAAGATCAGCCTAGCAGTGATGCCCCTCCAGACTTTTCATCGGATAGAGCTCATCCAGGCCGCTCTCTCCCATCTCTGAGTCACAGGGGAGAGCACAAGGCCCAGAGAGGGGGAGCCACCTGTCTGAGGTCACACAATAAGTCAGACGGCAAGGGGATTAGAGCCCAAGCCTCCAAATATTCCATCGTGGGCCCCTGCTACCTTGGGTGGCACACCCTAGGTGCACCCACAGTCTTTGCCCATTCCTCGGGCTACCCTGGCCCTCCACAGGCCCTTAGAGATAGCTGATGTGCAGCGTGTCAGATTTCTCCCCAGCCGAGGGTTCTTGGGGTAGGAACTGATGCTCCTTGCTGGTGGTGCTGCTGGGAGGCTGCTCCTGTCCACTGGGACCTGGCTGTATGATCTGGTTGACCCGGCCATTCATCTCCCCCTGGCCCCCCTGCTTCCCTGCTCCCTCGTGCCGGTCCTCCCCGTCTCCATCCTCCTCTTCCTCCTCCGTCTTCTCTGGAGGCCCCACGGGAGGCTCCTGGTTTTGCACACGGCGGGAGGGCCGCAGTAGGACCCTTCGGAAGCCCTGCTTGAAGCGGTAGGAGAGGAAGCCATAAAGGATGGGGTTGGCACAGCTGTTGGCGTAGGGCAGGGCCACCACCAGGAAATAGAGGCCGAAGAAGGCAGGCTCCTCGGGCAGCGGGCACACCACGTTGATGATGTTGAGCACATAGAAGGGCATCCAGCAGAGGACGAAGAGCGCCACCACGGCCACCACCATGCGCGTGACCTTGCGCTCAGAATGCCGCCGCTGCTGGCACGAGGGAGCCCGCACCCGCCGCCCGGCGGAGCGCACCTTGACCACAATGAGCAGGTAGCAGAGGCAGATGACCAGCAGCGGCCCAAAGAAGCCCAGCGCGGCTGTGTAGATGATGAAGCCAGCCCTCCAGGCAGCCGCTGGCTCGGGCCACTGCATGTGGCAGGTGCTCATGCCACGGGGCACGCCCGAGAAGACCACCACGGGGAGCACCACTACGGCCGAGGCCACCCAGACAGCCGCACTGACCATGCGGGCCACGGGCGCCGTGCGCCAGCGGGCCGAGCGGGTGGGGTGCACCACCGCCAGGTAGCGGTCCACGCTCATGACCGTGAGGCAAAAGATGCTGGTGAACTGGTTGATGCCATCCACGGCCATGACCAGCCGGCACATGAGGGAGCCGAAGGGCCAGTAGGACAGGGCGTTCTGGGCAGCCAGGAAGGGCAGCCCCAGCATGAACAGCTCATCGGCCAGCGCCAGGTTGAGGATGTAGACGTTGGTGACCGATGGGGTGGCTGTCTGTCGCAGGACCACGTAGATGACCAAGGAGTTGCCCAGCAGGCCCACCACGCACACCACCAGGTAGACCAGTGGGATCAGAATGCCGCTGACAGCCAGCCCTGCTGCACTTGACGCTGCGGACACATTTCCGAGGACAGCATCTGGGGGCCAGGCCGAGGAGGTGTTCCCGGGTTCCGAGGTCGTGGGCACCAGTGAAAGAGAGCCAGGGGTGTTCATGGCCAAGAGACGGTGGGTCAGCAGCCAGCTATTGGCCTGGAGGAGGGAGGACACAGCTTGGTCATGACTTTCTCTCCATGGCCCCTCCCCCATCACACTGAACTTGGAGACTCCCTGGGCACCTGCCCAGAGTTGGACAAGTCATTCATTTATTCTGCACAGGCCAGCAAGGGAGGCTGGCAAGGTAGCCCCACTTCTCAAACAAGAAAACTGAATGTTAGAGAGGTAAAGTGAACACCCTATACGACACAGTAGGGGTGCAGCAGGGGACTCGGGCTTGCCTGCTCCAGAGGGCAAGACCAGCAGTGGCCTGGTCCCTTCCCCTGTTCACAGGACAAGTGTTCCACAAATGTTTCAGTAAAGGGGCGAGTGGATCATTCAGTCAGCTGCTGACAACACAGGTCCTTTTCTCTATACCAGCCCTTTTCAAATGCTTTTGACACCAGTGCCTTTTATATTGCAACTCAATGACGTCATACTGTTCCATAACACATGCCCTTTTTACATATGATCGCCTCACTGGCAGAGACCCAAGTGGATCATCCACTGATACAGACTATGTCCTTCCCACCCCTAAATGATATGTTAAAACCCTAACCTCTAGTGTGATGGTGTTAGGAGGGAGGGCTTCAGTGGGGGTGATTAGGACACAGGGGTAGAGTCCTCGTGAATGGGATTAGTGCTCTTCTGATGAAAGGTCCCAGGTTCCCTTCTGCCATGGGAGGAAACAACTAGAAAACAGCCAGCTATGAACCAGGAACCAGGTCCTCACCATATACTGAATCTCTTGGCCCCTTGATTTTGGGTTTCCCCACCTCCAGAATGCAGGTGTATGTTGTGTATAAACCACCCAGTCTACAGTATTCTGTTAGAGCGTGCCGGACAGACTAAGACACCCCCAACAGGTCTCAGCTCGCACACTTGAAAATACTGCTGCATGTCACCCAAGTCTCTAGATGAACTTCAGCGGATCCGTAACCACCCTCCACCCCCTGCCCAAACTCCGGTGAAAGGTAACACCTCCTTGTATTTTCTGGGCAGAGCCCAGCGCATTCCTCAGATTCTGAATGCAGTTAAGAACCGTACACTCAGAGGTGTCCTCTTCCGTGGGAATCAAAGCCCCTGAGGATCCTCTCAGGCTGGCCCATCCCACTGCGCCCCCAACAAAGGCCCTACCCAGGCTGAAGGACTGTGAACCTGGGGGGTGGGCGGTTGCCATCCCTCCTGCTCCCAAGGCTGACTGATGGTGGAGAAATTCACAACACGCTGGAGGTGAGGACGAGAATAGTCAGCTCCCCCCTGTACCGGTGGGGTGGGCTCCTCTGAGAAGAGGGCGCTTCAAGGGGGCCTTGAAGGGTGAGTAAGAGCTTGCCCAGCGGCTCAGTGGGAACCAGCACCCCATCCACTGTGTGAGACCCTCCTTACTGCACTTCTGTGTTATGAGGAGCCGGGCCTCCTCCCGGCGTCCCTGCTGGACTTGACTCTCCTTAAACATGGAGATGCTCATATTCAGCTCTGGTCCTTTCTGGCGTCCCTTCCACACAAGTTCTGTCTCAGTGTCTGAGGCACTGAGTGAATCAGAGAAAATCCAGGTGGACAAATCTCAACACAAAGGGAGGGTGAACTGCTGATGGAGGTGATCCAGGCCCTGCTGGGGAAGGGCCCCAGCCTAGGATGCCCTCGCCTCCTCAGCAGGACTCCCTGGCTCTCTGGAGACCCAGTTATAGGCCAGGACTGAAGGCCAGAGCCTCCTCTGGGACTGGACCTTCTCCCTTTTCCAAATGATGCCCCCTCTTCAAGTCCCTCGGCTGCTGGCTTCCCTGACTCCCTAGGGAAACCCCAAGGGAGAAAGAAAGCTCTCAGGGGAACCTTCCTCCAGTGTCCCCCTGCCTTCCCAGCACTGGACCTGAAATGCCTTCAGCAGGACCTATGGTCCCCACTGCCCTGTCCTGACACTGCTTTTCAGATGCGAAGCTCCTTCAGAGGGGAGGCACTCCAACTCAGAGCAGACGCCTCTGGGTGGGTGAGCATGGCTGGTTGCCCTTGCCCGATGACCTGGATTTTCCAAGGACTCTGAGTAGGCAGGGTGATGCCAAGAATGGGAAAGAACCCCTTCACCCTGGTTCCTCCTGATGCTTCCCCAGGCCAACTGGGCTCAGAGCATCCCCTCCTTGCTCCTCCAAGCCTCAGGAGAGCCCTCAACCTGCCGTCACCCCAGGTACTAGTTGAGGGGCAGTCTGAATGGTGGGCTCACAGGACCTTCACAGTACTGCCAGTCCCTGGTGACTGAGCCCTGACTGCCAGGCTCCGGCTCAGCAGTGACGTGCCGCATCGTATAGGGTCTCATGAGGAAGGCACTAGGCTGTCCCCACAGTACACACAGGGACCAAATGAGGCCTTGCGCTCAGCTCATGCAGTTGGGAAGGGGCAAAGCTGGGAGGATGCGTTACACCAACTCCCGACCCATCCATTTCACAGGCCGGCAGACTGAGGCCAGGCCTAGAGAAGGCACTTATTTTAGGATCATAACTGGTCAGGGAAACCAGCTGGCATCCAGCTTTCCTACCAGCCTATTCAGAACTCTCTTTACTGCTCCTTAGGCTCTTAAACTATTAAGATCAGGGACCCAAGTCCCTAGACCCTTAGAGACTTAAAAATTGAATTTTAGAATCTTAGAACTGACTTGTAGAGTCATAGATTTTTAGACTCTGTGTCTTTGAATTGGAGAAAGTCAGATTTCCAGAATGCTGGAATCAGCCCTTAGACGCAGAATTGTGAATCTGGGCACTTAAGAGTCCGAACCTCCTGGGCTGGGGAGCTCTACGTCACCGATCCATCCACCTCACCTCCTTGTGTGCAGATCCTCTTTACAGCATCCCCATCAGGTGGCCAATCACAGCCCAGGGCTGAAGGAGGGAGGCTCCTAAGAGAGGAGCAGTGAGCCAGGCAAACCTAATTTCCAGGCTGCAGGGACAGATGCCCTGGGGGAAGCCGGAGGGTGAGCTCTGAGGATGGCATCTCCTGCCCAGACACACACCTGTGTACCCACACACACACACACACACACGTGCTAACACACATGGCCTTGACAGGAACACAGTGTACCAGCCAGGCCCTGCCTTCGTGCAGGAGAATTAAATAGCCCCTCCCAGAGCCGCTGGCCCCCCTGGAAGACTCCCTGCCTCCGCCTTTATCTGGGCAGATCTTCCCTGTCAAAGTTTAACAGGCCAGAGTGCCAGAAGCAAGGAAATTATAGCTTTCCTTGGGTGTAAGTCAGACCTGCAATTTAGATGCTGTCTTTTAAGGAGCTGGGGTACTGTGCATGATCTGGTTCATCCTTTGGAGAAGAGGGCCTTTTTCTCCCTGTCTGGTTTATCTTTGGCACAAGCTTGCCAGAAAACCGTGGGCAGACTCCCTGGAAGACTTTTCCAGAAGGAACAAGGGTCCAGAGGATGAGTGACTGCCCTGAGCCCCATAGCAATTCAGAACCGCCCTCAGGGATGCCAGATCATTCCCTGTTTGTCTATATCCCACCCCCTTCCCTTCTAGATTGCTGGCTTTTAGGTACAGGACCCTGAGTTATTTGTACCTGTAACCCTAGCACCCAGCACAGCACCCAGGGCAGCACCCAAGACATCTGCAGATGTGAATAGACCAAGAAGTTCAGCAAGTAGAACTCAAAGCCAGGTGGGGGGATGCTCCTGGGATAGGCCTCAAACATACAGCATGAAATCCTCACCAAGTCCAAGAGGGAGGGTTTTCAGAGAGGAGGAAGTTGAGGCTCAGAAAAGTTTGGTAAGTTGTACAACGTCAATCATCTGGTAAATGAGAGGCCAGAAGTTGAGCTCAGTTCTGCCTATTAGTAAACCGTCAGTGCCTCCTGGTTCTGCAGGCTTCCCTGAAGGCCTTGGGCTGAGAGACAGCAAGGACTGAGACAGCCCTGGCCAACATAGGCTGATGATCCCTGGCTGACTCCGCATTCTGCTTGCTCTCTGCTCCCCTGGGCCTGCCCGCCAGGAAGAGGCCCAGATGGTCTGTGCCTGCTTCAGACCTGACTCCCAGGAGCACAGCCCACAAGCCCACAGCCCCTAGGTTGGGGACTTAGGGTCTGCCACAAAGGAATGATGCCAAATTGCTGTGACCTTGGACAACTCACTTTCCACCTCTGGACCTCAATTTCCTCCTATTAAAATGAAGACGAGTATACCCACCTCCCAGGGTTGTTGTAAAGATTAAATAGGAGTGTGCTGAGCACAGTGCCCAGTCCAGAAGAGGAGCTCAGGAAAGCTGGAACTTAAGCTAAATGCCATGAAGCATCTGGTTTGTCCAGCTCCGACACTGCTGTTTTGTGATTCCAAGACTCTGGAGTCATGATATGAGATTCCGAGATTAATGCCCACCCCCCACCCCCAGGCCCCTTCTGTCCACCAAGAGGTCACAGGAAGTCCTCTTTTCTCCCTGGACCTTCCTATCCTCTCCCAGCCCCCAGTCCCAGCCTCCCAAGTTCATCCTGGGCAGAGAGTGGGCTCCAGCACCCCACCCTCTGGGACCCCATCCAGGCCCCAGCCTCCTTACCTGCCCATGGGGCGAGGGCTTCCCTCCTTGCAGCCAGGCTGGTTATCATTCCGCTGTCCCCTCTCCCTGCCCAGTCCCCAGGCGTCCCTGAGCACCCCTGAGCTGGGGTCCCCCCACAGTGCCCACTTCTAGACTGCTGGCGGGACCGGGCCCCCTCCTAGGCCTGCAGCGGCCACGGCCACGTCTGCCCACAGAGCCGCTCCCATCTGGTCTCCGGCCCTGACTTCCCACCGCCTGGTGCGTCACCCCCCCCCAACTGCAGGACACGTCCTGGGTGGTGGGGGGAAGGGACACCGATGGGGGGTCTGCAGGCAGGAGGCGGGGGTGGGGTGCAGGGAGAAACCTCCCAAGGAAAAGAAGAGAAATGAGGACCAGAGGACTATGAGAAACCAATAGAAAGAGAGGGGGAAAGGGGGTCGGTCGGAGGTGGAAAGACTGGAAGAGACAGAGAGAGAAGACGGTGAGTGGGTGGAAAGCCAGAATGAGGGGGAGTGATGAGAAATGCGTGACAGGAGAAGAGAAAGAGGAGGAAAGAGCAGAGAAGGGGCCAGAGGGAGGGATGCAGAGAGAGATGCAGGGAGAGAGTGCGGGGAAGGAGGGAGGGGAAGGAGGGGGTGGCAGGGAGAGTGACAGAGAAGGATTGTGCCACAGATGGTGACATGGAGAGCCAGGCAAGGAGGCGGCAGGAGTGGGGGTGCGGGAGGGGCCGGGAGGAGGGGCCGGAGGAGGGGCCAGAGCGCAGGTGCGGGTGAGGGAGGAGGGGCGGCAGGTTAGGGGAGGAGGCTGGGGGGGGGACAGATCTTGTTACCGGGGAGATTTCAGCCACCCACGCTGGCCTTGGCTCTCACAAGGGGTTGGAAAGGAGAGTGTGGTACTCAGGGGAGCTGGGGGCTGAGAGCCAGTGGCGGGACGACGCCTCCGAGGCCACGGTGCACACATCCCCCAGGGAGACAGCTGGGTTCCAAGGTCAGTGCTGCAAGGAGGGCTGAGAGCATGGGGTGAGCACTGGGTGGGGAGTCCACAGTGCTATGGTCTGGGTCCCCCAGCCACAGAGGGACCCTGGGTGGGGGCTCTCAGCCCTGAGACTGGTTGAGTCTGGGGAGCCCCCAGGCAGGGTGAGGAATAGAAATGTGGGGTAAAGAATAACTACTTCAGGCTTTGGGGGCCAAGAGACAACATGAAAGCTGCTATACAGGAGAAAACAAATTCCCACTCTTTGTCAACTGACAACATTTCAAATATAATAATAGTAATCGAGGACTTTTTTTTTTTTTTTGGTGATGCAGATCTACTACTGAGAAGAGAAGAATTCTTTTTTTCCCTTTTTTTTTTGGAGAAGGGTAATATTTTGCTACATTGGAGTTCAAAGTTAGCATTTCCTTTCATCAAATCAGTTGCAAATGGTCTTCTGTAAAACCCATCCTTAGCTGGCAGGCTGTAAAAAAAAAAAAAGCAGGCAGTGAGCCAGACTTGGCCCCTGGACCATATTTGCCAACCCTTAAGATCTCTGTCTAGAGCTTGAACACAGGCCTGATTGCCCCTGGATGCCATGCCCCGGCTCGTGCCAACCAACCATGTGACCATAGGTAAGTTGTCCCCTCTCTGGGCCGTGGGGAGTTTCCTCATCCGGACCATGGGGAGGTTGTTGTTCATCTGCTACATCGTGTCTAACTCTTTGTGACCCCATGAACTGCAGCACGCCAGGCTTCCCTGTCCTTCACCATCTCCCGGAGTTTGCTCAAACTCATGTCCATTGAGTCGGTGATACCAACTCGTCCTTTGTTGCCCCCTTCTCCTCCTGCCCTCAGTCTTTCCCAGCATCAGGGTCTTTTCCAATGAATTGGGTCTTCACATCAGGTAGCAAAAGTATTGGAGCTTCAGCTTCAGCATCAATCCTTCCAATGAATATCGAGGGTTGCTTTCCTTTAGGACTGATTGGTTTGATCTCCTGTCCAAGGGACTCTCAAGAGTATTCTCCAGCAACACAGTTTGAAAGCATCAATTCTTTGGCACTCAGCCTTCTTTATGGTCCCGCTTTCACAACCGAACATGACTACTGGAAAGACCATAGCTTTAACTGACATTTCTCAGCAAAGTGACGTCTCTGCTTGTTAATATGCTGTCCAGGTTTGTCACAGTTTTTCTTCCAAAGAACAAGCACCTTTTAATTTCGTGGCTGCAGTCACCATTCACAGTGATTTCGGAGCCCAAGAAAATAAAATCTGTCACTGCTTCCACTTTTTCCCCTTCTATTTGCCATGAAATGATGGGACCGGATGCCATGACCTTCGTTTTTTGAATGTTAAGTTTTAAACCAGCTTTTTCACTCTCCTCTTTCAACTTCATCAAGAGGCTCTTTAGTTCCTCTTTGCTCTCTGCCATTAAAATGGTATCATCTGCATACCTGAGGTTGCTGATATTTCTCCTGGCAATCTTGATTCCAGATTCTGGGCAGAAGGGACTCAGTCATTCCTAAGTTCCTCTTTCAACAAGAGCATCATAAGCACATGAGTATCAGGTAGAAACAACAGCCCTTTGGGCTTCCCTGGTGGCTCAGCTGGTAAAGAATCTGCCTGCAATGCAGGAGACCTGGGTTTGATCCCTGGTTTGGGACGACTACCTGGAGAAGGGAACAGCAACCTATTCCAGCATTCTGGCCTGGAGAATTCCATGGACTAGTCCATGGGGTTGCAAAGAGTCAGAGATGACTGAGTGACTTTCACTTTCATTTCTTTTATGAAGCCTGCATCCCCAACCGGCCGCATCACCGAGCCTCCTGGCCACCACACCGCCAGTGGTGAGCAGTGTTAGCATATCCAGTTTCCAGATGGAGAAGTCAGGGTCAGAGAGGGTGAGCAGTTTGCTCAGATCACACAGCTAGTGAGTGGAGAGGCAGAGTGACTTTGTGCCAAAGACATCTTCTTAAGTACCTTACCCACTTGGGTGGCCTGACCCCTTCTCAGAAGGCAAGGGGAGGTAAGAGCCAGAAAGGGAAGGAAGTAGGGCAGGAATCTTTATTGAGCACCTACTAGGCACCAGGCCTCTTTCCACACAGGGCCATTCCTCAGGATCAGGGCTGGACTGACTCTGGTTAGGTCCCCAGTGCTCGTGTGTTATAGACCCTCAGAGAGCCAGCAAGACAATGCCTGCAGAGGTGGCAGTCAGCACACAGTAGGACTATGGGGGACACAGCGCTTCTGCCTAGAGCCCATTCCCCAACAAGGCTCTCCCTCCAGGCATCAGTGACCTGTGTGCACAAGTTAAAAGGGGTAGGTAGGCTCTGAGACTCCTAGGAATGAGGGGTGACATCAGAGACACTGTCCCTCTCTCACCCAAGGCCCTCTGGCAGCTTCTCAGCCCCTGCAATCCAGCAGGCTTTGCATCCTCCCGGCCTTGACGCCTGCCTGAGTCTCCTCTGCTGATTTCCTTCACCTACCTGTGGGTTAGGCACATCCAGCCTCTTTCAGTCACTCTTCTGTGTCTTTCATTAATTCATTAGACGGGTGATCTCAGAAGACCTTCCGCTGGCGAGAGAGATGGGGTGGGAAGGGCTGTGCTCTGTGCCGAGGTGAGGACCTGCTCGTGTTTTTGAGGGACCAGAGAAGACCAGCATGGCTGGAGAAGAGGAAGGCAGGGAGGCTGCCGAGGCCAGAACACACAGGGATTTGTCATCTCAGGCTGAATGTGTTGGGAGTCTCGCAGGACATGAGCAGAGGAGTCTTGTGATCTGGTGTATGGTTTTCAAAGGCTCACCAGTCCGGAACCAGTGAGAAAGTGTTGGCCATCCTCGGGGCTTTTGCACAGGCTGTGCCGTTTGTTTGGATACTCTTCATGTCTTCTGTGCTGGGCTGTGAGCTCCAGAAGAGCAGACTCTGTGTGTGTCCCCGTGGTGTCCCCAGACCTGGCACCCGCCTGGCACTGCACGTCCAGTGAGGAGAGAATGGATGGATGGATGGATGGATGGGTAGCTGCAGTGAAGGGAAGAAGGGGGGACCGATCTGCTGAACATCAGCTGGAGGTTGAAGAGGTGGTGAGGGATCCCGGGCACCAGGTTGGGGGAAGCGTGACCTTAGTCAGACACTGATTCCACTCAGGGAGACTTCCCTCAACAGGAGTGGCCCTGGAACCTCCATCAGCCCCTCCTGATGATGGCAAGGCGGAAGGAAATGCAACTCCATACCTGTGAGCTCTGGGGAGCTGGGATGCTGTGTCTGGGAGCGGTGGAGTGGCCCTGCCCTGCTTGACACTGAGGTCCATGGTGCACCTCTAACCTGGGCCTGAACCTGGCACCTTGGTCTGTCACGTCTACCTGGTGTCCTGGAGGGGCTGTCGAGCCCAACTCCCCCAAACAGAACAATGTTATGTCTCCCCCATCAGACTCTGACCTCCTCAAACCTAGGGTCATGCCTCCAGCCTCAGCCTAGACTGACTGTGTCTAACTTGTGTCTGACCCCAAGACTGACTGTGTCTCTGCCATCAGATGGGTGGTTTTCCAAAAACTGGGGCCCAGACTCCTCCTATTCCTGAGAAGCAGGATAGATTCTCCTCCTCCTTCTCCTCCACAACGCACAGGTTAGAGCCGGCCACTGGGCAGCTACTGATGCTGAGACCTGTCCTCTCAACTAAGAAGAGATTAGCCAAAACCCTTTCCCAGCCCAGGCCCTGGGGTTTCATCATCACTAAAGTCCCTATTAAGCGTGTCCTGGCTCAGAGGGTAAAGCGTCTGCCTGCAGTGCAGGAGACCCAGGTTCAATTCCTGGGTCAAGAAGATCCCCTGGAGAAGGGAATGGTAACCCAATCTGGTACTCTTGCCTGGAAAATCCCATGGACCAAGAAGCCTGGTTGGCTACAGTTCATGGGGTCGCAAAGAGTCGGACACAACTGAGCGACTTCACTTTCACTTTCTTTTCTGGTTCATCAGCCCCTGCTGTGTCCTCCTGGGGTTGGATCTCAGCTTTGCCACTATTTGACTGTGTGACCTTAGATATGTGACTTAACCTCTCTGAACCGTAGTCCATCATCTTAAACACCTACTGCACAAGATCACAGGGAATGAGAATTAGTTAACTCTTTTACCCAGCAACAGTTCCCAGGGACACTTCCTGCAGTCGAGAGAGATGGGTTAGCAGACTGGGCTGGTGAGTTTGAGTCCCTGGTCTGCTTCAGTCAAGCAGCATGACTTTGAGAAACTCGTCTGCAAATTTTCTTCTTCAGTATCATGTGCCCCCACGTCTCACCCAGCCCCAAAGTTTCATGAAAAGATCAGATGAAGGAAATGCCTGCCAGCTTGTCTCTGCCCTTCCCTGCACCAAGCTTTACTGCTTTAACTTGAAATTCTCATCTTTCTACCTGTCCCCTGCTCTCCATCCCTGAAAGCTCCCTTCTGGGCCAGACCACCATTACCTCTTATTGATCCGCCTGCTTCTGCCCTCATCCCCTCCTCACCAAGGAGAAAGAGTCTGTTAAAAACAAGTCATGTCAATTGCTTCCATCTTGACACCATTCTAAGACCACCTGTAACTGTAGAATGAAATCCACGGTCCCCACCATGGCTGGGTACCCATTTAAGCTGCCTCTGCCTGTGTCTCTTCCCACGTACCCTTCCTCTCTTTCTAAGAGACATGGCCTTCAGGGAAAACACATATGCCCCAGGCCCTTTGCACAAGTTATTCCCAGGCTCTCTCACCATCCTTCAACAGTTTGGGGTGTCAGATGCTCAGGGAAACCTTCTCTGAAGCCTTTTTATCCTCTGAACTTGTTCCTCTGTGCTTCCTTTTTATCTGTAATGCATTTATTTTTAATTTGCTTTTATCAAAGTACCATTTGTAAGTATATGTTAAAAACCAATGGTGCTAAACAGATTTGTAACAGCAAAAAAAAAAAAAAAAAAAAAAAAAAAAAAAGGGAGTTCTCCTTTGGCCCTGATCCATTCTCTATCCCAGAGGAAATTTCACCCCATTAGCTATTTCTCCTTGTATTTATCTCCATTTTGTTAAATACCCCATTTATTTTTCTATCACTTTAATCCCCAGTTTTACCCATCAATACTGACTTCATATTATGGTAAAAAGATTTTAGACTTCTTGAACACTCTAGTCTCTTTTCCCCATCCTCTCAACATAGCATACTTTCTGTTAAATGCGTGTTTTTGTTATTAATTCAATGTAAATATTATTCCCTGCTCAGCCAGGAGTTAATAATTGTCTCATTTTTTCATTTGCTTCAGTTCAGTTCAGCTCATTCGCTCAGTCATGTCTGACTCTTTGTGACCCCAGGGACTGCAGCACAACAGGCTTCCCTGTCTATCACCAACTCCTGGAGTTTACTCAGACTCATGTCCATTGAGTTGGTGTTGCCATCCCACCATCTTATTCTCCATCGTCTCCTTCTCCTCCCACCTTCAATCTTTCCCAGCATCAGGGTCTTTTCAAAGAGTCAGTTCTTAGCATCAGGTAACCAAAGTATTGGAGTTTTAGCTTCAACATCAGTCCTTCCAATGAATATTCAGAACTGATTTCCTTTAGGATGTACTGGTTGAATCTCCTTGCTGTCCAAGGGACTCTCAAGAGTCTTCTCCAACACCACAGTTCAAGAACATCAATTCTTCAGCACTCAGCTTTCTTTATAATCCAACTCTCACATCCGTACAAGACTACTGGAAAAACCATAACTTTGACTAGACAGAACTTTGTTGGCAAAGTAATGTCTCTGCTTTTTAATATGCTGTCTAGGTTGGTCATAGCTTTTCTTCCAAGGAGCAAGTTTCTTTTAATTTCATGGCTGTAGTCATCATCTGTAGTGATTTTGGAGCCCCAGAATATAAAGTCTGATACTGTTTCTGCTGTTTCTCCATCAATTTGCCATGAAGTGATGGGACCAGATGCCACGATTTTAGTTTTCTGAATGCTGAATTTTAAGTCAACTTTTTAATCTCCTTTTTTACTTTCATCAAGAAGCTCTTTAGTTCTTCTTCAGTGTTTCTGCCATAAGGATGGTGTCATCTGCGTATCTGAGGTTATTGATATTTCTCCTGGCAAACTTGTTTCCAACTTGTGCTTCATCCAGTTCAGCATTTCTCATGATGCAATCTGCATATAAGTTAAATAAGCAGGGTGACAATATACAGCCTTGACATACTCCTTTCCCAATTTGAGACCAATCTGTTGTTCCATGTCCAGTTCTAACTGTTGCTTTTTGACCTGCATACAGATTTCTCAGGAGGCAGGTAAGGTGGTCTGGTACTCCCATCTCTTAAAGAATTTTCCACAGTTTGTGGTGATCCACACAGTCAAAGTCTTTCACATAGTTAATAATGCAGAAATAGATGTTTCTCTGGAGCTCTCTTGCTTTTTCAATGATCCAGCAAATGTTGGCAATTTGATCTCTGGTTCCTTGGCCTTTTCTAAATCCAACTTGAGCATCTGGAAGTTCATAGTTCACATACTGATAAAGCCTGGCTTGGAGAATTTTGAGCATTACTTTGCTAGTGTGTGAGACGACTGCAATTGTGCGGTAGTTTGAGCATTCTTTGGCGTTGTCTTCCTTTGGGATTGGAATGAAAACTGACCTTTACCAGTCCTATGGCCACTGCTGAGTTTTCCAAACTTGGTGGCACATTGAGTGCAGCACTTTCACAGCATCATCTTTTGGATTTGAAATAGCTCAACTGGAATTCCATCACCTCCACTAGCTTTGTTTGTAGTGATGCTTCCCTAAAGCCCACTTGATTTTGCATTCCAAGATGTCTGGCTCTAGGTGAGTGATCACACCATCATGATTATCTGGGTCGTGAAGATATTTTTGTACAGTTCTTCTGTGTACTCTTGCCACCTCTTCTTAATATCTTCTGCTTCTGTTAGGAATTTTAGCGATCAGCAAACTAAAATGGACTGGAATAGGTGAATTTAACTCAGATGTCCATTACTGTAGGCAAGAATCTCTTAGAAGAAATGGAGTAGCCAACATAGTCAACATAAGAGTTCAAAATGCAGTACTTGGATGCAATCTCAAAGTGACAGAATGATCTCTGGTCATTTCCAAGGCCAACCATTCAATATCACAATAATCCAAATCTATGCCCCAACCAGTAATGCTGAAGAAGCTGAAGTTGAATGGTTCTATGACCTATAAGACCTTCACCCAAAAAAGATGTTCTTTTCATTATAGGGGACTGGAATGCAAAAGTAGGAAGTCAAGAAATACCTGGAGTAACAGGCAAATTTGGCCTTGGAGTACAGAATGAAGCAAGGCAAAGGCTAACAGAATTTTGCCAAGAGAATGCACTGGTCATAGCAAACACCCTCTTCCAACAAAACAAGAGAAGACTCTACACATGGACATCACTAGTACAGCCGCTATGGAGAACAGTGTCGAGATTTCTTAAAAAACTGGAAATAGAACTGCCATACGACCCAGCAATCCCACTTCTGGGCATACACACCGAGGAAACCAGATCTGAAAGAGACACGTGCACTTCAGTGTTCATCGCAGCACTGTTTATAATAGCCAGGACATGGATGCAACCTAGATGCCCATCAGCAGACGAATGGATAAGGAAGCTGTGGTACATATACACCATGGAATATTACTCAGCCATTAAAAAGAATTCATTTGAATCAGTTCTAATGAGATGGATGAAACTGGAGCCTATTATACAGAATGAAGTAAGCCAGAAAGATAAAGAACATTACAGCATACTAACACATATATATGGAATTTAGAAAGATGGTAATGATAAGCCTATATGCAAAACAGAAAAAGAGACACAGATGTGCAGAACAGACTTTTGGACTCTGTGGGAGAAGGCAAGGGTGGGATGTTTCGAGAGAACAGCATCAAAACATGTATATTATCTATAATGAAACAGATCACCAGCCCAGGTTGGATGCATGAGACAAGTGCTCGAGCCTGGTGCACTGGGAAAACTCAGAGGGATTGGGTAGAGAGGGAGGTGGGAGGGGGGATCGGGATGGGGAATACATGTAAATCCATGGCTGATTCATGTCAATGTATGACAAAACCCACTACAATATAAAAAAAAAAAAAGAAAGAAATACCTGGAGTAACAGGCAAATTTGGCCTTGGAGTACAGAATGAAGCAAGGCAAAGGCTAACAGAGTTTTGCCAAGAGAATGCACTGGTCATAGCAAACACCCTCTTCCAACAAAACAAGAGAAGACTCTACACATGGACATCACCAGATGGTCAGTATCGAAACCAGATTGCAGCCAATGATGAAGAAGCTCTATACAGTCAGCAAAAACAAGACCAGGAGATGACCGTGGCTCAGATCATGAACTCCTTATTGCCAAATTCAGGCTTGAATTGAAGAAAGTAGAGAAAAACACTAGACCATTCAGGTATAACCTAAATCAAATCCCTTACAATTACACAGTGGAAGTAAGCAATAGATTCAAGGGATTAGATCTGATAGACAGAGTGCCTGAAGAACTATGGACTGGGATTTGTGACACTGTACAGGAGGCAATGATCAAGACCATCCCCAAGAAAAAGGAATGCAAAAAGGCAAAATGCTTGCCTGAGGAGGCCTTACAAATAGCTATGAAAGGAAGAGAAGTGACAGGCAAAGGAGAAAAGGAAAGATAAACCCATTTGAGTGCAGAGTTCCAAAGAATAGCAAAGGGAGATAAGAAAGCCTTCATTTGCTTAGGGTTTTTTTAATCTTAGTTTTCTTGGACTAAGCTTTTCCATACACTCCTGAAGCTCCATAAAAACCATGTAATGGAGTTTCCAGGATTTAATCTCAGTGGTAATTTTTTTCTTGGAGACTCCTAAACTCCTCCTCTCTGACATCCCAGAATTCTTTCTCCACCATCATACCTGGGATTCCCTTCCTTTTTTTCCTTTGTTGGGTCCTGTTTCTTGAATCCAATGTCTTCCTTTTTAGTTGTTTACTCCTTTATTTTGTTGACATACATCCTCTAGTAACTTCCTGAGAAAGGATTCATGCAGGCTTGAAAACCATTAATTCTCCTCTTGCCCTTATTGATGGCCCAGCTGTGCTTAGAATTCTAGGTTGAAAATCTAGACTGACTCTAGATTGGCAAAGGGCAGTTGTCCAGGTCTCTAGCTTCAAGCTGTATTCTTATCTTCAATCCTTTGTGTATAACTTTAGGTAATTTTTTAAATATCATTCTGGAAGCTACTAGGATCTTTGCTTTATCCCTAAATTTCTGAAATTTTATAATGCTACGGTTGTGTCTTCACCAACCTCAAGTGTTTGGGGGCACTCAGTGAAACATTTTATTTTATTTTATTTTCAGTGAAACATTTTAATCTGAAGATTTATATTATTAAGCTCTAGGAAAGATTTTTTTTTATTATTTCCTGCTGGAACTTTTATTATTTTACTACTGGTTTCATAGATTAATCCTTTAGTTTTCTTGTTGTTTACTTTTACCATATTACTCTATATTCTGAGGGATTTTCTCTCTCTCTCTCTCTTTTTTTTTTTTAGTCTACTCTATCTTCCAACTCTTCTATTTTTAAAAATTTTCATCAGCACATTTTAATTTCTAAGAGTTCTGTTTCCTGATTATTGCTTTGTTTGGCATTGTATATTTATTTGTGGATATAACGCATTTCCTTTTCTCTCTAAGGATAGCAATGGTAGTTTCTTTGAAGTTTTCTTCTGATCACTACTATGTCTCTATTTCACGCTAGTTCCTTTTTTTCTATTTGTTTGATTGGATCTCTTTCATGTTAGAATTTTCCTCAATTAACTAGTCATCTTTGGTTATCCATTCATTTTACAGAATAAAGTATTAAAAAGTAGGAAGGCAGGACTTGCAAAATAGTGAACATTTCTGTAGGAGTAGCTGGATGTTTTGTCAAGAACATCCAGATGTCATCAGCGGTCACCATCTATATGGCTTTTCACTGGGGTGGTCAAAGCCTGTCCATGGTTCCCTATTTGGGATGAACGTATCCCTGGGTGCTTGCATTCCTAAACTGGATAAGAGAAGGAGGTTGGGGTCTTCTCTGTTAAGTCTTCAAACTTTCACTGAATCCTCTCGTGTCAGTCAGCTACTACTGTGTAACAAACAACCACAAAAATCCTCTGTGGTGCACAACAATGAGCTTTTATTTCACTACACACCCTCAGGTTCGCTGGGATTGGTTGATCTAGGCAGGGCTCAGATAGGCTGATCTGCTTTGAGCTACAGGTCTGCAGGTCATCTGGACACTCCTGCTCCCTGTTCCTTATATACTCTTGGAAATGGCAGGCTTCCTAGGATTTCTTTCATCAGTACAAGAGAACATGGTGCAAGTTCATCAAGCCTCTCCTTTTGAGGCATATGCTGACATGCCATTGGCCAAAAGCAAGTCACACAGCCGAGGCAGCACCAGCGGAGTGGGGAAGCACACCCCTCCCCCAGAGGGAGAGGAAGGAGGGAGTGATTATCTGCTAAGTGTAATCAAATCTACCACATCCTCAGTAAATCGGTCTGGGGCCTCACCCCGTCTGCTTTGTGGCTAGTGTCCTCGGGTCCAGAACTCTCTGGTTGGATTTCCCTGCCTGGGTTAGGGAAGGGTGGTTGCCTGGCTGCATAGTGCAGGGGAGAGGACCAGGCAGTCTAACTAACTATACAGACTTCCAAACAACCGCCTGTTTTCAGCCTCCTTCCTCACCATCTGTGGTACCTGGGTCTGCCACTTTGGAGCCCCCTCATGGTTCTGTAAGGCCAGTTGGTTGCATCTCTCCTGTCTCCAGCCCCCCTGACCCCACCCCGCCATGGAAGAGCAGGCACTTAGATTTGTCTTTCCTGGGCTCTGTTAAATCATTTACCACCCCTCCATCTGCTCTTCATGCTTATGTGCTGCGGTTTGGGGCCACAGGTGTCTCCTGGTTTCTTTGAAGATGAGAGTTCTGTGTTTCTGTTTCATGTTCTCCTTGTTGTCAGGCTGCTTTTTGGCCAGGGGTGAGGGGGCGGAAGCATCTCTACCTGGCACCTTGAAACCAAGGTCTCTTCCTTTTTCTGTTGAATACACTTTTGTGGTATGTTGATCAAACCCTGTGGCAGGTGTTGAGTTACACGTCTGTCTTCTGAGCCTCTGGGGAGCAGGAGGCTGGGTCTCACCCCTCTTTGCCCCTCCAGCTCCCAGCACTTGGCACAGAGTGTACTGTTAGCATATGGGAACTGAATTGAACTGAACTTCAGACTACATGGATGACTGCTCATTATTTCACTTTCCCAAAGCCTTCCAAAGTCTTCTAGAAATATCCTAGATCTCTATTTAACTCCACAGAGCCTGCTCTGCCCTACCTCCCACATCCCATGAGGCCTAGATGGAGTCAAATGGCCCCAGTGGTGATTATTTCTTGGGCAGTGGAGGAATTAAGAGGATAGGGAGGAGAGTTAAGAGATCAAAGGAAGAGTCAGCAGGGACTTTGGCCCAGAAGTGGCATTGTTTCAGTATACCATCGTATTATCTTTCATGATCCTGTGAGATGGCTGGGCTCAGTCGGCTGGCTCTTCTGTTCCACAGGATGTTGGCTGGGGCCTGCAGTCATCTGGGGACTCGACTGGGCAGGCATCCAAGGTGGCTCCCACACATGACTGATGCCTTGATGAGGATGCTGGAAGGCTGGGCTCAGCTGGGACACTAGAAGGATTGGGTCTCTCTCTCTATTAAAGTCCGTATTTTTGTCTGCTTGTTCATTTATATAAGCAACTGAGGCTTATCCAGCATCCACTAGATGCCAGGTACTTGCTAGGATCATGGGGACCCTACATCGAGGATTCTGAGTGGCATAATTACATTTGTAAATGAAGATGATCTCCCAAGATGCCCGATAGAGGCTAGACAAGGCAGGGAGAGTGCAGACAGGAAGGCTTGTGAGAAGGTATAGCTACTGTCTAGGGGATGATTGCAAGGCCTAGAGCAGGAAGTGACGATGGGCCAGATGACAGGGTAGGTTTAACAGATATTGGGAAGCTGAATTTTCCAGTCTTGGTAACCAGTGAATGCTGGGAGCACAGAATGGGAAAAGCCAGGGCACCACTGGCCTCTGTTTTAGAAGATACAAGGATAAGCCAGACTCCAAGACAGAGGGTCCCAAATGAAGTAGGCTTATCTGGCAGGAGCTTTCCTGCCCATCAGGTGATGATTTCATTGCAAGAGGCCAATCCCTGATACCCAGTCCAAGCCTGGCAGTAGCAGGGTGCTTGGAAGTGGCTGCTGTCAAATGAGCGAACATCACCATGTTGTCAGCTCTTGCCCATAACTAACAGTTCTTCCTGTTTCAAAATTCTTCACTGACTTCCCTCAAGGTTTCTCTTTCCTATCTGAAGGCCTTCTGGTCCTCAGCCAATTTGCAAAGCAGAAACAAGTGACTCACCCAATGTCCAGCAAGTTCTGTACGCAATGATACAGAGGAAGGAGCACAGAGCTAGGAGTCCTAAGACCTCAAACTATAGTAACAGCAGCGTAAACAAATAAGTGGTTTCATTTTTGTTCGGTTCCCTTAACAAGGCAGCCATCGGCAGTAGTTCAACTGCTGACCAAAGTTTTGAGGAATCCAGGCTTTTTAATCTTTCTGCTTCTCCATTCTTAGCATGTTAGGTTGTATTTTCCTGTTTGTGGTTTCAAGTTCATGAGATGGCTGCTGCAGCTCCAGACATCTCATCAGAATTCATTAGAGAAGGAGCCAGGACACAGAGCAGTGTTGGTTGGTCCTATCATTTTTTTTATGGAGGAAAACCAAAACTTTCACAGAAGCTGCCTCTCCAATTACTTTCATTTATGTTTTATTGACTGGAACTGTATGAACTTGGAACTCCAGCTGCAAAGCAGACAGGGAACAAGTATTTTTGTCTGGGGTTAGATACATTGTTGCTCTGAACACAACTAGGATTCTGTTAGCAAGGGGGATGCAAGTAGTGATAGTGGGTTGAAAAGTACAGTGTCTGCCTCAGTGAATTGAGCCCTAATTCTTATGTTTCTGTTTCCTTCTTTGCAAAACAGAGTTGTTAGTACTACATTGGGAGGCTGCCAGAATTAAATGAGATCATATGTTCTACGTGAAACTACACAATGGTGAGAGTTTTTATTTCCTGACTTTTTTACTGGTATAAAACAAGGACTGTATTCACTGGGGTAGGCTTGGTAGAAGAGGTACCTGGCAGAGGAGGTGTGAGCACAGGAGAGAGGAAGGCAGGGTATGGCCAGGCTTGAGGCCACCAGGATGGTCCTGAATTTATCCCGAGGCCCCAGAAGAGCAGGGAACAGAAAAAGGTTCTTCTAGACTGTGGCCTGCTGGAAAAGGCCTTCTCAGGGTTTTTAAACATTAGACATTTTAGAGTGTGGGTTCTGACCCACACATATCTATGTTTGTGTCGAGTGGGCTGGGGGTGGGGTGAGGTAACAGTGTTAATGGTTTTTTTGGTTTGTTTCAGAACAGAGATAACTTTAAAAACACAACAACCTTGTCTGAGCTGAAACTGAGAAAGGCTATGGGGCTTCCCCGCCTACACCCCATCCCTTTCTAGAGGGTGGGGCTCTCAAGAGGGAAGGTCAGTGAGTTGAGATCTTGCATCAGAACTTCAGGTCTTGGGGCAGTAGAAATGGCTAGGAGCCCTGGGGGAGCCGGAAATGGAAATTCAAAGCATTTCACTGGCTGGGAATTGGGAGACTTCTGGATTGTTGGGACAGGGTCTCCTATCTCTTTTTAAAAATTCATTATTTTAGCTTCTCTAGACAGCCCCTGAGGGCAATAACTCGGGTGCATCGCAGGACAACAGAACAGTGCCTGGAACACAGTAGGTGCTTCGTAAATTTGTGTTGAATGGGAGGATGAAGCTCAGATAGAGAAGCACAATCATCTACAGGATTGGAAAGTCCAGCATTCGTGAATCAACAAACATTAAGGGGAGATTGGCTCCATACCCGTCAGTGGAGCTTTAGGGATGAGCTTCGTTAATCCTGACAGCAGCCCCATCTCTTAAAGAAACTTGCCTGTGCTTAGCGCCTGCTGGGTCCGGCATTGGTTCCTTACACTGTTTGGACACTTTCCTGGGACTGCCAATATTGGAGACTGGGGTTTCTGGCTGCTCGACACCCATATTCCCAAATTCTGACAAAGCTCTCTGCCTCTTCTTGAGAACCAAATCCCCCCACCTTCACCCTACTCTCCACGCTTTAGCGGTTCAAGTAGTCTAGATTTGGCCAATCAGAGCACAGGATTCTCCTGACAAATGTGATTGGTTGAGAGGGGGCCCAAGATCTAAGCTGGACCAATCAGAGTAAGCCTTAATCAGAACTTTGCCCGGGGCAAGACACTTGCTCTTTTTTTGCTGAACTTGAAATTGGAAGGGTGAAGCCCTGAGAGTCACTGTGCCTAAGAATGAACCAGACAACAGAAGGTATAGGAAAGTGAGCCCTGATGACTTCATTTGAGCCCCCTTGATCAAGCTGCACGTGAAGTCATGATATTTCCAATCTTGAATCAATAAATTTATTTTCTGCTTAAGCAGGGTTTCTATCTGCAACGGCAAAAGTCCTGACTGGCAGGGTCTGAAAGTTTTAAGACTCTCACAGATAAATGCAGCTCAGGGTCCTGTGAGTGGAGCAGAAAGACTTGAGAGATGGCAGGAGTCAGCAGAGCCCTGGTTTTTGATTGACTGGGCAGGTACTCACGGAGATTTAGAAAATCTGAAGGTAATATGTTGTCCCCAAAGGAGAAATAAGACCATAGAGGAACAAACTTTCTGAGACACTTAATTTAGCTCAGTAGGAGAACTCTCAGATAAGAAAGACCATCAATACTGCAGTATATACTACTGCCCCAGGAGGGAGTGAGAGACCCATCTCTGAAGGTATATAAGTGGTGGCCAGCGACCATCTGGCCTGAAGTTCCTAGAGGGGATTCAGGCGTTGAGGGGTGAGGGGAGGCGTAAACGGGTAGACGACGCCATGTGTGGCATCTGACCACAGAAATGCAGGGGTGGCTTATTGGGTGCTAGGGCCCCCCTCTGGCCCTTGAGAAGGCTGGAGCACGAGGGGATGGGGGCACAGCACCTACAAATTTACACTCTTTGGGCCCCCAGGGGGACCTTCGGCACAGAGAAGATGGTCAACCAAGCTCTGCAGCATCTTGCTAAGAAACGCCACAGGAAGGGAACAGCATGGCCAGCCAGGGGGGCCACTGGGCGTTGGGTGGCAGGCCTTGGAGAGGCAGAATCATCTGGCTGGGAAGGCTGGGTGCGTCCTGGAAGGAAGACAAACAGGGGGTGAGAATTTGGGGCCAAGCAGAATCCACAGTCCGCTCCCAGCTCTCCTGGCTCCCGGCTCATTCCAGCTCCTAGCTTGTGCTCAAGGTTGGCCAAGTTCTCTCTATCCTTGTGGGTGCCTCCCACCCCCACCCATCCCTCTTCTGCCCTAATAGCCTCAGAGCTGAGTCTGCCCTGCCTCTATCCCATATGTGAGTGTCGGGTCCCCCCGGCTCAACTGGGCTCTCTTGAGGGACAGGAGCTGAAGCATCTCTTCACCCTGGTCCTCTCCGCCCTCCTGCAGGGATGGCAGATTGGGAGCTCAGTGACACCACGCTTGGCTCCTGTGACCTGGCATTTTTTTCTGGTACTCTGAACCTTCTTTCTGGGAATTGGGCTCACAGAGCAGGCCCAGCTCAGGCAAATGGGCAAACTGAGGCCCCTTCAGTGGTCCCTCTTCTGTCCTGGCCTAAATGCCACTCCTGGTGAAACCTAGGGCTACCAAGCAGTGGCTGAACGCCTCCCTCCCAGCCACGGCCTGCTGTGTGTGCGGAGTGGGGGAAGGGCCAGGGAGTGTCACGAAGCCGTGGGGGCGGGACTCTTACCCCTAGAGGATGCTGCAGGGGCGCTTCTGTGGCCGCGTGGGCTGCGGGCACAGGACGGCCCGGATCGCCTCATCAAAGACAGTTTTCAGGCCTCGCTGGGTGAGGGCCGAGCACTCCAAGTATTTCACTGAGTCTGGGTCAGGGCAGCAAGAGAACAGAGGCCTAAGTCAGGGCTGCACAAAACCCCCTCCCAAGTCATACAACCACACCAGGCTGTGGGGGCCCCCGGGCTGTGTCCCTCACACATTTACCCCTCTGTGCATCAGTTTCCTCATATCTGAAAGGAGGAGCTTTATTCAGGGGGAAAGATTAAGACCCATGACAGCAGGTTTGTGTCTTTCTCTAACACATAAGCCCGTAATTTATGGAAGGTGGCAGGAATTTTGATACCTTCTTGTGGAGAAAAGAGCTCAAGCTACAGTGACCAAATATCTCAGCACTTCACTTTCTTTCAAAAGACTGCCACATACCTGCCTCCACCTTCCCATGGGAGGCCTGAAGAACCCATGGCCTGCTCACCAGGCCCTTCCAAATATCGAACTGGTCCTTCGGATCACCCCGTTTCACAGATGAGAAAGCTGAGGCTCAGAAAAGTTGCTAGTCCAAAGTCACACACTAGACATTTCTCAGCCCCCAGGGGATGCTGAGAACTCTCAGCAAGAAGAATGAGAAATGGGGAGCCTTGTTCACCTGTGAGGGGACTGTCCTTCTCCCATGTGACCACTCAGGGCTGGAGCCCAGGGCACAGTGAGGAAGGCAGGCTGAGCCCCACTTCCAGGGCAGTGTTCCATGAACTTCTGGAAGGAACCTGTGTGAGTTTCTGTGTCCACAACAACCCAATCTGTCTCCCTGAAGTGAGCAATTGAGAAGTTCTCCCTGAGAGAAGCCTGGGGGCCGATTTTAGGAACCAGAGGAGGAGAGGGGCGGGAGCGGGGAACTTTGCCTCCTCCCTAGAGCTCACTCTGTGAGGAAGGAAGCAGGCTGACACTGATCGGCACCTGCTCCCTGCCAGGCGCTGAGCTGGGTGCTTCCGACAACCCTGTGAAGAAATTCTGTGAGTCCCCACTTCCTGGGTGAGGAAACGGGCCCAGAGAGGGGATGCCCCAGGTCCAGAGACACACAGCTTGGAGAGGGGAGCCAGGATCTCAGGAGGGGTAACCCAGGACGAGGGAAAGAAAGGATGGGGCAGGAACAAGGAAAGTGAAGCTCAGAGAGGATGTCATTTGTCTAAAGTCACACTCTGGACTCTCCCATCACCCTTGCATATGGGAGCATTGTCCCAGCAGGGAGCATGGGCTGTGGTCCCAGGGCAAGGCTGGCAGGCACGAAACACCATGACTTAGGTCTGGGAGTCTCACATAACCCTCTGAGCCCAGAAGAGTCTCCCTGGGCATTTGGCCATTGTCTCCTTGCAAGGGACTGTGAGGGACTGTGGCCAATGTCCACTTCTTCCTTTCACACCCACCAACTGTGTCCTCCCTGGCACCTGCCACCCTCCTACTTCTTGGCTAGGAGTATCTAGAGAAAGAGTCCTGACTGTGGGGCCTGGCCTGGCTCTGCACCCCAGTCTCCCACCTCTGGGGGCAGTAGACCATGTTGATCATGACTGAGGGAGCCATGCAGCCTGGGTTCCAGTCTTAGCTCTGCCACATCCCAGCTGGGTGACCTTGAGCTCTTGACTTCTACCTGAGCCTCAGTTTCATCCTCTGTAAAGTTGGGTGATGAGAGTCCCTCCTTCCCAGGTGCTATGATGATGAAGCAGGAGAATGCACAGGCCCAGCACCCAGGAAGTGCTTAATCCATGTCAGCTGGAATTGGCAGCTGCAGCACAAGTCAGCACACTGGGCTGGTGGACAGAGGCCACCACTGTCTCATCAGCCCTGAAGGCCCCCCAGGCCTCCCCCTTGGCCTGGGCCGGTCTGAGGCAAGTTCAAAGTCATTAGTCACTGCCCCTGCCCCACTTTCATCTGGGATCAGCTCCAAGAAAAACTGGCTAGAGGCCAAGGCAGGATCCCCAAGTCATCTCCTTCTGGCAGAGAAAGGACCTTTAGGGAGTGTGGAGGCTGGCTTGTACAGATGGAAAAACTGAGGTCCAGAGAAGGGGAGCCCCTGGTCCAAGGTCACACAGATAGTGCCAGAGCTAGTACTGGAATCCAGGTTTCCAGGCCCCATCTTATCCCAAAGCCTCTGCTTTAAAATGGAAAAGTTCTCAGGCTCAGAGGCACTGTCTTGGGTGGAAGGAGTCCGGGGGCAGGCTGATCAGAAAGAAGAGAAGGCAGGGTCAATCCCCAGTATCCGTGAGGAAGGATCAGAGAGCCTGGGGGTCAGAGCCTCCAGGATGGGACATAGGACCCAGTGTTTAAGCGGCAGCAGAGGCCCCCTGGGAAAGATGGCCATGTCACTGGGCAAGTCATGAGAAAGGGGAGGTGGAGGCTGCGGTTTCTCTTCCTGTGGAGAGATGTGAGTCCCCAGAGCCCTCCCAGTTCCGGCGGAAGGAAGAGGGTTAGGGTTGAGGGAGGGAGGGGCTGGAGGAGGCCCCACTAGTTCAGGGGCCAGACCCTGGGTCTGTGGGAGCCTGTGGTGACACAGAGAGCCCTGGGTGACTGGATTGCAATTCATAGTGGCCAAACCCTGCTGGTGGTCCCAGGCTCTTGGGCAAGTGCCCTGCCTCCAGGTGGCAGGCAGGTCAGGGCCTGGACCAGGGAAGAGGCCGGACACACCAGTCATAGCTGGTGCAGGCAGCTCTGGGCCGCCGCGAGGAGGCCCCCACGCCAGTGCCTTGTGGTCCTGTCTTCGAATCCTGCTTCTGCCACCTACCAGTTGTGTGACCCTGAGAAGTCGCTTCACGTCTCTGGCCCAGTGACCGGGAAGCAAAGAGGAGCTGGGCTGAGAAGCCAGGAGGGTGGGGAATGGGGCGTGAGAAGGAGGCAGAAGGGAAGGCGTCACCCTTCAAACCCAAGCTGAAACAACTCCTCCAGGAAGCCTTCCCGGAAAACCCAAGCTTGAGTTGACTGCTCGTCCTCTGAGAAACCACAGCACCCCCAACTCCAACCCTGCTTCTGTCTGTCATGTCAGTATCTGCTTATGGATTCCTCTAATACTAATAATGATTAACATAGAGTGCTTCCCATGCACAGTGCTTCTCTAGGGGCTTCATGGGTGTGAATTCATTGAATTTGCCTAACCACTCAGAACCACTTCTATTGCCATATTTCACTGATAAGGAAACACAGGTACAGAGAGGCTAAGTGACTCGTCCTGGGTCACACAGCTAGTATCCGGCACAGCCAGGGCTGGAATGCACAGTCTGGCCCTGGAGGCTATGTTAGCGGTCACCTCGAGGCTGTGTCGGAGTTCCCCTCTCTGAGCCCAAACCCCTACCAATTTCCTTGGCCAGTGCCAGGCCCTGCGGGTAGGTGATGGGCGCCAGCTTCTTCTCCTTCAGCTTCTCGATGGTGTCCTTGTCGTCCCTCAGGTCCAACTTGGTACCCACCAGGATGATGGGTGTGCTCGGACAGTGATGCCGCACCTCGGGGAACCACTTGGCCGGCGGACGGAAGCAGGAGGCCATGCAAGGAGTCAGGGGAGACGAGGGGCCCCAGGTTGGGAGAAGATAAGAAGGGGGCATGAGGGTGTGCAGAAAGGAGAGAGGACAAGGTCAGAGAGTAAAGCTAACTATCCCAAACGTCTCTGAGACCCGAATTCCCCCCCATCCCCGCCCACCAGCCGTGGTTGGCACTGGGAACCCTCTCTGCCCACATTCTCTGCTGCCCAGGGGAAGGCCAAAGTCTCCAGTCCCTCCCTTTCATGCTCCCCTCTTCAGGGTCGCCTGCCCTAACCCCTAAGGTCCCTCTCCGTCCCACTCACCTTGGCCCGGACGTTCTCATAGGAGGCTGGGCTGACAAGGGAGAAGCAGATGAGGAAGACATCCTGGGGAATCAAGCAAGGGTTACTGGTGAGGGGAGGCCTGGAGGCATCCAACCTGGGCCCTCCGCACCTGGGCAGCCACTGAGGGCTGGAGCCGCCCAGGGGATGCTGGGCTTTTAGGATCTGGCAGAGCAGGGTTTCCTTTCTCTATATCAGGCTGCTGCTTGTTTATCCGACACTTCCTAAAGGCCAGGGTCTGTTCTAAGAGGGCAATCCTCACATCACACTGTAGCGATGCTGCTGCTACCCCATTCTACAGACAGGGAAGGTGAGGTTTACAAGGATTAAAGGGTGTGCCATCTAGGATTCCAGAATCCATGCTCTCACTACCCCTCTGTCGGTTTGTTGGTCCCAGACCCTTCTCTGCCACCCTGGAGGGAGAGCCGAGAAGTCACAGAACCACCTGCTGGCGTGCCCCTATCTCCCCTCCCCCTGCTACGCCCCCCGGGGGCTGGTCATCCTGAGCTTCCTTTGGATCCCTATCCGGGGTCTGCCTGCCGCACCCACTGGGCACCAGGAGGAGCCAGAGCCCACGGGAAGACGGGGAAGGCACAGTGATGACAGAGATGGATGGAGGGCGGGGACTCCTTGAGCTGGGCCTTAAGGGGAGGGTCAGGGTTCACCAGGCTGAGCTGGCATTCCAGGCGGAGGAAACAGGGATGTGAAGGCCAGGACCATGAGGAGGGGCGGGCGGTGTACCGTCTGCGGGTAGGAGAGTGGCCGGAGGCGGTCGTAGTCTTCCTGTCCGGCCGTGTCCCACAGCCCCAGGTTCACGGGCTTGCTGTCCACCATCACATTGGCTGAATAGTTGTCAAACCTGTGGCAACAAGCAAGACAGAGGGTCCGTCTCCAGCCCCAGAGTCTGGGGACTTGCAGCCCCTGGTTCCAAGACAGAGGCCAAGACCCAGACAGGGACTACAGTGGGACCCACGTCACACCGCACTCTGCAGTTGCGGTTAATTTTTAATTTTTTAATGCCAACCCATTATATTAAAAAAAATGCATTTAAGCAGGAGAGCATAGAGAACAAAACATTGTCTCTACTCTTTTTCTGCCCTGTCTATCCTTCCTGGGTCAGGAAGATCCCCTGGAGAAGGGATAGACTGTCCACTCCAGTATTCTTAGGCTTCCCTCGTGGTTCAGCTGGTAAAGAATCTGCCTGCAATGCAGGAGAACTGGGTTCCATCCCTGGATTGGGAAGGTCCCCTGGAGGAGGGCAGGGCCACCCACTCTGGAATTCTTGCCTGGAGAATCCCATGGACAGAGGAGCCTGGTGGGCTACAGTCCACGGGGTCCCAAAGAGGTGGACATGACTGAGCGACTAAGCCCAGCACACAGCACACATCCTTTGAAGAGATGATTTTTCAAGACTGTATAACATTCTCTCGAAGGCACAATCAGAATAAACTTTACCCACCTCTGAGGCTAAACGCTGCAACTGGTCAACCAATTTTTTTTAAGTTATTTTTTTATGTGGACCATGTTTACAGTCTTTATTGAATCTGTTAACAGTATTGCTTCTGTCTTATACTGTGGGTTTTTTGGCCTAGAGCCTTGTGGGATCTTAGTTCCCCAACCGGTGATCAAACCCGCACCCCCTGCATTGGAAGGCAAAGTCTTTATCACTGGACGCCCAGGGAAGTCCTGCGGGTACCATTATTTGTTGAATGAATGCTCATTCCCATCTTAGTTTGGGTCCCCCCAGAAGCAAACCCTGAGATGAAAGTTTACTTGGGAAGTGATCCCAGGAGCCAAGGGAGGGGGAAGAAGATATTGAGGTGTTATTGGGGGGCAAAGTGGAACTGGGACTCCATCTTGCTGGGGCCTCTGAGCTCAGGGCATCCCCCTGAGAAGGCAGAGAGCTGGGTTATTTATCTGCCTTCTCCATCTCCCACTGGCAGAGGGATATCCTGGGGTATTAATTCAGTGGCCTTCCAGCCCACTCCAAACGCTGCCAGTCACCGGAGATTTCAGGAAATGCCATTGGCACACACTGGAAAGACACATGCTGAAGGATGTGTACATGCTAAAATCTCGCTGCTGACACCAGAGAGGCCTCTGGGACAGTCACACGAGCTTCCAGATTTTTTTAAAGGTTCAGTTCAATAGTATTTCTCGCTACACACTTCCTGAGAGGCAGCAGCTGGCCTAATGCTGTGCAAAAAGAAACTGGGATCACAGAGGTAGAGTGACTGACCCTAGGCCACACAGCCAGTGAGCAAGTGATCCAACCAGGTGTGAAGCCAGTTCTGATTCCACGTCCAGTGTTCACTACCGGGTGCCACAGCTGCTTCCGCAGCTTCCCTGCGGGCGAGGGACCACCACCTTCTCTCTCTGCATTGAGGTCACCCACACAGGTCCTGCTTCCTGTCCCCTGACCTGGCCCACTGAGACCCCTGTCTCCTCCAGCTTCTCCCCCTGCTCCTCCCTTCACACATCAGCCAAGCCGTTTCCATTTCTGGCAAGGCTCAGACTTCCTGCCTCCTTGAGTCTGTTCACGCTGTGCCCCCTGCCTGGAATGCCCTCCCACCCTCTCCTTGTCGAAGGTGTATCCTCCCTCCCAGACCACACAGTCTGCCGCACTCTCCAGCCTGTGCTCCTGTCTGCACATGCCTCTCTTGGGAACATCCTTCTGTGCCCTCATCACCCTGTCTCCCATTCATGCTTCAAAACCCTGCCCAGGCAGTTCCTCCTCTGTGGGGAAACATCCCAGCCACCTTTTTCCCTGTCCCTCACTTGGAAAGAGTTTGTCATCCCCTCCCTCCGGCAACTGCTTTGCCTAGACTATGAGCTGGCATTAATGTGTCTCTCCTGCCATGTGGCTGTGGGCTCCGTGGGGGCAGGGCCCATGTCTCTTTATCTCTGAAGTCTCAGGACTGGTGCCTAGTGACTGTAGGTAGAACAGAGTGAAACTGAACCAAAGCACTTGGCATGCCACCTCCTCCACGAAGCCCTCCCAAAACATTGCTCAGTGACAGGCTGCAGAAGCCCTAGTGCTTCAGAGCAACTCAAAGACATCTGTCTTGTGATGGACACCCTCCACCAAAAAAGTGGGCCACCTGATGCATTTAATACCCCGTGCTTGTCCAGCCTTCATTTCCTCAGATGGCCCTGCTCCCTCCTGCCTGAGAAGTTCCTGCAAATGCCCTTCCCCTGGCTTCCTGCTCTTCTTTCCTGGTGCCAGGCTGACTCTTACTCATCCTCTTTCCAGCCCCATCTCAAGGTCACCTCCTCCAGGAAGCCTTCCCTGAGCCCCAGCCAGGTCAGGGCCCCCACCCCACTCCCACTCAGTAGTCTGTGGTGAACTCAGCACCCAAAGGCATCAGGCTTGGCTTGCTCCTCACTGCACTGAGGCCAGCATCACATTTGGCACACAGTGGCTCAGTGGTAAAGAATCCTGCCAATGCAGGAGACCCAGGTTAAGTCCCTGGTTAAGGAAATGGCAATGCATTCCAGTATTCTTGCCCGGGAAATCCCATGGACAGAGGAGCCTGGCAGGCTACAGTCCATGGGGTCACAAAGGAGTCAGACACGACTGAGCGGCTTAACGACAACAGCAACAGATGCCCTGTGTCTGCTCTGGGTACCACCCATACTGCCATGGGATTTCAGGCCAAAGGCACATTCAGGGAGACACCGCAGGGCACAACGGGAAAAGAAGTCCCCGTGTTTTCTTTGGCTTCGGCCAGAAACACTCCTTTGGGGCGAGTTTAGGATACAGGGACATTATCTCCTCTAATCTCTAGTCTGAAATTCTGACACCAAAAAGTCCCCCAAGATTCCTTGAGCCAAAGATATCTATCTTCTCTGAACCAGCTCTAGGGTCTCAGAGGCCATGGTGATGGGGAAAGAGCTGATTGGTAGGACCTGTCACAGGACTAAGCACTTGCTCTGGGGCCAGGCAGAGGGCTAGGGACCTTCATATCTGGGACTTAAGTCCCATGTGACCCAAGACAAAAGAACCTCAAATTATTCCCTTTAGACAGTTGAGGAAATCAAGGCCCCAAGAAGTCAAATAACTTTTCCAAAGCCAGCCAGCTCAGGAGCACAGGAGCTGGGATTTGATCTGGTCTCCTTCTGAGCACTCATTTATAAGCGAGAGAAAGTAGACTAATGCTCCATGGGAGGGTGGATTTGCCTGGGGACAGCCCCCCAGAGTGGGGAGAGAGCAGAAAGTTCCTTGTGAAGCCCTGTCCTGGCTATGTGACCCCGGGTGAGTAGCCCAGCTTCTCTGAGCCTCAGTTTCTTCACTATGAAAAAAAAAAAAGCCCCATCTCTTAGGGCCACTAAGAGGATCCAGGCACAGAGGACCTTCAAGCCATCCCATGGGGAGATGCTGAGAAGCGGAGCAACCTCATCCCGAAACACCCCCCTCACTGGCCCCTCCCCAGAGTCTGAGGGATTCCTGCAGAGACAGTGATCCACAACCCCTGAGTCCCCCACTCCAGAGACCCACAGGCAGCCAGGACCAACGGAACCTACACCACCACTGTGGCCAACCCTCACTCTTATCTTTCAGATGAGGAAACTGAGGCTCACAAATAGGAAGGGGCTTGCCCAAGATTTCACAGTCAGTTGGTGGCAGAGCCAGGACTAGACCCTATTACCCAGTTCAGAAAAGCCTGTGATGAAAGGATCACTGCGAGTTCATGGCTGGAGGCTCAGGGAAGTTTGAGCTCAGGCGCAGGGGCTCCCTAGTGGCTCAGATGGTGAAGAATCTGCCTGCAGTCTGGGAGATGTGGGTTCCATCCCTGGGTTGGGAAGATCCCCTGGAGAAGGGATAGGCTACCCACTCCAGTATTCTTGGGCTTCCCTGGTAGCTCAGACGGTAAAGAATCTGCCTGCAGTGCAGGAGACATGGGTTCGATCCCTGGGTCAGGAAGATCCCCTGGAGGAGGGCATGGCAACCCACTGCAGCATTTCTGCCTGGAGAATTCCATGGACAGAGGAGCTTGGCAGGCTATAGTCCACGGAGTCGCAAAGAGTCGGACACAACTGAGCGACTGAGCACAGCACAGCACGTGGGGCTGACCCGGGCCTGTGCAGAGGGCAGGGAATCCATGCTTGCTGAGCACCCGGGTCCTTTATACTTAGATCATTCAGTGGACCCAGGAAGTGGATTCTACACAGTGTCTGGGATTCAGAGCCCAGGAGTAACCTGCCCACGGTCACACAGCTGGTGTACCTTTACCCAGAATCTATGTGGCCTCTTTCTGCACCCCTAGGCTGCACACCCAGCTCTGCCGCCCTCCCCCATGGAGAGGAGGAGGGGCATGCAACAGATGAAATGACTCTCAGCCCTGGGCATCACTTGACCACCACCCAAGCCTCCAGGGGAAGGAAGGTGGACTCACAGAACACAAAGACCACGGGGCACGCATGGCTCCTGATCTGGGGACCAGGGAGGACTGATATGTCAGGCCAGGCATGGACCACTGTGAGGATTCGCGGCCCGGTCCTCGGGACAATAGGGAGCCACCGAAGGCCTTCACCAGGTGGGGGTGACGTGCTCAGCTTTGCATTTGGAAAAGGTTCTCTTGGTCACTGGGTGGGAACATCTTGGAGAAGGGTCAGAGGGGAAGCTGAAAGACAGAACCGCCAGTGAGAGAGGCGGGTGGTTGGGGAAGACACGGAGGCATGGGTATCCCAGACGGGATGGGAGGGGACAGAAGCTGTGTAGGAACAGTGAGGAGGCTTGAGCCAGCTGGACACAGGGAGGGATTAACACACCCAGTGGCAGCAGTGTGGGGCAAGGGGGGGTTGTGAGGCCAGGTGGGAAAACCTGGCAGGACCCCTGGTGTCTCCACTAGGGAGGCTGCGTGCCATCCTGTCCATGGGAATCCAGGCTGGACTGCCAGTGTACAAAGGAAAGTGAAAACCAAATACTGACCCATCTGACCCAAATTAACTCCTTGTGTTCTTCCCAGAGAGAAGCCCCGCAGAGCTGAGCTCCCTGGTGGTGGCTGAGTTCCAGCACTTTCTCAGGGCAGACCGGAGCATGCCCTCTCTGCCTGCCAGGGTGAGGTGCTCAACTCTGTTCTAGCAGCCGGTCTAGGGAACTAGATGGCCCAGGGCCCTGTCTTCACCAGTGCTGACATCCTGGCAGGAGAAGTCAGATCAGGATGGGCTACGGAGACCATCAAGCAGGGTGTGGAGGGATGGAGGGGGCCTGGGTGGAGGGAGGGATTGTTTAGACAGGGGGTCAGGGATGGGCTACTTCAGCAGGGAACCGAGTGATGGGAAGCGGCCGGTGCAGAGGCCTGGGGGAGGCTGGCATGTCTGGTCCCCAAGGACCAAAAGGGAGTGGGTAGGAAATGGGTTTTGAGAGGAGAATTTCAGCAAGGTATTCCTCTATCTAAATTTTGCATTTGAAAGCTCACCTGGGCTTCCCTTTGAGAATGGTCATAAGGAGAGGGTAAGGGGGAGATCCCCAGGTCACAGATGCCCCAGAGCAGGGTCTTTCTACCTTGTCTTTGTATCTTCCACGCCCAGCACCTGAGCATTCACAGAGCAGGCTTCAGTCTCCCTGTCTGTAAGACATGGCTTTGACTTCGAGCTCTTATCCCCCAACCCCAATCAGCAAGCTGAACTCGCTCGCTCTCTTATCTGATCTGGTTCCGGTAGCACAGGCCTCTGGCCCCAGCAAACCCTGCCACCCTGAGCCCCAGAGCCCTGACCTTTATCTCTCTGCTGGAGATCTCAGGCTGCCTGTTTTCCTCAACTCTACTCTCCCCAGCTGTCCCCACCCTCCAGTGTCAAGGGCTCAGGGGGGCTTATTTTCCCCTCTCTGTCACAGGAGTGCAGGCTTTGAAGCAGGAGCCCCTCCAGGGGCTTGTCCAGAGCCAAGTGACTCCGTATGAAAGACAAAGAGGGTGGGGTGCAGGTCTGGCTACATACCATGCAGGGCCCAACACAAAATGAAAACGTAGGGCCCCTTGTTCAAACATTAAGCATTTGGGGATGGGGGCCTCAGAGCATTAAATAAAGTGCAGGAACCTCCTGCGTGGGATGCTCTGAGCCTGCCTGGATGGCCCACCTGGGAGCAGGCCCTGATCTCTGACCCAGCTCCTGACTCCTGGGAAGGTAAACCCTGTTTGATCCATCCTGTCTGTCCTATAAAGCTGTCCAGGACCACCGAATCTGCTCGGGGCCACCAGGGGTTGCTGAGAGCACCTGGCCCTTCCTTGGCCTCCGCTGGTCCCCCCACCTTGCGTCAGAGAACTCACCTCCCATCTCCCTGCACAGGGAAGGTGCCTGGGCAAGGAACTTGGCACCTCCCAGCCCCGCCCCATTTCTTAAAGAGAAACTGAGGCTCAGAAAGGGGAAGCATTTGGTCTAAGGTCTTTGAGCAAGTGGACCCTTCAGCCCAGCTGTGACAGGCAGAGGCAGGAGAGTAGGTGGTGCCAGTGACTGTCCTGGTGACGAGAACTTTCTGCACGAGCTGGTTGGCCTAATGTTACACCTGCCTCCCTGCCAGGTCCAGAGCCCACCATCCCTCAGCACCAGGAGGCGCTGACAAACGTTTGGTGTTGGATGTGAGTGGGCAGATACAGGCTGATGCGAAGAGGGCCACTGGTGCCCTTATGGGGAGTTGGAAACAGAACTGGGCTAGAAATTGCTTTCCCAGTTTTCCCTACCCAGGTTTCTCTGCCTTCTCCTAGCTGCCATCCTCCTGCCTGGGCGGAGGTCCCTGAGGCAACTGGAGCCTGGCCCCTTGTGCCAGGGAGAAATAGAGAGATCCTAGCCCACCTGGTGACCCTGGGGGACAGGTCCCTTAGCTTCTGTGAGCCTCAGCTCCCCCCATGGACACTGTGGGACTGAAATAATCCCAACTCCCCCCACGAGCATCAAATGAGGTCACATGTGTGACATTTCCAGGGACCGGCACCCAGTAGGCCCTTGAGAGATGGTAGCTGTGATCCATTCTCCTAGGGCCTCTCTGTGAAGTTCAGTTCAGGTCAACTCAAGATATATACATCTACACAAGACAATGTGTAGATTATACTGCACGTAAGACCCTAAGACCCTTAAAGAACTGGACATGGCACCCCACCCTCTGTAGACTCTTGGTCATGGAAAAGATCAGATAAAGTCTGTCTAGGGAGTGAGAGACCCCTTCAGGCTATGTCAGAAAGGCTTTCTGGAGGAGGGATGCTGGAGCTGGCCTGGAGGTCTTAGACACACGGGCATAGGAAGGAAAAGCACTTGAGGCAGAAGGAGCAGCTGGAGCAAAGATCCTGACGTAGAAATGTCCAGGGTGTGGCTGGTGAGCAGGCGGCCAGAAACAGAACAAGAAGCGAAGTACTGGGTGGTGAAGCCAGAAGGGAAGGTTGGAGAAGGCCACGCAGAGCCCTGGGTGTTGTGCTGCAGAGCTGGGGTGGGGCTGCCGAACAACAAGGAGAGAGGGGCTGGTGCTTCCGTTCACCCCACATACTCCTCCATACCTGCACATCAGGTGACAGCCATCCCCCTGCTCCACATCCAACACGGGGGTGGGTCCTGACTGGCCTGCGGTGGCACCATCCTCTCCCCCTGCACACGCGTGTGGCCTGACATCTCTGGTCTCCTAGTGTCAAGGCCCTCCTCCTGCATGCACTCCACTCCTCTGTCCCAGTCCCCTTCTACCCAACTCTGCTCAGGCCAGCTCTCCACGTCTCCCTGCTTGAAGGCCCCTGTTCCCTGGCTTGCCTCCTGCACCTCCCTCCCCTCTGGGAGCCCAGGGCGCTCATCCTGGCGCAGCTGGCTACCTCCCCTTCTGGATCAGCAGGCAGCTCTGCCGGCCTGAGACTGCCTGGAGCCTGACCCCCAAGTGCCTGGCACACAGGAAGTGCCTAAAAGGGGGATGAGCCTGGTGATCGATGCGTGTCTCCCCAACCTCTGAGCGTCCCACCCACGCGCAGAACTCACACGGTGGGGATGTACTCTCCAGGGAAGGCGTTGGTGGTGTAACTGATGAGCAGGCAGGTCTTGCCCACGGCTCTGAAAGACAGGAAGTTCAAGAGGACAGCAGTCAGGGGCCCTGCCCAAGACCCGGGGAGGTTTTCTGAGGACCCCTAGCCCAGCCTTCAGGGCTAACCCAAGCCCCACCACCACGGGCCTCAGTGTCCCCATCTGAGAATCTCTGTGTCAGTGTTATCACACCTGAGATGTCTATTAAAGGACAGACTTCGGGGTCCTACCCGAGATTCTGAATCACGAGTGAGGCGTGGATCTGAGGATTTGTAACAGGCTTTCCCAGGTGACTCTGATGTGAAACAGAGGCTTAAGAGCAGGGGGTCCCAGGGAGGCTCCAGAAGCTTGACCAGGGCTCTGCCATTACTGCCCTGGGATCCAGATCCTTCATCACCCACCCAGCAGGGGTGCGCTCTCAGGTAAGCCACATAAACCTCCCCGTAGCTTCCCCATTCAGAAAATAGGGATGAGATGAGTCCATCATCACAGGAAGGACAGAGAGGTAAATTAGGTGAAGCCGGTAAAAGGCTGAAGCACAGTCCTGGCACAGCATAGCAGTCACCAGATGTGGGGGACTCAGATCCCATGAGCTCTTAAGCAAATGACTTAACTTCTTTGAGCTACAGTTTTCCCACCTGTAAGACGGGCCTGATATGAGGGTTGCTGGGAGGATAAAACAGAGGAGCGTGACGAAGCCCAGGGAGGGCCTGCACACGGCAAGCACTAAGTTAGTACTGAGTGCCATGACTGGTGCTGTCTGCGCCCTGAGTCTGCTGGGCTGGGAGGGGGTGGGGGCCACAGGTAGCCCTGGGCCTTTCCCTGCCCCCCTTGGCTTCGTCACTTCCGGCTCTGACGGGGGCCGCCCACCCTCTTCTCTCCCCATCCCCTCCCACCCCCGCCTGCCAGCAAGGTACCTCTGAGTGACTGGAACATTGCCCTCGGCTTCCGCCCTCCCCTCCTCAGATCAGATCCAAAGCAGAAGTGAGCAGGGCTGGACAGGCGGGCAGATAACGGGCAGGAGCCGTGTATCACAATCAGCTAAGGGCTGCCTGATAAACCAGCCCCCACCCCCACTCTCCCCACCCCAGCCCCGTGATACACCAGCCCCCCCCACACCACCCTCCCCTGAACAGGAAAGTCGAGTCTCTTAAGGCCTCAGGCTGCCCCTCTGTAGGATGGGAGGCCTGGAGCAGAGGCCTGCTGGCTAGAACATGCTGGAATACGTTGGGTGAAACCTAACCTATTGGGAGAAAACCTCAGGTGGTGCCTGTGTGTTGGACCCTGAGGCATTGTTGCTGGCAGGCCCAAGAGATGGGATATCAAACCTGTCATTTTACAGATGAGGAAACTGAGGCCTGTAAGGGCACATGACAAGCTGAAGTCACAGAGATCCCACCGCTGAGAAGGGCCTTCAGTCCCAGCCTGGCCGACCCCCACAGCCACCCCCACCCCGCCCTCCTCCTTCCCTCCTCTGCCGCTCACGCCCCTCCCCCTCTGCTCCTCACCTGCATCCCCCACACCACCTCCCCAGCCACGCAGGCTGAGACTTAGAAGGCGAACTTTACGGAGCACAAATACGTGCAGGACAACCACTCAAAATAGCTCCAGCGACCCGACATCAACCCTGAGGGTGTGGGCCTCTTCCCAGATGGCCAAGCTTTGGTTCAGAGAGGCACTGTGCCTTGCGCAAGGCCACACAGCAGAGCAAGTCAGGGACTAGAGCCCAGGCCAGCCTGGGGACCCACCCCCCACCGGCAGCCACAGATTTGGAGACCAGAGGCTCATAGGAGACCAGCCCCAGCTCTCAGGGTGCAGGCGAGAGGCCCCAGGTACACCTAAGCGCAGGCTTTTACTCTCCACCCAGGCAGTTTCCGGGGTGAGTGAGGCAGAGAGAGTGAAGCTGTGTGCAGCCCACCCCTGGGGTTCCCTCTGGGCCCTGGGACAAAAAGGGAGGGGTTCCTCTGGCTGCCTCCTAGGGACCCCCTCCGTCTGCAGGCAGGGGGCTTCCCCAGGGACTCCAGGGTGGGAGGGCCCCAGGGCTACCCCCAGAGGGAGCTGTGAGCAAGTCCAGCCAGATACCTACCCATCTCCCACCACCACACACTTGATGGCCTGCATGGTGTCTGAGGCCTGGGGGCTGGTAGTGGTGACAGCTCAGAGCCCGAGCGTTTCTGCAGGCGTGCGGCTGTGGAGAGCTGGGGAGGCGTCCTGAGCGGGGAGCAGCAGCAGCGGGACAGGAGGCAGGAGGAAGCGGAAGGGGAACTTACCCAAGCTGCTGCCCCCACGGCCGTTTGCAGAAGGCGGAGCGTGCGGTCTGGCAGAACGGCTCGAGGGCGGGGTGGCCCTCAGGTGCTGGGCTGGGCCCTGGCGGGTATCGCTGTCCTGAGGCACCAGCAGGAGATCCTGGGACCTTCGGGGCTGGAGACATACTTCCACGAGCAGGGCCAGAGCTGTTCTCTAAGAACCTGAGGCTTCCAAGAGTGGAGTTCACCTCAGTTCTAAGCAATAAGCATTTAATGAGCATCTACTGTGTGCCAGGAACAGGAGCTAGTACTGGTGAGTCCAGGGTGTGAGCAGGAAGATACAGCTTCATCACAGGTGTCCATCAAACAAAGCAGGAAGTAATGGGGGCACAGAAGATTGGGAGGGAGGGGATCTCAGAGTCACATAGAGGGTGAGCTGGGACCTTCAAGGTGGCATTTAAGCAGGTATGGTAAAGCTGGTGTCAGAGAAAGGGCACTCCAGAGGGGACTGCTTAGGCAAGACAGGAAGAATTCCATGAGCAGGGGCCAGTGTGGAACTCCCTGAGTGTGCAAGGATGGGGGAAATACGATGAGGCAGGAAGAGAGGTGGGGGTCAGCTGATGGAGAAGGGGAAACAGAAGAGAAGTGACCACTAATGCTACACCTGCCAGGCCCTTTGCTGGAGGGAGCCCTGAGGACAGGCGCCCTGGCTCAGGAGCTGTGGCCTGTTTAAACGATGCTGAAACTGAAGATCTGAGACTTCGGTTGATTCACTAAGATTGCCCAACCCGAAGTCAAACCCAGGGACAGGTGACTTCAAGCTCCTCTGTCACCCCAGCTGCTGTCTGGGGGACAAAACTTGAGTTCTGCAGCTGGGTAGGGCAGGGGAGTGAGCCCGCTCAGCCTCCAGGAGACTCAGGATCCCAGGGGCACTGGTTTTCCGCAGGGAACTCCAAGTTCACTTAGCTGTTACTCTCATTGCTAGAGCTCCCCACACCCAGCACCCTTCCAGCTCTAGGGAAAAGGGGAGGGAGGCAGTGGGCAGAGTCGCTCACTGGTCACTCAGGACAAACCAGGACACCAGCCAGAGAGTGTGGAACGCCAGGTGCTGGGTCAACGACCCCCCCTCCCGCCCACAGACACAAGGAGCTGAACCTTCCACGCAAGCTACAGGGTTGCCAAAAACTGCTTCCACAGAAAGGGAATGGTCCTCCCTGAGGACCTGCTCTGAAAAAACTTGGCCAGCCAATGATTAAAACTCGCCAACCAACTCTGATGTCTTTTCTCTGTGCTTTGCATGGGCTCAGCGGAGACACTGCAAAGACTTAATGGCACCCAGCCGGGGTCAGGAAGGTCAAGGGTCCCCCCACGACCCAGGCTGGGCTCCTCACAGGCCACATAAGGACTTTGTTCTGGCTACTCCCCCCAAATCCACATTCTTTTCCCAACCACTGGGATCCCATAGGGTAATCTCTGTGTTAATCTAACGAAAACAATGTACTAAGTGCAGTATGAGATCCTGGACTGGATCCTGAAACAAAGGGGGGAAAAATGGTATTAATGGAAAAGGCAGTAAACTCCAAGACAAATTTGAAATTAAATAATAGTATTATACCAAGGTTAAGTTCTGTGGTTATATAAATGCTGTGAGCATAAGGGAAAGCTTGCTGAAGGATACGGTGAATTCTCTCACTGTCCTTGCAATTTTTCTGGAAATCTAAATTTATTCCAAAATAAAATGTTTACTTAAAAAGAAAAAAGAAGAATGCACCTCTTTAAGAAGACACAGCCAATGAAGATAGCCATGTGACTTGGAGCAGATATATGTACTGTGTTTTATCCCCCATTTGTCCCCTGGGGTGGAACTTCCTTGTGCAGTGAACAATCTACTCAACTGTACATGGCCATGATGGCCATAAATTTGTACCTGCCCTCCATGATGAGAAAGCCGATCTCCAGGACAACACAAGCAAAATCTTCCCTGACTTAGGGCCACCCAGATCCCTCCTTCATTCTGCAAGCATCCATTATATACCACTTGAATACCTAGCTCTGGTCTTGGCACTGCAGTGGATACAAAACCAGGAAGACGAGAAGCTGCCCCTGAGGAATCTATAACCTGTAACGAGAGTGACTCAGAGGCCTGAGGACTACAGAACATCTTGGGATGGCCCCGATCTGCAGGTGGCCCTATGGCTGTGAGCACAGGGCAGGGATAGCAGGAGAATAAATGGGGAGTAAGGCAGCCTGGTTGACCACTACCAGGTGTCCGCAAGCAAGAAGGGCAGTAGCAGTCTCTGTGGGCCTCCAATGAGGTGACCACTGCTCTAAACCTGGCTTGTGGTGTCTCTATTGTTCCCCCACTTTACAGATGAGAAAACTGAGGCCCAGAGTGGTCCATAAATTTGCCCAGGGTGACTCGATGCACTTGTAACCATTACATTGGAAGCACACTCTCATTTTACAGATGGGGCATCTGAAGCTCCTGTGCATGTGATCAAGATCAAAATAAGCAGCACTGGCCTCCTGTCCAGGCCTCTTCACTTTTTCTTTTTTGTTTTTAATTATCTATATTGAGACATAGTTTACATACATTAACTGAAATCATTTAAAGTGTTCAGTTCCATTCATTTTCGCAGATACTGGGTTTGCCCAAAAGATCGTTCAAGTTTTTCCATAACATCTTACAGAAAATCCAAATAACTTTTTGGCCAACCCAATACATACATGCATGAAATCTCTACCACAGTCAAGACGCCAAACATCAGAGAACTTTCCCATTCCTGTGGAAGGTTTCCTCTCACTCCTGTGCATCCATTCCCCCACCCCCGTACCCCCCACACAGAAGCTCTGATCTGCTTTCTATCATTACAGATGACCATGCATTTTCTAGTGTTTCACATAAATGGAACCACAGTGTCCAGCCTCTTGCACAGATTCTTTCCCTCGGCGTGTTTTTGAGCTCCATCCGTGCTGTTGTATGCCCATGGTCCATCCCCTTCCGTTAGTGAGCAGTTCCATCCAGGGATGTGTCACAGTTTGATTATTCATTCGGTCCTCTCTTAACCACACTGTGCAAGCTCACTGACTCACAGAAGCACGGGGTCTCTGGGCACGCGCAGAGGGATCATAGACGCCATCTGTATCCAGTCCTGCCTCTGAACTTCTTGTATCCAAGGCTTGGCCCACGAAGCAGCTGCCCAGTCCAACTCACATACCTCCGATGATGGAGAACTCATTCCCTTAGGGGACAGTCTCTTCCATCCTTGGGCAGCCGGGCCTGTTAGAAAATCCTTCCTCATTTTCAATCCAACCCACCTCTCTAGATCGTGCTCACAGAGGTCCTAGTTTTTATCCAGGGGCTGCTCAGGTCAGCTCCCTCCCCCAACCACAGGCCTTAGCATTCAGGAAGCATCACCTCCACCCAGCAGTGTGCTGGTAAATGCTTAACCTATAGCTTTTGTTCAGTTATCTTTGTTTGTGTGTAATATCGTGTGATATGACTGCATCAAAGTGCATTTATCCCATCTCCTGTGACTGGATATGCATGAGGCTTGCGATGTTTGCTTTACAAATGGTTCTGCTGTGGGTGTTTATGGACACCTAAAGCTGATGGATGAGGTTTCTCTAGAAGAGGGACAGTAGAGCTGTCAGGTACCTTCATCTTTCACCTGAATGCAGAGTGAGAAATCATTTTTCAGGGACCCTCATGGTCCACACCCTCGCCCACATTTGGCCTTGTAAGACTTTTTATTCTTTTGCCAACTTCATGGGTGTGAATTGGCATCTCGTTGCAGTTTTAATTTATATTAACTTGTTTCCAGTGAGGTTGAACATCTTTATCAGACACTGATGATTCATATTCCATAAATTATCTTGCCATATCTCTTGTCCACATCTCTACTCTCGGATACTTATTTGGCAAAGTTCTTTATATATTCTGATTTTCAAACTTAAATTTACTATATGCATTACAAATCTTTCTTCCAGTCTTAGACATGTCTTATAATCAGTTGTGAATTTTAATACATAAAATTTTCACTTGGCTGTAGTCTGATTTAAATTTCTTTCCTAATAACTTGTGCTTCTGGGGTGAGTTTTGCTTATGAAGTTCTGCTCTATTCCCAGTTTCATACAGACATTCTACAGCATTTTCTTCTAAAGCTTCTAAAGTTTTGTTTCCTACATTTAGGTCCTTAAACATTTGGGATGGATTTTAGGCTGTAGTAAAATAAGATTTCTTCAGTTTTCATGAGATTAAGGATTTAATTTCGCCATCTCCATGACCAATTACTCCAGACCACTTTTAAAAGTTTGTTTATTTATTTTTGGTTGCACTGGGTCTTTCTTGCTGCACAGGTTTTTCTTTAGTTGTGGAGAACAAGGGCTACTCTCTAGCTGTGGTGCACAGGCTTCTTCTTGCCGTGGTTTCTCTTACTGTGGAGCACGAGCTCTAGAGCACGCAGGTTTCAGTAACTGTGGCACTTTGGGCTCAGTAGTTGCACTCCTGGGCCCTAGGGCACAGGCTCAGTAGTAGTGATGCACGGGCTTATTTGCCCAGCAGCAAGTGGGATCTTCCCCAAACAGGGATCGAACCTGCGTCTCGCGCATTGGCAGGCAGAGTCTTAACCACTGGACCACCAGGGACATCCCAGCAGCACCATTAATGAGGATAACTGCCTATCTTGTCCCCAGTGAGCTGCAGCCGAGCTGTCCGCAGCAAGTGTGTCTGTGAGTGTGTGAGTCTGTTCCCAGCTTCTCCATCTAATGGTCTATGTATCCACCCTGGAGCCAGCAGCACGCTACCTTAATTACTGAAATTGTGTTAGGTCATTACATTCAGAAGGGCAAAGTCTCCTCTCAAACTTTTTCAAAGTTGTTACAGTTGTCACTAACCATTTGCTCTTTCACAGAAATTTTAGAATCAGCTTGTCAAGTTCCAAGAAAAACTATGACAGGATTTTGATTAGAATTCTATTCAATTTATAGAAGAATTTGGAGAGAATTGACATCTTGGTAACATCCTTCAATCTTCCTACCATTAACATGTCATATTTCTTCTTTATAGCTTTCAATAAAATTTTATAATTTCTCCCAAGAAATGTCATGCACTTTTAAAGTAAGATTTATCCCTTGATACCTTATTACTTTCAGTGTCATTATAGCTAACACTTTTTAAAATGTCATTTTCTGTTTGTTGCTTATACATAGAAAAATGTCAAACATTGTAGATTGCACTTATATATATGGCAACCTGGATGGAAATTCTTATTATAATTTATGGAGAGTTTGTTACTAACGAGTCTTATTGTAGACAGTTTTATCTGTGAAGAATGACAGTTTTATTTCTTCCTTCCCAATTTTTATAACATAATTCCTTGGGTTGAATAGAATCAGTGATGGCAGGCATCTTTGCTTATTTCTGATTTTAAAAAGAATGCTTCTAGTATTTCACCACTGAACATGATGCAGGCACTTCTTGGCAGATACTATTATTATTATCATATATTATTATCAGTTAAAGTTCTTTGCTATTCTTAGTAATAACAGCTTTATCTTGATCATAAGTGTTTCATTTTGAGTGCTTTTTTTTTCTTATGTATCTATGGAGATACTGCAAATAATATTAATACATTCCCTGATGTTCACTTGGGGCTTCCCTGGCGGCTCAGCAGTAAAGAATCTGTCTGCAATGTAGAAGACACAGGTTCAACCCCTGGGTTAAGAAGATCCCTTGGAGAAGGAAATGGCAACCCACTCCAATATTCTTGCCTGGGAAATCCTGTGGACAGAGGAGCCTTGCAGGCTACAGCCCATGGGGTCGCAAAAGAGTCGGACATGACTTAACAACTAAACAAAAAAAAACAAATGTTCACTTAACAATGAATTAGGGAAGTCAGGTTTATTTCTGCATAAACCTAATTTAGTCTATCTGGGAAATGCTGCTGATTATCCCTCAATAGCCATTCCCCATTTCAAGAACAGAGCCCCAAGATTTGTAGCCAACCCCACGCATACCCAGCTGAAGTCCACATCTCTCAGTGTCCCCAGCAACAAGACGTGGTCCCGTAACTACATCTGGAGGAAAAGGGTATGAATGGAAGTGGTGAGTGCAGTTTGTATTACCATCTCCTTGAAGGCTATGCCATGTGTCTTTACCTCTCCACTCGACAGGAAGTACTGACAGAAATATGGCTGCAATCCTGGATGTGTGGGAGATGGTAGATTCGAACTATTCACATCTGGATGTGAGACAGAAATACACCTTGTCTTCTTTAAGCCACTGTGTTGGGAGGTTTTTTGTTATAGCAGCTTAAACTGTACCCTAAGAAATGCAGTCATGATGATTGTCTTTTATATATTGCTGGCTTCAAACTGCCAATATTTGAACTTGGAGGACACCAAGTTCATCAGTGAGATTTGTCAGTAATTTTCCTTTTTCACGTTCTTTTTTTTTTTTTTTTGAGGGGAAGGTATCAAAGTTATACTAGTTTCATGAAATGAGTTAGCAGTAATTATCTTTTTTTCCATTTTTAGAGAAGTTTGGACAATGTTGAATTGTCTCTTCATTGAATATTTTGTAATATTTGTAAAGTCATCTGTGCCTAGTTTGGAATGATGTAGGAGGAGGGAGTGGTAGATTTTAAACTATTAATTCAATTTCTTTAATAGATACAAAGCTATTTGAAATTTCAATTACTTCTCGAGTCAATTTTTGTCTATTTTTATAGAAATAATCAATATATTTTTCTATTTTTCTTGGGTTTTCAAATTTACTGATATAAAGCTATTCATAGTATTACTTTGTATCTTTTTTATCTCTACTTTTAAATTTTTGTTATATCCCTTCTTTTCATTCTACATTGATTATTTTTGTCTCCAAACTTTGTTCTTAATTGTTTCCCAAATTTGTTCATTTTATTAGTCTTTTCAAAGAACTGACTTTTGGCCTTGTATATCTTTTATACTATATAATTTTTTCCACTTAATTTCTGGTCTTGGAGTTTATTCTATTGTTCTTATTTTAGTTCTCAGTTTTGAATGCTTAGGTCATGAGTTTCCAGCCTTGTTTTGTTCCTCATATAAGCTCTTGAGGCTATAAATTTTTCTCAAATACTACTTTAGCTACAGCTTATTGCTTTTTTTAAATTGTGGTACAATTTTGATGTGTAATATTTTATTGTATTTTAGTTCTAGGTATCTTAATGTTTTCATTATTATTTTTTGACCGTGTCATTTGAAAATGTGTTATTAATCTTCAAATGTTGGGGAAAGGGGTTTTTTGTTTTGTCTTCCTAATGGTATTGTGGTCAGAAAACATGGACTGTATTTCACTGATTCATTTAAATTTGTTGAGACTTGCTTCATGTATGACTTAGTATGAGTTTTTTTTTTTTAATATAAATGTATAGGTTCTTCATACAAATGAATTTATTTACAAAACAGAAAGAGACACACAGGCTTAGAGGACGAACATATGATTGCCCAGTGGGGAGAGATGGTTAGGGAGTTCTGAATGCATACTGCTATATTTCAAATGGACAACAAACAAGGACCAACTGTATAGCACATGGAACTCAGCTCAGTGTTATGTGGCAGCCTGGATGGGAGGGGTGTTTGAGGGCGATGGATACATGGATATGTATGGCTGAGTCCCTTTGCTGTTCAATTGAAACCATCACAACATTGTTAATTGATTATATCCCAATACAAAATAAAAACCTTAAAAATAAATGTGTTCCATGTGTGTCTCATGAGTAAAAGCTGTTAACTGTCTGCTTAAATCTTTTATATCATTACAGATTGCTTTCATTTGTCTCTTGATCTATCAGCTCCTGAGAAGGGTATTGATATGTGAACTCTCACACTATAATGGTGAATTTCTCAGTTCCTGTAATTCTGTTGCTTTTTACTTTTTATTTATAAATCTTTGGGCTGTATCATCAAATGCATACAACTTTAAAATTGTTAAATCTTCATAAAAATGTAACCTTTTATTAGAATAGCAGCCAACATTTTCTAAGTCTTCCTTGTATTCTAATATCTGGCACTGATATGGAACTTAGTAAATTGTTACAGAAATAATTTTTAAATTAAGAAAGCAAAACAAAACAATGGGATGAAGTTGCCCTGGGTGTCTCTTGCAGGCCCCCTAGAGGCAGCGCTAGGAACTGACTTGAGTGGAGGCTCACTCTGCCTTGGTCAGCCCCAAGCTCAGCACCACAATCAAGAAATGTCAGAAAGGGGTGGCCAGAGAAGTCCCTGGCCATTTAGTATTTAAGATTCTGCACTTCCACTGCAGTGGTCGTAGGTTCGAATCCTGGTCGGGGCACCAAGATCCCACATGCCACTCAGTGTGGCCAAAAATATATATTTTTTAGTTTAAAAATTAAAAAAAAAATGAAGAGGAGGGGTGACTAGTTCCAGGCAGTCCCCATTGATTGAATCTGACCCCCAGTCTGGCATGATCCTCCCAGAATGACTGGGCTCTGGAGTTAAATTCCTTGAGTTTTGGTTCAAATAGCCGCTGAGGGCTGTTTGCTACCCTGGGCCCCAACCCAGCTGCCTCTGCCGATCGCTTTGGGCCACTTTCCACTTCCAGTCAGCTCCCTCCTTCCTGCTAGAGGAGCCCAGAACAGGCCCAGCAGCCTCCAGGGGGCAAGTTCAGGGCACAGGGAGGGGACTTTTGCTTGGGAGATTCCCCACAAAGCCCTGGATGCAGAGCGTGGACCCCTTGCTTCATCAAGTACTCTCCTTCTACCCCTGGATCAGGTTTTGAGTCCCAGACACACCCAGGACCGAGCACAGCCAGGCCACTCTTGCTGCCCAGCCCTCCCCGCATACCCCCAGACCACCCTCCGATCGATGGATCACTGGAACTGCCCCTCCAGCCCTGGTTCCCCGGCCAGGTCACCATCCTCCTCCTCTCTTTCACACGTCTTCTCCTGGGGTGCTGTCTTGACCTTCCTCTTACACCCCCTAGAGTCATCTCAGCCCTCTCTGGGTTCTATCACCATCCCCAAAATATGACTCCTGGATCTCACTCCCCTGCCCACTGGAGGGGCTCCCCCTATCCCCCGAAGACAGCCCCCTGGTTCCTCCAACTCTACAGCCTTCCCCATCTCCCATCCCATTACAACACAATTATCCTAAACTAGGGCCTAGACAGCATCACTGTTAAGCTTTTAAAATTTTTTATTTTAATATTTTGACATTAGCTCTGAATGAGCAATACATTCCCATGGTCTAAAACCTAAAAGGCACACACGAACTGGCCATGACAAGTCATGAATAAGCCTATCTTCTAGCCCAGCCACTCAGTCTCCTCCTAGAAAACCACCTTCATTGCCAGTTTCCTTTGTGTCCTTCTGGAAGTATCCCAACAGAAAAAGGCGTTCATTATTTCCTTTATCTCACCCGCAAAGGGAGCACACGATGCCTGGTGTCTCACACGTAGCTGGTCCATTTATTATTTACCTTCGAGTTTGTTCCGTATTTGCCGATGAAGAGCTTCCTCATTCACTTTTGCCGCTGGACAGAATTCCATTATTTCACATGCTGGAGTTGATCTGATTCCTTCCTACTGAAGGATGGTTTGGTTTTCCTCAACCTGTTTTTCCTCCAGCTCTGCTGCCATGTATTACAATGTGCACATACCGTTCGGTCAGGTGTGAGTGTCTGAAGACTGCTGGGTGCTAGAGCTGTCATTTGTCTCAAATCCCCTCCTGGGCTGTGTCAGCCACCCTCCCACCAGCAGTGCATGAAAGCTCTTTTCTCCTTGTTCTCATCAACAGTCTTTTAGGTGACTTTCTTATGTTTGATATTCCAAGAAGCCAAAAAAAGAGAGAGCAATGGCATCTTAATTTGCATTGCTTTTAACACGAGCGGGCATTTTTTTTTTCATAGCGTTGAAAGCCATCTTCATTTCCCTTTTCTGGGCACTGTATTTTCATGCCCTTTGCCCATTTTCTTATTCTGGCTTGGTCTTTTTCATTGATTTTCATTTTAGGGAAATTAGTTCTTTGTCACATGGGTTACAACCACATTTACCTAGATTGTCACCATGTTATTAATAGTGGCTTGAACCAAGCAGACTTCTTCAGAAGCATGTCATGCAGTCTCTCTGTCTTTTCTTGCCTGGCTTCTAGCTTCTTTGTAACTCTTAGAAAGGCCTCTGCCATCCTGAAATTGCTTTTCTAGAGTCTTCTATGGTTTCTCCTTGCTGTCATGATCTCGGTTTTACGTTTGGCTAGTTGACGCATCTGATAGTATCACACTGTACCATGTGAGGTACCACTCTTACCTTATTCTTTCCAAATGGCTACCCGCCTTTTTTCTTTTTCTTTTTTTGGCTGTGCTGGGTCTTCACTGCAGCATGTAGGATTCTCTTTGCAGAACACAAGCTCCAGAGTTTAATAGTTGTGGCTCATAGGCTTAGTTGTCCCAGCATGTGGGATCTTAGTTCCCGACCAGGGATTGAACCCATGTCCCCTGCATTGGAAGGCAGATTCTTAACCACTGAACCACCAGGGAAGTCCTAGATGGCTGCCCCTTGACCGACACCATCTACCCCAAGAGTGTATCTTCTCCCCACTGTCTGAAGCGACCTTCATCTCGTGCTACCTTCATACTTGGGTTTGGTTAGCCTTGAACTGGGCAGCATTCCTGGGCTTTCCCTTCTCTCCGTCCAGCATCCAGGGCCTTGAGGGTTCTCCCTCCTGAATAGTTCTACCTCCTTCTCTCACAGTCCATCTCACAGCCTGGCTCAGAACTCACCGTTTCTCTCCAGAGGTGTTCCAATGCGTCAGTATCAGTGCTGGCAGGAGTCTGTTTTCCCCCAGAGAAGGCCTACTTCCATCTGGTTAGGGCAGGAGGGTCTCCATGCTGGTCCCCACCCCCCTTCACCCTCTGTCGCCACTAGGCCAGACCCCAGAGGCCCTCCACTGCCCACTCAGAGTGGCCTTGCACCTGCCATTCTTCCTGCCAGAAATCTGTGCTCCTCCTCCTGCCAGGCCAGATGTTATTTCTCCCCAAGACTCTGTAATGGGTGTCCCCCCAGCTCCCACCACTCACCTCCCCACTCCTCAGCACAGCCCCTACCCTTACCGTGAGCAGGGAGGAGCAGAGACCACCCCCATCCTCCAGTCAGCCTGCCTGTCAGCCTTCAGGCACCACATGAACCACACAGGACAAACCAAGGCGCAGAAACTCCTTGGGACAGAGGACAGAGGCCAGGGGTCTTGGGACACCTTCTACTCCATCCGCTCTCAGTGTCCCCTCCTCCCACACGGACCCCCAGCCTTTATCCCCGTCACTCTCACCTTCTGCCTTGTCCCCTTGCGATGGCCAGTTGTCCAGCTCTGCCTGCTCTCAAGTGGGTGAGCCGGAGCCCTAACCCTAGGCAGGGAGGCGGAGGGGAGCACCTTCATCAGGACCTGGCCTGGGGGTGGGGAGGACACCCCCAGACTACAGGTCACCTGTGCCAGGCCAGACTGACACGCGCTACTCAGAGCATCTTCAACAACTCGTCCTGGGCACTGGGCCCTGGGGATACGGCAGTGGGAAGGGCCAAGACTCTGCCCAGGAGAGCTCAGAGCCGGCAGGGACACGGACTATAAAGACTATAATAAACAGAATGAAATACAGGTGGTGAAAGTACCCTGAAAAAAATAACAAAGGAGGCTGGGGAGAAGAGATTGACACCGAAGGGCAGAGGCGGACTTAGTCCGACTAGAAACCAGGCTGAGTTCTCAGAGATCGAAGGCTGAGCACGGCAGGAGGGACCTGCCAAGGGCAAAGGTGGGGAGGAGCTCGAAGTGTTCTCAGGCGCAGCAAAAAGGCCCGTGGAGCTTGAATGAAGTGCACCAGGCCAAGTGGCCAGCAGGCCGACAGGCTCCAGGCACGACTGTGCGCTCAGCCTGTGAACCGGGAAGCCACAGGCGCCACATCGATATGGCGCCCTCTGGTGGCCATGTGAGGAATAGACCATCGTGGAACGAGGGCAGAAGCCGGGAAGCCCTGTCATCACAGAAATGTCCAGGGGAGAGGGGACGGACGCTAGGACCACCAAGGTGGTGGTGGAGGAGGTACAAAGTGGCTGGACCCAAGATATATGCTGTGCGGTCTACAGGCTGATGGAGTCAAGGATGGTGCCGGTTTCCTTCTTAGCAACTTGGCAGGCAGACGTGCCATTTAACCAGGAGGGGGTGATGGTGGGAGGAGAGGGTTTGCAGGATGGGGAATTCAGGCTTCCGTTCAGGAAGTTTCAGTTGAGAAGACTGTTGGACATGAGAATGTCAAGTATGGAGTTGGATGATGTGTCTGGAGCAAGGGAAGGAGCCAGACTAGAAATATAAGCGTGGAAAATCCCTCTTACCGTATACTTGTCACTGAGTATGAAATATCGGGGCGGGGGGGATATCTGTCCCCTCTCCAGGCTTTCCTGGAGACCCACCCTCACTCAGCTTTGGGTCCTGCCCTGGACCCCATCTCTTCCTCCCCTTCACACCCCAGACAGTAGCTCATTCTCAGATTGCTCTTCCTGCCCAAGTTACCAAAAGCACCCTTAATTTCTCCCTACTTTGTTCTTCCAACCACACACTGGCTGCCTGCCTACCTCCTACCCCCCACCCTCTACCCAGCCCATCCATGGGCAGCACACCGTGATTGGAGAACGTCCCTTAGGGCAAACTCCACCTTCAGTCTTGACAAGTCACTGAGGTCTCAGCCATCCCCTTACTGAGCCCTTGAGGGTGCTCTTTCACACACACCCCGGGCCCTCTGACCATCACCTATTCAGGAACCACAAACCTTCCCCTTCAGTAGACCTCAACTCCCATCTCACTCTAACCCAGCCAGAGATGGGTCCTCCTCCAACTTCCTTCTCCCTCGACTCACGGGCCTGGAGTCAGCTGTGTGGTCACACCCACCCCCTTCACTTGCTGGAGAGCCGTGAGCACCAGGCCAGTGATGTGTGAGCCAAAAACACTCCTAAATATCTGGGAGGCTGAGGCCACTGGGCCAGGTTTCCCTTTTCATCACCTGTCCCTCTCCTCTCCTCTAGGATGCTGCTCTGTTCTTTCTGCAGCATCTCCAACTGCTTTCCCACATTCACCCCTTCCCACACTGAGCCTCCCATCTTACAGGGGAACAGTCCCGGGGCTTTACCTCTGTGTTCCTCCAAGCGTCTACCCACCTATCCAAGCCATCTCTTGGCCTTACCTCTTAGGAAACCCCTCACCCACTGCGATCTGGTTTTTCTGTGGCACAACTCTAGCAAGACCAGACCCAGACGTCAATACACAAAGAGGAGGGGCCCAGGGACTAGGCCTAGAAGGGCTGGAGGCCAGGGGCCTCAGTGAGCCAAAGACACACTTGGGAGCTAAATCTACATAATTAGTCTCTTCCACAGTACTGTACTTCTGGAGATTGGCCTGTATCTATTTATTAGGCTGTGTTCTTTGAAGGCACCAATGGAGCTCCAAAACCAATTGCCCCTCACCACTCCATTGAAACCACTCTCTCAAAGGTCACTTGGGACTTCCAGATTCCTAGACCCAAGGGCCACTTCTTGATCCTGTATCAGTCATGTTTTCATGCGGGAACTAAAACCACCCTAGTTATCTTCAGCAGAGAGGGATTTAAGGTGGAGAAGTGGGTGCTTTAAAAATCACAGGAAGTATTCTGTGGGTGGGTGGGCCTCCAGGAACGACCCCTAGAACACCGCAGAGCTGACCAAGGGGAGCTGCAGCCTAGGCCACAAGCAGGAACTTTCCAGGCTGAGTGGCACAGAAAAGCAGTGAGGGGAGGGTCAGAGAAGGCAAGTGGGCTCACCCAGGGCTCCATCACATGCTCCGTTCCCCCAGCCTGCCTGCATCACTCGGCTGCACTCCCTGCCCTTTTAAACATACTTGCCTTGCATTTGCTTGGCTTCCTTTGTCCGAGCTCCAGGGGTCTACAGACTCCACTCTGCTGCAGGTAACAGACTCAGCAGCAGGGGCTTGAGCAGGTCAGTCAGTTCAGTCGCTCAGTCGTGTCTGACTCTTTGAGACCCCATGGACCACAGCACGGGCCTCCCTGTCCATCACCAACTCCCGGAGTTTACTCAAACTCATGTCCATTGAGTTGGTGATGCCATCCAACCATCTCATCCTCTGTCGTCCCCTTCTCATCCCACCTTCAATCTTTCCCAGCATCAGGGTCTTTTCAAATGAGTCAGTTTGATCAGGTAGGGGGCCTTATTGCCTATTCAGCAAAACGTCAGGAGGAGGCCGCCCAGGCCTGAAGCAGCAGTCCTGTGATGCCGTCGGGAGCCTCGGCTCTGCCCGTGTCTTGGTCCCATCATCCTTAGCGCGTGTCCTGCATCTGCAGCTTGTTGCTGCAAGACGGTGGCCACACACTCACCCCCCTGCCCCAGCCTCACAGTCACATTCCAAGCAACAAGAAGGCGGAAGGGCAAAGGACCCCAAATTGCATTCTCTTAATGAGAATTTCCTTTTACTCAGGAAGGAGCATGCTTCCCCAGGGACTTCCTTATTGGTGATAAAGTGTCACATGGCCACCCTTGGCTGTAAGGGAGGCTCAGAAATAATAATTTAGCATTTCAGACCCTGTCGCAGAGGAAGGAAAGGAGAAGATGGATTGAGAATAGTGTTGAGTGAGACAATTTTTAATGTTTACCATAGCCAAAAAGGGAATTATTAATGGTTGTCCAGGCTTCAGGCAAGGATGGATCCAGAAGCTCATATCATGTCGTTCGTGTGTCCCTGCTCAGTCGTGTCCGACTCTTTTCGACCTTTTGGGCTGTAGCCTGTCAGTTTCCTCTCTCCATGGGATTTTCCAGGCAAGAAAACTGGAGTGGGCATTTCTGCCTCCAGGGGATCTTCCTGACCCAGGGATTGAACCCACGTCTTCTGTGTCTCCTGCACTGGCAGGTGGGTTCTTAACCACTTCATCACCTGGAAGCCCTTATAAGAAGGCATCCAGACTCAATCTCTCTCGCTCTGCATCTCCCCACTCACCATCCTCTGCTTTGGCTTAATTCTCAGGCTCCTTCTGGTGGCACAGGAGGCTCCAGCTTTGCATCATCAACCCAGCTAGAAATCACACCTGAAAGTTTGTCTTCCTCCTTGTTCTGGCAGAAATCCCAGGATTGAATCTCACTGGCCCTACTTCAGTCATGGGACTACTGCTGAACCAGTCACAGCTGAACCAGTCACAGCAGCCAGGGGATGGAATATTATTAGTTGCACCTGGGTCGTGCCTTCTCCACCACTTCCTGGAGCTACGGATGAGGTCAGCCTCATAAATCACCTGGACTGAAAGTGGAGGTGTGCTGGTTCCAAAAGAAAGCCAAGACCCTCTCTGGTTAAGGAACAGCAGACACCAAGTAAGCATGAACAGCTGATGTCTCTAGATCCTGCCCTCACCTTCCCTGACCTCTCTCCTGCAGTCCTACCTGTCTAACCCCATTCTCATCTCTGTGCCCTTCATCCAGCTTGGAACCTTTAGCACAGTGCTCCACGGGGATCTGAGCTCAGTCCTTTTCTCACTCCAAAGCCACCATGACTTCATGCAGTTCCATGACCCTGTGGTCATAAACATAGTGATGACGCCCAGATGCATACAGCAAGCTAGATCTCACTGTGGAGTTCCAGATGTGTCAACCCACGATACAGTGTCATGTGTAAACACATATAATATACACATACGTTTGTAATATGTAAATACATACCACAAATGCACACATAACACAAAATTCACCATCTTAACTTGAAGTGTATAGTCCTGTGGTATTAAATGCACTCATAATGTTCATCCAGCAACCCCCCATAGCTCTTTTCATGTTGTGAAACTGAAACTCTGTCCCCATTAAACAGTCACTCCCAGCACCCCTCCCCCCAACCCCTGGCAACCGCTGTCCTACTTTCTGTCTCTATGATCTTGACTACTCAAAGGACCTCATATAAATGGAATCATATAGTATTTGTCCCTTTGGGATTTTTTTCACTTAGCTTAATGTCCTCAAGTTCCATGTTGCCTGGATGGAACTGGAAGACATTCTTCATTCTGCAGAATTTCTTCAAAAAATTTCCTTTCTTCAAAAGAATTTCCTCTTCTTTAAGGCTGAATCATATTCCATCACGTGTATAGACCACATTTTGCTTACCTATCCAACCAACTGTGGGTTGCTTCCACATTTCAGCTATTGTGAATAATGCTGCCACAAACGTGGGTACCTTTGAGGATCTGTTTTCAATTCTTTGGGGTCTATACCCAGAAGTGGAATTTCTGGATCATATGGTAATTCCATTTTTAATTTCTTGAGGAACCACCCTGTAGTTTTCTACAGCAATTGTACCATTTTACGTCCCCACCAACAGTGCACAAGGGATCCAATTTCTCCACATCCTTACCAACACTTCTTGTTTCCTGTTTGTCTGCTTTTGTAAAACAATAGTCATCCTAATGGATATGAGATTGTATCTCACTGTAGTTCTACATTTCTCTGATGATCAGTGATGCTGAGCATCTTTTTATGTGTTTATTAACCATTTGTATGTCTTCTCTGAAAAAATGTGTGTTCAAGTCATTTGGCCATTTTTTTAATTGGGCTGTATGTTTATCTGTTGTTGAGTTTTAGAAGTTCTGTATATATCCTGTATACTAATCCCTTATCCTAAAGGAAATCAACCCTGAATATTCATTGACAGGACTGATGCCAAAGCTGAAGTTCCAATACTTTGGCCACCTGATGTGAAGAGACAGCTTATTGGAAAAGACCCTGATGCTGGAAAAGATTGAAGGCAGGAGGAGAAGGAGACAATAGAGGATGAAATGGTTGGATGGCATCACTGATTCAATGGACATGAGTTTGAGCAAATTCCGGGAGATGGTGAAGGACAGGGAAGCTTAGTGTGCTGCAGTCCATGGGGTCACAGAATCAGTCTTAACTTAGCAACTGAACAACAATAATCCTTTATCAGATATATGATTTGCAAATATTTTCACCCATTCCCTGGGTTGCATTTTTACTCTGTTGATAGTGTGTTTTTGCACTAATTTTTAAAATTTTTATGAACTCCAATCTATGTATCTTTTTCTTTTGTCACCTGTGCCTTTGATGTCTTATCCAAGAAATCATTGCCAATTCCAATGCCATGAAAATTCTGTTCTGTGTTTTCTTCAAAAAAATTTCTTGTTTTAGGTCTTACCTTTAGGCCTTTGATCCATTTTGAGTTAATGTTTGTAGCTGGTATTAGGTAAGGGACCAGCTTCATTCTCTTGCATGTGGATATCCAGTTTTCCTAGCACCTGTTGTTGAAAATAATACTTTTCTTCATTGAATGGTCTTGGCCTCGTTGTTGAAAATCATTTGTATCGTCTACTTTTAATCTGTCTTATCAAGTCCTTTTTTAAAAAAATATAACTGTCAGAGCAACCTTTCTAAACTGTAAATTAGCGGTAGGCTTGGCTCCCAGCTCTCCACACCTGGTTATGTGATCCACGGGGGTCACAGAACCTTTCTAGGACTCAGCCTCACTCATCTATGAAACAAGATCACAATGGCTGTCTCAAAGGGATGCGGTGAGGAGCTCTGGAGACAAAATACATGAACACCCCTCTACAGTGTCTGGCACATGAGAGGTTTCCTACCAAGGTTGGTTCCTTCCTGATCTATTATCAGTCTGGTAAGATAAGAAATATATGCTGTGTTCTGGCATGCAAAACCTCCCACGGTCTAGCGGCCATTTTTCTTTGAAAGCTTATCTCCCCGCCCCCTACTAAAGCCACAAGCACAGATTCTCTCACCCAACAACATGCACTCCAATCCACAGATGAGTCTAGGTCACCTGCTCAGCATCACCTCTATGGTCTGCATATGCTGTTCCCACCACTCGATCCCCCGCCTTCTTCTGCCTTCTCTCCTCCAAGCCAGTTCACATAACCTCCCCTTTGGTCCCTTCACTGGTTATCTCCACCCACAATCCATAATGACCTGCATACCTGTTCCGAGAACTCATCACGTGCCCATAGAATCATCAGAGGATGGACTACCCCATCTGACTGGCTGTCCAGGGCGTGGCTGGACCTCACTCTGTCTTAAGCAGAGGCAGTGACATGAAAAGACAGATGTGATCATTGTGGGATCTCACATCCCTACCACCCACAGACCCTGGGACCCTGGACAATACACTTCACCCGGGGGACCTCAGTTTCTCATCTGTAAAATGAGGATAATCATAACTATTTCACTGAACGTTTGTGAACATCAGAGATCAATGGATTGTTTAACGATGTAATCAAGTATTACAGGAATTATTTTTAAATGTAAAACTCTATTAAATTGAACCTGTAGATGTTGAATGGACACATAGGTCACCCAGGATGGGATACCAGGATGCAAATGCAGGCCATCTAAATGCAGAATGCAAGTTCTCAACCACCCTGGCAGATGGACAGGTGGTGAAGGGATGGAGGAAAGGACGGATGGTGGATGATGGAGGGAGGCTGGGAGGGTGGGCCAGTCACTGGATGGAGTCAAGAGGTTGCCTGTGAGACTTTTCCAGCTGAAGCCCAGCCTCCTCCCACTTACCCCCACTACCCCCCAACAGGGACTGGACTAGGGTGAGACACTTGAGGCAGTCATCTCTGGTGCAGAATCTAAAGGGAAGCCAAAGTCACTAATCAAGATAAATTAACCTTTAGGTGATAGCTTTGGAAATCAGTGCGAAAAAGTCATAGTGAACAAAATATCAAAATAATGTTAATTTTTTACCATTGAAATAAAGACCAAATCTCACCTAGCAGTTGTATGACCTGGTCTGCCTCCCTTGGTCCTGGCCTTACCTACCACCCCAGCACCTCCTTACCCCTCACCCATCACCCCCAAGACATCATTTCACTACCACCCCCATCCCCACCCTGAGCCAGCATGGAGACTCAGGGAGGGAAGTGATGGAGAATGAAAGAGAAGGCAGGTTAGGGGCGCCGCTGCCACGCTATTCCCGGGGCCCAGCCCTGAGCCCCACACAGACCCCTCAGAGGAGCTCCAGGCCGACTTCTCCTGAGTGGTGTGCCCTCGGCCACCACAGGGTGGAGCCCGTGGGCCGGTTTTGGTCTCAGAGGAACCCGAGGAAGACGGAAGGGAAGAGGGCGTCAGAACCTCCTGGGTCCCCCCCATGGCGCCGATTCTTTCATGAAATTCCTCACACCTTCCCTCGTGGGAGGTGCTGACATGATCCCAGGTTTTAGAGAGAAGGAAAAAGAGGCCCAGGAAGGGAAAGTGGGCCGCAGCTGGTGGGGACCTGGCCATGTCTGCCAGGCTCCAACCACTTACTGGGAGCCCAGAGCCCTTGAGCCTCGAAGAGGGCGCTCTGGGTTGGTCTTGGGTGGGCAAATGGGCCCATTCTATAGAGTTGGAGACTGAGGCTTATGTGACTGAAGCCTTTAGCTCCTGTCACACAGCCGAGGGGGACGGAGGAAGCAGGGGAAGCTTGACTGCCTGGTATATCCCATGCCCTCCACCCCCACCCCTCCCAGAGTGACCCCCAGCTGTGAGGCCCCTTGTCCTGGCCTGTAGATCTGGGCCCAGAGAGAAAGTTCTAGCAGGTGGGAGTCAGGAGTCTTTGTTCATCCCCACTCAGTGATGACTTAAGCCAATTCACATGCCCCATCTGTCCCAGGACCATCTCAGGGCCCTGTGGGCCTGGGGTCATGTGAAGAAACCAGATGGGTCCTCCTCTCAGCACTCCCAACAGCCTGGTGAGCCAAACAGCAGAGTCTGAGGGGCAACCAAGGCGATCAGACAGGAGATAAAGAATAAAAAGCCCTGCCACCATTTTCTCCTCTGTAACCATAAGGGGCCTTTGAGCAGAACACTCTGGGATTTCAGGATTGCAGGCCCATTGCCATCACAAGCTGATCTATATCATCATTCCCGGACATGAGTCCTATGGCCCAGCCTGGCCTAGGGACAGGGCTTCCTGATGACTGAAGGTTCTGGTTACCAGATCTGCCAAGATCATATGGGGATGATCAACCTCAGAGTGAAATAATGGCTCTCATTTCATCCCAGGGCCCCACTGGGAGCATTACCACCTCTGAAACCATTGTTAGCAGATGGAGAAGAGTTGCCGGCTAGCCACCTGCCTTTTGGTTAGAAGGGACTTTACAGTTGTAAGACGTAGAAAGTCGGGAATCAAAAGGTCCTGAGAACTGAGTTGGTCAAACCCTGACACCCACCACAGCCATTTGTTCATTCAACAAGTGCTTAACATCACCATGTTCCTCAGGCTAACGAGTTAGAACCAGCCCCTTAGAGTTTATGATCCAGCAAGGAAAACAAATATTGCTGTCCTGAAGGCAAAAGGGAGCCACTAAAGGTTCTTAGGCAGAAGAGTGACATGACCAGATTTATGTCTTAGAAAAGTCAGTCTGGGTACTATGAGGGCAAAGGGTCAGGGTAAGGGTGGGCCAAGGCTTGAGGCCAAAGGACGTACTCGGCCTGTCACAAGAGCAAGGACAATGGTGGCCCGAATAGGGAGGTGGCAGCAAGGAGGAAGGGTTCCTGAATAGGGAGTCCACGGCTCTGAGAGTCATTTCAGACACCAGGCTCTAGGGAACATTGATTGTCCAGGCAGGGAGGGGGGAAGAGAAGGGGTCAAAGTTGACAGCTGGGATCCCACCTGAGTGACGGGGGATGGGTTGGGGGCAGGGGCGGGAAAACATGCAGGGAGCCAGTTTGGGGACCCACTGAGCTGAGAAAGCACCTGAATGGAGTTGTCAGGTGGGAAACGGAAATGTAGATCAGGAGTCAGAACGGAGCACTGGACGGAAAGTCGGTGTGGGGGTGCAGGCCTTGAACCATGAGGGTTGCCAGCATCCTACACACCACTGTGTCCACGTCTGCAGGGCCCAGTGTGCTGACTGGCGTGAGGAAGAGTGGCAGGGGGTGTTCTCCCACATATCTTCTCCCAGTGTGACCCTGTGACTGAGGTGGGAGTGACACTGACAGGCTTCCAAGGCCAGCTCATAAAAGGAGACTATCTCCACCTGGCTCTTCCATGGGCCACACACCCCGGCTCCCAAAGCTACTGGCTACCCTGGAAACGCCATGTTGAAGGGGCCAAGTGGAGAGGCCACAGACAGCAAGAAAGAGATGCCAAGAAGTTCTAGATGCTCAGGCCCACAGACCTGTCACCAAACATGCAAAACAGAGAGTCGTCAGATATCCCAGGACCAGTCTTGGGCTGCCCCAGTTGACACCAGCTGGAGTTGAGACCGGCTGTCCCCATTGAGCTCTGCCTACATTACAGATGTGTGAGCAAAACCAATGTCATTTAGATCCAACAGGAAGTTTTGGAGTGATTTGTTACACAACAGAGCAGATTGGCACTTCATAAATATGTATGAACAAACACTTCAGGACACGTGGAGAAAGCGAGCCTGCAGAGGAGGCTGAGAGATGGTCAGGAGGTCAGAAGGAATCAGAGAATATGAATGAGTGGCCCAAGGATACACAGCAGGCTGGTGGCCAAAACTTTGGTCTCCCCTGACCACTACACTTGGGTTTTGCCTGAGATTTTTATTCCATCTTCTTCCCTTTCTTTCATGTTGAGAATCCATATCTCCCAGACTCTTTCTCATGTATACAAAAATCTAGGAATGTGAAAGTAGAAAATCAGGTTCAGGAGAAAAGAAGAAGGCAAATATGGCAAAGATGCTAAAATTGAGCTTCAGATTTGCCTGAGTTTCCTGGCAGCTGGAGTAAAAAGGGAAACAGGGCGAGTTACTCAGTTCTCCTTACTGGAAAGGCGGAAACAGGCTAGTTCCCCGGTGAGTTGCATTTTCCTAACACCCGGCTAGAAGAAAGCTCTGTGTACTCTTAATGTAAGGACCACTGAGTGACATCATGCCTTCAACAGCAAACACAGAAGTGGTTTCCTTATTTCCTGTAATAACCACTTTGCTAAAGGCTGACCCCAGAGCTCTGAAGCCCGGAATATATCCTGACATCATTTCAGAGAGGAGGACAATGTTTCCCTTGCTGAGGTCTCAAGCATCTGAGCATATGTTGATTTTTTAAAATTTTTATTTATTTTTGGCTGTGCTGGGTCTTCACTGCTTCTCGAGGGATTTCTCTGGCTGCAGCAGGCAGAGGCTGCTCTCCAGTTATGGTATGTGGGCTTCTCATTGTGGTGAATTCTCTTGATGCAGAGCACGAGCTCTAGAGCTCGGCCTCAGTAGATGTGGGTCACAGGCTTATTTCCCCCGCGGCATGTGGGGTCTTCTCAGACCAGGGGCTGCAGAAAAGGGGACTGGGGGACCCTCAAGGACATGTGTAAACTAAACGTTTTATTAAAGCTCTACAATGAGATTTTTGAGCAAAAATTGAGACTGTGGTAGACCAAGGCTGACTCAAATTTACATACTGAAGTACTGGGTTTCCATCTTTTGCAGACTGACAGAAGCTCATTTTGGAAGAGCGGCCTCCAAAACAAGTAGAACTATATCCCAGGGAGATGACCCAACCTCAACCAGAGTAACCCAAAAGTCAGAGCCAAATTCTGGGCCGAATCCCTGCCTGCTGGTGGCGACCAGGGGGCGAGGTGGAGGTGCGGCATCTCTGAGCCGGTTTCCTAGTCTACAGCGCAGGGAGCTGAGGGGCCTGGGGGACTCCTCTGGCCTCCCCCTCAGCTGCCCTCCGCTCTGGTACACCCTCTCCTCCTTCCTGGGACCCTGTCCAGTCACAGACACCCTGGATCCCTAGCCTGGCTCGAGTAAAGTCACCCCCTTCTTTAAAGTGCCCTCCGCCGCCCACCAGCAGCCCCTACGCTCACTCTTTCTTCTCCAACAACCCTTCACTGCCTCCACTTCCTCAGCGCCTCTACCTGCTGCCCTTGCCTGGCCACTTCCCACTCCAGCCACTCAGCCATAATGCAATGGACACTCAGGGACCTTCGACTCTGCCCCCTGACTCTGCTGGGGACACCCTCATCTCAGGGTCTCTGACCACACCCAGGTTTCCTTCTGTCTTTCCAGCTGCTCCTCTTCCATCCCCGTGGTGACCTCTCCCTCCAAGGCCCCACAGGCCAACACCTTGGCTCCCTGGCTGGGAGAGCCCACCAACTACCTAGATGCTGCCGACACCAGGCGCTCTGTTTACCAGGATCCCTGGCATCCAGGTGTGAGCATGGGTCTGCCCGGGCCACAAGGGATGAACAGAGCCCTGGTGGGCACAGTCAAGTAAATATGAGATGCCTGGAGCTGCTGCAGCAATCTAGTGACCACGAGGGAGGGAGGACACAGGGATACATGGCCTCTGACTTGTCTCAGACCTCAGCCCCATCCCACCCCACGATTCAGCCACCCAGGCCCTCTGGAGACCTTTCGCTTCTTCCCTGTCCCCACTTCAGTGAACTCGGGAGGAGGGTGGTACCTGGGTCACCTTCTGCATGTGGGTGATACACACAGTGCCCTTGATTTGTGCACGTGTGTGTTCCTGGGCCCAGAAGAAACTTCTCTCCCCAAACTACTGCAGCCCAAAATGAGAAATCAGAGAAAATTATGAAGGATTGGAAAAGGGAAGTGGGAGTCAGGGAACCGCTGAGTGGAGGGCAGAGGCCAGGGAAGAGGAAGAGGTACAGGGGAGCCACAGAACTCAGGCAAAGCCAGATCCAGGCCTGGATTCATCCCAAGTCCCACCCTCCATCTCAACTCAAGCCTCCAAGCCTTGGCTTGTGCTGTTTCTTCAACACCCTTCCTTCACCTTCTCTGAAGCGCAGACTCTTGCTTGAACTTCCAGAGGATTCTTTCCTTCCTTGTACACATACCAATACTCCAGACCAGTGAACCTGCTCTGTGAAGAACCCTCACTGAGTGGTGTGGCAGTGATTGGTCCAGGGATGGGCACGTGACCTAGGTCTAGCCAATCAAAGTCATTCCCTGAGAATCTTTTTAGGTACATCCTCTTTCTGAAGTCAAAGGTGACTTGATATGAACCTGGAGCTTTCTGTGGCCAGATTGACTGCTCCATGGGGCAATAGCTAAGACAGACAGAGAATGAGGGAAAGACAGAAGAGAGAACAAGGATATTTTGAATTTCTGGCCCAAAGCCAATCCCACCCCTGACTGTCCAGGAACTGAGTCAGTATATTCCAGTTAAATCCAGACTGAGTTATTCTTACTTACAAACAAAAGATGCTTGAATTCTGCATTATCATCACTCTTTTTAATGACTCACACTGACCCATCATCTGGGCACAAAATAATTTATTAAGCCTTTAGTCCCTGATTTGCATTTTGACTCATCCCCAGTTCCCTGATTATCAGTGATACTGGGAGAAGCCTCTGTGAGCTCGCTCACCCGTTTCCACATATGTGCAGTTATCTCACTAGAGCCAATTTCTAGATGTGACCTTGAATATGAAAGTGTGCTTCACTGTACATACACCTATTCATCCAACCCTGTCTTTGCTTGAGCCATGGACCCTCCCAGAAGTCTAGGTTCCTCTGTCCTTCTGTCCTACAGGCTCCCAGGAAGTCTTGTAGTCAAACCCAGATGAGGAGTGACAGGTCTGGTGGAAATCAGGCTTGTTTGGTGAGCCCAAGGACCTCGAGAGCCTTGCTTGCTCCTCAGGTTTCACAGGGCAGACCCCCAGCAGCCCCCAAATGCAGGACTGTCCCACCCACCAGATCAATGCTATCTCCAGCTACGAGTCATGAGAAAAAGGAGAAATCAGAGAAAATTGTGAAGGGGAGGGACTTCAGAGATGATTCATCCCAGATACTCACCCTACCCACTGCGTCCCACCCAGTCCAGCTGACTTAACCACGTGCCCCATGAAGGACAAGATTTTCGTCTGTCATGTGCCATTGTCAAAAATGTGTTGTGTGTCAAACACACAACACATAGCAAGTCTTCAATAAACACCAACTGAATGAGTGGACAAATGGATAGATGGATGGATGGGTGGGTAGATGGGTGGGTGGGTGGAGGGATGGATGGGTGGATGGTGGATGGATAGATGGGTGGGTAGGTGAATGGATGGATGGATGGATGGGTGGATGGGTGGATGGATGGATGGATATATAGATGGATGGATGGATGGGTAGGTGGATGGATGGATGGGTAGTTAGATGGATGTGTGGATGGATGGGTGGGTGGGTGGCTGGATGCATGGGTGGTTGGATGGTGCATCAGTGGGACGATGGAACACTCTAAATGTGCAACATAAAGGGTTTCAAGGGCGGGTTCTGCCTCTCCCTCAGTCTAAGTCCCCTCCCTCTTCAAGTTTTAGTTACCTTATATGTAAAACGAGGTCATTGAATTAACCTACCTCTATTTTCCAAGCCAGGCTTCAGCAATACGTGAGCCGAGAGCTTCCAGGTGCTCAAGCTGGTTTTAGAAAAGGCAGAGGAACCAGAGATCAAATTGCCAACATCCTCTGGATCATTGAAAAAGCAAGAGAGTTCCAGAAAAACATCTATTTGTGCTTTATTGACTAGACATGGAACAACAGACTGGTTCCAGATAGGAAAAGAGTACATCAAGGCTGTATATTGTCACCGTGCTTATTTAACTTATATGCAGAGTACATAATGAGAAACGCTGGGCTGGAAGAAGCACAAGCTGGAATCAAGATTGCCGGGAGAAATATCAATAACCTCAGATATGCAGATGACAGCACCCTTATGGCAGAAAGTGAAGAGGAACTAAAAAGCCTCTTAATGAAAGTGAAAGAGGAGAGTAAAAAAGTTGGCTGAAAGCTCAACATTCAGAAAACTAAGATCACGGCATCTGGTCCCATCACTTCATGGCAAATTGATGGGGAAACAAGGGAAACAGTGTCAGACTTTATTTTTGGGGGCTCCAAAATCACTGCAGATGGTGACTGCAGCCAAGAAATTAAAAGACGCTTACTCCTTGGCAGGAAAGTTATGACCAACCTAGATAGCATGTTAAAAAGCAGAGACATTACTTTGCCAACAAAGCTCCATCTCGTCAAGGCTGTTTTTCCAGTGGTCATGTATGGATGTGAGAGTTGGACTGTGAAGAAAGCTGAGTGCCGAAAAATTGATGCTTTTGAACTGTGGTGTTGGAGAAGACTCTTGAGAGTCCCTTGGACTCTCAACCAGTCCTCTCTAACTCAACTCTCTCCAACCAGTCCATCCTAAAGGAAATCAGTCCTGGGTGTTCATTGGAAGGACTGATGCTGAAGCTGAAACTCCAATACTTTGGCCACCTCATGCGAAGAGTTGACTCTTTGGAAAAGACCCTGATGCTGGGAGGGATTGGGGGCAGGAGGAGAAGGGGACAACAGAGGATGTGATGGCTGGATGGCATCACCGACTCGATGGACATAAGTTTGAATAAACTCTGGGAGTTGGTGATGGACAGGGAGGCCTGGCGTGCTGCGATTCATGGGGTCACAAAGAGTTGGACACAACTGAGCGACTGAACTGAACTGAAGCTCCTTCCAGGTCTCTTTCCCTGAGCCAACTGTGTTCAGATGAGGAATTCTGACTGTTGTGGCAAACAAAAGGTGTTATCCACATAGTTTTGCTACAATTTGATTCAAGTGCTTTCTGTTTCTCCCCTAAGGTGTGGACAGGCTGCTGAATTTCTTTCTAAATGTTCAAAATGATGCTTGCATAAATTCAGAGTGGCAAGGAAGTCAGCACAGGACTTCAATCTGAGTTTTGCCTTTTCCTGGCTGCGTGACCTTGGATAATTGACTTAACCTCTCTGAACTCAGTTTCCCCCTGTATAAAACAGGAATTGTAGCACACTTCATTGAGTTGTAAAAAGGGTTAAATGAGATGACATGCACTTGGCACATCACTTGCCAGGTAGTGAGCCCTCCAGAAATGGTTGTGGCGGTTGTTTGGGGATTGCTGTGTGTTGGCCCATAACCAACTATGAACCCTCACCTGGTGTACATGGAGGAAACAGAGACTTCTAACATCAGGTCAGAGAGAACTTCAGGAGCAGCCCTTTAAGGGGAGCCCTTCTCATCTTCACTCTTCTTCCTCATCTCAAATTCAAGCATAACAGCTAGAGATCATGCAGCCACTTTGGACCATGAGGAAACCTCGAGGACAGAAGCAGTAAGTTAGAAGGAGCCTGCGTCACCGATTACCAGGCTTCCATGAGAGTAGTCCTGTATTACCTTCCTTGGGCTTCTTTCTCGTATGAGTATATATACCTCTAGTTTCTTTAAACCATTGTTATTTGGGTTTTCTGTTTCATGTAAACAAACCTAGTCTTATCTGTCCTCGTTTTGCAGATGACTAAAAACAAGGGAGAAGTTCACATAACCGGCAGATGTTGAGTCAGGATTTGAATCCAGGTCTCCATAGCTCCCCTACTGTTGACTCTACCAAACCCTTTGCCACTCATAGTAAGAGTACCTGAGATGCAAGAGACGTGGATTCAACCCCGTGTCAGGAAGATCCCCTGGAGTAGGAAATGGCACCCCTCTCCAGTATTCTAGCCTGGGAAATCCCATGGACTGAGGAGCCTGAGAGTCAGACATGACTTATCCTCTGAGGACACACACTCCACCATTTCCCACTTTGTAGCCATATGTTCGTTTTCTGTGTCTATGAGTGTTCTGTTTTGTAAATGAGTCCATTTGTAGCAATTTTTTTAGATTCCACATATAAGTGATTGCATATGACTTTAGTCTTTCTCTGACTTCCTCCACTTAGTATGATAATCTCTAGGTCCATCCATGTTGCTATAAATGGCATTATTTCATTCTTTTTTATGGCTGATTAATATTCCTGTGTGTGAGTGTGTGTGTGTGTGACATCTTCTTTATCCATTCTTCTGTTGATGGACACTTGGGTTGTTTCAGTGTCTTAACTACGGTAATAATACAAGCAGGTCTTTTAAAGGATAACATTTTCAGACCCGTTGTTAACACTTTTCTGCACAGAGAATGGTACCTTTCTCCCTATTTCTCTTTTTGAAGTGACCCAGGAAATTTATTTTGTGCCTGAGGTCCAGATTTGTTGAGGAAGTTCTAGTTTACCATGAATATAAATTCAATAAGTTTCCTAAGAGACAAACTTGAGTTAGGCAAGAGCCAGTGGGCAAGGGGTGGTGGCATGGGGGCAGGTTTGGAGAGTCCTGAGAGTTCTAGACCAGTAGTGAATAGGCCCAGCCACTGGTCCTGAGCTGGCCACTCACTCAAATTCCAACTTGGTCAAGCATCTCCCAGAAAGGAGCCCCAGTTTTCTCTTTTCCACATGTCTCCATCCTCAACAGGCCACTCAGGGTAGCTGGGCCACAAGGTTTCTCAAAACCTTGCCTCGAAAATCACGTAGCATCACTTTTGCCACATTCTAGTGGTTGAAGAAAGACATAGCCCAGCCTAGATTCAAGGGGAAGAGAAGCAGACACCACCTCTCAATGGGAAGAATGGCAATGTCACAATGCAAAGGGGTGTGGAGACAGCAAATGGTGGAAATCTTAGCCAGCTTTTGCATCAACCAGGCCATCTCATCCGTGGGCCCTTCACTCATTCATTCATTCATCCATCCCTTCATTGTATACATGACCACCCACTAGGCTCCCAGCATTTCCCAGATATGGAACACAGAGGGGACCTTGTCTTCATGGGGCCTCAAGACTGATGGGAAAACAGGTAAGCAAGCCAACATGTGCCACAAAGCTACACAGAATGAGTGTTTACAGATCTTTATTTACACCATACTTTTTCCTGATAAAGGATTGAATCAGCCTGCCCAAAAAGGCACAAGCAATAAAATTATGCATTTTAACCCCCAAAGAAAACTAAAACCAAAAGGAGAAAGAAGATAGTGTTTACTGAATAGCCAAGAACCTCACACATGTTCTCTCCCTCCATCTTTTTCATAAGCTTGAGGAGAGATTATTATACCCCTTTTATAGTTAAGTAAACTGAGGTTCATGGCAGATAAATGACTCACTCAAGTTCACACGGGTCCTAAATGGCAGGGCTGAGTCTCACTGCTGAGTCTGGCCTCAAAGTCTGTGTGCAACAACAAAGCAGCTGTAAAAAAGAGCTTTGGATTTGATGGAGCTTCCTAGCAGCCTGGGGGAAAAGGGAAACTGAACATACTGCCCAGTGGATAACTAGATGAGAAAAAACTAGGTATTTCATTGAGGGGAAGCAAAGCCCTGCTTAGCACTGAATTGATTTTTCTTTGCTCGAAGGAGAGTTGGTGAAAGAGAATTTATGGGGTGGAATTGATGGGGCTCAGCTTGGACCATCTAAGTTAGATGATCCTTTTTAAAAAAAAAAAATTTATGTATGTATTTGGCTGTGCTAGGTCTTAGCTGCTGCTGACAGGATCTTTGTTCTTCATTGAGGCATGCAGAATCTTTAGTTGCAGCATGTGGGATCTAGTTCCCTGGCCAGGGATTGAACCGGGGCCCCCGGCATTGGGACTGTGGAATCTTAGCCACTGGACCACGAGGGAAATCCCCTGAAAGGCCCCTAAGTTTATAGGCAGGGAGGTTCTGTCCTCTAGTAGCCATCTTCGTCTGTGTGTGCGTTTCTCTGTGTCACTGTCTTCCTCTTTTTACCCATCCTCTCATCCCTCTGTCTCCTTTGCCTCCATTCCTCCCTTGCCTACACTCGAAATGCAAAGAATCCCCACCACTCAAGCTCTGCTGGTTTTAGGAAGTGCCGCTACGTCCAGAGCCTGCGCACCAGACCCCAGCGCGGCAGGACTTCCTCCCCACGCTGCGCTGGGCGGAGCGAACGGGAAGGGGCCTGGTGTGTCTGAGGTGACACATCCCTGCCTGAGCAGCCCAGTGGCAGCGGGGTCAGCGGGCTGCGGGAGCGCAGGCCACCCTCCCCCGGGGGCTTCAGAATGGACTTGTGCCACCCAGGTAAGCACCTGGGCCGACCTGTCTGGGCCTCACTTTCCTATTCTGTAGAATGGGGGTGATAGTGCCTGCCTCACAGGAAGCAGCATGTATAAATAGATATAACACAGGTGGGACCTGCAGAAGCAGGCGACAGACGTTTATGAGCTCAGCCTAGGCGCCAAGCTGTGTTGCAGGTACTGGGAGTCCAGCAAACCAAGCAGGCATGGCCCCTGCCCTCATGAGCTTACACTCCAGAGAGGGAGACAGGCATATATGAATGTGCTATCAGGTGGTGACAAGCAGGATGAAGAAGAGTAAAGTGAGATAAGGAAGATGGGAGAGGGTGGCCAAGACGGCCTCAAGAGGAGGCACTGTTTGAGCAGAGACTTGTAGCAGAGAAGGGAGTGATCCATGTGGGTTTCTGGGGAAAGAACATTCCAGGCAATGGAATCATCAGTGCAAAGGCCCTGAGGTGGGACTGAGAAAGGTTGTTTGTGTTGAGGAGGATGATGTTGGTGAGGATGATAACTGTCTGAGTGACATAATAACCCTGCAGCCCGTTTGGCCTCTGGTGGGTGATGGTGGCCTTTGGGGAGGCTGAGGACACCAGCTTTGCCAGTGGAGGGAGCGGCAGGGGATGAGCAGCAGGGGCTGTGACTGAGAGTCTGCCTGGTAGGCAGGCAAGGAGGCTGAGCAGCTGGTTTGAGAGCAGAACCAGGCTGTGTTGTGCCGTTTCTGTGACTCAGAAAGGGCTGGGACTAAGCCTCTGTGCCCTGCATCTCAGAATGTTCCAGCATGGCCTGAACTCCAGAAGACATAGGCTGCCTGGAGCTGTCCAGTTCCCCAGGTCCAGATGACATGAACCCTGTTAGCAACAGAGCCCTTTCTTCAAACAAAACCTAAGACAGAGCATTCTGACCCTGCCCACTGGGCCTCCCCTTGCCCCAAGGGTTCTGGGGAACACAGTTAGAGAACCACTGATCTGTTTCAACAGCCCTCATTTACCCGTATGCTCAGTTGCTAGGTCGTGTCTGACTCTTTTGTGACCCCATGGACCGTAGCCCGCCAGGCTCCTCTCTGTCCATGGGATTTTCCCAGGCAAGAATACTGGGGTGGGCTGCCATTTCCTCCTCCAGGAGATCTTCCCGACCCAGGGATCGAACCCATGTCTCCTGAGTCTCCTGCATTGGCAGGCGGGTTCTTTACCCCTGAGCCACCTGGGAAGCCCTCATTTACAAATGGTCAAAAGGAGGGATGCAGTCTGGCTGAGGCAGGACGACTCCACCCCTGCCGGCTGCCTGTTCAGCACTGTCACCACAACCCCTGTGCTTCTCCTGGGGGCTTTGGGGGCCAGGTGGCTCACGGACTGCTTGTCCTCAGTGAAAACTTCTTAGTGGCAATTAGGGGAGCAAGAGGAGCCCCAGGAGGAGCAGTGCCAGGCTCGAGGTCACTCAGCAGATGCGAGGGTGACAGGAGACCGTGAAGTAATTCCTGCCCCCCAACTACCTGTCTTTGCACCATTATTCTTGGGATCTTCAGATACAAAAATCTTTGGAATGGTTTGTCTCCACCATGCAAGAAGGTTGTCCTCAGGAGACTGAAACTCACAGAGGTGAACTGGAGGACAGGATGGAATTGCCCAAAGTCAGGCAGCCAATAAGTGGCAGAATGGGGACAAGATCTGAGAGGAGCGAGAGCCCCAGTTTAGCCTGGGCTGTGGGGGAGGGGCGGGAGGGGCGGGGCCTCCCAGGGAAGGCCCAGAGGTGAGTCTGCTTCAGGCTGGTCCTGGGAGGGCAGGGATCCTGCGGAGTCACTGCAGGCAGTCTCTTGGGAGATCTGAGGATTCCACTGATCAGTTCATCTATTCATTCATTCATACAATAAGCAGTCCTTGGGTATGCAGGTCCTGGGCTGTGCGATGCTGGAGACAGCAATGACCAGGCCACAAGCCCAGCCCTGAGGGAGCTGCCGGTCTGGGATGTGGGGGAGGGGAAGAAAAATCCTGCAGGACGGTGACCCAGGGCAGATGTGCAGAGGGGCACAGATCTGCAGCCTGGGAGGGAGACACTTTCCACCCAGGGCAAGGGAGATCTGGGAGGACTTCCTGGAGGAAACGAAGGGAAGGAAGGTCATTTTTCTGCTACCCAGACTGGGTCTTTGTTGGAGCTCCTTCGCAGCCTGGTGACCTTCCCTCTCTGAGCTCAGGTTTGTCATCTCTAAGTGGGCACCGTCATCCCAGCCTCACCTAGGGAGGCGACCTGGTTCAGATCCCCCTCTGCACCAACCTGCCAGCGGTCACGATGGGCCTCTTCCTTCTGTGGGTTTCAGTTTCCCCACTCGTACAATGGACGGGATGGTGGCGAAGGGGCTGCCTCCCCACCTCCAGCTGTGGGTGTCTGATACCCGCAGGTCCCCTCCCCCGGGTCTGCTGAAATGCTGAGCGGTCCGGGCAACAAAGCCCCGGTGTGACCAAAGGCAGCCGTGGGGCTGGTGCAGCGAGACTGCAGGTTAAAAATAGAGGCAGCTGGGCTGGGGGAGGAAGCCACACGACGCGATGGGCCCACAGGGCCTCGGGGGCTGGGGCGAGTGTAGCTCTGCTGGCTGCCCCCCACCCCAGATCCCCTTGCTGGATTCTGAGGAGCCTCTGCCTTCAAGGCCCCTGGATCGCACCCCCTCCTGCCCTAGAAAGGGGAAGCGGGTCCAGCTGTCCTGGAAGTGGGGCTATGAGCAGATTTCTAAAAATATGCTGGGAAAGAGGAAGGACAAAGGGGAAGTAGAGAGGAGCTGGGGAGCTGGCTGGGGCGGCACCTGGGCACACTCAGCCAGCCTGGGCCTCGGACACGAGAGGCGGGGCGGGGGCTGGGGGCACAGCCCAGCCTGGTGAGGGGGAGTCGTTGGTGAGGGCGGCCTCCTGGAGGTGTGGATTTACAGCCCAGTGAGGAGTAAACAGATCTCTTGGCAGCGGCAGTTGTTACTCATGTTTTAATATTCTTGTGTATTTTATCATTATCATCACTATTTTTATTATTATTAAAAATCCATCTCCCACGAGTCACATCAGTGCCTGAAACTTCATCATCACCTGAATTGGAAACAGCAGTGACCCCTCTCAGGCTGTGCCCTCGTAACCCTCTCTGAACCTCAGTGTTCTCAGCTCTGAAATGGGGAGAAATCCCCACTTTTAAGCAAATAGATGAAGGGTTGGAAGGCCCATGTCCACCATGTGAGGAGAGCAGCAGGTTCGGGGCGGTCAGCACTGTTTCAGGGCTGGAAGGGGGTTAGATGTACTTGGCCAGCCGCCAGCTGTTGGGGTCAGGCCCTGACAGAAGGGGACAGTGGCCTGAGAAGGTTCAGGAACACACCTGCCAAACCATGAAAGGAGCTACATGAATAAAAAGGCAGGTCTTCCTGGCGGTCCAGTAGTTAAGACTCTGTACTTCCAAAGCAAGGAGCATGGGTTCGATCCCTGGTCGGGAAACTGAGATCTCGCATGCCATGTGGCCAAAAAGTTTAAATCATTAAAATAAAATTGAGCCTTAAAAGAAAAAATTTTTAAATAAATAACCTCTCACTACCCCGTGTCTTTCCACTCTCCCAGGTGGAAAAAAATAGCACTTTCCCCAGCTCTATGATGTTGGCCTCGTTTTATTTTTTTACCCAAAAAGAGAAGGGGGCTCAGACTGTGGACATCACCCTGCTCCTTGTCTTCATCCTCCTTGGTGGTCAGCAGTTCTGGGTCAGAAGACCCACACTTAGCGTCTTGAGGGGGTTTTGACGATCTGCACAGAGATGCCTGGCTGCAGAAGATGGGTGTCAAGATGGGTATCAAAGCTGTGGCCTCAGAGCCCCAGATGGGCCGGGGTGTGAGCCACAACTCTGCCACCTTCCAGCTGTGTCCCCTTGGGCAGGTCACTTAACCTCTCTGAGCCCCTGGTGCCTCATCTGTAGAATGAGATTTAGAAATACCCGACTCCAGAGTGGGGGTCAGGATCAAAGAAGATAGTGGATGGCAAGAGCCTGGAGTGCCCAGGGCCTGCAACACAGTAGGTGCTTAACCAGCATGTCTTTCCTTTGCCAGCAGCGTGGCTTGTTTGTGGAGCAAGATCCCAGATTTGCTGCGGGGATAGAGGGGGTTGGTGGTGCACAGATGGAGCTCAGGAGGGCCCCAGAGGAGATGGAGAGAATGAGTAGGAGCTGCTAGGCAGGGAGGAGAAGGAAGGGCATTCCTGACCCAAGGAACAGAATGTGCAAAGGCCAGTGGAGTGAAAGAGCAGCCAGGAGCCCTCAGGCCAAGGGCAGGGGTGGGTGCAGTGTGAGATGAGCGTCGGCCAGGTAAGACTTGGGGTCTTCTTTCTAATATTGATTTATTTGGCTATGCCAGGTATTGGTTGCAGCATGCAAACTCTAAGTTGCAGCATGTGGGGTCTACTTCCCTGACCAGGGATCAAACCTGGGCCCCCTGCTTTGGGAGTGTGGTGTCTTAGCCACTGGACAATGGGATGTCACGGGAGACTGGATGGGAGGGACAGAGTGGAGGCAGGGAAGCTTCAGGAGGCTCTAAGTTATCTGGAGAGAGTAGCCCAGGGTCTGGGTGAGGGTGGAGGTTATGGAAACAGAAAGAAGATAAACAGGGCTTGGTGATGAAGGAGACACGAGGGTGAGAGTGAGGTGTGTGTCAAGGTGCTTCCTGGGGTTTGGCCAGGGTATCTGAGGGGCCATTCCCACAGCTTGAGAACTTGGGAAGAAGGCCAGATTGAGGGGGCATTCTAGGAGTTCTGCTTTAGTTGCAGTGACAAATGAGCTGATGGTCAAGATGCAAGAGGGGTAGAAGGGTCTGAAGCTTAGGGCAAGGAGTTGGAGCTGAGGGTATGGGTGTGATTCCTTGGCCCAGGAGGAGAGGGGGTGTTAATGAGACCCCATAGGAAGAGAGGAGAAGTCAGCATGAGACCTAGCCACAGGATCCCAATGGCTCATCCTTGACCATCTACCTTGGGGAGCATCCACAGAAGCATGGAATTCCTACCTGGCTTCTACTTGACAAGCAGCCAATCAGGAATTTACTTGGTTTCCATCAGCAGGTGTACCCTGGATGAGAAACGGGCCTTCAGGACACAAGCCCCTGCCAACAGGAAAACAATGAAAAGCAAACAAACAAAACACAAAAGTTTGATCTTTCACCCCAAAATCAACTAGAAGTGATTGGGTTTTTCCACTGTGGAGCTCAGCCTCCCTCCACTCCTGACAGAGGAGTTCCAGGTCCCAGTCTCTAGCACGTCCTCCCCTGCAGTGACTATGGCCCCACCCCAGTCTCCATGAAGATGGCCCCTCACTCTGTCCATCCCTGCATGTTTCCAAAGGCATGCAGAATCTGCCTCTCCTGGGATGGAGGCTTAGGTGTGGGAAAACTAAGGTTCTGATGCCAGCACCGCCACTTCCTGGCTGTGTGACCCAGAGCAAGTCACTTCACTTCTCTGGGTCTCCGTGTCTTAAACTGAGAGAGATCCATTTAGAGGTTAATGAGATGCTTGCTTTGCCACTTGGTGTAAATGCTGCCTCCCCTCCCCTCCACCCCACTCCCACTTGCAAACCAGGATCTCTAGACCTCATAGATGCAGGGAGAGAGAGGAAAACTCCCAAGTGGGTCACTAGAAGGACGGTACCACTCCTGGTTCATGAATCCCAGTAGATTACCTCTTGGGGTCAAAGCACCATCTAATGGTCGTTGATCTAGGGTGTGTAGTACATCTTCAAGGATGGTTCCCCTTCCGAGTGGTTTAACACCTCCAACTGACAGCTCAGCTGCATCTTCAACAGGCTGCTCTATCACTCCATCAGGCCAGCATCTTCCAGTAGTGAAATGTGTGAGAGGACCACTGGGTCCTTAGGCCGCATGCTCCTCCCACATCTCCTTCAGTATAAAGAGGGCTCCTTGGTCCAGTGGGATGTTTCACAGTGTTCGGGGTCAGCAGATTGAGCCTTGGATAGCAGTGTTGGTCCATGCTCTGTGGGCAGGAAAAGCCACCATAAGCAGAATGGGGGATCCAGTGTAAAAGATATGCTGCCAAGTTGCAGGCTGGCCTTGTCGAAAAGCGGGTCTCTGTTGCTGGCAGGTCTGATATGGAATAGTGGCAGTAGCTTGGGGACCCTGGATGAGTGGGTCCACACAGAGCCTCCAAAGAGGCCACATGGCTGCTTCATCCATGTACCATGGTACCAGCACTGGGCTAGCCAGGCAGAGACTGGCTGCTGTCAACTGGTTGAGTCATTCTCTATGCCTGGTGATTTAGTGACTCTCCTGTGGTGGCGGTTTCCTGGGGAACATCAGTGTGTTTACAAAAATCTTCACACTCTGCCCACTGCCATAGGGCCACCCACTTGCCTCTTCCCCAGGCCTTTTTGTTCTCAGTCTTCCTTCTTTCTGACCAGTCAAGGCACCTTCTTCTACTCATGAATGCATGTATATTCTCACTTCACACTGCTTCTCTTTCCACATGAAATAAATGCCTTGCCCAAAGCTCTGCCTTCTGGAAGGACTTCTCACCATTGTCCTTCTGGAATACCTTGAGCAGGGCTGTAGTTCAATAGCCATTCAGTTTTACTTGTAACCAAACCCTGAGCCATCCATCCCAGAACTAAGTGCAGCATTTTTCTCCTTTGTCATAAGGTCACAAGGGACCCATCCATGAAGACATAGTATGAGCTGAGGGAGCGGGTGTAACAGCAGTGGATGGCATGGGGGTCTGGGTCATCTGTCCCTGGGGCTTCCTGGATCCTTCTGTCTCTAAGGATTGCTGTTGGGCTCACTTGACTTTATCACTTGGTGGGTCGGACAGACCCATCTTGGCTGCTTGATGAGGGGATCATTACCATATGTACTTGCTGCAATGTTGCAGAAGTCTCCCTTCTTGGGGCTTGGCCTCTCCTTCAGTCAGCAGGGCTTGGGTCTAAAAACTGGCTTCGCCCACAAACCAGGCAAGAGGCCTTGACTTTTTATATAGTGACTGCCCGATGGGAGCAGTGTATCCGTGGGTCAGGCAGCTCCACTGGGGCTGAGGTAAATTCTGAGGAGGGACTCAGCTGTGAGTCCTCAGCAGGTTACACACACCCACACCCAGCCACTGAGGCCGTGGGTGCCTTGGTCCTGCAAGGCAGAACTGGGAGGCCCAACGTGGCGTCCATTATATGTGTGTTGTACCCTTACCATATGTCACATACTCACAGAGTGTTTGGCAAAAGTCAGCGTTTTTAATCCTGACAACCACCCTCTAGGTTACGGTTCATGTTTCAGAGACAAGGACACTGTCTTAGTTATTTCATGTTTGGCTGATGTAACAAAAGGGCTCAGAATAACAGTGACTGAGACATCCGCAAAACTTATCTCTCTCACTGAAAAGTCCAAGGGGGAGCTGGTGGAGGTGAACATGATGACTCTTCTCCATATGGATGCCTGGAGCCCAGATTCCTTCTAGCCCGATGCCCTGCCATCTCGATACCCAGCTGACATCTCACAGTCCAAGATAGCTGCTCAGTTGACAGAAGGGGGATATTGGGAAAGGGACCCCTTGATATTCTCTCTGCTTTTATTTGGAAGGGATCATGTCTGTACTTGCAAAACCTTTAAGAAATGTGATCAGGCACTTCCCAAAGTGAAGCCTTGAGAGTCAAGAGGATTTGGATGAACAGACAAGAAGAGGCATCCTAGGGTGGAGGAGCTATAGAGGCCAAGGTGGGGAAGTAAACTGTTAGACCATCTGGGGGCAGGCTGCACTGGCGGGCTTTTGTTGAGAATGGTGGGGAACAAGGCTGACTGGAGAGGCCTGGGAGACTGTGGAGGCCCCAGGACCAGGATGAGGGCTTTCTCCTCTAAGGAATCAAGATTCCACGGAGATTTTGACCAGGAGAGTGTTATGGGACAGAAAGCACAGCAGGGTGACTAGAGGTGGGTCAGCTGCCCCAGGTAGGGAAATGGTCATAGCACCTTGCACGGGACACTGGAGCACCCGCGTCTCCTTTCATTCATTTCCAGGTGAACCGTAGTCATCCCAACCCAAGTCCCACCTTGGCAGCAACTTGCCCCTTTGGAGCCCGGGCCAGCCCACCTCACCTCTCTGAGCTTGAGTGAAATGTCTCCCCAAATCCAGTTTCCTCATCTTTATAGTAACGATATCAGGACCACCCTACTGAAAGCTCATTACCTAGCCTCTCTTGAAGGTAGCTGTGGCCATATGACAGCAGCTGGCCAATGGGATATCAGGGAAAATGATTGCCACCTCCTGGTCACAGAGATATATGAATAGATGAGAGATACATGATCCGATGAAGAAATAAAGTTACAGCGAAGGATGAATGCCCCTGGCAAGCATGGCACTGAGGACTTGCTATGTCAGGCTCTTTCTAGGTGCTGTGTGTCTATGCTCAGTCATGTCCAGTGTTTTGCGGCCCTGTGGACTATAGCCCACCAGATTCTTCTGCCTGTGGCATGTTCCAGGCAGGACTGGAGTGGAGTGTCATTTCCTCCTCCAAGGGATCTTCCCAACCTGGGTATCGAAACCTTATCTCTTGGGCCTCCTGCTTTGGTCAGTGGATTCTTTTCTCTTTTTTTAATGTGTTTATTCTTTGGCTCTGCTGAGCTTTGTTGTCGTGCAGGCTTTTCACTAGCTGTGATGCTCAGGCTCCTCGTTGTGGTGACTTCTCTTGTTGCGGAGCACGGGCTCTAGGGTACAGGCTCAATAACTGTGACACACAGACCTAGCTGTCCCGTGGCGTGTGAGATCTTCCCGGATTGAGGATTGAACCCGTGTCTCCTGCAATGGCAAGTGGGTTCTTTGCCACTAGCACCACCTAGGAAGCCCCATGCTAGGTGCTGAGGATATGGCAATGAGCAAAATTATTGAAGCGCCTGTTGTCATGGGGTTGAGTGGAATGAGTAGAACACAAACGATGCAAGTAAACAGGTGGCTGAACGAGTCTGAGCGAGTCTGTACCCAGAGGGGCAAAAGAAACAAAAAGCTTGGTGGAAGGCAAGGATGGGGCAAGAACTGCTTTAGACAGAGCAGTCAGGGAAGGCCTCGTGGAGGAGGTGGCATCTCAGCCAAGGCCTGAGTGAAGAGGGCAAGCAAGTCACGGGTTTCTGGAGGGGAAAGAGCCCTGGGGAAAGGAGAGACAGCTGGGTGGCTCGGGATGGAGCTGAGGGATGGAGGGAAGGGCTGGAAACGAGCCAGGGGACCACCAGTTCTTCTCTCTCCAGACCCAGGGGAGCTGAGCAGCGGGGAGGCGGAGGAGCTGCAGCAGATCAAATGGCACCGGAAGCAGCTTCTGGAGGACATCCAGGTGTGCTCACACTCCGTTTACAATACACACGGTTTTGTCCACACGTGTGTTTATGCCCTTGAACCACACCCACACATGAGCAAACACTCTTACTTGCTCCTGACCCAGCCAGGACCAAGAGCAGGTCTAGATTCCAGCCCACTTAGAGCTTTGGCCTTGGCCCTTAGGAGTGGGAAGGACAGAATTCGCAAGGGAACTCCCCATTCCTGGCTCAGCTTCCAGAGCCCAAGGAGAGCCAGGAGAGCAGGGCAGAGAAAGGGAGCAATCGATTAAGCACCCACTATGTGCAGAGCCCCACCTTCATGGCCTCCATCTGGTCTCATCCCCACCCTGGGCCTTAGCTTCCACCCTCCTAACATGTAGACCATTTAGTCAAGATAACGCCAATATCTGCCTAGCACTTTGCCACCTCATCAGCTCTCAGACATTAGTTCATCTGATTCCCAGAAACTTTCTGAGACAGGCCCTGCTTCTGTTCCTGGAATGAGCCACCCAGCTCAGTCCTGCCCCTGGGCCTTTGCACTCACAGTTCCCTCTGCCTGAGACTCTCCAAGCCCTCCTTAGAGCTCCTCCTTCTCCTAGTTCATTCTTGGCTCAAATGTCTCTCCTCTTAGGGGCTGCCCTGTCCACCCTGGCTGTAGTTGCTGGAACCCCACCCTCCACCCCACCACGCATATACCTAGGATTCCAGAGAAAGACAAAGGCACAGGATCATTCCCTCAGCAAGTACCTACCACCTGATAGGCTCTTTCTAGACCACTGCTCTGATCATGTTCTGTGTGGTCATTTCAATTGTCCCAAGATCCCAACCCACTGGACCATGAACTCCATGTAAGGGGAGCCTGGGTCTGTTTCCCACCCCTGCATCCCCAGCCCAATGGCCAGAGCATAGTAGGTGTTCAATTAATAATTTTGCATGGACCCACCCCCCATTTTATTTGTGGAGAATTCACTCAGTGACTGGGTCAAGATCACATGAACAGGAGCTGACTGGGCTTAGAAGCTCTAGGTTCCACGCTGCCCTTAGGTCCCAGGACAAACCCCTAGGAACCACCCCCCCTTCCAACGTCTTGGGGGAGGAGAGGGAGGGCTGGGGTGCCTTCAGGGGCTCTTGCCAGGTGCTCATGCCAGGTGCTCATGCTGCTGCCCTGCAGAGGGATGCTGGACAAGCTGCCACACCTCCTCATCTACCTAGTGGTGGTTGTTGGCAGAGGTAGTGGGTCTCCTGGAGATATGTTGGACACATGATCTCACCACTTTGGGCCTCAGTGTCCTCTTCTGTAAATTCTGCTAGAACTGCAAAGTCCCCGAGAAGAGAGCCTAGACTGTCTTATACCATGGTGCATCCAGAGAATCTGGCTTGTTGTGGCCACAGAGTCTAGGGCGGGGTAAATGGATGGAGGGAGGGAAACCAGAGAGGAGTTGGGCCCTGATCACAGGGCAGGAATTTGTCCTTACTGACACGGAGGTCAGTAGGGAGCCATTGACAGAGTTTGAGCAGAAGAAGGGCAGACACCAAGCTGTGCTTCAGAAAAATGGCAGCTGGGTGGAGGAGGGCTTGTGGGGAAGGTTTGACTCAGGGCAGGACACTTTAGAGCAGCAGAGGCAAAAGATGGGAAGACTGGAAATAGAGTGCGGACTGGGGACTCCCTCACCCTGAGACAGGAGCCCCGGGAGAATTAGATATAAACAAAGGCAGTAAGCTTGGCTTTGGATTTTGAAGATAAGAGACATCTGGAAAAGGGATCTTCCTGTGGAGGGGCTCTTAGTGACAGCTCAAGACAGAGGTCTGGGAGTCATGCCCAGGGTTGGAGTGGTTGTGTTGGGGGGGGTATGACGGAGAGGGCTGGGAAGCCCATTCTGTCCTGGCCTCCACCCTCTGACTCTCCCTCTTCATAATGTCCCTGCCACTCCGCAGAAGCTGAAGGATGAGATCGCAGATGTGTTTGCCCAAATCGACTGCTTCGAGACAGCAGAGGAGAGGTGAGGGGCTGGCCGGGCACCCAGGGAAGCTGCCACGGTGGTTTCTCGAAGATGTCATACGTCATGAGTGAGCGTGAATGAGCCCAGGCCCTGGTGAAATCAGGGATCAGACCCCCAGAGGGGAGGCTCCGGGGTGAAATAGGAACGCGGCAGCTCTGACAGTCCCGCCTCCGGTCTGGTCTGGTCCTTGCTTCCAGACTGCCCCCTCTCTTCAGTGTCAACCCCTGTTCTCCTGCCTCCTCCACTCCAAGTCTTTCCCAGCCCACCTGACCCCGCCCCTGACCAATCACTGGCCAGGAGCATCCTGGGGAGGGTCAGGGAGGAGGAAAACTCAGCCCCAAGGATGAGGACTAGGAAGCCAAAGGCCTTATGGGAACAGAAGCCACGCCTATGGTCAGGCCAAAGCTGGTCCACCCCACCCCACCCATGGGTGTCATCCACTCCACCCCTTCTGTGGGAAGATGCCCCCTGTCTCTGTAACCTGCGGTTGGTCCTCTCCCTTCTCTGGGCTTCAGTTCCCTACTTGTGCAATGAGAAGGTTGGTCCGTACATAACCCCTAGGGCCTCAGGGCACTGACTCCTACGTTTGGTGTCTCAGAAGATCCCCATCCTGCCCCTGCCAGCCTCATTTCTCTGATGCCTCTGATCTCCACCTTCCAAGCAGAACACACACACAAATGCACACACACACACACACACACACAAATGCACACACACACACACATGTGCACAGCCCCCATGTCTCTAGATCCCCTGCTCCAGCCCCCAACAATGACAATAAGATAATATTTACTCAGCTCCTACCACCCGTTGTTTTCAATGCTTTAACCTCTCAACAATGCTTGGGATGCCAGGGGTGGAGTCACCCCCCCATTTTACAGAAGAGGAAACAGTCCCAGAGAGATGAAGTGACTCCCCCTGAGTGGGATTTGCACCAGGAGTCTGGCTCCAGAACTTATGCTCTCCTCCCCACTCCCCACCCCACCCACCAGCCTCCTTGTTACATTGCTTCCACTCCAAGCCCTTCTAAATCCTCTCCCCTGGGAGCATCTCTGGCTCCCAAGGTCACAGCTTCAGAACTGGTTAAAATGCTGGCACTGAGTCCTTTGGAAATTGGGTTTCCTGGCTCAGGAAGGGGGCCAGACCCTGCATTTCTCACATTCTCCCAGGTGACTCTGACCCCACTTGGAGGTCCTTAAGGAAAACTGGCTCTAGCCAAGGAAAGCATCCTTGGGGATTGGAGGGGTGCCCTGGGGTCCAGGGGCGTCCAGGCTGATGTCTTTCCATCTACAGCCGCATGGCCCAGAGGGAGAAAGAGCTGTGCATCGGGCGCAAGAAATTCAACATGGATCCCATGAAGGTGGGCAGTGCGGGGGCTCGGGTTGGGGGGTCAAGGGAGTTGCACGCTGGGCATCGCCACAGTGTCTCCTTCTTCCCCTCAACCAACACAATTACCTACTTTCCAGAGGAGGAAACTGAGGCCCCGCTGGGCTCAGCATCTTGTCCAGTGCCCCCACACCATCAGGGCTGGGGGCTCCGCCACCCCACAGCCAAGTAGCCCCGGGGCCTGAGGTGGGAGCCAGGAGGATGATGGGGGCTCTGTGATGTCTTTGAACTTGGGGTCCCATGAGTCTGGGTCCCTGTCTCCTACTCTGTGAGTGGTTGGGCCTTTGGACTCTGGGGCTCAGTCTCTGGAAGTGTCATTTAGTTGTTCAGCTTAGGCAGCCTGTCCTGAGAGGCTGGCATAGAGTCCTGATGCTCAGATCTCAGCTATGGTCTAACCCCCACCCCCGCTGGCCTCAGAGCAACCGCAGCCCCCACCCCTCACCCAGCTAGGTGGCAGCTGGGCTCCTTTCCTGCAGGAACTGAGACAGGAGGAAGCCACAGCTGACTTGCCGAAGTGGGGCCAGGGCAGCCACAGGGTCCCTGGAAATTCACTGCTCTGGTTTAGAAGGCTGCCTCTTCGGCATCACAGATCTCCTGTGTTCCCAGACACAGAAATGGACCCCTACTCCCATCAACATGGACCACACAGACCACACACACACACTCACATTCCTGCCTGAGTGCCCCTCAGGGAGGGGCTTCTGAGGGGTCCCCTAGGCCATCTGCCTGTCACACAGAGCCTTCCACAGTCTATCCCCACTCTTCCAAGCAGCCTCTTCTCCAAAAGGAACAGGGAGGCAAAGCCCTCATCACAGAAAACCAGAGCCCAACCCCTCCAACTCCTAAAATTAGAATGACAGACTTTGAGTGCCTGGGTTGTGAGGTGAGATGTTTTGATATTGTCAAATCCGAAAAGCGGGGCAAGGCACACTCCCATTTTCACACAGCAAGGGGAGGAAAGGCACTGCCGGGGTATCTACCTCCGAGCCGTAGCAATTTCCTCTCCTTTTCATTGAGCTGGGTTTTTCCCTAATTTTTATACAATGGACATAGGTTTCTCGTGAGAAAAAAAATGAAACACTGTTTTTAAATAATACAAACATTAAGCTGAATCATTTGATCTTAAAATTATAAATTCATCGAATCATCAAAGCATATGATCAGAGAGTGGTAGACTGAGGGGGGTCTGGGGGAGCAGCTGGCATGAACCTGGTTCATGGCAGGAACACATGTCTGTTTGCACACCTCTGCTGATGGGGAGCTCATCACCTTACAAAGGCAGCTTCAATTAAGGAGGGTCACAAGTTCCCAGAACAAGCTGTGCCAATGCTAGAATTCCAGGCCCCAGGGCTCTGGCCACGGGCACTCCCTCTCCCCCTTCCCAGGCCAGCTGCTGGGTGGGGGCTGCTCACAGGCTCTGTGTACCACCTCCAGGGCATCCAGTATCTCATTGAGCACAAGCTGCTGACCCCCGACGTCCAGGACATCGCCCAGTTCTTGTACAAGGGCGAGGGACTCAACAAGACAGCCATCGGCACCTACCTGGGGGAGAGGTAAGGAGGGTGGGGCCTTAGGAAGGCAGGGAATGAGGATGTGCAGGTGAGCACAGGTACGTGTGAGGGGTGGGTTGTGTGTGCAGGTAACTAAGGAATGAAGCATGTTAGGAAAGTCGTAACTCCTGGGGCTTGAGCAGGTTAAGTGATCACTCTCCTTCCAGACCTTGAACCAAACCATGTCTGCCTTCATTCCTTCCTTCATTCATTTAGAAACAAGTAGGTATTTTTAATATCTACTGTGCTTCCTGCATAGCTCAGTCGGTAAAGCATCTGCCTGCAATGTGGGAGACCTGGGTTCAATTCCTGGGTCAGGAAGTTCCCCTGGAGAAGAAAATGGCAACCCACTCCAGTATTCTTGCCTGGAGAATCCCATGGATGGAGGAGCCTGGCAGGCTACAGTTCATGGGATCGCAAGAGTCAGACACGACTTAGCGCTATCTTTACTAGGTTTACTAGGTGCACCAGACAGTGTTCTAAGTCCTGGATTTATACCAGTGAACAAGACAAAGCTCCGGGGCCTGGGGAGTGGGGATAAGCTGGGAGTATGGGATTAACAGATGCACAATACCATACATAGCAGATTAACAACAAAGAATTACTGTGTAGCACAGAGAACTATATTCAATATCTTCTAGTAAACTACAGTGGAAAAGAATTGAAAATAATATACATATATACATATATGTGAAAAGTGAAAGTGAAAGTTGAGTCGCTCAGTCGTGTCCGACTTTTTGCGACCCCGTGGATTGTAGACTACCAGGCTCCTCCGTCCACAGGATTTTCCAGGCAAGAGTACTGGAGTGGATTGCTATTTCCTTCTCCAGAGGATCTTCCCGACTCAGGGATCAAACCCAGGTCTCTCACTTTGTAGGCAGACCCTTTACCATCTGAGCCACCAGGGAAGTCCCTATATATATATATGTATATATATACAAATCATTTTGCTATAGACCTGAAAATAACACAGTTGTAAATCAACTATATTTCAATTAAAAAGAGAAAAACTTCTGCCATCAGGGAAGGTACATTCTAATGGGGAAGACAGGTACCAAAATATGTAAAATAAATTAAAAGTTCTTTGGAATACAAACAAAGCAAGAAAGGGAGATGAGAACGTTCTGAGATCCGCGCTTCAAAGACTGTGACTTTAAATAGTGTGGACACAAAGGGTCTCACAGAGAAGGGGACCTTTGACTGAAATTTAGAGAAGGTAGGCAGTGTGGCTCTGGGGGAAGAGCATTTCAGGCAGAGGGAACAGCACATGAAAAGGCCCTGGGGCAGAAGCCTGCTGAAGGAACAGCAAGCCAGTGAGACAGGAGTAGAGGGATGGAGGGTGGGAGGAAGTAGTCAGTGACAGGTGGGGATCCCTGAGACGGTACTGGGCCGAGGGGTACTCTGAGGGGATCCCTCTGGCTGCTGGGGGAGGGCATAGACTGTAGAGGACAGGTGTGGAGCTGGGCCAGCAAGCCAGCACCCCCTCTCCCAGGCACCTCAGATGACACTCTCCTTCTCCTAAGCAAGCCAGGAATGCAGCTGGCAAGAAGGGCAGGGCTTTCTGACTTCAGATCTGAGAAGACAGAGGAAGTGGGGGTGGACATGGTTCTCTCCATTTTACAGATGAGAATACCGGGGCTTGGGGAGGTCGGGTGGTTTGTGAGGGGTCACCCAGACAGAAAGTGACTCAGCACAGGCCACTCCGAAGCCAGAGCCCTCTCCTGACTGAGGTCAGTGCTGGTAAGCCAGGAGGGTGTGGGGGGGTCTGCTGTGAGTGGGAGGACATGGGTGTGCAGATCGCGGTGGGAGGCCGGTGATGCAGGGTCAGACATGTGAACAGACCAGAGGGTGGCTGGATTCAGGAGGAGGATGTCTGTCCCCTCCTCAGCCTCCCCCACCTCAACCCCTCTAGAAGGGGGTACAAATGCTCAAATATGTCCCACCCTCCCTTCTGTCTCCTCTCCAGGGACCCCATCAACCTGCAGGTCCTCCAGGCCTTTGTAGATTGCCATGAGTTTGCTAACCTCAACCTCGTCCAGGCCCTCAGGTGAGTGGTCCAGGGGGCAGGGGCCTGATTCCCAAGGGGTCGGAGGGGTGTTGGGGGCACCATCATCCACATGGCTAACAGCACAAACAAAGCATCAGGTGCAAAATTAATTAAAGAGGGAATTCCCTGGGGATCCAGTGGTTCAGACTCAGTTCTTTCACTGCTGAGGGCTTGAGTTCAATCCCTGGTCAGGGAACTAAGATCCTGCAGGCTGTGCGGTGTGGCCAAAACATTGTTTTTAATAAATAAATAGAAGTAATTGATGACAGTATCCCCAAAGAGAGCTGAGGTTAGATGAGATAACAGGCATGGACTGCCTGTATCAGCACCTGGCTTGTTACTGCTACTACTACTGCTAATTATTATATCATTATTATAATAATATTTAATCATTTTAATCACAAGTACTATTATTATGACTGCTATTCCCACTGTTTTTTGAATTAGTGCTTATTTTATTTATTTTATTAATACAGCTTGTGTGTACTACATTTATTATTACTTATCATTTTCTAATTAGGATATTATTTTTGCTACTCATTTTTATAGTGATGGGAGACATTAATATATATGGGTAAGGAGCACATACTCTGGAGCTAGACTGCACAGTTCATACCCTACATCTGCTACTCACCCCTGGGGAAAGTCACCAAAAAAAAAAAAAAAAACCCTCTCTGTGCCTCAGTTTCTTTATCTGTAAAATGGGATTAATAACAACACCATCCTCATAAGGTGGTGAGGACTAAGTAAGAAAGTGCTTAGAATTTATCCATAGTAAGGGTTTAGTAAGTCTTGCTGCTGCAGATGATGTCTGGAAAATCATCTCCTGAGTAGGGGCATTTGATCTGGGTTTGGACAGATGATTAGGAGTTTGCAAGGCAGAGAAGGAAAAAGCCACCACTATCTAAGCAATGTGACCTTCCCTTCAACTCTCATGCTTTTTAAAGGAGAGGGGTAGGTTGAGAGTCTCCAAAATTTGTTCGTTCATTTTTTCATTTTTTTCATTCTCTCGCTCATTTAACAAGCCTTTACTGAGCAGGCACTGGCTCAGTAAACATAGTCCCAGTGTTCAAGGCTCAGCGGGAGATGTGAGAGGAGCAGGCATGGCCCTTGACCTTGGCGAATTCAGTTGGAAGCTGTGGATATCATTCAGTTCCAAGAAAAGGAAGCTCAGCCAAGGAACGACCCCAGGGTCCCACAGATCCCAGGGCCCAGTGGCCAGGTGGAGAGAAGCCTTAGAACCTGAGAATCCGCATTGGTCCCCTCATGGGCTGGGGTGGACTGGGCCACAAATGGTGCTAGGCCACAGATGGGCAGAGAAGAATGTCCACTAAGCTCCTGTATTCTAGAAGAAAAGGCATTTCTTGGATCCCTCCTGCAGACTTGGTGCTCACAGCACAAATTCCACTGACCCTTCCCATTAGTCTAGAGGTCAGGTCAGAGTCTCCCATTTACCTAAGCATGAGAGAGGCAGAGCAGTTTATTGAAGGGGGGGAATGGGGGGCCCTCTTACCGCCTCTGAGAGCCCTCCACATCCACTGCCCATGGCTCTGTTCCCTGACCCCAGACAATTCCTGTGGAGCTTCCGGCTGCCAGGCGAGGCCCAGAAGATCGACCGCATGATGGAGACCTTCGCCTCCCGATACTGCCTCTGCAACCCCGGCGTCTTCCAGTCCACAGGTGCCTATGTGGGAGGGGACCCTGCCAGGTGCAAACCTACCTCCTGAGGCTCCAGGTCTCTCCCAAGCACCCAGACCCTGGGGGCCCAGATCCTGTCATCAGCCCTCACTGAGCACCATATCCGTGCCAGACCCTCTGCTGGGTGTGTGTCAGGCAGAGCTGCCTACACACACATCTCCCAAAGGCATGACCCTTGGGAGAGAAGGCAGGAAATAATGGCGTGGGGTGCTAAGGTATCAGTGTCTCATTTGAGGGTGGGGGTGGGAGATTCAGCATGTCCAGGCTGGCTTACCAGAGGGCCTGATGTCTGAGTGGGGTTTTGAAGGATGAATAGGAGTTCTTCAGGAGGTCAAGGGGAGAAAGGGTCTTTGGGACTGGGGTTCTAGTTTGAGCAAAGGCACAGAAGCAGAAATAGACTGGGCGGAATGCACGGGGCCAGGGAGGATAAGATGGATATCAGCAAAAATCAGTCCTCCACACTTCCCAACAGGGTGGGAGAGAAATGATGGCAGGCTTGTCCTGGTCTCTTCTCTGGATCTGAAGGTACCATGGCAATAACCAAGTCCAAGTACTAAGCACTCCCCAGATGCTAAGTGCTTTACCTATGCAAGTCATGTAATCCATACATCTACTCTGTGAGGTCAGCAGTATTCTCATCCTTGCACATAAAGACTCAGAGAAGTGAAGGGGGCTTCTTAGCAGTGTGTCTATGGACAAGTCCTACAGAGCATTTGCCCACCTTGTGGTTATACATAAATTAGGGATTTGCTTGCTTATTATCTATCAGTCCCACAATTTTAAACAACTCACAAGGATGGTGACCATACAGATTTTTTTCACCAATGAATCCCCATTCTGTAGCATTTATTAGTTACTCCATAAATATTTGTAGGAAGGAAGGAATTTTAAAGCACCAGATTTGAATCACCGTTGAACTAGTTAATCTTGTGACCTGGGACATGTAACTTACTCTCCCTGTGCCTCAGTTTCCTAATCTGTAAAATGGGTTGGGGCAGTAACAGTGCTGGCCTCATTAGTGTTGTCAGGGGATGTAAAGAGCTTAGCACAGGGCAAGCACCAGCAACATTAAAGCCACTGTTATCAGAGGTAAAATCGTTAATGAACATGAAGCTCTTTCAAAGTTAAACCTTCTAAAATATTGCAGGGACTTCCCATGTGGCCCTAGTGGTAAAGAACCCACCTACCAATGCAGGTTAGACATAAGAGACGCAGGTTCAATCCCTGGGTCGGGAAGATTCCCTGGAGGAGGGCATGGCAACCCACTCCAGTATTCTTGCCTGGAGAACCCCATAGACAGAGGAGTCTGGCAGCCTAGAGTCCATGGGGTCACAAAGAGTCAGACACAACTAAAGCGACTTAACACACCTCATATTGCAGATGGGGAAGCTGAGGCTCTGGGAACTCAAGCGCTTTTCAAGGTCAACCGGAGAGCTGGGGTCACAGCTGAACTTCGCTGGCTCTGGACTCAGGGATTTAAAACATCACAGAGTAGCGATCATCTCCCTCCCAAACGCTCAGCCCAGCCTGAATCCTGAGCACAAGCACGTGAAAGTCTGAATAATAGAACAGGAGCTCGGCTCTGGGAGCCCCACAATGCTAGCAAGATTACCAAGCAACACGTGACCCAGCCCTGAACAGGGTAGCAAACAATAAGCATCCTCTGAGTTCCAAGGAGGCAGAGAACAGAGTGGGCAGGGGGGCAGGAAGGGCTCGGCGGGGAGGAGGGCTGGAGCAGGAGGGTTTAAATGGATAGAAAAGGGGAGAGGAGGTCGTGCCAGGCAGGGGGCCCAGCAGGAGCAGTAGTGCCGGGTGGGAGGCACACAGGGGCCCGGGCAACTGACAGCTGAAGCTTGCTTGCAGCAGGGAGCTCCGGAAGAGTGGGAGGTGAGGCAAGGACTTGAATGCCAAGCCGGGAGGACAGGGTGGACCTTCAGGGCATTGAGACAGCCAACTCTCTGCCCCGGAGGGGTTAGGGCAGAGGAGGGGGCGTGGCCAGGGCCAGGACTCTGACCACTGTCGTGTCCCGCAGACACCTGCTACGTCCTGTCCTTCTCCATCATCATGCTCAACACCAGCCTCCACAACCCCAACGTCCGGGACAGGCCGCCCTTCGAGCGCTTTGTGTCCATGAACCGTGGCATCAACGACGGGAGTGACTTGCCTGAGGAGCAGCTGCGGGTAAGAGGGGCGTGGCCCCGGCCAGCTGGTCTCCAGGCATCCAGGAGGGGCCTGCCTTTGGGCGGATGACCCAAGAGGGGCTCATCTAAGAGAGGCCTTTCCAGGAGGGGGCCCTCCCAGGCCAAGAACTGTCTTGAGATGTGCTAAGTTGCTTCAGCTGTGTCTGACTTTTTTTCGACACTATGGACTGTTGCCAGCCAGGCTCCTCTGTCCAGGGGATGGACCGTCACAAAAGAGGTTGGTCCTGAAATGGGCTTTCGCAAGTGGTCCCATCTTAAGAAGGAAGTCCAAGACTGAACACCCAGGAGGTCCGCCTGGACCTCAGCCTTTGAGGAGCTCTAGACACCCATCATTCACACCTTCCTCGAAAGGGTGCCTCATACCACCTAGTCTATTTCTTGGAATCCCAGAGTCTTAGACTCTCAGTGGGTCAGAACAGAAAATTCCCAACCTCTGCTCAAACCCCTCCCTCTTCGAGAGAGGAAGAAACGGGTCTTCCATAGGCTACACATCAGCTCCAGAGTCGAGCAGAACCCAGCCTTCCTATCCCATCCTAAACAGCCCCCACCCCTGCCACACTGCACCAGGCTCTGGCCTGGCATGGGGCATCCAGGGATGAATCAGCCCAAGTTCAGGGTCCGGTGGGAAGATAAAACACATGTGAATTCCAGCCCTGCCTGATTCAAGCTATGCTGACCATAGGAACCTAGCTATGGAGACCCAGCAGACAATACTATCACTGTCCCAGGGGCAGGGAAAGAGTGCCATCCTGGAAGACTTCACAGAGGAGGTGACTTTGAACTGGCCTTGAAGGTTGAGTGGGAGTTTGCCCAGAGGAGAAGCAGGGGAAGGACATTCCAGAAAGAGGAAGTGGCCAGCACTTGACCTGGTAGGGAAAGGGAGGGGCATCCGAAGTAGCCATCTGGGTAGAGACAGACAGTGATGGGCACCAAGGTGGGGCCAGAGTGCCCAGGGCTTTGAACTACAGCCTGCAGAGTTTACCTGCTTCCTATGGGCAAAGTGGAGCTGGGAACTATCTTAGAAAGGAGTGAGATTCAAAGCCTGGCTCAGCAAAAATGAACTGACCATTCATTTCTAGGATTAGAGGTGCCCAGAGCTCTATAGAGTTTCAGTTCCCTCTGGGTCAGAGTCTGGCAGGAGGGGAGGAGACAATGTGAACCCCACCCTGGCAGCTTAGCACCCTGTGTATGTTCTGCAGCAGAAGTCTGGTGGGGGTGGGAGAGAGCCTGGATCTGGAATGACTCTGGTGCTCTTCAGGGTTTGAAAACAGCTGTGCCCTTAGCCCTTCACCCTTCTCGATCCCCAGAGAAAATTTATTTTGGAGGGGGGCATGATATGAAATTGGAGAAGGAAATGGCAACCCACTCCAGTATTCTTGCCTGGAGAATCCCATGGACGGAAGAGCCTGGTAGGCTACAGTCCATGGGGTTGCAAAGAGTCAGACACGACTGAGCGACTTCACTTTCACTTTTTTCACTTTATGATATGAAATGAGGGCTTGAGAGTAGATTAGAGCTCAGGTCAAGTCCCATCTCCCCGTTGTTCGCCTCCTGGATGACCTTGAGCAATGACTCACCCTCTCGGGGCCACCATTTCCTCAACCAGGAGAACGGGAATAATAACGCCTGCGTCACAGAGCTGCTGTGAGTAGTAATTTTTAAAAACGTAAAGGGCATAGCCCATGCCAGGTACATAGCACAAGCTCTAAATGGTAGCTTAGGTCGCTATTAAGAATCATTAATAATTATTTAAAATCCCCAGCCCTTAGTAAACTGCCTGAAATGTGAAAGGCCTTTGAAAACTCATCTCATTGTGGTACTTGGAGCAGGAAGCTGGGCACAGCTGGTCTGGCAGGTAATGAGTTAACAGCCTGCCAGCACCAGTCCTGTTGGATCTCCCAGGTGCCACTTTATTGCTTCTGTCCCGGGAGAGCCTCCTTCAGCAGCTCCCTCCTTAGGTATTTTTCCCAATTCAAGTCTTTTGTTAATAACAATGTGCTGCATTTGTATAGAGCTTGTAACTTTCTTCTCATAGGGCTTTTGGGTCTATTATCTCAATTTAGCTTCAAACTCTGCCTGGGAGGTCTGGAAAGGGTTTATTATCCTCCTTGGCAGCCGAGAGGCAGGGAAAAGAACATAGCGTTGGAGTCACAGCCACATCCAAGTGCTAGCTCCTTCATTTTCTAGTTGTGTGACTTTAGGTAAGAGACTTGATCTCTCTGAGCTCCCAGCTTATGGGATTAGTGTAGACATGTAAGGTATTTAGCACAGCACCTATGTCTCTGGGCTGGCTAATGAATCCAGAAGCTTTCAGGGCACAAAGAGAACCACACTGGCCTAGTCCTTGCTCTACAAGGTTTTTACAGAAAGCTGCTGTGGACTGGGGGGTCTTCTTGCTTTCTTTTGGGGCTTCATCTTCCCCATGTGTAAAGCAAGGACTCAGCTTTAAGTATCTTTAAGTATCTTTAAGTATCTTTAAGTATCAGTTTGTGGCTTTGTGGAAGGATTCTCCAGGACATATAACATTTTTAAGTGGCCTGATTTATGAAATTAAATTGACATAGACACATCACCTAAAGAGAGGTCACTCTGTGACCATGAGGGTACGCAGGTGGGAAAGGCTTTGGAGAAGTGCCTGATGGGAGCGGGGGCTCAGGCAGGTGAGCGAGTCTTGCCCTGGCCATCCTGATGGGGACAGGGCAGAGTGCCTAAGAGACTCAGGGCAAAGGCACAGGCTGTGGACTCAGAGGACAGGAGATCAAATCCCAGCTCCGCCTTTATGGCTGCGTGTCCTTGAGTGTGAGCCTCGGTTTCTCCATCTGCAACGTGGGCTGATGACACTGAGAAGCATTGTTCTCCTTACATTGTTCTCCTGAGAAGCAGACAAAGCACTTCAAGTGCCTGGCTCCACTCACCATGACACAGCTGCCCAGAGAGGGACCCGGGGTGAAGAAGGAAAAGAAAGAGAGGGGAAGGAGGAGAGCTCATCCACCCTCTGGTGTCACAGGTGCAGAAACCAAGGTCCAGCAAAGGAAACAGTCAGTTGAGGGCATCTTCTGCTGTAGGTAGGGCCAGACCTCCTGGGTTCTTGTCCAAGCATCTCCATCAGAAATGACTGTGTATCGGGCTCCTTAAGTTCCCCTGACAACCACAGGCATCAGGTACCATTCCCACCTCACCCCACCCCCAGCTTACAGCAAAGGAAACTGAGCTGCAGTAGAGGTAGCTGGCCAGGGGGGCTAAGTCTGTGAGGAGTCCAGGTTCAAACCCACGTCTACCTGAGCCCTCCTCTCTGCAGAGACCAGAAAGGAAGATTTGGGAGTGCAGATGTTGACTTGTTTCCCAGCTTCCAGTTTCTTCCTTGGCTGGAGGAATTCTCAACTCATGTCAATAAAGATGGGGGACTGATGGTCAGCTTCAGGTTCGGCTAGACCCAGGTGCTTCATTGAGGTCAGGGCTCAATCTGGTCTCTCCATCTCTGAGCATTCTCCTCTTCCAAATTGGCTTCCCTCTTAAACAGGCTTTCCCCCAAGTTCCCCAGAGAGGACCTGGGCAACTCCAGGCTTCCATCTTGCTTATCAGTTTAGAGTCCCAGAATGAAGGCTTATTGGCTGGTGTGGGTCACAAGTCCCTCTCTGAATCAGTCACTGTGACCAGTAGGAAGAAATGCTCTAATTAGCCAGATGGGAGTCATTCCCTGTCTCCTGGAGCCTCGAGGGAGTGCTGGGTGGGCAGTGTCAAACCCCTGAGCAACCTGAACAGAAAGTAAGGGGGTGATTCTCCAGAGGAGAACAGAATGGGTGGGGAAGGGTGGATGCAAGGCCAGCACAACCACTGGTGAGTGGCTGTTGTCTTTCTGATCATGTCTCCCCAGCCAGGAGAAGACAGCCTGATTTGGTGGTGGCAGGTGCAAGGGTGTTTTCTTACAGGGGGTGAGGGGAGCCTGGTTTTATAAGGCACAGGAAATGTGGGTGAACAGAGCTTCTTTCCTTGTGGGGGCAGAATGTGTAGGCTGTAGGAGGCCCGCAGAAGCAGCCGGGGGCTCCCCGTGGGTGTCGTGAAGGATGAGGCCTTGTCTGTCCCCCTGCTTGCCCCCTTGGGCCTTCAGAATATTTGTATGGGCTGCCAGCTTTGCTGACAGAGAACAGGTCTTAGAGAACAGAACTCCTTCAACCAGCTGGGGCTACTAGGGAAACCTCAGGGCCAGGCTGGGCCAGAGAGGGAGGGGCAGCAGGGCTTCCTGGCTGCTCTAGGAATGTGGGGGCTCCGAAAAGGGAAAGTGGTCCCTGCCCTTCCCCACTCAACCCACCACAGCCAGCTGAGTTGTCTCCATCAAACCCAGGAAAACCTGCTACAGGCCAACACCCTCCTCCCCTACTCTCTTACCCTACCACCATCCCTAAGCTCCTGGATCAGAAAAGATGTTTAAAAACCAGCAAACACCATTTCTAAAACTTTGGGGAATCGAACAGTACTTGTGAAATTTTTCATTTAACATTTCAAGGAAACCATCTGAACAGCAGCACACACAAACACAACAGAAGGGAATGATTTCATTATGTCGATGATGGTGACCCACCATTGTGCCTGGTTTTAATCAGCAGAATTAGACAATTTAGAATGTTTTTCCCAAACAGTTGGAAATCTGGGCAGGTTGTCCATGGAAGGCAGTGTCCCACAATAGGGGGTTCAAAACACAGAGGGATGATCATTGCCAACATCTACAACTCTCCCGCAGGGAATTCTCAGCCCTGGCTTGCATACCTCTGGTGACAGGGAACCCATTGTCCTACAAAGTTGCTTCTTCCATATTTCAGCAGCTCTAACAACTAGAAAGTCCTTCACGGAGAACTGAAACCTGCTTTCTGGGAAATTCCCATGCCCCAGAAGAGATCTCTGGTCTCTTCCTAGGAGAGGGATCTGTTAGGGCCAAGATCAGCTTCCCACCTTGAGGCACAGAGTCACTGACCTGCCCGAGGCCACATAGGCCAGACCGAGGCCCTGGATAAATGTCACAGCGGGTCTTTCCCTCCCTTCTCTTGGGGTAGAACCTCTTCGACAGCATCAAGAGCGAGCCCTTCTCCATCCCCGAGGACGATGGCAATGACCTCACCCACACCTTCTTCAAACCCGACCGCGAGGGCTGGCTGCTCAAACTGGGTAAGACACACACTCCTGCATTCTGGGGCACATGCACTGATGTGCCTACACACTCATGCAACACGGCTGACACACGCACCCATTTGACTTGAAGCCTCGGGTGGTGGAGTTGAGCACCTCCTGAGCCCCAGGGCAGCAGGCTGCTTGCCCCAACCCTCCCTCCGTCTGTCCTGGGGATGAGGGGACAGTGGGGGAGAGAACAATGAACAGGAAGGGAGACAGGAAGCTGACAGATTGATTCATAGATAAGCCCTTCAACCAGAGATCTTTCTTCCTAAAGTGACTCTGAGGAAGCCCAGGCCCAGTGAGGTTAAGGGACCAGCCCAAGGCCACATAGCCAGCCAGTGGCAGAATTTGGTGGGCAGATGGTTAGGTGTCCCTGAAAGACGGGGGGAGGAAGTGTGAGAGGATGTGGCTTGGGGAGCCTCTCCTCAACAGGACTGGGGACAGGGAGGGCCTTGGGCCTGCAGAGGGGAGCTGTGGTGGGTGCCACGGCAGCAGCTGCTGCAAGTTCTAGCAGCGGAACTGTAGGACCTGGCCATCTGAGCCTACCACCCGCACACATGCTGGGCACCTCTGGGCAGGGGCAGCCAGCCAGGCACAGAGGCTTTCCAAGTCAAGGGAGGACAGACGCCGTGTGTGGGAGCAGGGCCCTGGCCTGAGGGCCCATCCAGACCCACCATCTCTCCAGGCCCACCTCCCAGTCCATCCACCTGCAGACTGCAACCTCCTTTTCTTGCCCAGCTGACAGTTTTCAGCCCCAGGGCAGCTCTAAGTCACAGATCCCAGCTCCTCCATCCATCCTTGGCCTCAGTTTCCATAGCTGTGGAATGGTAACAGCCATCCTTGGGAGGATTAAACATGTGGGGAAATGACCATGCACTTGGGCTCTGGGGCTCAGACACTGGGGTTCAGTTCCCAGCTCTGCTGCCAGACCCTGAGCAGATGACGTACCCTCTCTGCCCTGCAGTCTCCTCATCTGTAAAATGGGGTTAATAATGGTCCGCTCCTCATAGGCAGTCATAGGGATTAATAAGTGAATGTTTCTTGAACCCTCTAGAACATTGCCTGGCAAGTGAAAGATGAAAGGCTTAGCACAGCACCAGGCAGGGAGCGGGCCAAGGGATGAACAGAGTGGTGGGGGCAGGAGGAAGGTGCAGGAATGGCCAGCCTGCCCCTGGGGCTGGACTAGGGAGGGGCTCTGGGGCAGCCTGGAGGTGATGGAACCCCTTAGGTTTTAAGTGGGGGAGAGAGAGATGCGGGGGAGGTGTAGCAAGCTAGGGGTTAGGGGGCCAGGGTGGGGGCCCAGAGGTGGGCCTCGGAGGCCCTGCTCTTCCGTGGAGAGACGTGCTGGAGCCCAGGGCAGAGGAGGGCTCACTGGCTCCATCGTTGGCTCTTGCAGGCGGCCGCGTGAAGACCTGGAAGCGACGCTGGTTCATCCTGACGGACAGCTGCCTCTACTACTTCGAGTTCACCACTGTGAGCCTCACCCGACCCTGTCCCTCCCCTCAAACCCTTTCCAGATTCTCACTAAGCAGTCCACTGTAGAGCTGGGGCCTCTTTGAGGTCATTCGGTCCTCCTCCACACCAGTCTTACCGATGGGGGAAACAGCTGCTAAACAGAGGGGAAGGGGCTGGGCCAAGGTACAAGGCAGAACTGGGGTTTAAAGTCCAGCCTCCTAACTCCCAGCCAGGGCTCTTCCCACGCTGCTCCCCTGCCCTCTCCAGGGCTGGTCAGAGTCTGGGGAAGACGGGCACACTCCTCTTTGGGGTCTGGGGTGCCGCCGAGTTCAGACAGAGGAGGCTGGCAGGCTATAGTCCATAGGGTCACAACAAAACTTCCAAGTTTACTCCCTGCCCTTGAGTCCCAACTCCCTTTGCTGATCCTGATCTTCCTTCTTATTCTTCTGCAGGACAAGGAGCCCCGGGGAATCATACCCCTTGAGAATCTCTCAGTGCAGAAGGTGGACGACCCCAAGAAGCCAGTAGGTGTCAGCGAGGTGGCCTCAGGCCAGAGCAGCTGTAGGAATTTCCAAAACAGAGCGCAGGCTGGGCGGGGCTCTCCAGGAGGCGAGGCCATGCCTGGGACACCTTCCAGCAGCTCAGGCTTGCCTCAGCCTCCCTCTTAGGGACAGGGATCCTAGCGTCAAGAGGCATCAAGAGGGCCTGGCCACTGTCTCTCAGAGCCTGGCCCCTGATACTGGCTCTGGGACCTTCAATAAGTCTCTGCTCCTTTCTGAGCCTCCGTTTTCCCATCTGTCAACTGGGGATTTTAAAAGGGATCATGGATTTAGGTCAAGTCAGACACATAGTAAGTTTCCAGCATGAGGAGCCGCAGCCCCTGCCCCTTCTCCTGTCACAGTCAGGCCTGGCAGTCAGGTGTATCCTGCTACTCTTCTAGATGCTGGTCTTTCCCAAGTGTCTAGGCCTCTCCGAGCCTCCCTGAGAGCCCACACAGCGCCCTTTCCTCCCACCCCTGCCCTGCCCTCACCTGGCCACTTGCCCACAGTTCTGCCTGGAGCTCTGCAACCCCAGCTGCCGGGGCCAGAAGATAAAGGCCTGCAAGACCGATGGCGACGGAAAAGTGGTGGAGGGCAAGCATGAGTCTTACCGGATCTCAGCCTCCAGCGCCGAGGAGCGGGACCAATGGATCGAAGCTATTCGGTAACGGGTGGCTGGGCTGGTGGGAAAGGGTCTCTGGTCACCTTCCAGAAGGCCCTGCTCCTCTCAGGGTCGTGTTTCCTTGTCTGTAAAGAGGGCTAACTCCAGAACTTCCCTCCTGTTTCTGGCATGCAAATCCCTTCCACCATGTTCCGTGAGCATCCTCTCTGGCCCAGAACACAGAGGAGCAAGGCACTGAATTCATGGGGATGGTGGAGGATCATGGGAGATGTTATGAGTAAAGCTCTCTGCCCAGTGCCTGTTAGCATCAGGATCCTAAGTGGTCCTGGAAAGACCTGGTGTAGGTGGGGAGGAGGACTTTCTAGGTGGAAGGAGCAATGCAGGCCAAAACAAATGGGTAGGTCAGGCATAGGGATGCCTGGACATCTTCCTGGATAGCCGGTGCTGGGCAGTGTGGGACTGAGCAATGCTGGGCAGTGCAGGGGGTAGGGCTATGCGGGGACCAGGCAGCCTGGGGGCTGAGCAGTGGGAAATGAGGCTGCAGAGGATGGCGAGGCCTTGGTGGCCGTGGCAGAGAGCTCAGGTTTCTCCTGAGTGTGCTGGAGAGCCACAGACAGGTGTGGCCAGGGGAGAAAGACCACCATGCAGGGGCTGGAGTGTGACAGGTGTGATGGGCAGTGGAGGGACAGGAGGAGGGGCAGGATAACACCTTGACTCTGAGTCCATGGGGAGATACCAGTGGAGGTGAGTCCTGTTCGACAGAGGAAGACATGGAAGTGGTCAATGGGCCGGGGACCATGTATGTCCCAGAGACTTGTAGGGTCTTTTCCCTCCGACCTTGCAGCAGCCCTGTGAGCCTGCCAGGCCAAACCCACTCTCATCTTCATTTTACAGATGAGGACTGAGGTCCAGAGAGGGAAAGGACCTGCCCAGGGTCACACAGCCAGAGAAGGGCAGAACTAGGACTGGCAAGCAGGTCTGCTAGTTCCACCTGGGCTCTTGTCACCTCCTTCTGAGTCTGACGGGGCCTGGGGAGGTGTCCAAAGATATGTGGGGGCAGAATTCCGGAGGCTCTCAGGCCTGTCTGTGGCATACCCTGACTCGGTCCTTGGTGGGGTCATCAGGCTTTTCCCCTGCAGTGGGGCAGGCCAACCCCGCCCTGGGAGAAGCACACCCTTATTACAAGCCCTGGGAGATGAGACCCCTTTGCCAGCCCATCCAGCCCTGAAACCTTTTCCCTACCCTCACTCCAGAGCCAGCATCACTCGTGTCCCCTTCTACGACCTGGTCTCTGCTCGGAAGAAGAAGATCGCCAGCAAGCAGTGAGCTTCCTTGGAGGTGGTGCCCGGTGTCCTGCGAACCCCATGACCTGTGGTACCTGGAGACCCACTCCCACCCCAGGGCCCACAGACATCCTCCCTCAACCCCCTTCACTTTGACCTGACAGTGGGGGGCAAGGGTGGGGGAGGCAGGGCTCAAGAGCCGGGGTGGGTGGGAACCACCAAGGTCTCAGAGCCCGATCATGAGGCTGCTGGCCCTGGGCATCCAGGAAAGGACCCACCCCTGCCCAAGTCCACTACAGGAAGGGGTAAGGAAAGCGGCCACAGCCTGGCACCCTGCCCTCTCTCTGGGCCTCAGTTTCCTCTTTTGTTAGAAGTCTCCTTGCCCTCTGAAATGCCATCAGCCTTCAAAGCAGGAGGGGCCTGAGTGCTTCCTACCCTCCACCATGGCGACACCTCCTCCTTCTGCTCAGTGGGTTCTCAGCCTGCCCCTCCCATTCCTCAGTGGGAGCTTGGCCCTCCCTGCCCAAGGGACACAGGAGACACATCTCAGATCCATGGACATGACCTCTAGGAGACCCAAGAGCACTGGACTAGGAGCCTGGACATCACAGTCTCAGTCCTAGCTCCATCTCAACTTGCTGAGTGCCCTCGGCCAAGTCACACTCCTTCTCTGGTTCCTGGAAAACTGTGGTGCTTGGATAGGAATGTGCCTATCCTTCTGGCTTCTGGCTCTGTGCACTCCACCCCTCAACCTGCCAGCAACGGCCCCGCTCAGACTGCTTCCTGTCCGTGGAAGGACAGGAATGTGCCGGGTCTCCCAAGGAGCTTCTGGCTGGAGATGTCTACACCTGTTTACTGAGCCGGAATGGGCTCTGGACTGAAGACTGCTGAGAGGCGGAGAGCAAAGTGGGCCCATCCTCAAGGATGTTCATTTCAGAGAAGGAACAGGTGGGACTCCTCAAGCAAATGGCAGAGAGCATCTCAAACAGACATACTCAAGCAGAAATGGTGGTACAACCAAGAAGCCAAGAAGAGAGCTTTGTGATCTGTGGTTACCAGGAGGGCTGCCTGGAGGCAGCAACCATGCCATGAGTGATGTACACCCTTGTAGCAGAGTCTCTGCCACAGTCTCCCTGCTGGACCACTGCCCAGGGCTCCTGAGGTGATGAGCAGCTGTCGCAGCAGGGTCCTAGCATTCTGAGACTCTGGCACAGCACCATCAAGAGTGAAGCTGGCTTCACTACCCACAGGCAGGCAGTTCCGTCTCCAGGGAGGCCCCAACCTGGAGGAGCATTCTGCAGACAGGTTTCCTCTCAGTAGCGCGACTTACCCTGCCACTCAGGCCCTGGGGGAGTCCCTAGAGGGAAGTTCCCTGGCAGGAAAACAGGAGATGGGGTTACCTCTGCTCGACTGTCAGCCTGCGTAGGTGAGCCGGACAAGGTGAATTCCCCCAGGGAGGGGAGGCAACTTCTCTTCCCCCACCTCACAACACACACACGTACACACTTTCTGTGGGGTCAGGACAGAGTAGCTGCCTTACAAGTGGTGAGGCCACTGTCTCTGGAGGTGGGCAAGCACCTCGTAATGATACTGCACTGAGGAGGATCTGTTTGGGTGTGACAGGAAGAAGATTTACAGGATGTTTGAGGCCTTCCACAGGCCCCGTGGCAGCATGGGAGCTGAGTGCCACATCTGCTGCCTTTTTTGGCCCCTGAAGGGGCAGCCAGGGATCATGGGCTCTGAGGTCCTCTCCTGCCACTGGCTGTGCAATCTTAGTCCACTCTCTTCCCCTCTCTGGTCCTCGGGTTCCTCCCCTGTCACTGAGAGGGTGGAATGAGGGATTTTCTGGGCATGAGTGGCTGTTCTCGGAATCACTCAGAATAGAGAATAAAGCTCATGAGTCAACTTGTGGGTGGGGCTCTGTCCTCTCCGTGACCACATCTGCCCATCCTTGAGGCCAATGTGAACCCTTCACCCTCATCCCTTTCCCAGCTGGAGAGCGGGAGGGTCAGATGGAGAAGAGTGGACACTCAGCAGACCCTGGACTCTCATCCTCTGGCCACTGGGGGCTGCCACCTGGACAGAAATCTCCAGGGGCTAAATTTGAAGCAAGGGTCCCTCTGAGCAGGGGCAAGAGTGCACTGGTTCTGCCAAGGCCAGGGGAAAGCAAAAGAACTTCCCAATAGCCCATGCTGTCTGAAGAGAGAAAGGATGCTGCTCAGGAGAGAAGTAGTGAGTTCCCTGTCTGATAAGGGATACAAGTACAGATTGGATACAATGATCACTTGGGGAATCACAGAGAGTCTTGAATTTGTTACTCTTCATTCATATTTTCCACACTCTTAATTAAGTGCCTTGTTTCAAGCACTGGTAGAACAAGACAAAAGCCATGCCTGCATGGGACTGACGTTCTGGTGGTGCTGAGTTCTAGGCAGCCCCTTCAGGTGTGTAGGGCACTGAGATGGTCCCCACACCTTAATCCAGCCCCTTGTCTGAAATGCCACCATTGAGTCACTCCTTGAAGACCTTAAGGCGTTGAACTGATCAACTTTCACTCGGCCCAGGTTTTTGAAGCACCTACTATGTGCCAGGCTCCACACACAGAACCAAGGATCCAAAGATGATCAAGGCAAAGCCCTTGCCCTCCAGACGAACTCGAGTCTAGTGGGGAAAGACAGCCCATTCCAACTCATGCTGTTACATAGAGTGGAGCACACGGGCCGGTGGAGGGCTGAGCTGGGCAGAGAGGCAATCCTGGGGGCTTCTCGAAGCAGCCGGACTTGAGTTTTGGCAGCCAGGTAGGAGAAAAGACACGCAACTGATACTGCAGGGAGCTCGCTCCAAGTCTGCCCCTCCCCATCACACACATCCTGACTGCGAGCTCCTCACAGGCCAGACTGTCACTGCTCGGTGCCTGGCACACAGAATGCACGATAATTCTTTGACTGAAGTCAACTGAAAAGACTCTCTGGGCCTCAGCGTTAACTAGCGCAAATATCTAGAGGCGCAGGGAACTGTGGGAACAGTGAAGCGGCTAGGTGGGGGCGTGGCTGGGGAGGTGGGCGGGGCCACATCGCAATCTGGTCCAGCTCTGCCTTGCTGGCCCAGGACTCCCCCAGCTCCGGTGGCTTCTGCCCACCTTCCCGTCCTTCTGACACTCCTCGCTCTGGGCAGCAGGGGGCTCCCACCACTCGTGAATGGGAGGTTCCACGACGCAGCCAGAGGGGAGCTGAAGGGGCTGCCCTTTGGAGGGATGAGGCCTCGGCCCAGAGGAGAGCCTTGACGTCGGCCTCCTGGAGAAGGATGCACCCGGTCAACTAGGACCTGTGGGCTCCAGCAGCCCCAAGCCCCTGAGGGCACAGATGCTCATCGGCCGCCCCCCTCCCTTCACGTGGGGCACAGTCACCCCTTCTCAGCCTAGGAGTCGGGATACCCTGTCTCTCTGGCTTTCTGGTTGTGTGACCCTGAACTAGTAGCTTGCCCTCTCTACTACTTACTTCCTCTCTAGGAAGATGTGATCTTCCTTCCTGAGGGGTTCCGACAGGTGAGTTTCTGGACATAAAAGTTTAACAGGGACTTCCTTCTAAGTCTCAGACACGGGTACCAGGTGGCCCCTGCCCTGAGATGAATTGAGACTGGTGTGTGGAGCCGCAGGGGAGGGGGGGGGTGTTGGGTGGCAAGTGAGAAGGTGCCACAAAAGCCCCTTACTGTATTAGGCCACAGGGGGCAGTAGTGAGGCCATCAGGAGGTCATGGGTTCAAAGCCCAACTCTACCCTGAGTCTTAAGCAAGTTTCCTAGGCATTCTGAGCCTCAGATTTCCCATCTATAAAATGAAAATAATAGAAATACTTAGAACAGTGTTGAGTACCTACTCAGGGTTAAGTGAATTATTATTATTATCACTTCGAGGCAAACTATTTACATGCTTTGATGAAGATACAAAACAGGCTAGACCATTGGAGGAGGAAAGATTCATGCAGGGGTTGAGGGACTGGTAGATCTGGGAAAGCTTCTTGGCAGAGATGCCCATGAAAGATAAAATAGCTGGAGGCCTGGCTCTTCTAGCCAGGAGGAGCCAAAACAAGGATGCTTGATAAAGCAATGTATTTCTGGGACTCCCTTGAGTGTCTCAGAACAAGACCCCAAAGCAAGAAGGTGAAAGGTTGAGTGGGGGCTGAGCTGTGTGCCCCGGGCTGTAGTCTCTTGTGTCTCCAAGGCTATTTTGCCCTTTGTCGTGAAACTCTGACTGGGGATCCAGTAACATGGCTGCTGAATGAGGCCCTCACAGAAAGAGAGAGAACAAGCTTGGCACAGGATGGCCTGAGGTGGAGTAGGAGTGGGTAAGAAGGACCCCTGCCCAGTGCCTGGAAGCATAGAGCTGTTTCTGGGGCCCTGCGCCCAGATGCCTGGGGCCAGGAAATGGGGAGGGGGCGGACAGCCAGGAGTCGAGTGGCAGGTGTGAGAGACCTGGAGAAATTGATTTATTAGAGACTATGAACGGAGCTAAATATGTTTGCCAGCTCAGCGATGACTCAGGCATTCCCCAGGGGTCCACAAAGTGTGAGCATCAAGGAATCAAAGTCAGGCCTCCTTTCACCCCGGTTCTGCCAGCCTGGGGCCTGTCCTTTGTAATGGAAGGACCACCCAGAGTGCCCTGAGAGCAGGGTCCTCAGGGGGCAGCAGAGACCTCACTCCTCCAGCCAGCATCCCCTGCCTGCCCCCTTACCAGCCAGACTTCTCCAGAATGGCTGAAGAATGAAGCTTCAGAGTGAGACATATCTGGGTCGAAGTCCTGGCCGGGCCCCAAATTGCTGCGTGATCTTAGACAAGTGACTGACCCTCTCTGGTCCTGCATCCACCAGGGAGGACAGATCCCCACCCAGTCAGGGCCCTTCCTCCGTCTCCCTGTCTGACAGTATCATTCCTACCCAATTTGGCTTCTTTCAGACAGCTGTGAACACAGCCGCCTCTGCCCAAAATCTACCAACTTCCCTCCAGGAGACAAGCCAGATTCCACAGGGCCTCATTTCCAGAGAACTCGCTCTTCCGGTGCTGGGTTCCTGGCTGGTGCTGGGCTCCGAGAGAAACAAGAATGAATCAGAGTCAGAGGCTGGAGGCGGGGCAGACAAAAGAGGGAGAATTGATCTCCTCCTGGGGCAAAGGGCTGGGGGGCTGCAGTAAGGGGGTGGAAAGGGGACCTGGGAGGACCAAAGGAAGAGGGGCTCTCAGGGAAAAAGAGAGGCAGTTGAGGGGGCACTGCAGGGACTGCTGAGGGAAAGGCGTGGATCCTCTGCCCAGCAGTGAGCGTGGATGGGGCAGACCAGGTGCAGTGAACTGTTCACCCAGCATGGAGGGGCCTGGAACACCAGCACTAGGAAGCCAAAGAGAAGCGGGAATGAGACTGGCCAAGGAGCAGTTAGCACCAGGGGCTGGGGAGGGGTCACGGCAGGAGACAGGGGAGCTAGAGGTTGTTTCCAGGTGGTCCCTCTGGCTGCTGGTAGGGACAGACTAAGGAGGTACATGAAGGCAGGGGCATGGGATGCTGGGGGAAATGACTAAGGGACAACATGGAACCAAGACTATCTGACCTGAGACCTATGCAGATTTTAGTCATCAAATTACCAACCAAAATGGGCCCCTTCTGAGAGTGCTAGGATGCCAAATGAGGGGGATGCTGGGACAACAGGAGCAAACGAGGACTGTCCCAGGCCCCCAAGACATATGATCACTCCGGGTACTGAACATATCTACTAGGGACCAGCAAGGAGGTGGGGACATGCTAGGTGGACCCATGGGCTGGAAGGGACATGACCCAGGGTTGTTTAATCATAGACAGGCAAAAGCAGCTGTTTTATCTAGAACAGATGGGACTCTACCACCACCTAATTCCAAGGAACACTTCCCGCTTATGAGTCTTCCCAAGTCCTGCCCCAAAGCGGTGTCATATGGAAGGATCATGAATGTAGCAAGGCTGCATTTGTATACCAGACACCCTCTGCAGAAATTTGCAGCCACTGTTGTATGAGAGTGGGTCTTTCTTGCAAGACTGACAATGGGGACTCTGGACAGAACTGCCACAGGTGCCAGAGGCTGCCCATCCCATCCTTCCCGGCCCAGCTGAAGACCCCCCTCCTGCAGAAAGTTGTCCCTGACTACTCCAGCCTTTAGGGCTCCTTCAAGACTCCCAGAAGTTTCAGAACACAGGCCCCCTAGCCCCAGGACCCACTAAGGGGACTCAGTACCTACTTCTGTCTCAATGTTTAATATTCACAGTTGTGACTTTGGGAGAGCTGGCTCCATGATCTGGTTCTTTCAGGCTCAAGGAAGGGTATAAGATTTGATTCTGCTGCTGGACTCTAAGGCCCACAAGCCCCTTCTCCCCATCTCTCTACTGCTACACAGAGAGTCTCCAGCTTCATTCACAAATGCCTTGGCCTATAAAACCATCCTTCTTCCTCATGAGGAAACTGAGGCTCACAGAGGTCAAAGGGCATGTGCTAAGGGGTCACCCGCCATGGAGGCTCCACGAGGAAGACAGAGGCAGAAAGTACCAGTATTTATTGAGTATCCTTCATCTCATCTGATCTGATAGCTCACAGGGTAGACAGGATTATTTCCATTTAACAGATGAGAATGCGGAAGCTCAGTGAGTGTGTGACTTGCCCAGAGTAACATGGCCAGGAGGCAGCATCTGATCGGCTTGTTTTCATTGAGCTATTGAGGCCGGAAGGATCCAGGAACCTGCAGGGAGCTTCCAGCAGAAGTAGAGGATTAACTCTGTGACCTTTACAGTCCCCTTGATCCTTTGAAACTAATGCTTAACTTTCTTCTCTTCCTGCCTTCTCCAAAAGATCTTCATTTAATAAACCAGAGCCCAGAAAGGACCCAGCTTTGACCCAAGGAAATTATGTTTTGAATAAAATGTCTCCTATGAAAAAGGAATAAAACATGCTCATTGGAGAAAATTGGAAAATGCAATGATCAAGAAGAAAAAAGCTTAGACCAAGAATTCTTCAACCTGATATCATAAACATTTCACATTATTTCCAGCACACTTATACACTTTATGTGTCACATCTCTGCAATGCTTCTACTGCATAGACAAGTTTGTAAAAGTCCTTAACATGACAGAAGCAATATTTCCCCAGTTGTATCAGTCAGCTCAGGCTAGGTTATGCTATAATAACAAATAAGCCCTAAATCTCAGTACCTTCACACATAAGAGTTTATGCCTTGCTCACACTGTATGCTTAGTGGGGGTTGGACAGGGGCCTCTGTTTATCACAGTCACTCAGGGGCCCAGACTGGGGCGGTGTCATCCTAACACAGTCCATCCAGAGTACTGTCTGGACATGATATCACTTCTGCCTACATTTCAATGGCCAAAGCCAATCACATAGCCACCTCACTTCCAGGAGCCAGTGAGCTACCTTCTACCACCAGCCTACCAAGAAAGGAGAACAGAAATACTTGAATGGCAGCACTAATACCCATTATAATTAGGATGACCAATTGTCCTCATTTGTCAAGACCAAGGGCTTTCCTGGAATGCAAGACTCTCAGAGCCATAACTGAAAAAGTCCAGGGCAAATCAGGACACGCTGTTCACCCTTCCTGTACTGTGTTACATATTCTTTACAAACTCATTTCTCAATGACTGCGCAACAGTCCTTCTAGTAGATGAGTCATGGTTTTTCTCCCTAATCCCCTATTGTTGGAGACTTAGATTGTTTCCAGTTTTACACGTTTATAAATCCACTGTCTTAATAGTGTCATGAATAAAATCTTGTTCATATAGCTTCTCAGAAGTGCAATTACTGGCCAATTTTCAGGCTCAGAATGCTCACTGTCCCTCCATACTTCAGAAGAGTTTGGAACAACATGACTTGCCTTCTACAGCAGAACCAAGGTCCACTCCTGAACACTCACCTGGAGCCCTGGGCAGTCATTCTCCAATCTCTGCAGCAGAATCCCCTTCTTGTTAAAGATGGCTTGTTAAAACAGACTGCTGGACCCCACCCTGAGGGTTTCTGATTCAGTAGTTTTGAGATGGGCCCAAGAACTTGTATTTCTAGCAAGTTCCCAGGTGATGGGTGATGGGGCTCTAAGACCACACTTTGAGGACCATTGCACTAGTGGTTCAGTGTCCCTGCTTTGTAATCTGACAGGTGATGCTACTCAACTACACACCATCTGTGGATTGGGAAAATGGTGTAACTCATCTCTCTCAGCTCAGTTTCCTCATCTGTGAATTGGAGCCATTGTGAGGATGAGCATAAGCAACATTTGGAGAGCTTTTAAAAGCATATCAGGGACTTCCCAGTGACAGTGGTCAAGACTACAAGCTCCCAATGCAGGAGGCATGGGTTTGATCCCTGGTTGGGGAACAAAGATCCTGCACGCCACTCCACAAAGCCAAAAAAAAAAAAAGAAGCAAATTCATGTCACAAGAGCTCTGTTAAAGATGGTTATAGTTTTCAGCAATAGACTGAATAACTTCATGTTTTAAAATATTTGTTAATTTGAATAGAATTTCAGTTATTAAAGTTTTTGTGCCTTTTATGTCTTGAGTGGGAATGAATTTTTTTCCATGCGGTGATGTAGCATTTCTATTTCCTTTTGAATGTGAATTGTCAGCTCCTGTCCTTTGCCCACTTACCCTCAGCTTTCTCTGTCTTTCCTCATGGTCTGCCCTAGCTCATTATAGAGCAAAGATAACAGACAGACCCCATGGCTGGGCTTGTTTGCTACAAAAAATTCTCCAAGGTTGCTGCTTGCCTTTCTACTGAGGTCATTTTTCTGGTCATTTTACAGAGTGGCCAAATCCATTTGACTTTTCCGTTTTTATTTCCTCTCTCACTTTTAAGCTGAAATTGTCTCCCTTCCCCTGAATGTGAAAAATAGAAAGGAACTGGATTTTGAATGATGGAATTTGGTGCACACTGACAGTTGGGGGTGGGGTGGGGAGTGAGAAGAGGGTGCCCTCCTGGCTCAACTCAAACCCTCTGGTTTATGCCTCTGGGCATATTCAGAAACCCAGGGCCTCTCAGCAACACCCACCACCGCGCACCCTCAGCTCTGCCCCAGACATAGCCATGTTGCCTGTCTGCCCAACTCCCCCCTTAGAGAGGCACTGGACAGTTCAGGTTTGGATGGGGCCACTGTAAAACTGTAAACTGGCCAAAGGCCTTAGACAGCTTCGAGTTCAGATCTCTCAAGTGTTTGCCCTGTAAGCTTCGCCTGAGTCTCTATTTTCTCACCTTTAAAATGGGAATGATAATACCTGAAGTTGACGGTAAATTTCAAATAGGTCACCAGCCACGGCGCGCTTAGCACACTGCTGGGTGCAAAGAAAGCGCTCAAATAAATGGGGCTGTTTCCAGGGCGGGGGCATGAGCCCCACAGCCTTTCCTCTGTGTGGACTGAAAATACCCAACACTGCGAGCCCCGAGTCCCCAGATCTCCGCAGCAATGAACCTCAGTGCCTCAAGGCAATCGCGCGCGCAGGCTTCCAAGCGAGACCCCAGACCCTCAGCCCATCAGCCCTGCCTGCGCCCCCCGGGCTCCCGGGCTCGGATAGGCCAGGCCGGTGCGGGGAGCGCAGAGGCGGCTGCGCGCCCACCCCTATCTCCCCCGGGCGACTGAGCGGGTCTCAGGCCCAGCAGCACGCAGATGAGCCTCGCGCGCCTCCCGCTCCCGCGCCACCGCCTCCAGGCGCGCTGCTGGGGCCTGATTTCCATAATAATCAGCCGCAGATCTTCCGAAAAGGCCGGGAGCCGCAGCCGCCGCCCACCAGGAATGCTTCGGCCGGCGGGCGCCCCCCTCTCGACCACACCTCCCGCCGCCCCGCCCAGGAGGGAGCCTCATTTTTAAAAGCTTACAAGAAACCATGGGCGCGGGAGCCAACTGCGATACACCAGGGTCGTCACTCTCTCCATTAAAGGGGGTGGGGGTGGGGGACAGCAGAGAGGACGTCGAGCTAGTGTAGACCAGCCCCAGGGACAGGAGCAGAGCGGGGAAACTGGGGAGCCAAGGGCGGAGGCAGATCTTCACTGCGGCCTCACAGAGCCTCTGAGAGTGGGTTCTCTGCTGCTGCTGCTAAGTCACTTCAGTCGTGTCCGACTCTGTGCGACCCCATAGACAGTGGCCCACCAGGCTCCCCCGTCCATGGGATTTTCCAGGCAAAAGTACTGGAGTGGGGTGCTATTGCCTTCTCCGGGGTTCTCTGCTAAGACCCACTTTACAGATGGGGAGACTGAGGCGTGGAGAGATTTCAGGTCTTCCCTTTGATGAGTGGCTGAGCAAGGACCCGGTTCGGGGCTGGCGGATCCAGAGCTCGAGACCTACCCTGCGGCCTCCTCCAGAGCAGGGTGCACGCGCTTCCCAAGATGAGCAGACCTTGGAGACAGATTGCACAGAGCCCACAAAAGGAATGCCGCGGTCCTGCACGGTACCTGGAGCTGATCTGGTCTGGATGTCCACGGGCTTGCCGAACTGAATTCGAACCTCAGCTCTACCACATGCCAAGCAGAGGTAAGCAAACTGCAGCCCGCCAGCCAAATCCTGTCCATCAAGCTGCCAGGAACCAAGCATGATATTTACATATTTTAATATTTTAAAAAATCAAAAGAATAAGATTTCCTGACACGTGAAAATTATATGAAATCCAAATTTCAATGTTCATATATACAGTGTTATTAGAACACAGCTATCCCCATTAATATTGGCCACTGAAATCACTGCGTTCCACTACCATGGCACAGTTGAATCGTTCTGATGGAAAGACATGGCCCTCCAAGTCAAAAATATTTACAACCTCACCCTTTCCAGGAAAAGTTTGCCCATCCTTCTACTAATGGGACAAGTGATGAAGTCTCTGAGCCTCAGTTTCCTTGTCTGAACAAATGAGAACAACATTAAATGAGGATTAAATGAAAAGACATCATTAAATGCAAAGCATCAGGCAATTAGCTCCTTTCTAGGCCCACCTCAGAAATACTGGTTTAGCCAAAAAGTTTGTACGTTCAAAGTCTTCCACAACATGAAAAACCTGAATGAACTTTCTGGCCAACCCAATATCTTTCATTTCCTTCTAGCTCCTCCCATCCCAAATCTCAGCTACTTGGATGAAGTGAAAGTTGCTCAGTTATGTCTGACTGTTTGCAACCCCATGAACGATACATTCCATGGAATTCTCCAGACCAGAATACTGGAACGGGTAGACTTTCCCTCCTCCAGGAATCTTCCCAACCCAGGGATCGAACCCAGGTCTCTTGCATTGCAGGCAGATTCTTTACCAGCTGAGCCACCAGGGAAGCCCAAGAATTCTGGAGTGGGTAGCCTATCCCTTCTCCAGAGGATCTTCCTGACTCAGGAATTGAACCAGGATCTCCTGCATTGCAGGAGGATTCTTTACTTGCTGAGCTACCAGATCAAAGCACCTTGAACTCAAAGTGTTCACCACCCACTGCCTAACCCTGCCTGCCCTCTTTCCATTCGTACCAGCTGAGCCCCCAGCCCTCATCCAATCAGTGATCAAGCCTGACTGGCTTCCTCTCAGCTCCCAGCACAGTCCCTGGCTCACAGTAGATGCTCAGCAAACACAGTCTAGTTAAATGGATGAGCAGTCTTTCCCTTTTTTCCATCCCCTCTGTTCTGACCTCCATCATCTCCAGCCAGATCCCCTGACCCCTTCACGCCCTGGCTCCTCACTGCTCCCTCTATTCAAGCCATGCTCCCAGGGCAACACACAAGATGCTGAGTTACCGGCCTTGCTCAGTCTTACCAAGCCTCTAAACTGCTAGTACTTCCCAGAACCCCAAAGGTTGGATCTAGCCTCCAGAGAGTTACTCATGCTATTCACTCTCGCCTGGATTCTTCTTCCTTACCTTCAGTTCAGTGGGCCTGGCATCCTCTACTCGACCCCTCCCCAAGACTCAGTTCAGTCCCAAACTCCTCCTGGAAACTTTTCAGATCTTTCACCCACCTCCATGGCCTCAGTTTACAGAACTACTCGGGCACCAGTGGGATTTCAGTGCCATTATGAATATGCATGAACATGAATGCATGAATATGCATGCTCCTCATGAGCCCTCGAGTCCCCTGAGGTCTGAGACTATGACTGGAATTTCTGTATCATCAGTCCTAGCAAAGGCATGGCCCAGAGAAAGTTCTTAGTAAAATTTTCAGTAAATGCAACAAGGCAGGCAGGAAGGAATTAAGACATATGGGATCTTGCCCTTCCCTTGCTCAACAACTTTCAGTGGCTCCCCAGTTCTCCTCTATAAAGGCCAGGCACCCAGCCTAGTCTTCAAGCCTTATAGGCAGTGACTCTGATCACACACCTCAGTGTGTGGGACAGGAAAGGGGGTGGGGGAAGCGGGCAGGAACAGAACTGGATCCCCCAGGTCTGTCTTCCCTAAAGAGCCCCAGTCTCCAAGCATTTGCCCGTTCATTTCCTGCTCCCTGTACATCCTCTTGACTCACCCCCATTTGTGCCTATGGGAGCCCAGGCTTCCGGGACGAAGAGGCACCTGAAGTAGGGAAGCCAACTACCGTCACATTGCCCAGATCCCACAGCAAAAGACAGTGAGCAGGAGGCCTTGGGTCCAGGGTGAATCTTGCCATTTACTATGAGGACATCGCTTCACCTCTTGCAATAAAATGGAGAATAACACTTGCCATGTAGGGTTGCTGGAAGGTTAGACATGTTGTGGTTTAAAGATTCTGGCACACAGTAGGTGTTCAATAAGCAGCAGCTCTTCCAGGCCTGGTGGGAGCTTTTCTGCCCGAGAAAAGGCTGGGGGAGCAGACCTAGAGCTCCCCACAGTCTGCAGACCCAACCTCTCTCTTCCCCCCTCTCCTTCACCCCCGACAGTGCCTGCAGCCAGCGACTGATGCTGCCGTGGACGGAATGACAATGAGGCCAAGGCCTAAGCAAGCCCATCTGGGAACTCAAGGCTCAAGGATGAAGACGAGGCAGGGACAGGCAGGGGCAGGAGAGGGGCAGCCAGTGGGGAAGGAGTTCTGGATGAAGGTGGGGCAGAGGCTGCATAGCAGAGGGCAGAGCAGAGCAGGGTCAGGCAGGGCAGGGGCTGCCAGAAGCACGGGATGGGGCTGGGATGAGGCAGGCCTGGGACAGGAACCAGAATGGCTGGAGCAGGGGTTGGGCTTACTGGAGAGAAGAGGCTGGAACAGGGATCCAAACAAAAATCACACCACACCCATGGGGCAGACTGTGAGAGAGTCAGGGGTCCTCCCAGGTCAGGAGTGAGAAGAAAGCAGTCTGAGAAAGAGTTGGAGGAAAAAAGCAACCTGAGAGGGGAGTGTGAGCAGGAAGGGAACAGGAGGAAGCCACCAGCACTTGAGTCCTGGGGACAGCCCCACTTGTGCCAACTTCCTCCCTTGCCAGGTGGGGCCAGTATAGCCAGAGAGGGCCAGGGACTCACCTAACCCCCCACTCCACACACACACACAGAGGAAACTGAATAGAGATCAGCTTACCTCCAGACTCAGAGAGGAGGCAGAGGGAGTGGGTGGGGCTGAAATAGCAGGCAGGGTGGGACCAGAACAGACTTGGGGGCTAACAAACCAGAGAGACCCCTGCCATTCCTCTCAGCTGGTGCAAGCCCGCATCGCAGAAGGCTGGTCCGATTCCTGCCACCTGCCCTGCTCATCCCACCTCCCCACTTTTGCTTAAGTCAGTGCTCCCCCAATTCCCTGCCCCGGGGGCACCTTTATCTCCTCCACTCCAAACACTTCATGCCCTCCAGTCTCAACTCACCATCCCCTGTCCATGCACCTTGACTCTTCAGGCCCTCAGACAGTGCAGCCCTGATCTCCCTCAACAATGCCTTTCTCTCCCTCACCCTCGGGATTTGATGCTACTGGGGTTACATTCTGGTGATCCAAAGTGCATGTTGGTCCCCCATAAATGTGCTTTAGTCCTCACAAACAGTTTGAGATTCCACCTGGCCAGGTTCAAGTCCCAGCATCTTCATTTTCTAATTTAATTTGTATTTTGTATTGGAAGCATAGTTGATTTACAATGCTGTGTTAGCTTCAGGTGTATAGCAAAGTGATCCAGTTATGCATATGTGCTCAGTTGTTCAGTCATGTCTGACTCTTTGTGACCCCATGGACTGTAGCCCTCCAGGCTCCTTTGTCCATGAAATTTTTCAGTAAAGAATAATGGAGCAGGTTGCCATTTCCTCCTCCAGTGGATCTTCCCAACCCAGGGATCAAACCCCTCTCTCCTGCATTGGCAGGTGGATTCTTTACCATTGTGCTGCCTGGGAAGCCCTGATATGCATGTATCCATTCTTTTTCAGATCCTTTTCCCATAGAGTTATTACAGAATATTGAGTAGAGTTCTCTGTGCCATACAGCACGTCCTTGTTGATTATATATTTTAGATATAGTAGTATGTATATGTTAATCCCAAACTCCTAGTTTATCCCTACCCTCCACATTTTCCCTTTGCTAACCATAAGCTTGTTTTCTATGAGTCTGTTTTGAAAATAAGTTCATTTGTATCTTTTCTTTAGACTCTACATATAAGTGATATCATATGTTATTTGTCCAGCAGCTTCATTTTTGTATAGTAGCTGCTTCATAAGTGCCTTCTCCCAGCCCATTGATAGCTCAGGACACACACACCCACACACAGCATGTGACCAGCAGCAGATCCTGGACTGAGCCTAGGTGCCCTTCTGTTCCCAGTGGGTGTCTCCCCTGCCTTGGCCTCTCAGCCCAAGCCTAAACTGTCCAGCTTGGGAGAAAGGCCCATTGCTCATTCCCCTTGAGTTTCTGCAGCTCGGGCAATCAATCGGTCGCCATAGCAACCAGTGCTCCAATCAGAAGCAGACACTTCACTGGCTGAGCTAGAACCACCCACCCTCTCACCCACTCAGGCCAGGCTGTACAGGTCCCTTACCTAGGACTACCTGGGCTCTGGCACAGTCTGGGGACACCTGCCAGCATCCTCAAGACCCTGGGATCTCCGAAGAAAGTGCATTTTCTTGGGGGGAGGGGGGAGTGACAGAATGACCAGTCCATCTGACCTCTTGATTTTCACACGCTTGGTTCCCATATGTTACTGCTCTCAGTGCTCAGAAGAGGCCTGAGAAGTGGGCATCATTAGCACCCTGGGCAGACAGGAAAGCTGAGCCCAACTAGAGAGACAGTGGTGAAACTGGGTATATATGCCCTCCTTAAGACCCTACCTTCAACCCTCTCCTTCCTGGCCAGAATGGGAGTAGGAAAGCGGAAAACGGAGAAACTCTTGGACCCACTACAGGCAGCACCTGCCTTCCCACTGAATCTGTGCCTGATACTACCAGTGCCCACTAGCACCAGGCCCACCAGGGATCATTAGCCAAGATCTACGGGCTCACCACCCACACTCGGCTGTGGCCTCCAGCCCCGATCACCCACCTTTCCCATGGTGCCAGCCAGATGGGACAGAGCCCAGACTCTGAGCAAGAAAGGCCCACGTTTGACAACTGACTCCTTGTTGGTGAGCCTAAGCAAGCCATGTAACCTCTCTGAGCCTCAGTTCCTCTGTTGGGAAAGTAGCAATAACTATCCCTGTCTTACAGGGGAGTGGCGGAGTCAAATGAAGTGTGTAGAGGCCTCAGCACAGAGCCTGGCATGTGGCTTGTACTCAGTGAGTGGAGAGAAGACTCTCTCTCCATCCCCATTGCCCCTCTCAGTGCCCAAAACCATCCCTTGGAGCTGACCTAGGTCTCCTCCAGGACACCCTCAGTAGGAGGAGGCAGGAGGCAACTGCTGTCATTATTAATAACCAGCCCAGGAAAATGTAAGTTACAGAGGAGATTTAGAAAAGGCAGTGCAAATGCAATCAGAAAGAGGCAGGATTCAAACCTAGTTCTGCCCAGTTGAGACCTGAGCCCTCTCTTCTGCAGCCCAGGCTCTTCCTGGTCCGTGCAGCTGCAGCCAGAGCCCAGTACCCCGTGGCCCTGCTGCCCAGCTCTCCCCAGTGTTCAACACTGATTGAGGGCCCACAGTATGCTTGGCTCACTAGGTACCCACCATGACTCACAGGGCTACAGAAGCGAAGTCAAGGGGATGTTGAGATGCACTGGGGGATCCAACCTGTTTTAGGGTGGTGGGAAAGACTTCTGGGAGTAGCACCACACAGGTTGCTCCTGCTACCCACTCTTTGGAGTTTTTGCCCTCTGCCTAGAAGTTTCCCTTTACCGTGCTTGTCTTCCAGAACCCAAAAGGTGCTGCCCAGAGAGCCATCTGGCCCACCATCACAAGCCCAGCCGCAAGGGTCAGTTGTCTCAGCCCTACCCAACCTGACTCCAGCTTCCTTCTCCATCCTTCCCCATTGGACTTCAAACCCAAGGTTGTCTCTTGTCCCCTTTCCTGAGCACCTACTATGTGCAGACACTGCAAGGAGCATATTTACAAATGTTAGCCCAGCCACCCTGCTGGGCTGTCACCCTCATGAAGAAGAGGAAATGGAGGCAAAGAGAGGTAAAGTGGGTCACTTTTCAGGGTCACACAACTGACATAGTCCTGAACCAGGATTTGAACTCAGGTCTGTGAAACTTCAAAGGTCTATACATCAGTGCAAATAGCTGAAAGAAGACACCAGGACCCCACCTTTAGGATCTGCCTCTTTGCCCTGCTCCCCTTCCTAAAGACTCCTGTAGGACAGGATGGAGCAACTTGATTCAAGTTATCATATTTCTGCTTCCCTCTTTCCTCCTCCAGAAAACAAACTGATTCATCAAATTACACCTTTAATCTGTCCTGGGGAAGGTGAGGGATGAGCCTCAGGCTCCCCAGGAGGAAGCACGGCTGATTGTCAGCCCACCCATCCATGTGCTGGGAACGTTTCCCCACGCTCTACCCTCCCATGATTAAACACTAATTGCCGCCATGCTCTCAAACTGAGGACTTTAATTTCCCACAACGAAAAGTACATTTCAATCAGTTCCTCTCTCAAACCATTCCTCCTGAGAGGAGCCAGGACCAGAACACAGGCTCCTCAAGGCCACAGACAGATGAACCTACTTCCTATATGCCTTCTTCCCCTTACCCCACCAGAGTCACATCTGTCCTTCCCAGGTACCACCCAAGCGTGAGTGCATGCTAAATCGCCTCAGTCATGTCTGACTTTATGTGACCCCATGGACTATACCCTACCAGGCTCCTCTGTTCATGGGATTCTCCAGGCAAGAATACTGGGATGGGTTGCCATGCCCTCCTCTAGAGGGTCTTCCTGACGCAGGGATCAAACCTGTACCTCTTATGTCTCTTCCATTGGCAGGTGGGTTCTTTACCACTAGCATCACTCAGGTACCACCCAAGAAATTTCTACAATTGTGGGTTCAAAAAAATGAGGCAGGGCACCCAGCGCTGAGGTCAGAACCAGATGACAGGGGCAAAGGAGGGTCAGCCACAGGTGGTGACTGCTCCCTCCACTCTCACTCCCCCTCAGATGCTTCAGCTCAGCCCAAGAGAGTGGAATGAGGGCTGGACAGGGGGCCCAGTAGAAGAAGAGACTGGGAGCAGGGCAGAAGACCTCCCTTCTCTGGGTCTCAGGGTCTTCATCTGTCCTGGAGAGACTGGGGAAGGGCTGAATCAAGAGCTAGAAGGCTCTTTGGTCTGTGCCTCCTAGGGACCAGGACTCAGCTTGCTGCAAATTCTCTCACATGGATCCTGAGATACTGGCACGCCAGGTCTGGAAAGGGGTCCAGGAGCTGACATTTTTTTTAAAAAGTTCTTCAAAAGACGCTAATATGCTGCTGGAGGATGTGGGTACTGCCAACTGAGGGTAGTCCAGCCCGATCAGTTGAAAGATGTAAATGTGGGCTCAGAGAGGAGGAGTGGCTAGCTCATCCTCACACAGCAAACTAGAGGATTAGACCAGGTGACCTAACAACTCTTCCAGTTTAAACACTTCAAATAAAGTGGCAAAGACAGAGTGAACGGGGCTCAGGTGTGGCACCAATGCCAGGGAGAGGAAGGGTTGAGGAGGGGTCCAGGGCTGAGAATTTCCACTTGGAACCACATCCCTTCCCCAGTGTTGGCTGTGATCCTGAGCAAGTCACTCATCCATCCCTAAATGTAGAGGGGGCTGCGGATTCACATGAGGTCTCTCCAAAGTCCATTTTGGCTCCAGGCTCCTCCGATCAGGCCAGCTGGAGTCATCATCACCACCATCATGGTCATCACACCAATCCTGGTCATCAACCTGGCAGACATGTATTGAGCATTCCCTGAGTCCAGGCACTGAGCGAAGCCATCTGCATGGCATGGAGTTGTCTATCCTTCCCACCATCCTAAGAGGTGTTCTCTTATTCTCCAGTCTCTCCCTGCCCCCGCCGGCCCTTAGAGGGCAGCAAAGTGAGACGCAGAGAGGGGTCCTTCACAGCAGAGCAAGCAGGGAGGATCGGTCCTGTCGGGATTCGAACCCCGTGCCAGTCAGCGGCGTCAGCGCTTCAGGCGGCGCAAGGAAGACCGGGCCGGACAGCGCGCACCCCGGGCCCCAGAGCTCATTAGTCGGGCGCCACGCGGGCCTTCGTTCAAGCTCAGCTACGCGGAGCGTGCCCGCTGCGGCCCCGCCCAGGCGCTCCCGGCACCCAGGGCGGGAGAACAGCTGGGAGGGGAGCGCGGGGTGGGAGGTGGAGCAGGGTCCCCTACCCTTGGGGACCACCCCTCCAACAAGCCGGGGAGGGGGCCGGAAGAGGGCAAGTGCACTGCGGGAAGAAGAGAGGGTTCCTTCTAATTGGGGGGCAATGCCAACACAGAGAGAAGCCCTGGAACGTCCACTTTCCCCCATCCCCTTTCACTCGTTCCGGCAGCCACCCACCCACCCCCTCAAAACACCCATTTTACAGGTGGTTCGCCCGAGGTCGCGAGCGGGAACGAAGTTGCTCTCCGCCCCATCTCCAGACCTGATCGAGAGCCTAGGGATGAGGGGAGGAGGCGAGGACCTGACCCGCACTTAGAGGGTTTGGAAGGGGCGTGGGAGGACATGCAGGAAGGCGCCCGCACCCGCCAGAGCGGAAGCGGCAGGAAACCAAACCTCTCGGGCCGCAGCGCCGCCGCCGCTCCCTCTCCCGCCCCGGCTCGCCTCCGTCAGCCTCCCCCTTCCTGGAGCGCTCCCCTCCTCCTCCAGACTCTCTTGCCGGAAACAAGTCCTCTCCCCGCCCCCATCCCCACCCGGCAGGTTTACCGCAGTCTCGGCCCACTTCTGCGTCCTGCTGTGTGACCCTAGATGAGTGTCTTAACCCCTCTGAGCTTTAGTAGTATCCTCCGTTATAGATTTAAGTGGGGGAAAAAAATCGGAAGACTCCAGTGATGAAATGCCATCCTTTAATGGGTTAAAAAGGGGAAAGTGTACATGTTTGCACATCTCTAGGCGGACACCCTGGGAGGAAAGAGAAGTCGCGGGCGGAGCTGACTGTCTGCCTCCATGGGCAGGAGCCTGGCCTTCTGAGGGAAGGGACGGAAACACAGAGACCCGGCATTGCACACATGCGTCTTTTAAATTTTTATATATAAATGCATTAGCAATTCCAATGACTAGGTTAAATAAAAGGCAAACATTTACAAAATTGAACTTCAGAATAATACTGGTACCCGGAGTTGTTGTGAGATGTGTGTATGTGTGAAGCAGACAGACACACGGAAATTTCAATGAACCGTCTCTATTTTGGTTGTCACTGCCTGCTCGCTAGCCCTCTCCTGCTTTCAATTTCTGTTCTTTTCTCCCCCACCTTCTCCTGGCCTCTTGTCGTCTCCCTCCCCTCCTCTTCTTCCCGCCCCAAGCCTTTCCGGTGCAAAGCAACTTGCCGCACACCCCAGCTTATCTCAGTTAAGCGCCAGGGACGTTTCACAGTCGAGCCAGGAGGCGAGATAGAGGCCCGTCCCACCAGCCCGTCGCGGCATCATGGGGACCCTTGGGCAGCACACTGCGGAGCCTGGGGCCCCTCGCACTCCCTGTTCTCCTAGGCTTCTCATCCCCTCCCCTCCCCAGCCTCCTCCAGCTCTCCTCTTGGCAATACAGGCAAGACTGTACCCAGAAATGACAATAAGTAATCAGCAGGTGGGCCCAGTCTGAGGTGTGCCAGTGTGGCCTCAACCCACAGCAGGGTGAGGCTGGTCCAGGAACTGGGAACCTTCCCAGAATCCCAGCAGAAGCACCTCCCAGGTGCTGGGGGCAAGGGAAAAGGGATCACCCTCACAGCCCCAGGAAGGCAGGGTGGGGATGGCTGGGGACCCCTAGAAAGACCTTCCTCCCTAGTCTCCCTGTCTCCAGCCCTACTCTCTCCAGGTCACCTCCTGCAATGCAGGTCTTACCCCTTTCATAGATGAAGAGACTGAGGCTCAGAGAGGTTAAGAGACTTGTTCAAGATCACATAAGCTGTGTTTCCTGGGCTCCCATCGCAGTTGGCTTCCAGTTGGATTTGGCCAATGGCTGGGAGCCTGGAGTATGGGAGGAAGGAAGAAGTCTGGGTCTTTCTGCCTCCCTGTCTGCCTTGGGCATGGCTGTGTCTCCTCCAAGGCTCCAGCTCTGCTGGAAATGCTCAGCCTCATCCTAAGGTCCTTGTCGTCATTGTTGCTAAGTCATGTCTAACTCTGCAACTCCATGGACTGCAGCACACCAGGCTTCCCTGTCCTTCGTTGTGTCCTGGAGTTTGCTCAAATTCATATACATTGAATCAGTGATGCCATCCAATCATCTTATCCTCTGTCGCCCCCCTTCTCCTGCCCTCAATCTTTTTCAACATCAAGGTCTTTTCCAATGAGTTGACTTCTCATCAGGTGGCCAAAGTATTGGAGCTTCAGCATCAGTCCTTCCAAATGAATATTCAGGGTTGATTTCCTTTAGGATTGACTGATTTGATCTCCTTGCAGTCCATGGGACTCTCAAGAGTCTTCTCCAACACCACAATTGGAAAGTGTCAATTCTTGGATGCTCAGCCTTCTTTATGGTGCAACTTTCACATCCATACAAGCCCTTAAACTGCAGTAATTCTGCCCCTCCTGTGTCCCCCCTGGCCTAGGGGAATCTCTTCTTGTCATCCTCTAACTCTTCTAGTCACCCTGTGTAAGCAGGCCCCTATGATGGGTCCTGTGTGTCTACACGTCAACCCCATTGCCCGCTCGCTCTCTCTCTGTGGTTGCTGCTCCAGCACCTCATGTAGGTTCCCCAGTCTCTCACCAGCTGTCTCTGGGCCCTTTCACATGCTGTTCCCTCTGCCTAGGACAGTCGTCCTGAAGGTCTTTGCCTCACTGGTCCATCCATCCCTCTGCTTAGCATTTGCTTAAGGAAGCCCCCTCCACCTCCCAGTCTTGCTTCTTTTTCCCTCACAAGGCCCCATCTTCTCCTTCAAAGCCCTGGGTGCTGCCTGTGGTTACACATCATCTGATTGTTTCCTAAATGTTGGGTTTAGCCCCTGGACCACAGGCTCAGGAACTCCTAGTGAGAAGGCATGTTCGCCTTCTCACAGCTTGGCCACGGTCCCAGTGTCTGTTACTGCTCCCGGGCATAGCCATCCTCAATCAGTAATTGCTGAATGAATGAATGAATGAATCTATGAAAGGGTCAGTGTAGAGTAGGATTTGCAGATGGACACAGGGGCCAGGCCAGATCACCGAAGGCTTTAAGTGTTAGACTACACTAAGAAGGTAAGTGGGACCTGAGGAAAATCTTTCCACCTCCTCTTTTTCTCATCAGACGCCTGACTTGGCTGATGTCCCCAAGCTCACATAAGAGCACGGTAAATGGGTTTCCCAATTCTTAAAAACTCTCCAGCCACCCTGACCCTTTCCAAGCACATATGTACTGAGCGTGGGAGGCCCGAGAGGGAGGCATGGGGGACTGCGTCAGGCAGCGTGGGTCACCCAGAGCCCAGAGCCCTGATCACTCTCTTCTCTGCTTAGAGCGGCCCCTCAGGCCGTGTTGCTCTGCTAGCCTGTCCCCTTCTTTACGCTGAGAGCCCCAGGGAGGGGTGATGTCAGAACAGCCCAAGGCAACCCACAGGGGCTGATCAGCGGGTCAGTCTCAGGGAAAAGAGCCGTTGAGACCTGAAAGAGACACGGCATGATCCCCATCAAGCCCTGGGAGAGATCCAGCCCCTGGCCCCTCCTGAGGAGAGCTGGGTGGCTTCCCGAACTGTGAACACTGTACTTGGAGTCACTCAACCCAGGGATTCTTAGCCCCTCGGGGCCTCAGACCTCATAGTGTCTCTTCCTCCGTGAAATGGGGGCATGCCAGGTGAACTGGGCCACTGTCAGGGCTGTGAGGGAAAAGAAAAGAGGTGGCAGAGAGGGCACGGGATAGAGCCCAGCCTGGGAAGGTCCATGGTCTCCCTGTGCTTCCGTTTTCTCTTTTGTTAAAAGAGGCCATCTGATTACGCTAAGTGAAATAAGCCAGACCCCAAAGGGTAAATACTGCCTAATTCCACTTACATGAAGTATCTCAAATAGTTGAATTCATACAGAAAGTAGATGGTGGTTACCAGGGCCTGGACGAGAGACAAATGGGGCGGTATGTCTAATGGGTAGAATTTCTGTTTGGAAAGTGAGGAAGTTTTGAGGATGGATGCTGGTGATGGCTGTGTAGCATTGTGAATGTGCTCAGTACCATGGAACTGTGCATTTTAACAAGGTTAAGACGGTTAAGTTTTTTTTTTTTTAATTTAACAATTTATTAAGTATTATGATTAAAGACGGTTAAGTTTTATGTTACATCTTACTATCACATTTTTTAAAAAATACAAAACAAAGAAAGCGATCAGCCCTTATCCTGCAGGGCTGGCTGGGCCCCTGCTGGGAAAGGGCGTGGGATCTGAGTTGTGAGGGGCTGTGTTGAGCCCAGGGCAGTGGAAGAGCTGCCGGGACCTCTCCTCTGCCTTCTTCCTCAGGCCTGAGGCAGGCAGGCCCTGAGCCCAGGGCGGGTGGAGAGCAGGAGCCCAAGGACCCAGGGATGAGCCAGGGAGATCCTGGGTGCTCTACCAGCCAAGTCCTTGTTGTCTGCATCTCCATTTGCAACTCGGCAAAACTCTATCCCTTTCCCAGGGAGGCAGGGCATGGGTCATCAGGCCCATTTTCCAGGAGAGAAGACTGAGGCCTCAGCAGACTCAGAGATCCTCCCACAGTCCAACAACCTGGGCTAGGGTTGGTGGAACCTGCAACCTGACTCCAGAGCCTACCCAGCCTGGTACCTGGGAGCTTTTCTGAAACAGGCACTTCCTGGTATATATCCTGCCCAGACCAGGCCCCCCTCCCATCCCAAAGTGCCTGCCTTAGTCAGCAAATGCCTCCAGAGTCTCCCCTCCTTCCCTTCCACTGCAGCCCACCCTGGGATTATCCTCACAGTGTAGAAATAGGCAAAGGAGGCTCTGAAAAAAGCCAAACAGCCCCATGAGAAGCTGCTATCAACCTCCTGGGAGGCTCCAGGGGAGAAACAGCAGGAGTAGGGCACTTGTCCAGCCTCCCCCGCTATGGTGGAGAGACGGAGAGAGGCGGGTGTCAGTGTCAGGTGGCGGGTAGGCGGCGAGGCGCTTGGAGTCCAGTGAATTCTACCACAGATCCCATCACCATCTGGCGGCTACTGCAGAGCAAGCACCTGCTGAATGCTCAGGGGCTTCTGTAGGAACGGTGAGCCTGGAGAGGCCGGCACCAGGGATATTAACCCCATTGTACAGATGAGAAAAGTGAGGCCCAGGCAAGGCCATGGACAGATGGGCCTGCTTCCACAAAGGTCATACAGATGAAAAACACCTGAGTTTGGGCTGGGGCTGGGAAAAGCACATCCCTCTGAAGCTGAAATCTGAGAGAAACAAAGGCAGATGGATAGAAGGAGGGAGGAAGAGAGGGAGGAGGGAGGGACAGAGAGAAATGGAGAGATGGGGGAAAGGTCAAGCAAGAAGTGTCAAGAGGAGAGAAGTCCACTGTCCTCACCGGCAGCCCTGGGAGCAGCCACATAAATGGAAATGGCAGGCTTGAGTTGGCCAAGCCTGCCTCTGAGGGCTCTGACCTGGGGGGCCCAGGAGCTGATGGGGGCTCAGTGCCTCCCCCACCACTGCTGTCGACTTTGTAACCCGCTACCCATCCCTTGGCTGGTTACCGTGGCACTCGCCCTCCCTCGCTGCTCCTCCCGGGCCCACCCATCCAGCCACAGAGCCAGGGAACTGTCATTGCAGCAGGGCTGTGCCCGCCTTTCCCGCCGAGCTCAGAGTCAGGAAGCAGAGGAGTCTGAAGACCTGAATCTTGGTCCCTCCTCTGTACTGTGCAGCCTCAAGCAAGTCACTCTCCCTCTCTGGACCATGTTTCCAAGATGGTTGAACGTTTCCCAGTTGATTCTGCTTCTGGGGTTTTCATGCTAGCTGACAACATTGCCAGCTCAGAGAAAGCTCTTTGGTGCCATCAGAAAAACAGTGATTCTGGAGTCCAGAGGAGAAGTTTCAAATCCTGCCTCTCATCCATCCCTTAAGCACATACTATGTGCCAAGGACTGGTTCAGAAAGACTGGAAATACTGAAATATTGCTTTCTTTCTCGACCTCCGAAAGTGAAAGTCGATCAGTCGTGTCCGACTCTGTGGCCCCATGGATTTCTCCAGGCCAGAATACTGGAGTGGGTAGCCTTTCTCTTCTCCAGGGGATCTTCTCAACCCAGGAATCGAACCAGGGTCCCCTGAATTGCAGGCAGATTCTTTACCAATTGAGCTATCAGGGAAGCAATTCTGAACCTCGGCTTCCTCCTCTATAAAACAGCCCAGTGATGGAGAGCTCCTCCCGCAGAACAAGAAAGAGGCCCAAGTGAGACCATTTATGGGACTTGCCCCTAGACAGACCTCTGCTGTGATCCTCTTCCTGCTTGGGCTTTATTCCCCCAGACCTCCGCTCAGAGTCAGGCTGGGTCACTTACCACTTGTGTCACCCTTTGGGGATCCCCGAGATAATCCAGTCTGATATGCGTTGAGTGGGTGCCTCCCCCCAACCTCCCTTCCCCAACCCCCTTGCTCCATGAACTCCCCAACCCCCACCCCATCCCCAGAGGATTTGGACTTGGGTCCTCAGAGGCCTTCCCAGGGAGGTCCCAAATCTGAAAGGGTGCAGAGCAGTCAGGCGAAATACAGCTTTCTTCGCACCTGTTTCTCTCCCCTGCTCCAAAACCTTCTGTGGCCCCTCACTGTCCTCCAAATGAGCTTCTCTTCTCTGGGTTTTCAGGCCCTTCAGAACAAGAGCCCACCTCCTTTCTGTCTTGATCTCCCACCATCACTTCCCTGGTTCTACCCTCCCTTCCAGTCAGGCCTGCCTTCCCCCTCCCCATCCTCAGAGCACACCCACCATGTCACCCTGGTTTATTTCGGCCATTCCAGCTGGAAGGGACCAGCCAGTGTAAAGGCTTCGGGTGGCGATGAGACATGCGCTCAGCACACTGTTCACTGTGGCCAGCGCCCTACTCCTCCATCCCACAGTCGCCCCTGATTTTTTTCCACCCTGCTCCTCTGAAAATCCATTGACATTTCTCTGGGGACCTGGGAGCCTCTGGGCTTCACTGTTGATTTTTCACAAATGATTATTGGCGGCAGAACTTGTCACCTGCACAATGAAAGGAAAATGAACCTTTCATCAGAGCCAGCCTTGGGCCCCTGCAGGGGCTTTACGAGCTGGAGTGAGGGGTGTGGGGGAGGGGAAGGAAAGTGAAAGCGAGCCCCATCCTGGTCTGTTTTAAGTCCCTCCTCCGTTGGAGCAAGGGGAAACTGAGAAATAGAAAGCTCGAGAGAATTGCCCAAGTTCCCACAGCAGCTAAGGGACAGTCTTGGTTAGAGAGCCTAGCTGTGCCCACTCAGCGCCCCATTAATGCTGGCAAGATGGATCTCATGGGGTTCATGTCACAAAAGCTGAAAGAAACATGGCAGACAGTCTGGTCCAAGGCCTCCTCCATTTCACAGATGTGGAAATCGAGTCCCGCAGAGGGGCAGGGACCTGCCAAGAGCACACAGTGAGGCCCTGGCAGGGGAGACTAGGACTAAGGGCTCCTGCCCTCGGGCCAGCCTCCTTCCTCCATCCAGGGACCCCCAGTGGGGAGGCCGTGGTGTCCCCAACCCAAAGGTCTGGACCACACATACCCGCCCCCTCCCGTCACGCTCCCTCCTCCCATGAAACCCTGGGCTCTGAGATCCCAGCTCCGACCGGAGGGTTGCCAGACCAGCCATCTTCTCCAAGCCTCAGTTCCCCCAGGGAAACTGGGCACCACACCAGCCCATTTCTTGGCCTGCGGTGTGGGCCTGGCACAGAGAGGCGCCCGCCTCCTCCCCCCAGGCCGCCCGCACTCTGAGAAGCCTGTCTGTCTCTCTCTCGGCCCCCACTGTGAGTGCCTCCTGCCTCCTCCACCTCCACCTTGGCGGGCTGCCCTCCTGGCTGCTCACCCGCCTTGCCCCCTCCCAGTGCTCCCGCCGCTCAGCGCTGTGAAGATGATCAAAACCCCAGCTGCCAGGCAGGGAGGGCGGAAGCGCGGTGGAGAGCAGACTGGCTGGCACTTAGGATCTAGGCTCAGAAATCTCGGTGGTCCCCACCCACTCAGCCTCCCATCTCCAGCCTCCTGCTCTCACCATCCCCCTTCCAAGTCCCCAGACCCCTCCAGGCCCCTGACTCCGTCAATTCCCAGTCTCCTCGAGCCAGCCCCTAGCCCCTTCCCAAACTCCAAGACCCCTCCAGCTCTGCAGCCCTCCCACCCTTTCTAGATCCCCATCCTCAGACCCTTCCAGCCCCTCAGCCCTCTCCAGATCCTTCCAGATGTCCCCGACCCTCTGCCCCCTAGCCATCCCATTCTCCTCTAGTCCCTCCACTTCAGGCCTCTGATCCTCAGGCTCCCCCAAACAGAGGGGTGGGCAGAGCAGTGGGGAGGGGCCTAAAGGGTGGAGAGGCTGAGTGCTGGTCACCCACCTATCTGGTAGACCAACAGAACCTGGAGGCTCTGAGAGCCACACTGGGCTCCTACGCTGAAGTGGTAAAAGCCGCCCCCCGCTGCCCAGCCCTCAGGGCCTGACCTCAGTGATCTTGGCCTGAAGCAGGTTTTAGGTTCCCACCAGAGACTGAAGTCAGGCCATGACACTGAGCGTGCTCAATCCTAGCCATTAAGCCTTGGCCTGTGTAGAAATGAATTTTCACGTAGAGATGGAAAGTAGTGAAGCAAGTCAAGTGTTTATTAGGAGGAGAACGGGTACATGTGCATAGACACCTGGGTGGGCTCAGAGAGAGAGTCACACACCCTCGTGGTGGTTTGAATCGCTTACATGGGGCATTTCTTGTTTCCTTTGGCCAGTCATCTTGCTTGGCCTCTCTCTGAGTCTGTATCGGTACATCTCAGGGTCCTCCCATGGGTGTGTGGACATCTCTTAGCCAAGATGGATTCTACTGAAGCGGCTTTTGGGTAGGTTGGCACCACTTGCTATGAGGTGACGCCCCCCTCCCTTTTGACCTCCAAGGAGCCTTTCTGCACATGTGTAGCTGGAAAGGTCTCCTTGACTTCAAGAGTGAAGAAAATGTGGTCTTTCATCTCTTATCAGGGCAAGGTTCAGCTTCTCCTCCCTTCTGCTATTTTGGAGAATCTGTCCACAGCGGACGAGCTCTGCACAAGCTGGGGCCCATCTGTCTCCTGCCTCAGGCCCACCACCCTCTCCCGACTCTGAATGACAGACACATCCTACCCTGGGCCCCCCGTACCATGCCCACAGCTACCTCTGCCACCAGCAGCAGTGCACACACACACACACACACACACACACACCGGGGAGCTCTAAGCCCCCACAGAAGCCCCTGGCGCTCCCCACTCTCAGGGGCCAGGCAGACAGAGCACTGGGAGAGACACGGCCTGGTCACACACCAGGAAATTCTGCCTCGGAGCCCACCTCTGCGGCCACCTAACAGGCTGCCTTTGTCTCCTGGTCCGCCCCGCACTGCCTCTGCTGGTGGCAGGGAGGTGGATAACGTGACAGTGGCCCTGGCCGTCTTGCCACCCCAGCTCCTTTCCTGAAGACTCGCATGCACCCAGCCTCTAGGGGAAGCCCAGACTCCTTAGCATGGCCTTCACAGGTCCTCACATGCTGGTCTCTTTCTCCTCTCCCTGCCCACACTGGTCCCCTCGGCCAGTGGGCACCCAGCCCTCCCTACCCCGCCACTCTCTCCAGCAGCACGACAGCGGGCAGTGAGGGGCAAGTTTGTGTGCAGTGCCCAGCTTGGCCACTTCTTAGCTCTGCCTTAACTTCTCTGGGCCTCAGTTTCCTCACCTGTAAAGTGGGCAGTCATGGTACTCACCTCATCAGGTCATTGAACACCTAGCACCCAGTAAGTGTTCAATCAGTAAGCCATCATCACCACTCCGCCCCCACCTCCATGTGCTCCACCAGACGCCCACCCTCCCAGGTTTCCCTTCTCTGCCCACTGAGCACCACTCTCCCCAGGGCCCTGGACCTCCTCCACCTTAGCGCTAACGCCCCCCACCATCATCCACAGGGGTCAGTGGGCCCGTTCCCTGCCTGTGCACCCTCCAGACTGTGAGCCTCTTCCTAGTCATCCCCACTTTCCCCACCCTCTTCGCCTGTCACCGTGAAGTGTCCTCTGCCAGGAACACCCTCTCTGCTCTTCCCTCCCCAGCATCCCTATAAGCCACCTCCCCCAGGAAGCCCTCCCAGTGCTCTCCATGGTGACCCTGGGTGGTGTACAGGCGTTAGACCTGGGATGATCTGGGTTCTCTCCCTGTCTATGAGACCTCAGGCAAGTTGCTCCTTCTCTCCAAGTCTGAGTTCCTTGTGTGTAAAATGGATTCATAAATGCCAACGGCACACAGTAGGTACTCAGCAAACCCTGAGGCACACACCTGTCCCCCATGAGGGATCACCCCTGGACTCTTCTGTGACTGTCCATTGTATGAGTGCCCCCCGCCCCCCCGTGCCTTTGACCCTCATACTGAGCCTAAATGCAGTGCTAAGCACTTCTCACCTGTTCTCACCTGAATCCTCTCCACTACCCTCTCACAAAACTCCACAAGCCACAGTTTCTTTGTCATTAAAACAGAATGATAATATGGACTAGAATTTATATGAGGGTGAAATGAAAACAGGGCAGCCACGGTTATTTCTGAGTTTGTTGTTGAAACCCATTTCCACCCCCAGAAGACCTCAGACCTGAGCATGAGGTGGACCCTTCCAACCAGGCCACTTGCAAAGGGTTGGAACGGAGGGGCTGGAGGAGCTGAGGTTGTCCCGGCTGAGGCTGGGAGGACCAAGCAACCCAGCCCAGGGTCCAGAGTGTCCTGGGGCCTTTGCGTCTTGGAGAGCCACAGCCACGTCCAGGGACCGCCTTTCATGGGGGATGGGTGTGTGCCTCAGGGTTTTCTGAGTACCTACTGTGTGCCCTTGGCATTCAGGCATCCATTTTACACACAGGAAACTCAGGCTCCCAGAGGCAGAGCAACTTGCCTGAGGTCTCACAGGCAGGGAGAGAACCCAGATAACCTGGGGCCAAAGCCCCCGCACCACCCCCTGCCTGCAGAGGCCCTGGCGACGGCTCCGACCCCACGCTGTGGCCTCCCCACCTTCCTCCTCTTATTTCTCTTTGGAATTGCTTCTCCAAAAGTTCATTTTGAGACAAATCGATTTCCAAGCTGCTTGGAGATGCAATTTGGGTTTTTCATTTTGAAGAAAAGATGGTTAAGGAGAAGTTCGGACCCTTAATCACTGTGGAAGGCCATGGAAATAAAGCATTCCCCTCTCTTGGCCAGCGACAGCGGGGCCTGTGTGTCCAGTTCTCTGAGACAGCAGAAAAAAGGTGTGCACGGGAGGGCATGGGTACTGGACACACACATGTGCACATCAGCACACATACAAACCACACACACACACACACAATACACAGACATGCGTGCACATGCACACATACACACAATCCATGCTCAGTGAACTGCCTGCACCCACCCCACAGGGACGCCCAGCCACCTCCCTGCAAACCCCTCAGCAGGGCAGGGAGGGCCCGTGGTTGGACTACCTCCATCCCACAGCACTTCAGAGCATCCTGCTCTGGGACCAACCTCACTGTTGTTATTTCTGGGATGGACTGGCTTCCTTACCTCTTCCAGAGGTCCATTCCAGATCTGAAGCTGCAGGTATGCAAAATTGGACATCCCCACCTCATTCATTAACATTCATGGGCTCCCTATCACCTGACTGAACAAAGATTACAGCCATATCCATGGGCATAAAAACCCTCTCCTCCTGGCACTGAAGCACACGTGCTCTCGACATCACACGTGCTCTCGATATCACACCTCCCCCAGCAGCCCCTGACCGATCAGGCAGTTTCTGTGTCTGGGACTGTGGCCTCCAAGTTGTGATGAACATGGAGCTCAGAGAGGCTGAGGGGTTCACTCAAAGTTGCTCAGCTGGTAGGTGGCCACACACACACACACACACACACACACACACACACACACGTCACTGGGCCTCCAACCTGCATTATCATCCCATTCTTTTGCATCTGGAAGATTTCAAAGGTTTCTCTCTGAAGATGCATTGTACCTGGAAAGGTGTAATATCTGATACTCTAAGGCCAGGGACTCCCAAATTCCTTAAACCTGGGACCAGGAGAAACTCTAAATTTCATCTAGTCCAACTCCTCTGATATTCAAACTCCCTTCAGAATATCCTCGCCTAGGGCCATTGGGCCTGTACTAGCACCCCTCCAGGCCTGGGGGACTCACTCCTACCGGCTCCCTCCCAGCTCCTATGAAGGTTGAGGACCCTCTCTTAGGCTGAATGCTGGCCATCAGGGTCTCTCCCACCTTGGGTCCTGGGTCTCTTCCATGGGACTCTAAACCCTCTCCTTCTCTGGCTGCTGCCAGGTTCAGAGGACCTATAGAGGTTTCCCAGATCACCCCCCCCCCACACACACACACACACACAAACTCGTACACACTCACATGTGTGAATCAGGGGCTATCCCTTGAGGTGGACAGCTCCTGGGGCACTGTGCAGAGAGAGGGGGGTCCTGGGGGTGATAGACAGAGGGCCCTGCTTTGAGGGTGGACGGGGATGAGGGCTTCAGGAAACAAGAGGGGGGCACAGATGAGCACAAGGGCCCTGACTGAAGAGGCAGGAGACTTCCTGGAGAGTCTCCGCCCATGGTCTGGGCATCTCTCATTAAGGACAGGTTGCCACAGGGAGCGACACTCAGGGACCTTCCCTAAGCCCTCCCTCTGCCTCAAGCTCCCAGGTTCACCCATCAGCCAAGGGTGCCTGGGACGGGGACAGGGAGGGGATGCAAAGTCAGACCCTTCAGGAGGTGAGGCCACACTGGGGATGGGGAGGATCCCAGCCACTTGGTGGATGTGAAGTGATTGGGGGTGATCTGCCCTGTTCCTGGGACTCACGGTGTCCTCACCTCTTACATACTTACCCACTGGCTTATCTCCCTTTTGTTGTGCATTTCCTACATGCTGAGGGCTTTACACCATTAGTATGTCCCTAAGTATCTGTTTTTTTTCTTATTTTTAGTTGCACCGGGTCTTTGATGCTGCTAGGCTTTCTCTAGTTGCAGCGAGCTGGGACTACTCTATGTCGTGGTGCACAGGCTTCTTGTTGCAGAGCACGGGCTCTAGGTGCACAGACTTCATTAGTTGCAGATGCTGGGCTCTAGTGCGCGGACTCAGCAGTTGTGATGCACGGGCTTAGCTGCTCCACGGCATGTGGAATCTTGCTGGACAAGGGATCCAACCTGTGTCCCCTGAACTGGCAGGTGGATTCTTATCCACTTCGCTGCCAGAGAAGTCGCCCAGATGTCTGTTGAGCACCTACTGTGTGCCTGTGTGCCAGGCATTGGCCTGGGCTGGGTGGGTGACTCTGGTGGGCAGCCCTGGGTCTCTGGCTCCCCCACAGCAGTGTGATGGCCTCGTAAAGGCCAAGCCCTGACCATTAAGGATGTCTGGGTACAGGCCCCCAGCCTCACCACTCCGAGCTTGTGCGATCAGAGATGAGTTACTTGGTCTCTTTGGGCCTCGTGGTGGGTGGAGCCAGGAGCTGTGGTTTGTGAGGTGCAAGCCCTGACCAGTGGATGGACAGGGAGTCCTGCCCTGGACTCCCCCAGCGGGGCAGGCAGCAGAGAGGTGTCAGCGCACAAGGCGTGGCCCTAGGGACCAGCCAGGCCGCTGGCCCAGATTCCCTGCACCTGCCCCAGTTTGACGGACCGGCCTATTTCTGCTCAAGGATGTTTGGAGGTTCCTGAGAAGCATGCGGGGTCGGGGTGGGGGGCGATGTGTGGAGGGCTTCCCCCCTCCCCCCAGCTCCAGCCTCAACTCCATCTTAGACCCACACCCTGACTCCCCTGGCACCCACTCCTCCCTCTGTAGAAAGAAGCCCCTATGGGTCCCGGGATTCAAGGAGCTGAAAGAGAGCCCCCAGCTCTGCCCACACTGAGGAGCATTTTGAAGCAGACCCAGGTGCCCTACTGTGCTCCTCCCCTCCTTGTTGCCCTCCCGCTCCCCACCTCAGGTCTCTCTCTGGGCCCATCTGCCTTCTTTTCCTCGGATGGCATCCCAGCAGGGCTGAACATGTGTGATAACAGAGCCTGAAGTCCTGTCATTAGCTCTAATTACCCCAATCAGCATCGTGGGGGACAGAGGGCGCAGCTCTGGCGCCCACCCCAGTCATCAGCCCACAGAGTCAGAAATGCCAATCACCCTGCTCTATGCAGGGGGTAGGCACCAGTGCCCAGCAATTTCCCATGAGCCAGGGGCCACTTGACCCCCGAGACAGTCCCCTCTCACCTCCAATGGCCCCAGAAGCCCCCTTCCCTCCCTTTATGATTCTCTCTCCCTCCTGCAGCCTGAGAGGCAGGAAACCAGGAAACCAGGACTCTTCTCATCCTGCCTTCTGCGCTCCCGCTCCAGTGGCCGTGTAACCCCAGGTTAGTCATTTCTCCTCTCTGGGCCTGTTTCCTCCTCCCTTAAACCAGGAGGTGGCCTTTCTTGCCTCCCTTCCAGCTGCATCATCCTGCCAAACTCTCCTCCCTGGCAGCCACCAGTGTCAGTGTCCACCTGCCTGTCCCGAGGGGTCAGCTGCTTCCTCTGCCCCCTCCTTCCTACACGTCTCCCCCGTCTCCCACTCACCTCCACACCCCCTTCTCTTCTTTCCCACCTCCCCCCTCTCTCTCCCGACTCTGTCCCTCTCTTCCCCAGCCCCCCCCACACCATCCTCTCCCACCCCCAACCCTCAGCAGCCTCTTCTCTTCCTGTCAATTAGACTGGCTCTGGCAGGATGCTCCGAGAGCAGACCAGGGCACCCAGCTGGAAAATTGGGTGTCGGGAGCTGTCTGGAATCGCAATGCCCCCAGCCCTGCCCTCCCCTGACCCTCGCCTCTCCCCTTCTGCTGCTCCCCCTCCTCCCAGAACACTGGCTCCTCTCACTTCCCCAAATGGGAGCAAACCACCCCCTCCCCTTGCTCGGCCGTCCCCTCCCCCAGCTCTAGCTGCTAGTGGAATTCACAGCTTGGAGGAAAGAGTCCTGGGCTGACAGTCCAGAGACCCCATCCTGGCCAGTCCCCCTCTCTGGGCCTCAGTTTGCCCATCTGTAAAATGAGGTTCCACCTCAGAGCCCTTCCAGCTCAGGCTATGTGGCTTCCAGGTCTTTCGGTTTTTCCTCCGAAGCAACAGGCTCCATACCTGCTCTCATGGCTGACCTCATTTTGTGCTTTTGTCTTTCTTATGAATGGTTTGAGCTTCCCTGGTGGTTCAGATGGTAAAGAATCTGCCTGCAATGCGGGAGACCCTGGGATCGAATCCTGGGTTGGGAAGATCCCCTGGAAAAGTGCACAGCAACTTACTCCAATATTCTTGCCTGGACAGAGGAGCCTGGCGGGATACAGTCCACGGGGTCGCAAAGAACTGACCCCATGGTCGACTTAGCTGACTGAGCGACTGAGCACACAGCACATGAATGGTCTGGGACTGGGCACAGAGTTCCTGATCCTCACAAACCCTCTCACTCCCTCTGTCTCTGGGGGTCACCTCACTCATCTTTGCTCCTGCCTGGCCCCTGCGTAGTGCTTTTGCTCCTCCTGGATTCCTTGGGCTTCCCAACTCTGAGATAGCAGTCACCCAGGGCTAGCAGGCATTTAGGGAACCCAAGTCCCACCTCCGCCTCCTCCCAGACAGTCCAAGACAGTGCCTCTGAGTGGAATGGAAGACTCACTCTCCCTGGCCCCCACCTACTCCCATCCAAAGCCAACCCCTGTCTCAAGGGTCTAGCTCGGTTTCAGTTCCTCAAATCCTGTAAGTGTCAGAAGTTGGCCAGGGCTAAGGACACTGATGGTTCACTCAGATCAATAGTTTTCCTTTATAACTGCTATTACTTTTTAAATTATTTTTTAATTACCCAGGTAACAAGAATCCCCAACAAGAAGACCCTTCTCCACACAATGCACATTCCATCAGCTGGTGGAGGACACACAGGATCCCAGGGGCTCTCCCATCAGTCCAGACTCCAGGGATCTTTGGGGGCGAGTCAGTGTCAAGTTCTTACTGCGTGCCAGGAGCATGCTGGGACTCAGGGCACAGCAAGGGACCTGACAGACGAGTCCTCTTGTCTCACAGTCTACAAATGGGGAAGTGCTATGGTAGATCATTTCAGAGAGACCAGCATTAGGAAAGAAAGAAAACAGAGGGACAGGATAATGCTTCGGGACAAGGCCAGCTTCGAGGACTCTGGGAAGACACCTCGGGGGAGGTGACATGGAGATGGGGCTGGAATGACAAGAAGCTGATATGACAGGGTTTGGGGCGCATCATTCTGGATGGAGGGACTGAAAATACAGATGCCCTGAGGCTAGAACATGTGGTTGTCTGAGAACCAGCAGCCAGTGTGGTTGGAGCAGAAGGGGTCAGAGACACTGTCCCCGCTGAATCGCATCTTGCCTGGTAGATCCTGGAAGTTGCTGGCGATGCATTCTAACCACAACGAACACCCGGTAGAGCTTTTAAGCACAAGAGAAATGTGTTCTATTGTTCCTGTAAAAGATCTCCATATTCTGGTGGCTGGCACAGGATGGGTTGTTGAGGGTGGGGTGGGAAGAATAGAAGCTAGGAGGCCAGTTAAAGGGATGTCGGCAAGGGATGTTGCAGAGATGCAGGCAAGAGATGCTGGTGGCACAGGCACAGTGGCAGCAGGAGAGAAGTGGCTCTGGAGAGCAGAGGGAGGTCCACGGGGTGAGGTCCACTGAACTTGTTCCACCTATGGCAGCAGGAAGTGCTTTCCCAGGATCCTCCCCCCCTTCACATTCCTCACCTTCCACTCCATACCCATACCTCGGTTCTTTTTCATTCCCTGTCTCACCAAAATCCTGCCTCCTCTTGCCTCCAGCCTTCCACATGGGCTTTCCCGTCCTTCTCAGCTTTATCCAGTCCTGCAACTGCTCTGGTGGGGAATGGGGCAGGGGAGGAGGTGCAGGCAAATCAGGTCTTCAAGGAGAGGGGGGAAGAGTAGAGCCCTCATGGGGTCCAGTCCAATAGCAGCACTTCTTTAAAAAGCAACCAGACCTTTTACACTGCAAAGATCAACCTCTGGCTAAGGGTGTTCTTTATCCTGTACTGTATTATATAATGCAAAGAGTGTCCATTACCTTCTCAGCCTTGAGCCAGTTTACAGCAGTCTCCCTTCTATGACCTCAGCCTGGGTGTTGTCCAGAAAAGGATGCAGCACTGTGAAAGAAAAGACAAGACACTCCTTGGGAAAAGATACTTACCAATAAGACTCCATTACAAATCAGCGGGAGAAAAGGAGATAACCTAACAGAAAAGTGGACAAATGACTTGAGGAGGCATTTCAGAACAGAGGATATCCAGAAGGTCAATAAAGATACTTAAAAAGCACTCAACTTTATTTACTCAGAGTAATGCAACTTAAACTCGCAGTGATTAACAATTCGCACACCCACGAGAGGGATTGAAATGAAATTAATAGACTGTATCAAGGGTTGGTAAGGATATGGATGGCACAATCAGAACCTTCATGTATAATTGGGGAATGTGTAAATTGGTGCGAGCATTTTGGCAGCTCTTTGCTCATATCTAGTAAAACTGAGCATAGGTGTGTGTGCGCTCAGTAATGTCAGACGCTTTTTCATCCCCATGGACTGTATAGCCCACCTCTGTCCATGGGATTTCTCAGGCAAGAATATTGGAGTAGGTTGCCATTTCCTCCTCCATGGGATCTTCCTGACACAGGGATCAAACCAGAGTCTCCTGCACCTCCTGCATTGCAGGCAAGTTCTTTACCACTGAGCCACTGGGGAAGCCCCCAAACAGAGCATATACACACCCTGTGGTGGAATGATCCAGACCCAGGTACACACCCACCAAGAGGGAGTACAGACGCCACCAGAAGAAGGGTAAATGAATGTTCATACCAGCTTCGTTCATCACAGTGCCAGACTAGAAGCCACCCAAGTGTCTGTCAGCAGTGGAAGGAATAAACGGTAGCCTATTTCAGAGGAAGAGGAACAAACTACTGTTACACTCGTGTTAGTCGTGTCTGTTTCTTTGCGACCCCATGGGCTGTAGCCCACCAGGCTCCTCTGTCCACAGAACCTTCCAGGCAAGAATACCTGAGTGGGTTGCCATTTCCTCCTCTAGGGGATCTTCCGGACCCAGGGATTGAATCTGAGTCTCTTGCATCTCCTGCATTGATAGATGGATTCTTTATCACTAGCGCCACCTGGGAAGCCCTAAATGCATATATACATACTGCGTGATTCCATTTATATGAAGTTCAAAACAGGTTAGCATCCAGGAGAGTTATTATCCTTGTAGGGCAGTGAGGACTAGAAGGCGACAGAAGCAGCCTCAAGGAAAGCTGGTCATTTTGTCTTCGTCTGGGGTCCCTGTGTCATGGGTGTGCTCACTTTGTGAAAAATCCATCATTTTCATCTATGTACTTTGTGGGTATATATATATATATATATATATATATATAAACTTCAAATTTATTAACTTTTAAAAAACAAAACACTGCAGAAGGATTTAGAGTAAGGAGTATATTCATGCCCTATCCCACATGACCTTGGAGTGTGAAAGAAAGTGAAAATTGCTTAGTCATCTCCAACTCTTTGAGACCCTGTGGACTATACAGTCCATGGAATTCTCCAAGCCAGAATACTGGAGTGGGTAGCCTGTCCCTTCTCCAGGAGATCTCCCCAACAGAGGGATCGAACCTAGGTCTCCTGCTTTGCATGCGGATTCTTTACCAACTGAGCTACTAGGGAAGCTCAAAAATACTGGAGAAATGGGTAGCCTATCCCTTCTCTAGGGGATCTTCCTGACCCAGGAATCAAACCGGGGGTCTCCTGCATTGCAGGCGGATTCTTTACCAACTGAGCTATCAGGGAAGCCCATGGAGTGTGACCTCCATAAATTTTCTATGCAATCATGTAGCTTAGTTCAAATTTTAACAACAGTGGGATTCCACTGTAGCTTACTGAGTTGTTTCTCATTTTATAACAGGGATCCTCACTATTGACATTTTAGGCTGGAACATGCTTTGTTGGGAGGGCCACCCTGTGCATTGTGGGATGTCTGCGAGCATCCTTGGCCTCTACTTACTAGTGCCCTCCTGTCAGTCACGATAACCAGAAAGGTCTCCAGACATTGCCAAAGTCCCGAAGGCAGGGTCGCCAGATAAAATACAGATATTCAGTTAGTAATGTACTCCCTGGGACTTTTTTTACTTTAAAAAATTATCCGTTGGTTATCTGAGATTCATATTTATTCTGTATTTTTATTTAGTCAATCTGGCAACCTGCCTGGGGAGAAAATAATTCCTGGTGAGAACCAGAATTATCTCCTGTGGCTGGTTCCCTTTCTAGACACAAGGATCCCGCTCTTCTTTACAATGGCTCTGCCATGTTCCACAATACTGACGTGCCCTGATTTGCTAAGACTTCCCTTCTGATAGGCATTTTGCTTGTCCATCAAAGGTTTCCTGCTGCAAGTAACAGAAACCCCTGCTCAATCTCACGTCGACCACAAGCATATCCCCATTTCTGCGCAACAGGAAGCCTGGAGTGAGATTTGGGTTCCGGGGTGCAGGAAGCAGCCTCTTCCCTCATTGTGCTCACTCCCATCTCAGTGGTGTAGCAGACATCACCGCCAAGCTGGCTGTGTCGGTAGACTCCGCAGCACAGTCCTGGCTGCTTCCCTGATGTTTCATTGGGTGGGGTTGGCCACATGCAGACTCTTGACCTATCACTGACAGAGGATGTGTCATCCTTAGGCCAATCAAGAGCACCCGTGGTGGTGATGGTGGCGGCGGGGGGCTTGTGTTCCCTGAAGCAGTTGCTAGAGGCCAGAGGGCCCAGGACAGGTGCTGTTATTGTTAAGACAAGATGGGCATGGGTGCCGGTGGGCAGCAGATACCACTCTGCTGATTCTGAGTCTGCACTGTTGCCACTAACTCCCATCCGCTCCCTGAGCAACATGCAGAGGGCTCTTCCAAATCAGATCATGGTGCTCCCTGCAAGGAAGCCCCTCAGTGCCTCCCTCTGCTGTTGGAAGCTAGAAAGCCTTCACTAGGGCTCTTCCCTTCGCCCTGCTGGCAGGATCTTGTGCCTACCTATCTGGCATCCTTGCTCTTCCTCAAACAGGGCAAACCCCACCCTGTCTCAGGAAATTAAATCTGCTCTTCCCCTTAGCCAAATTGTGTGTCCAGGGCTCCTTCTCCTTGTCCCCTCCCTGCTCAGAATTCTCCAGAGATGGGCCTCCCCTGAGCACCCCATCACCTATAATCACCCTGGGATCTCCTTCCCCCGTGTTACCAGAGGTCAAATTACCTTGTTTACCTACCTGTATTTGTCGATTGTCTCCTCCTGCTTAGATGTCAGCTCCTTGAGGGCAGGCCCTCAAAGTCCTGGTCACTGTTGTGTCCTTGGGCACTTCTGGGAGCATCCATGGCACCAAGACATTCCCCACTCACACTGACTTAATCAAGCCTGAGAAGATGCACCTCTGTGTACCAGGCAAGTATAGGCCGGGCCCTTATCTGCAGCCATAAAATTCTGGTGCTCAGAAGATCTTCTCTTTACCTAGATGGCAGCAAACCTGACCCAAATCAATGTGAGACTATTTCGTCTTTGTGTATCTCACTTACTGTGAATATGTATGCAGCTTGCTGAAGAAATATTAAAGTGTTTCATTAAGGGATTATTCTGGGCTGGGCTCCCTAAAAGCAGAGCCAGAGACAAGACTTGGGTGCTGGTAGTTTATTTGGAAGATGATGCCAGGAAGCAGGAACTAGGGAGTGGGAAGAGAAAGATAGGAACAGGGAGAAACCAAAACAAGGGTCATTGCCGAGGTAGCTGCAGAGGGGCGGTCAGTCCTCTGGGACTTCACGGGTAGCCTGGAGTATTCGCCTGAAAGATGGAGTCTACTAGGCACTTACCCACCTGCTCCTGGGCCCTAGCCAAGGGTTGCCCCAAGGAACTTCCACTCTCCGGAACATCCCAGCCACACTTGAGGTGGGACCTGTGTGCACGAGGCTGAAATCAGAAGTGGAACTGAAGACCCCAGTGTGGGACCCCTCCAGACCCTGTGGGAGAGTGATGAAGAATGTGGCGTAAGCACTAAATTACCTTTTTAAAGTCTGGAACATATCTGGCCGCAAGGATTTCCACTTCCTAGAGGCAGAATTGCTCCATTAGAGCAAAGTTTTAATAGATGCAACCAAGAACCTTCTGGAATGGCTCTCTATATTTCACACCGCCTCTGCCCCAGTCAACAACAGATATGATAAAGTAGCAATTTTAAGGGCAGGCACATTAGTGCCTTTTCTAAGCATTTATTTCCCACAATACGCACGGAGAAGGCAATGGCAGCTCACTCCAGTACTCTTGCCTGGAAAATGCCATGGACAGAGGAGCGTGGTGGGCTGCAAGTCCACGGGGTCGCTAAGAGTCGGACATGACTGAGCGACTTCACTTTCACTTTTCACTTTCATGCACTGGAGAAGGAAATGGCAACCCACTCCAGTGTTCTTGCCTAGAGAATCCCAGGGACGGCGGATCCTGGTGGGCTGCCGTCTATGGGGTCGCACAGAGACGGACACAACTGAAGTGGCTTAGCGCGGCAGCACTAATACTGTGTTCGTTTTTTTTTTTTTTTTTTAATCATTTGTTTCAGGTAAGGAACCTGAAAAGGGCATGGGACACAGAGATTACATAATTCATCCACATTTCCATAGCTGCTAAATCCGAGGCAGGAGTCCAACCCAGGCGGGACATTAACCACAAGGCTACACTGTCTCCAATGATATAATCATCTTTTAATTCTTATCAATATCATAAATGAAAAGTGACAGTTTACTGTCATTTTATCAGTTAGGATCAGGCATGGGTACAAGTAACAGAGACCTAAGCCAGAAATGTGTTGCTCAAGTAAAATCTTGAGGCTGATAGTTGAAAACTGGCATGGTGGCTCTACTCCACAGTATCAATCACTCAGGCTCCTTCTCTTATTACTTCTCTGTGTATGATCTCTGTTCCCAAGATCTCTTCTCAGTCCAGTATAGCTGCTGGTGCTCCAACCATCAAGTCCAGTCTTCCAGTCACAGGAAGAAGGGATAAAGACAAAAAGCACCTACCAGTTATCTTTTCAGAAGATTCCTGGAATCTGCTACTTTGCATTGGCCAGAACTTGGGCATATGGCCTCACCTAGATGGGAGACTGCAGAATGTCTTTATTCTAGATGACCATGTGCCTAGCCAAAAATCAAGGACTCTGCTCCTATGGAGGAAGGAAAGCTAAATTGGAGAACAGCCTGTGATCTCTGCCACACTGGAGGAGTATCTTTGCATAGAGTTTTCTTGCAAAGAAACCTCTGTGTATCTCACTGAGTCTTTGGGTATCTCACTGTGAATGTGTAAGAGCTCTTCCCCTTTTCACTTCTTTGCCTCAGAATTATCTTTTCGTAGTCTCCATTTCTATTGTATTAGTTATTCTCATTTTTAGTGATGCTTCTTGTGGGGAATGACTGTAACAATGCTTGACACTAAGGATTTGTGTCCCAATCACATGGAAGACAGTGGTGGACCCAGCTCAGCACCTGACTCATCTTAGGTGCCCTGCAAATATTGACTTCCTTCCCCTAAGTCAGGGGACGCCCAGTGCTGGTGTGTATCACAAGCCACTGGAGTGCAAAGAACTCAGAGTCTGGGACTCACTGAAAGACAGGGACTGGGCCTGTGGTTTTACCAAGTTCCTGAGGTGAGAACAATGCCCAACAAGTTTGAGTTTGCCCTAAATTGTTAGCAAACTTCTTTATGCTGTCATTCTCTTCCTTTTGGTGGTCTGTAGTAATACAAACATGGCTGATCTCTCCTCCATTCAGCCACCCCCCCCCCATACATCTTGAAGAGATTAATGAGGCCATCCACTGAGCCTTCCCTTTGCCAGGCTAAAACCCCCATTATCTTACGTGTCCATTGTCTGACAGGATTTCCAAACCTTCCAAATGGTATTGTTCTCAGGAGAGGGGCCCCATTGGGTCAACCTCTCTCCTGAATTGACCACAGTTTCTCCAGGTGGGGTCTGGGCAATACAGAAGAGTAGGGAACCCTCACCTCCCTCGGCCTAGACCCTATGTTCTATTAATGCAGCCCACAGTTGCATCAACCCTAGAAGCAGTTGTCGCTCTGTGAATTGACTCTGAGCCTAAATCTACCACAACCTCCAGGAGTAGGAGTGACATGTTGATGGTGTGTATCTGCATATGGCTACAAGTGACACAAAATCCCTATTCAAGCGAAGTTCCAGCTAAAGAGACATCATCTCACATGAGAAGGCAGAGGCAGACAGGTCCAGACCCAGTGCGGTCCTCAGCTCCATTTCTTCAAATGTGCTCTTTCCACTTGGCTTTCCTGGTGTGTCAGCAGTGCTCACAGAGAAAGCCCTCGTGGCCACAAGGCTGAAGTGGTTCCAGTATCCGCATCCCAATCACATACAACAAGGGCATCCGGGAGAACACAGAAGATCCTTCCCCTTTCAAAGCCCACCAGTAGGTTTCCTTCCCTTGGTAGGAAATGGGTCAGGTGTCCATTCCTAAACCAATCACTGGCAGGGGGCGGGGGTGGGTAGGGCCACCATGATTGCCCAGCCCAATCCACATTTACCTGGAGCTAGGGGTGGGGCGATGTCCAGTGCTGAGTGTAGGTGGGGAAAGTTCTCCTGAACCTAAGGAGGATTCTTTTAGGGAAGGTACAGGGAAGAAATGGAGGCTCGGGGGGAAATCTCCAGCAGAGAGAACAGCAGGTTCAAAGGTCCAGAGGCATGACTGGGTGAAGAAGGGTCTTCTCAGCCTGGCTGAAGGAGGCGGTGAGATTATTTAGACAGATGAGGGGCACAACCAGATGCATGCCCATCATGATCCCTGTGCCCGTTTCAAGGAAACAGACTGGGGCCTGCACCCCAGCCAGAGAGGCCAGTTAGGAGGCTGCTGCAGTTGCCCAGGTGAAGGGTGATGTGCTTGGACTACAGGAGAATAGCATGCACGGTGTCAGATTCGAGGTGGGTTTTCAGAGGCAGGTCAGTAGGATGTGCTGCAGCCTCAGACCTGGGGAACCAAGGGGAGAGCTCAGTAGAGAGGACCCATGGTGCTGGCTTGAGCAGCTGAGTGGTGCCATTTACATAGAAAGCAGGTTGTTTTGGGGGGCTGTTGGGAGTGTCTGGGTCGGATATGTAGCTGAGAGTCATCAACATATGGATGGTATTTGAAGCCCTAGGACCTCAGAAAGTGTATTAAGGAGCAAGTCAACGAGTGGGTGTTTTTGTGAACCCACACCTTTCTCTAACCGTTGTAGGAATCCGAGAGACAGACAGACAGGTCAAGATTAAGGTGTACTAGAGAGGATGGACTTCAGATGACTTGAAGATACCACCTGTAGGCCCTCTGAACCTAAGCAAATGCAAGTAGGGAAGGAGAGGGAGAAATCGAGCTAATTTGCAGGTTTGGGCTTCAGAGAGGACTGGGTGGTACAAGGTTCAATGTTAACCATTAACCCTGTAGGCTCTGCCCTGCCCAGGGCCCAGGCCTTCCCCAGAGCCCACACTGAGGCCTCCCCACACGCTGCTCGTCCCTCTTTTCTTTCATCCCACTCTGAGATTCTCTTTGTTTCCCTCTCTGGTTTAGAGCTGCCCCCACATGCCTCCCGCCATGGGGTCTGTTTCTTTTGGACAAAGCATGTGCTTCCGCTGCTGTGTTGGCCACTCCGTCACACACTCTTCCATTCAGCTAACATTCTTGGCAGCCTCCCTGGGCCGGGCCCTGGTAGGAGTGCTCCTCAGCTCTCAGGTCTTCAACACCTCCCTACAGCTCGGGAGGTGGATGCAGCTATAGCTTTATTTCACGGAGGTGGAAACTGAGATTCTGCAGTTGGGGAAGCACTCTAAGGTTCACCATCCAGCCACCATACTCCTCTTATCAGAGTCACCCCGGGCAGTCAGTCCAGCGATTGGCTCTAGACTGGCCTGGGACATATTATCTATTGATGGCTATTGAGAGGCAGTCAGGTCTGGGGCAGGGGCATGATCTGGGGGAATCTGGTCTTGCCTGTGTTAATCAACACCTGCTGGGCCTCACTCCCCTGGCCTGTACACTGGGGCTAAGAAGCACGTTTAATCTCATGGACATACTGCAAAGATTTAACAACCTAATGCCTACCTCATGGTGCTATTGTGAGGTTTAAGTAGCTGAGCACCATGCCGATACAGTGAGGTCCTCCAGGGCAGGAGCCATGGCCCACTCTCCTTCCCACCCCTGAAAGCAGCCCGTGGCAGGTCTGGCCCAGTGACAGCTCAAGGACTGACTATCAGGAATGGATTGCATTGGTAGTGAGGCTTCTACCCTCAGGTCCTAAAGCCAGAACAGTCCTTAGGCTAGAAGTGGCTGGGCAAGGGGGACCCATGGCCCGAACCTGGGGTTGCTAGGATCAGAGGTGACAGCAGCAACACCAGAGAAGTGGAAGGATGGGGGGCTGTAACAAGCTTCTGGGCAGGAGACAAATGAGCAGAATAAAGAAGGAGCTTCTGAGTAGAATTGCCATGAATCCTAAATGCAATCTAGAGGTACTTCAAGAGAGCAAAGAGTAACATTCCTCTTTTATTGCTGTTTGATGGGGAGGCTAGGCTGTTTGGAATAGGGTTCACTTCAGAGACTGAGCCACAGACGCCCCTCTTGTCTACTAGGGTTACAGCCCAGCATTCATGCCTCACCTGAAGAACTTTACAAGTAGTTAAGGGATGGTAACATCCTGCAGCTCCCATGCCTGGCCCTTGCCCCGACTCTCACCCCCATGCCTCCACCCCCACCCCCGGAGGCCCTTGTTCTGCCTCAACATCTCTCGGCTCCCAGGAGCCAGAGGCTGTGTCTTCTTGAGCTTTCTCCACTGCATATACCAGCCAGGGCCAGGGCTGCACATAGTACATAGGCTCGTGGGTTAACCCTCAGAGTAAGAAACTAGGAAACCCATCTGGGCTGGGGATTCCGCTGAGTAGCAGGAGAGGGAAGAAAAAATTGGCCATTTACTCAGCAAGGCAAAGGAAGGACACACCCCAAATGCAAACGGCCTTTCTGAATTCATCTGATCCCTGCCACCTCTCTTCCTGCAGAAACCGGTTCCTTCATCCTCTCACTCCTCCAGGAGATGAGTCCAGCCCCCCAAGCCAGGCCATCTCCACTCCTATTTCCTCTCCTCTTTTCAGTGTCACGCCCTCTCCGGTGACTGGCTTCCAAGCCCATTCTGCTCCTGCCCAGACATAAAAAGGCAAAACCATTTACTCGTCCAACACCATTTATTGAGCCACTTTCTCCAAGCAGTGGGCCCCTCCTCCCATCCTTCACTGAGGGCACCCTAAGCTCCCCCCAGCTGAACCCCTCCAAGTGCTAGTAAGGCCTGGGCAAGAATACAAAGGGAAGCTCAAATACTGTAGGTCTAAATATTTAAGTTATAAATCAAGCTTAGAAATCATTAGCAGATCCTTCTGCTTTGACAAATATACCTTCATAATGACCTAGGAAGACATGAATTTCAAATCCTTGGATGCCTTGAGCGTGGCAGGTCTGGGAAGCCGAGCTCCCATTTTCTGGCCCCCCACACACCACTTCTCTGCTTTTCCCCATGCTTTGTCACAACTTAAGGGGTCTCACATGCAAATAGCAGCCCCCCCCAACCCACACATCTAAGCTGTGTCCACACTTGCCACTCACAGCTACCCCTTGGCCATCTCCTGTGCCCACGTGGGGTGGCCCAGCTCACCCTGAGCAGACAGACCCTGGAAGCAGGCCTAAGGCCAACTGGACAGATGATCCCGGGATCCCAGGTTATTTCAAGCAGGATCTAGAAGGGGGAGACCCTGGGCATGCACATGTTGGCCCTGTAGACTCACTGCCCGGCAGGGAGGAACAGGATGCTGGAGGTAGGTCAAAGCAGGCCCTCTGATGTGTGCGGCCCAAGGCAGGTCCCTTCTTGATGCTAGTCACATCTGCCTCCTTCCCTTCCCTTGTCTGGGGCCTAGTTGAAATAGTGTAAGACCTGACCTCCATCCTCCCAGGTCATACCATGCTCCCATGACTGGGAAGGCTTTCTCCCCCACCCCCTATTTTCTGGACTTCATTCATTTCATCTTGAAATGAGGAATTTGTATAGATATATCAGAAGTAACCAGAATTCTAATAGCAAGAATCAGAATGCAGGGTCTGACAGTGCTTAGGACATCTTACCTCGGTCTGAGGCTCAGGATGGCCACAGGTCCTGGGTCTGAAGCTGGCCTTCCTCCGCTCTCTGTTGGAGCCTACAGGTTGGGATGTATCCTAACTGGGCCTCGGGCCTTTGGGCGCTGTCCTGAGGGGATGTCTGGATGAAGCTATCTAAAGGAATGAGCAAAACTTGGGAGTCAAGTGGGGTGGAGTTCCCTCCCAGGCTGCCCCTGATAAGCCATGCCAGCTCAGGGGAATCCCTGTTTCTGACCCTGTTCCATTTCCCAAATGTAAATCAGAGCCAAAACATCAACTTCACAGAGTTTTTATGGGAATTCGATTTAACTTGGTCTGTACAGTGGACAGGCGGGATTGGCCCATTGCCCTACAGTGTACCTCCTGGCACTAGGGAGGCCAGAAAGCTAAAAAATGGCCCAAGTAAGACCTTATTGAAGCTGAGGGTCAGGCGGATTCGGTTCTGCAGATCAGGGGCTCTTTGGAGAGAGGTGGAAGGAGGCAATGAGCCAGAGGGTATACTTCGGTGACCATGCCCTGCTTTAGCAGAGGAACCTTCAGCCCATCATCAGCTTCCATGGGCATCCACTGGGCCGCTGTTGTCCTGGCACCAGAAGCCTGGATCCTGCTAATGGACCAAGGGGCAGCTGCCTCCTAGGTGACCCAGGTCTGCACTGTTACTTAGAAAGTCGGTCCAGAAAGTACAAGCTCGAGTCTGGGTCTTCGGCTCACCTGATAATTCTGTACAACTCTTGGTCCCCCTCTTTAACCCTTCTCTGTTTCAACTGGTTACAGAAAATTCTGTTGTCTTCAACAGAGTCCAAACCAAATTCATAGCTGTTGTGTCTCGCTAATAGGGACAGGGACAAGAAATGTTTTTTGTATTGACTAGAAGAAGGAATGGATGAGCGGGTTTTACCTCCCGGGCCATTATAGATTCTGATGCAGAGGGGTGGCTGCTGGATGAGGAGGTCAGGAAAAAGGCAGGCAAGAATATTGAGGACAAGGACTTTCAGAGGCTACAACTTCCAGGTCTTCACCTCTGTCACTGTGACTCCCACATGTGTGATCTTGCTTAGTTTGGCAAGAACCATGACGACCCAAGACAGGCTGTCAGGGATATCATGGAGGGAAGTATTGCAGTCCAAGAAAGGAGATTTGGGGTGGGACTTCCAATTCTCATGGGAGCTGGGCAGGAATGAATGTGACAGACTTGGTACTGAGGAGAGAGGACAGATTGGCTGGCAACCCAGGCCTACGGGAGAAAAATGGGGACCTAGGCCAGGCAGAGAGGCAGCCTTGGGCCTCATGTGGAAGGTGGACTGTGGAGACCCCATCACATACCCCTTTGGGCACCAGTGAGAGAGTGGGGAGGGAGTAAGCCCTGAGTTAACTGCTGATGAGGGTGGCAGCATCAGAGGCCCTGCCACCCTGACTCACACATCAGGATGTCCTAGGGCCAAAGACAAGCGTGAAGGGGGAAGACACTCTGAGAGCTAAGGGCCCATGGAAGGAGACAGTAGCTGAGTTCCCAAGATGGCAAAGATGAGAGCAGGGCTAGGAACAGAGAATGGGTGACCCACAGGAGGGGGAAGGACAGACAATGAGTGTGCCCAGAACTGTCACATCTGACCTGTATCTTTCTTACAGGTAAAGAGCCCTGCGAAGGTGGCTCCTGGGGGCTGAGTCCTCACCCTGAGCGAGACTACAAATGCAGAGGCTGAGAAGCGACAAATTGGGACCTGAAATCAGGCAAGCCTTTCATATAGTTCATGGGGTTCTCAAGGCAGGAATGGTGAAGTGGTTTGCCATTCCCTTCTCGGTGGACCATATTTTGTCAGAACTCTCCACCATGACCCGTCCGTCTTGGGTGGCCCTGCATAGCATGGCTCATAGTTCCATTGAGTCAGACAAGGCTGTGATCCATGTGATCAGTTTGGCTAGTTTTCTGTGACTGTGGTTTTCATTCTGTGGTCCTCTGAGGGATAAGGATAAGAGGCTTGTGGAAGCTTCCTGATGGGAGGGACTGGCTGTTCAGGTATCTGGGTCTTGCTCTGATGGGCGGGGCTCAGTTAATCTTTAATCCAATTTTCTGTTGTTGGGTGGGGTTGTATTCCCTCCCATAGGGGTAATGGTGATAATGGCCACTTCCTTCAAAAGGATTTATGCTAGCATGCCAGGGCTCCCAGGACTGTTGTATTCAGTGTCCCTGACCCCGTGGCAGACCACTGTCGACCCACACCTCCACTGGAGTCTCCTGGATACTCACAGGCAAGTCTGGTTCAGTCTCTTGTGGGGTCACTACAAGATAAGGAAATGAGTCTTGAATATTCATTGGAAGGACTATACTGAAGCTGAAGCTCCAATACTTTGGCCACCTGATGCAAAGACTTGACTCATGGGAAAAGACTGATGCTGGGAAAGATTGAAGGCAGGAGGAGAATGGGATGACAGAGGATGAGATGGTTGGATGGCATCACCAACTCGATGGATATGAGTTGGAGCAAGTTCCAGGAGTTGGTGATGGACAGGGAAGCCTGGCATGCACCAGTGCATGGGGTCTCAAAGAGTAAGACACGACTGAGTGACTCAACTGAACTGAATCAGGGAAGTGGGATGAGCTGGGGCCAAGAGAGAGTCCAGACCCAGAACTGGATTCTCCAACCTCACAGTCTAGAAAGCAATGAGGAAAATACCTCAGTTGCTGTGAGACCATCTTAACTAGCCTACTGTTGGGGAGCAGAATTTGAGGACTTTCTTGGAAGAAGGGGTTAGCAGACCCCCATCCTCACAGCTATGGCATAGGGAGACCTCATGAATGGCAAGGGGAAGGCAACTGGAACAGGTGGCCCTGAGCCAGAGCTGGGCTGAGGGACCCTAGGCCAGTCCTGAAATGACAGAGCCTGTGAGATTCCAGCACCTGTTCTCTGAACCCCCCCACACACCTGCTCCCTCCCCCTCCACCAGGGGGCAAGTTACCAGGGAAGCAGGACACAGTTGCTCAAGAAGAGCTGAGGAGCAGAGGGAGACCATGGCCTGGGCTGTGACCACTTATGACAGCGGCACAGAGGGTGCTTGAGGGCAGCTTGGAGGGGACAGGATACAAGCTGGGGCTCCAGCCTGGGCCTTTCCGGGGAGCCCTCCCCCCAATCCATACCAACTCCCAGGGAGGCAAAAGGCTCCAGGAGAGGCCCACAGGTCAGGAGCCAGGGGGCCACAGGGAACACGGACCCCAGCTGGGACTGCCGAATGCCTGAGTGTGGCCTCACTCATGGGGAAGAGCTCAGAGTGAGGGAGGCCAAGCTCCCTTAGAGCAACCCAGGCTGAATCCAGGGGCTGCCCAGAGGTGGGGGGTTGCAGCAGTTGGAGAGCAGAGGTCTGGGAAGAGAGGGGGAGGGGCTCTGAAACCATTTACCACAGATTGAGACTCAAATCCAGTCAAAACCCTGCCTGGGACTTGAACCCACGCGGCTGGGACGTGAACCCAGCCAAAACCCTGCCTGGGACTTGAACCCACGCGGCTGGGATGCAAACCCAGCCAAAACCCTGCCTGGGACTTGAACCCATGCAGCTGGGACACAAACCCAGACAGAACCCACAATACCTGAGGACCTAATGAAGCTTGGGTTCTTGTTCTCTCATCAGCGAGAACTCAGTGGGAGACAAAGTGATAAGAAGTGGATTTATTCAGATTCAGAGAGAAGCACTCTCCACCTACAGAGTGTTGGCCATCGCAGAGGGTGAATGCCACGGCTGTGAACTGTGGCCTGGTTAGTTTTTATAGGCTAGGTGTTTTCATATGCTAATGAGTTTGGAGGACTGTTCCAACTATTCTGGGGAAGGGGCAGAGATTTCCTGGATTTGGGCCACCTCCCGTCCTTGATCTTTTAATAGTGCCTTGCAACTGTCATGGCACCTCTGGGTGTGTCATTTCACTTGCTGACTCAGGATCAAGGTCTAATCTTGTCTGCCATCTTGGTCCCATTTGATTCTAATCAGTTTATGTTGTGTCCTTGGGCTATGTCATTCTTTCAAAAGTTGCGCCCTGCCCCTTTCCCTCCTGTTACAGCTCTGCCTATAGGGGAGACAGAGAGACTGGGGTTGGAGCTGGGCTTCAGGCTCCTCCACTTCCCCTTCCCAATCCAAGCTTGGCAACTCAGCCTGAGGTCACGGGATGAAGCCTGAGCTCCATGCCTGTCCAGAAAGACAAGTTGCATCTCTTGATCCCTGAGAAAGAGCAGGGATAGTTTTAGAACCATGGAGAAAGGGCCCACAGACTGGTGTGGTCAGGCAACAGGAGACAGTGCAAGTAAGAGGGTTCATGTGCAAGCAGAGGTCCAGTGAAGTCTGGAGGCTGACCTTGCCTTGGCCTGAAGGAAGCAGCCTGTGGGTGCCCCAGATACTCCAAGCACTCAAGGCAGAGATAGAAGGAGACGCCTGGAACCTGTCACAGGACATTGGTGCCTCACCCCTGGGAATAAGCTGAAAGCCGGCTATACCCTCCGATGTCACTATTACTGCAAATTCTAGGCACCTTCCTGCAAGAAGGCATTTCTAATCCCAACAGGATGGCAAGGGTCTGGAAGAAGGGCTGATGGCCTAGCAGCAAACAATAGTGCAAAGTAGCTGGAGATCACTGGATGAGGACCTTCAGGGTCCCCTGGGATGAGAAGGATATTTTCTATGCAGTCCCCTCCTCCTTCCTCAACAGTGGGTGCCTTGGGCCCACTGCCAGGCCCTCCCTACTGCAGTTTGGGGTGACCTGGCTTTGGGACATGCACTTGGCTCAAGCCACCTAGGAGCAGACTGTGTAGGTCCCTGCAGCTCCCTGAGGCACTCAGCTGGGAGGAAGAGGCTGTGAGGAGTAGAGGGACCAGTTGGGGGGTACAGGCCCAAGGAGACCGGCAAGGCATAGGCATGGGCTGCAGTTTAGGCCTGGGAGGCAGACCACCTCCCCACGCCCTGCCCCACCCCCCACCCCCGTCCACCTTCCCTCAAAATGAAGACTTCATGTGACCCGGAAAGGTAACTTCCAGGTTGAAAGAAAGTCCTGGAAGGGTTGGGGCCTAAGAGAAGCACAGACCCAGGTCCTAGCTACTGGCCTTACAGTGTGTACATGACCCTTCTAAGAGCCTCTTTTCCTAAGGACTTCATTCCAGGTCCTTCCTGGAGGATAGGTTGTAGACACATACACCCCCTCCCCCATCCTCACAATGACAGCAGGGGAGGGCAAGGGAGAAGGCAGCTGGTCAGGGCACCCTGAAACTGACCCAGGCTGGGGGACTTCGGAGCAACCCCAGCTGCAGGCCTGAGAAGACAGAGCTTGTGAGATTCTAACACCTGCTCCTCTGACCACCCCCATAAGCCCCATAAGCCTGCCCCTTCTCCTCCTCCTCCCATGATGCAAGTTCATAGTGAACCTTCCCTTAGGAAACAAGACATGGGCTATATTAACCTAAAATAATAAAACAGCCAGTTATTCTACCAGCTAAGAATTGCAACTTGGGGACATGTAACTATGGTGAAATAGTTGTAAATCCCAAGAAAGTGAAGGAGAGGAAACTCTTTTATAGAGGAGAAGGGGACATGGGAGGGGCTGTTATAAACAAAAAGTCCATTGGAGAAAAGTGCTTTATACTGGCAGGAGTTGTGACAGTCTCTCACGGGCTCAGCTGTTACCAAGCCAGGAGAAAATCTTCCTCCTGCTGGCAGTGCTAAGGTAGTGTCACTTCCTGCCAGAAAAGCAGGGTCTATCTCTTTCTGTTGGGATCAGTATTGATAGCTAATGGTACATGCCTGAGCACTCTCCCTTCTGGTCTCCCACGTCCATTTTAGTGAGGTTTCCCTTTATCACTATTCACAGCTGCTTGGGAAGTCAGTAAACAGCGTGACTGGGACCAGGCTGTGGCCACCTTGGGACAGCAGACAGAGGGTGATTGAGGTCAGCTTGGAGGGGACAGGATACAAGCTGGGACTCCAGCCTGGGTCCTTCTGGGGAGTCCCTGCTAACACCGCTTCCCCAATCCACACCAACTCCCAGGGAGGCAAAAGTCCACAGTAAAGGTCGATGGGCCAGGAGCCAGGAGGGACGCAGGGCCCACTGACCCTTGGTGGGGCTGCTGAATATACCTGTGCGTGGCCTCACTCATGGGGAAGAGCTCAGAGTGAGGGAGGCCAAGCTCCGTTAGAGCAACCCAGGCTGAATCCAGGGGCTGCCCAGAGGCAGGGGATTGCAGCAGTTGGAGAGCAGAGGTCTGGAAAGAGAGGGGGAGGGGCTCTGTCTACTGGGGACACAGGGAGGCTGGGGCTTGGAGCTGGGCTTCAGGCTCCCCCACTCACCCTTCCCAATCCAAGCTTTGGCAGCTCAGCCTGACATCACTGGATGAAGCCTGAGCTCCATGCCTGTCCAGAGAGACAAGGTGCATCTTTTGACCACTGAGAAGGAGCAGAGTTGGTTCAGAGCTGTGGAGAAAAGGGGCCGCAGACCATTGGCAGCAAGTAGGGAGACAAGGTAAGCTAGAGGGCCTAGGTCAGGGGTCCTGCCAGGCCTAGAGGAGGTGGCCCTTGGGTCCTACAGAAACCTCACCCCCCCAAGGCAGAGGCAGGAGGTGGCAACCTGGGAGAAGCAAGGGTCTGGGAGTCACAAACCCTGGGCTGCCTCAGAACCAGTGAAGCCCCAATGGACTCAATTTGAGGGTGTTTCGGGAGAAAGAACTTTTTGTTGTTGTGAAGGCAAAGTGGGAGCCCAGGGGAGGGGAACTGAACTAAGTGACTAAACAGAAGTTCCCTGGCCAGCAACTGTGAGGGGTCACAGAAAAACCTAGGAACTGTGAACACCTTCAAACCAAGCCCCGGTGGAACTCGGGTAGTGGGGGCTCTTGTATATAGGGGGTGTGTTTGTGAATGTGGAGGAGGAGGAAGCAGTCCTGAGCTAGACAGGGTCAAGGTTGAGAGGACATGAGGGGGCTGGCAGACTTTCTGGAGAAGGCAGAAGAGCCATGGGCGCTGGTTTAGAAGAACCCCAATTTGGAAGGCACGACACAGAACGTGTAAAAGTGGGTGCCTCCTGGCATTGGGCTCTTTCTATAGCACCCCAATCGCACCCGAAGCCTCAGGTCCTTGGGAGCCGTAGCCCAGCAAATTTTACCCAAAATTGCTCACAAGGCATTTGTTTCCTTACTGAATGAATACCGCCTCATCCTAGAAAGAATTAGAAGTTGGTACTATATAGGTATGTCACATTTGCCTAATTAATAAACATTTGTGTTGAGTGATCTCAGATATTTAGTGTTCTGGGTATTTATGATGTTTGTCTGCTCTGTTAAATGTTAAAGCACCAGTGTCCTTGACATTCAAATGGATGATTTGAAAATAAGGAATTAGTTCAGAATTGTGATTTTCCTGGAAATACCACTAGTGTGATAAGAAGCTTGGGACATGACAAGAACCCAGAGTCATGCTAGGAGTAAGCAGAAACTTAGCAGGATACAAGATTCCTCACAAAAATGAAGTATTGAAAAAGGAAATCAGATATATTAAACTTCCTGATATAGTTTTGGGAGAGTTAAGGACACTTACTTAATTACATGTGTACACAGAACTTAAATTAACCCAAAGTCCCCTTAAGAATGAATGTTCAAATTGACTAGATTTATTCATAGAGTAACTTTTACGTTGAAAGGGCATGGGTCTTTGAACCTAACTTTGTAAATAAAAGTTCATTTTGGAATCAAAGTAACAAAGGAACGAGCCTTTCTGTACCCCAAAGCAAAACTGTCTTTGAGGATACTTTCCAAAGGCCCAGTAACTATAAACTCCCTAATCCCAGTGGTGTGGTGGCACTCAGCGGGGTGGGGGAGCTGGGGCGGCCAGAAGGGGGACGATCTGACCTGACCCCGACACTGCTCCCCCTACACACATGTCCACATTGGGTCACATCTTTGTTTCTTCAGGAATAATAAGAATTTTCCAAGAGAAAAGGCCCATGCTGATGAAGAGAAACCAAGACAGAGTGTCAAAAGAAGGTAGCTGGGCTGGGCAGGGGGACCCTAGGCCAGTCCCACCTGCAGACCTGAAATGACAGAGCCTGTGAGATTCCAGCACCTGTTCTCTGAACCCCCCCACACACCTGCTCCCTCTCCCTCCACCCAGGGGGCAAGTTACCAGGGAAGCAGGACACAGTTGCTCAAGAAGAGCTGAGGAGCAGAGGGAGACCATGGCCTGGGCTGTGACCACTTATGACAGCGGCACAGAGGGTGCTTGAGGGCAGCTTGGAGGGGACAGGATACAAGCTGGGGCTCCAGCCTGGGCCTTTCCGGGGAGCCCTCCCCCCAATCCATACCAACTCCCAGGGAGGCAAAAGGCTCCAGGAGAGGCCCACAGGTCAGGAGCCAGGGGGCCACAGGGAACACGGACCCCAGCTGGGACTGCCGAATGCCTGAGTGTGGCCTCACTCATGGGGAAGAGCTCAGAGTGAGGGAGGCCAAGCTCCCTTAGAGCAACCCAGGCTGAATCCAGGGGCTGCCCAGAGGTGGGGGGTTGCAGCAGTTGGAGAGAAGATGTCTGGAAAGAGAGTGGGGGGGGGGGGGCTCTGTCTACTGGGGACACAGGGAGGCTGGGGCTTGGAGCTGGGCTTCAGGCTCCCCGACTCGCCCTTCCCAATCCAAGCTTTGGCAGCTCAGCCTGACTCACTGGATGAAGCCTGAGCTCCATGCCTGTCCAGAGAGACAAGGTGCACCTCTTGATCCCTGAGAAGCAGCATGGATGGTTCAGAGCTGTGGAGAAAAGGGTAGCAGACAGCTGGAAGAGGCAGGCAGTCTGGAAGTTGGCCTTGGCAACCTTGGCCAGGAGAAAGAGTATTCCCACCATCCCAAACTTCTAAGGACAGAGAGCTGTTAGAGGCAGGTCTATGAGAAAGTGGGGTCCTTGGCCACTCACTATAGTGTGTAACCCCCAGAAATCAGCTGAGACTGAAGTGATGCCCAATGCTTCTCCCACCTCTACAGTCTAGATCCAGTGATAATGGAGGCCAGGACACCAGGAGGGGAAGTGGGGGCACGTGGCAGTTGGGCTCCCACGTTCCTAGTGGGATGACACCACGAAGCCCCCAGCCAGCTAGCCTTGGGGCAGGGAAAGTGACACTGAGTTCCCAGCTGGCCCATGTGCTGTCTGGGGGACACACTTCTTTTTTCCTTGACCATGGGCGAGGACTTGCCCATTTGATAGGCCCCCTTCCTTAACCCTGTGTGTGAGGCTCTGGTGAGAAAGGGAAATGGGAACTGGCTACCAGAAACTGGAGGCACTAGGATCCCAACTTGCAGAGGGAGGGGCGACATTCAACAAAGACCTTGGTCCTATTGTTTTAAATAAGAAATTTATTGCAAATATAGAAATTGATTCTCTCCATACAGGAATCTCCGAGTTGAGGAAAACAATTTCGTGCCATTCAGTTTAAAACAGGAAATAGGGAGGAGGGAGAGGCAGATATAGGGAAGAGAAAATAAATGAAGTTACCCCTCCCCCCACCCCAAAAAGAAGAAAAGGAGAGTTCAGGCCCCGCCACGGGAAGAAAGGTCCACACACAGCTGGGGTTCACAGGTTCGTAGCCCGGGGCCAGGAGCCCAGCTCTGCAGGACCCAAACCAGGTGCCAAGCTGTGGGGTGGGATGGAGGGGCTGGTGGCCCCAGGGCCGGGGTTGGGGGGCGCAGAGGAAGCCAGGGGACAAGAGTGGACCCCTTCAGCCCTGCCCAGCCCTGTGCTTGTTTGGTGAGGGGCAGGTGAGGGAAGGGGAGGCTGACCAGACCCTCTCAAGCCCACCCCATTCCACCCCCTTTTCTCTCCCTACTTCTCAGCAGCACTGATGGCCCTTAATGGGGGACTCTGTGGCAGGCATGAGAACAAGGAGTCTAATACTGGTTCTGTCTTAAAGGTGGGAGGATAGACCAGGAGCACCGCAGCTCCTAGGACTGAGGTGGCTGTGTAGCAGAGGTCTCGGCAGAGAGGAGACCAGCCCTGCCGTCAGGCAAGCCCAAACCTTCACTCTGGCCTGGCGGGCTCCTTAAGCCCTGTGGGGCTCTGACATCCCCAGGCCTCCTCATGCCTGGACCACCCATCCACCACCTCAGAAAGAAGGCCCCCACTCCCTCCTCAGGAATGTGGTGGGATGCTGCTGAACCCTGGGGTCCTTGCAGGGCAGGGCCAGAGTGGTGGAGGTCACCGGAGGAGGTACGCGGGGGCATCCAGCCCCTGCTAACAACCTTACTTCTCCCTCATTCCATGTCATCCTCCCCTGGCCAGTGGGCTAGTCCTCTGGCTCTGTCGTTCAGAGCTTGGCTCCCCTGCCCTGAGGACTCCCCCGGCCCCTGCCTCACTCTATTCTCCCAATTTTTAATTCTCTGTGCAACGTACATTCACTGGGGAGCACTTTGTGGCTGTCCCTTCACTGCATGTAAAGCCCCTTATAAGCCAGGACCTGTCACTCTTGTCCCCCATGTCTGGTGCCTCTCCTGGCCTTAGTATGTTTTGAGACCCTAGAAGATTTCTTTCCTTCCCCTCCCTGTACTTCTGCTTCCCCATCTTTTAGCATGTCCAGGACAGGAGGGGTGCAGGTGGGCAACTCCTCGCTAGGAACCTCAGAGCCCTCCGGCCAGGCTCAGACTCTCCTCCCTGTGCCTCTCTGGGATTCTGCAGACCTCCTCTTCCCCAGGTGGGTCTTTCTACTCCAACCTACCCCCACCCCCCACTCCCGCAGACAGTTCCTTCCCAGCCTGGACACAGGCCACCACCGTCCTCCTGCTCTATCCCCTAGGAGGGGTCAGGGGCGAGGAGCCTCTGGGGGGCCAACACAGGCCCCCCTGTGGAGAGGAGACAAGCCTGGGATCCCCGAGGAGGTGGCCACTCCAGACTAAGCTTTCTTCCTGTCAGACCCCCACTTTTCCCTTCTGGAAGGCCATTAGCTCCAGCAGAGGGGTCACGGTCCCTAGTGCATTCTCCAGGAGACCATGGGTGCCCCTTCCCGGGGACAGGCGCCAAGGAAGCTCCTGTGAAGGTTTATTCAGAGGCCAGCCAGCCTCCAGAAGGTCCAGGGTACAGCAACCCCACTCCACCAAGCCCTCCTGTCACCTGCTCCCTGGGAGACCCCCACCCTTTCCCTTCTCTCTTGATTGCCTGCCCTCCTGACCGGCCCAGGCCACGAACCCGGGGCCCACCGTGCTCATTGCCATTACAAACACAGGACCCAGGCCAGCCAGATTCCTGGACGTAAATGTTCACCGGTCTTTGGTGAATATTTTTCCCTGAACAGGACACAGGACATAGATGCAGGAAAGCCTCTGGGGTGAGCGACAGTGTGTAACCCCTCCCCGGAGCTTTGGCCTGGCCTGGGCACCTAGGAGGTCATCTTATTCTGCATCATAGACCTGTATGCCCTGGGCTGTGAACGTGGATTCACCTCCTGAAGTGAAAGACCCCGGCACCTAGGAGGTCATCTTAGTCTGCATCATAGACCTGTATGTCCTGGGCTGTGAATATGGGTTCACCTCTTGGAGTGGAAGACCCTTGCAGTTAAGATGGGGACCTATCCTCTGAAGCCCCACAAAGTCAGCCTATCTGAGGTTTTTATAGGTCATCTTCAACTAGGAATGACAGAGGATTTGAGGGGAGCTCTTGCTCCTGCTGCAGGATTCCTCCCTGTGGGCAGCACTGTCCCCAGGCCAACCTCAAGGGAGGGGAGCCCCTTATGGGTTCTTCCCTCAGGGCCCCAAGCCCCCCACTTGTAGAGCCATCCATGAAGCCCCAAGCTCTTGGCCTCCTGTACTCAGCAAGGTGACTGACTCTCCCAGCAAATCACCAGACCCCTCCCTTTTGGGGAGCTCCCACTTCTTCATCTGCAAAATGGGAGCAAGTGGGACAGAGGAGCAGTCCTCCCAGGCGGCCTTCCCTGGGGCTGCCCTTCCCTGGCCAGGAAAAGGCTGATGGGAGGAGGGGAGGCGGCACTTGTGGGCTGGCCCCGACGTCCAGAAAGACAGAGGTGGGTCGGGGGTGGGGGGTGTTTTTGGTGGCACCTGTTTTGGGTCTTTTGCAGAGCGGGCCCCTCCCTGGGTTTCAAGAGCTGCTTGTCAGATCACAACAGAGGGAATGTGGGAATGGGAGCGTGGCGGGGAGGGAGGGCCAGGGAGTCTGGACAAACTGGCACATACACGACAGATGTTTGCTCAGAAAAATACAGTAAAATCGTCATGCAAATATAACAGGGAATCTGCTTTCTCACATCACTGCTTCTCTGCTTGCTTTTCTGTTTCATCAATCCGGTGTGAGGAGGGGTTGGGGCAGGTTTTGGGGAGTTGGGGGAGGTCTGCTCTGCATATCCATGCTGGCCCCCTCCCCTCCACTCCCCCAGGAGAACAGTCCTTTCTTTGCAAATGTCATCCCCAAAGTGAGCCCCAGGCTTGGTCCATCTCCCAAGTGGGGCTCAGTTGAGCCCTAAGGCCTCTTTCCCCTCCACTGTCCTCCCCCAGGAAGGTCACTGGAGTCCACCACCCAGGGAATGGCACTACCTTTCCTGGTCAGCATCTCCTCCACAGTATAGGTCTTGGTCCCATCCAGCACCCACCCTCACCCCACAGTCACACCCCCAAAACTCAAGAACCCAACTGAGTGACAGGCCGAAAGCAGGAGTGTGAGGAGAGCCCAGTGGGCTCCTTCTGCTCCTGAGGTGGGTGGGGCGCCAAGGGGCACATGGGCAGGTGGGCAAAGCTAGAGTCGTCTCACTCCCCACTGGCCCACCTCCCATCCACAGGTGCAGGGGAGCTGACTCTGGCCCCTCAGCACCCTGACAGTGTTCAAGACAGTCTCCAAGACAGTCTCAGGACCCCAGATCCGTCCCTTAGAGCTGACCCCAGGAAGCCCCTAGCTCGTGAGAAAGGCAGCCACCCCATCTGGCCCTGCCCTCCCTCATCGCCCTCTGCCACCCACAATGACAGAGAGAGAGCCCAAGAAGCCCAACGGTCCCAACTGCCAGGCTCTGGGTTGCCATGGCGACAGAGGCAGGCCAGGGAGGGGGAGGGGCCCCAGGAACCCAGCCTGCTCCTTCCCAGGAGGGGTGCGGGGGGTGTTCACCATTTGTGCTTTGTTCGATGTTGGGTGGGGGTCAGCATGGGAGGAGTGGCCATTTCCATGGAAACATGGGGGCCTCTCAGGCCAGTGGGTAAGGTGGGGATAGGCAGCCAAGAGGGTGTGAGTGGAAAAGCCCCAGAAGGCACTCCTTCCTCTGGGCAGGCTGAGATGCTGCCCAGAGAGCCCACAGCAGGGTTCTGGCAGGTGGAAGGCCAGGACGTAGGGGCAGAAGCAGGAAGGCCCCCAGTGGACTCCACCTCCCGGCTGCTCTCAGGTATCCCAGCTCACCCCTGCCCTTCTGGGATAAGCAGGGGTCTTGGAGGCCCAGAGAGGCTGGGGGACTGGGGTGTGGAGGCCTGCACCTGAGATGGCGAGGCCGCTGGCCCAGGCGCACTCCTCAGACCCCATCCACAGCTCCCAGGCTACTTGGAAGACACTTGAAGGGGGCTGGTGAGCCGTCCCATGTCTGCACCTCCCCTATGACCAGGACCTCCCACTTCTCCTGGGTGCTGGCATCAGGGGGCAGAGACCCCCCCACCAACAGCCGTCCATGATGAATCACAGTTCCACGCCCTGGGGGCGTGGCCATAAGCCTTTCTAGAAAGGAAAAGCACCTGCCTGACCCCTCAGCTCCAGGAGACCACAGCTCTGGAACCGGGTAGTGGATGAGCAGAGGGTGAGGGCCCCAGAGGAGCCACCGGGGGAGTGGGGGACCGCACTGGGCTTGGAAACTGGGAGACTGCCTCTAACCTGCCGCATGACCCTGGGGCTATCACTCCCTTCCTCTGGGCCTCGGTCTCCCCATCCATAAAGGGAGAAGATGATGCCCGATGTCCATCTGCTACTAAGTCTCCCAGTAACCTGTCCCCCATCTGGGGGGACCCGCTCCCTGCCCCAGGGGAGCTTGGGTCCATCTCCACCCCAGGTTCCTTTACCCCAAAGCCTGTCCCTAGTCCCAGGACCCCAGACCCCACACCCTCTTCTGGCTTCCTCGTCTGCCCCTGCCCCGCCCCCAACCCGGCCCGCACACCCCGGCAGAGTCCCTGGGCAGCACAGTAAAGACGACTGGTTTCGGTATCAGTGTGTAAACTTTAAGGAGAACATGTCTTTGTTTTCCTGTCCGTTATTGTCGGGTGGTGGTTGTTCACAGTCAGGTGGTGGTCAGGTGTGTGCGTGGGTGCGTGCGTGCGGGTGTGCGTGTGCGTCCACTCCTCGGCCCCCAGCGCGCGCGGCCCGGCCGCCCCGGCCCTTCCCCGCGTGCCCCTGGCCCTCCCCCTCCAACCTCACCAGGGTCGGGGGTGGGGAGAGGGTCACAGCTTCTGCTGGGCCGAGACCCCCTTCCAGTAATCGAGGATGTCATGCAGGTCCTCGTCCTTGGCGAACTGGACCTTCTTGCGCAGGGCGTGGCCGGCGGCCATGTACACCTCCTCCCGGTGGTGCTTCTTGTAGGGCCGGAAGCGTTCCCAGATCTTGTGCGTGCTCTCGGACGAGTACTCAGGGCTGGAGGAGTAACCTGAGTAGTAGTGTCTGGGGGAGAGCTGCGAGTAGGTGGAGTCCCGCTTGGTGCGGGTCAGCGGCTTGAGGAAGGACACGCGCTGGCTCAGGCTGTCGGTGCCCTCCTCGTAGTACAGGGCCGGGAAGCTGTGCCGGTGCTCGCTGCAGTGGTAGGCGGGCTTCACCTCCAGGTGGTGGACGCCGCCGCCACCGCCGCCGCTACTCCCGCTGCTGCTGGCCGGCACCAGGGGGAGCCGGTCCAGCGGGCTGTTGAGGGGGCTGCCCTTCTCGATGTACTTGGAGTCGCCCTTGGCCAGCCCCGGAGTGGCCGGATGATCCGGCACATCCAGGCTGAAGACCTTGGCACTCTTGATGGAGCCGCTGGAGGAGACGCTGCAGGTCTTACGAGCCACGGCGGCATCGGCGCTCAGCTGGCGCTGCAGCGGGTGATGGGAGCCCTCCTTATAGGGGGGCGAGAGGAAGCTGGGGCGCTCCAGCACCCCAGGAACAGGGGTGGCGGTGGAGGAGGTGGTGGAGGCTGCAGGGAGGGACTGGCACTCGAAGGCCATCTCGGGGTCCCCACCACCACTGCCACTCCCCAGGAAAGAGGCCGAGTCCAGCTTGAGGGCATCAATGCAATTGTTAATGATCTGGTTGACCTTGTCCACCTCTTTGGCGATGGTGGAGATCTCAGCAGCCGAGCCCTGGCCGTTCTCCAGCTCAGGGAGGTCATCCTCCGGCCGCGCCAGGCCCTCGCTGCCCGTGCCCGTGCGCACCTCGATATAGTTGCCCTTGGTGGCCACCTTGGGCGTGTCCAACCCAGCCTCCAGCCCCTTGGAGGTGGTGGGCAGCTTCTCCCCGATCATGGAGGGGATGGAGGACATTCGGGACACGGGCAGCACGGGGGGCTCACCCAGCTTCTGGGTGGCGTGGACAACGGAGCCGGCGTCCACGTCAGCCCCGTAGCGCATCTCCAGGATGGTTTTCTTGACCTTGACCGACTTCTGCTTCTCCTCCTGCATGCGCCGCTTGCGCAGGCAGTAGTAGACGGCTCCCAGCACGATGACCATGCCGAAGAGGCAGCCCAGGATGGTCATGATGTAGTGGGTGGTGGTGGAGGTGCTGGGTGCCAGGTCGCCGGGCACTGGGTCCCTGGTGGTGAAGGTCAGGCAGGTGTGATTGAAGCGGCGGCTGTTTCGCAGCGAGGTCACGCAGAACGTGTACTCGGTGTGTGCCCGCAGCTTGTCCAGCGTCACGATCTCCTTCTTGTTCTTGAGTGTCATGACGTCGGAGAAGTAGCTGTTGTTGTATTGGACCAGCACGTACATCTTGCTGTAGGGGTGCGGGATGATGACCACCAGCGTGGCCGAGGTGAAGGTGACCTGGTGCAGCTTGATGGCCGGCCCCGCCGATGCGTCCGTGGTGGACGAGGCCGGCGGCTCCACCGACAGGATCTCGTCGGGGCTGAAGCCTGAGTTCTCGTCAGGCTCCCTCTGGGTGTCGGTGGAGTAGGGCGTGGGGTGGCTTGCAGGCCGGGCAGGCAGCGAGCCGTTTCGGCACTTGGCCTGGAGCACGGTGATGGCGTTGAGGCTGTGGTAGGGCCGGGGCACCAGCAGCGGGTAGCCGGCAAACTCACGTGGCGACTCACACTGCAGGCGGTCATAGTTCTTGGTGACATTGTTGAAGACCACGAGCCAGGCCAGGAAGCCGAAGAGGTCGCACTCGCAGTTGAAGGGGTTGCCGGCCAGCTCGCACACCATGAGGCTGGCCAGGCTGGCGAAGGTGGCGCCGTCGAGACGGCTGAGGCGGTTGGAGGACAGGTCGATGCTGATGAGGCTCGGGCACTCGGAGAAGGCAGCGGGCGTCACCACCTCGATGAGGTTGTGCTGCACGAAGAGGAACTGCAGACGACCCATGCCCCGCAGCATGCCCTCGGTCAGGTTGCTGAGCTTGTTGTAGCCCAGCTGCAGCACCTGCAGGCTCGACTGGCCCAGGAAGGCGCCGTCCTCTATGTAGGAGATCTCGTTCTTGGTGAGGTTGAGGTCGGTGAGGTTCCCGAAGCGGTTGAGCGAGGAGTAGAGCACGGCCTTGAGCTTGTTCTCGTTGAGCCGCAGGTCGTGCACAGTGCTGTTGATGTGCTGCGGGATGGTCTCGTAGGGTGGCTGGTTCTGGCTGCAGATGGCCAGCCACACGTACCCCTTGTCGCCCTCGATGAGCCAGCAGTCGGCGCGCACGGTTCCCGGCCGGCACACGCACAGCAGCGCGGCCGCGCACAGCCCCAGGCGCAGCATGGCTCCGGCCACGGCCCCCTCTCAGGCCTGGCTCAGGGTGGGGGGCCGGGGCGCCGGGGGGCCTAGTGGCCAGAGGTTGGGGCCAGCAGCACAGTCCTCCCTGGGGCTGCCACCATCTTTGGCGGGACCCCCAGCTCGGGGGCCCCAGGTGACGCGGGCACGGCCAGTGCCAACCGTCAGGGGGCCTTCTGGGGTGCTACCCACAGTCGCCAGGCACCAGAGCCAGACTACGGCCAGGGGGGCTGCGGGCCCCACAGCCTGCTTTCCCGAGGTATTCCTTTCCTGCCAGGAAGATGCCCAGGTTCTCGGGGCTTGACTTCTTCCGCCTCTTCCTCTTCCTCCTGGGACTCCGGGCTCAGAGTTTCAGACGATTCCCACAGGAGGCTGGAGACTGGGACTCTGAGGGGGGAGCACGAAAGACGGGGACAGGAAGGAAGGGACCCGTCTGTCACCTGGTTCCTGAAAGGCAGCACCGAGAAGGGGTGACGGATCAGTGTGAAGGCTCAGGGCAGCCCTCTAAGCTCCAGCACAGGCCCCCAGCCCCACTCCCACCCCCTCCCAGGGTGTCCTGTGCCAGCAGCACTCTGGGTCCCTGTTACATAAAAGAAGAGAGGTGGCAGGGGGGCAAGAGGGGGAGGAGGGGGCCAGAGGACCTGGGAGGAGGGAGATCAAAGAAACAAGAGGTAGGGGGGAGGGGAGTGTCTGAAGCCAGTAGACAAAGAAGGGAGACTGGAGACTTAACAGGGCAGGTGCAGATACACATACACACGTCAGCATCCTTGAGTCCACACTCGTCCACCTGCCTGCGCAATGCCCCCAGGTGAATCAGAACTGCATGGCAAGCTCACATATAGACAGGTGCACGCAACCACACACACACACACTCACAAGCACACCTACAGTCTTGTGTACGACAACAGGCCCGTACACACATGGCCACGTACCCGAGTAGCCACCCTCCAATCCAGAAAAGAATTAAGGAGCCCAGCAAAATGCCTCCTCTCCTCCATGCCCAAAGATAAATAATTCATTTGTTGTGTAACTGCTCTTGTTCCAAAAATAATTCCCTTGTCTCGGCTTCCATGGGGGAGGGGGAGCAGAGCAACATGGCTGTGAGCCCCCCAGGCAGGGGGGTGCACAGCGGCTGGGGTCTCCCGCAGTGGGAGGGCATGAGATGAGCTCTTCTTACAGCAAAAGCAGAGCCGAGGGAAAGAGAGGGTGAGTCTGGGAACCCAGACACACTCCCAATAGCCCCTCCTCAAAGTGCTTTCCGGTAGGGGGCACCCCCAACCCTGATCCTGCAGGGGGTGCCTCAGGCAGAAGTCAGAGGCATCTGGAATGCCCAGGCATCTCCTCAGTGGCTGGAGAGTTAGAGGCCCAGAGAGGGGCAGTGACCTGCCCAGAGTCACATACTGCAGCCTGGGTCACGGCCAGGATCAAGGTTCCTGAGCCAGCAGCAATCAGGCCTGGAGCCCCATCCACCCTGCCCAATTAGTCAGATGGACTGCACCACCTCTTAAGTCTTGTCTCCACATCTGTAAATTGGGGACCAGGCCCCTATGGGGGGAGAAGTAAAGTGAGCCATGTTGCCCATGCTGGACTTGCAGGGGGTCAGGGGAGGCTGTGCAGGGCTCCTGGCCTGCAGACCCTCAATTTCGTGAATTTCAATCTAGGGGGGACCTGCCTGGTCTCCCAGCAAGCCAGACACGGCCCCGCACCCAGATGAGTCAAACACACCCAGTGCTCTCCTGACTGTGGGAAGAACTCTGCCCTCCCTCCTTCCAACCTGGGCACTGGCCAGGGATGTGAAGATTAAGCCAGAGAAACCCATGTTTGGATCAAGGAAGCCAAAGACTGTTCACAAGGGCCACCTCTGCCTCCCGCTCCTCCTCCCGGGAAACTCCAGGAAAGAGAGCGCTTTAAGAAAAAATGTGAAACCTTTGCTGTTAAAAGCAAAACCAATTTACAGCCCTGAGCCCCAGAGGGCTGGAACTGAGGAAAGGGAAGTGGAGAGGGAGAGAAGTCCCCAGAGCAGCACAGGCAGGCAGTTTTCATTGAGGTGGCAAGTGAACAGGGCGTCCAGACGTCCCCTCGGATGGAAGGCGGATGCAGCATCAGAGGCTGTGATGATCGCGGTCGCCACAGGGGGTCAGCCTCACACCTCCTGGCCACCCCCCGGCCCCCCCCCCCAAGCCCCCACCACCAGTCCCTGGGCCAGCTCAGGCTGAGAGGCTGGATGAGGGCAGGGGAGGAGGTAACCACGAGGCTGCAGGTCAAGATGGGGGTCCCCAGGCAGCAGAGAGCATTTTTGTCCTTGGCTCTGCCAAGCATATTCTCAGGGCTGGAGTCAGGAGAACTGGGCTCCCTTCTGACATGGCAGCTGGCTCCCAGGGGGCCTCAGGCCAGTGCTACCCCTCTGGGGCCCCAGTGCCCCTCCCCGCCAGGCAGGGAGGTTGAATGGGAGGAGGCTGACTTGGCAGGTCGGAGGACCCTCCGTCTGCGCCTCCGCCGGCCGGGAAGTCTAGGGACCGCATCTGTATGCAGGTGATGTGCAGGTGTGCGCTGGCTCAGAGTACCGGCTGTGCCGGCGTGTAAGAGTAGACGAGTGTGCAGGCCAGCGTGTGCACAGGTCATGTGCCCGCCTGGCCAGCTACAGGAGTGAACGGCGGGGTAAGAAGGGGCGATCTGCGAGTGGGGGGGTGGGAAGGGATGCATGTGGGGCATCTCATGGAAATGCAGGCATTTGCCTGCCTGTATATTGACATGTTAATAAGCATGTGTGTCCCACATGAATGTGTGTATGTATGCACATGCGTGACTAGCCGCGTCAGCGCCCCCCCCCCGCCCCCCCACCCCCCTCAGATCTGAGTTGCTCAAAGCGGAACCCACTCAGGCAGACCTAGCAGCTAGCAGGCAGGCAAAGCTGGCCAGACTTAGAAATCCCAGGCCAAGCTGAGGGTGTGGGAAGAGGCAAAGGGGAGGGGAGGGGAGTAGGTGAACGGGCCCAGGCTTGAGAGAGGGCTGGGGCGGGGCGGGGGCCACACTAGTCCCTTCCTGCCTCCTCCTTCCCAAACAGTCCAAGGGGTGCGGTGGCACCCGTGCCGCTCCCCCAGCCCCTCTGAGCTCTGCCCACCTCGGCCCTCAAGGTGACCCCGCCCTCTCTCCTGCTCCTCCCGGTGTCCAGCTCCCCCCACCCTCCCCCATGACTCAGAGTGGGGAGGAGGCTCCCCATCACCCCATCCCATCTTCCCGTGTGCGTCAACCGCCTGTCCCTGTCCCCGGGCTGCCTGCCCACCACCCATCGAGGCCTGACGCAGCCAGGGAGGGGGGACGGCAAGGCCGCTAAGGCGCTGACAGCAGCACTTGGCCCCCTGCCCGGCTGCACACCCACTCGAGGTGTGGGGAGGGGTGTGGTGCTGCCAGGCCTAGGGCTGAGCGTCCTGGGGGCCGGGCCTCCCTCTGCTCCCGCAGGAGTGATGCCCCAGCCCAGACACTACTGGGAGGAACCAGGGCCCCATCCGCCCCCCCCACCCTGCCCCGCCCCACACGCCAGGGGCTGGTGAGAGAGGAAGTGAGGAGCTGCAGACCAGAGGCGAGACCTGAGGAGGAGGGAGAAGCCAAAATCTGGAGCCAGCTGAGCAAGGAGAGGCAGAGGAATAGAGATAAATGGAGAGGGAGCATGGGAGACGGAGGAATCGATCGGCAGAGAAGCTCGGCGAGATGACAAATGTGGGGGCTTCGAGGGAGGGCACACAGTCCAGCTGCCCACTCCGCCCACCCACCCAGGGGCCAGGGAGACAGATGAGCTCTGAAGCCACCAAGATGCTGTCTGTGACCAGCCAGAGGCATGAAGCGGCTGTTGAAGCAGAGGTCTTTACTGCCCAGGAGGCAACCGGTGCAAAACCTGGGAGGGTGTGGCCACCCTGGGAAGCCAACGGTGGGCCAGTGGCCAGGCGCCAGGGCTTGTGCGGCAAGGAGTAGTGCTCCCAGCTGACTTGGACCCCTCCCCTAATGTCCCGCCCTCGCCCCACTCCCATAGGTGTGGGGTATTGAGTGACCTCTGGCCAGAGAGGGGGGCAGACCGGCATCTCTCTGAGGGTCTCTGTCTCCTGCCACCACAGAGGTGGAACGTGGCAAAGTTGGGGGGCAGCGTGCCATCGAGGGGTCCTGGGGACCCCAGTCTAGCAGGCTACACACTGCATGATGTCCGCTGTCATGTGGACACCCCTGCACAGAAGGAAGAGTCGGCGAGACCATGAGGGTCTTGAGGAATTGATGAGGGGCCGGGGGTCTCTGTTTGGAGCTAGGCACGGCCTCAGAACATCCAAGTCACTCTGGGCAGAGCCCTCCCCTCTCTCCGGGGTTCAGCACCCACCCTCAAGTCACCGGTTGACCCTGTTGGATTCTACACCCTCCTCCAGTGGCCAGGATTCAAGACCCCTCCATGGACTCAGAATCCTAGAGCCTCTGAGCAACCTGGACGAGGCGTCCTGGCTCTGCCCAACCCGTCACTGTCAGAGGGGAAGCTGAGGCCAGGACTGGGGAGGACACGTCCAGCTGGTGGCAGGTCTGCGCAGGACCCAGGGTTGCAGCGACAGACCCTGATACTCCAACCTCGAATCCTCTCTGGGTGCTTACTCCCCCGACAGGGGCCCCGCCCCCCAGCTGCCCCAGGACGCTGGGCGCGGGCGAGTTTCTCTGCCTGGGAAGTGGGTTTGAATGATCCCTCCCTGCAGGGCTGCAGGGCAAGCACGCTGCCTGGGGCAGAGCAGGTGGCCTCAGAGAATGTTAGCTACCGTCCTTCATGAGGCTCTTCTCATGATTTCCTCAGAAGCCCATCAGGGTTCCCCTGGACTCAGGCTCCCTGAAGCCCTTGGTCACATCCCCCCAGACCCTTTCACTTCAGGCCGACCACCAAGCTCCCCAGTCAGAGAGGTTAAGTCAGAGCCTTAACCTCTCCACCCCAGGCTGTGGGGCTGGGAGGGTTAGGGGGTCATTGGGCCACTCCTGCCTGGGCCCAGGCTCAGGGCGGCTGGGGTGGGGAACAGGGGTCAGAAGGTCAGAAGGCAAGAGGTGGGGCTGCTGACTCAGAGACCCTGGGTCCTTGCCAGACCTCAGTTTTTCCACTTGTGTGGCAAGGTGAGTGTCTCCCATCTTGCAGGGCTCCCACAAAACCCTAGGACACAGTGGAGACAAACACTCTCTACAGGGCAGTAGGTCTGGCGAATGCACAGCTCCTGCCCATAACGTGACACCCTCATGGGTGTTGGTGGGGTCCCGGGAGCGGATGGGGGAGATGCCGTGCGTGTTGGCCCTCCCAGGAGCAGGACGTGAGGCTTAGCCAGGGAAATCTCATTTGCAGCAGCTGATCAGCCCTGGCACGGGCTTCTCCCTGAGCCGGCTGGCCAAGGCTCCCTGAGGTGCCACTGACACTGTCTGTGTCAATGCCATTACCCAGGATTAGGAGAACCGAGGACCCCTGGGGTCCAGCCAGAACTCAAGGGGCTGGCGGCCACCTCATCTCTGCTGGAAGCACAGCACCAAGCTAGGGGTCCCAGAGGTCGGCTGCCACCGCTCTGCCCTCAGGGACAAAACCTGCCACCCCCTGGGAACTGGATGCTGGGTCTTGTCACTGCCTCCACATCACCAGGGCTCCCTGGGCAGGCTGCTCTGGGCCTTGCTTCCTCACCTGTGAAATGGGATAATTATACCTTCAGCCCTGAACTACTGTCTGGTAAATGAACCATCAGGATTTCAGGTACAAAGGGCCCCAGCTGCAGGACAGAGAGAAAAAAAGAAAGCATGAATGTGGGAGGCAAAGGGTCCTGAGAGTGACTGCTGTACTATGTGACACAGGGCACTTTAATTAACCTCTTGGGGCTTCAGTCCCTTTCCCATAAGAGCCAAACAGACTCATCTGCATCTGATATTTCACATTCCTTGAATCTCGTATTAGCCCTGCATGGTTGGTGCTATTGACTTCATCTAACAGATGAAACACCAAGGCCCCCCCCGTCCCCAGCTTCCTCCAAAGAGCTGGGTCCATCACAGGGACTGGACCTGTGGGCTATCTTTTGGGTTTCCTGCCCCTTGAGTAGACACCTTCCTCCCGATCAGAAAAGCATGTGAAAGTGGACCAGCCATAAACTGAGAGAGAATTCAACATGTCCACTCATCAGGAAGTACTTAGTCCAGGCCAGCTATGCTCCTCCAGTTTCCCCAGGCACACGCCCGCCTCAGGGCCTTTGCACATGCTACTCTCTCTGCTTGGTGTGCCCTTCCCCTAATATCCACACAACCCACTACCTCACTTCATTCAGGTCTCTACTCAACTGCTCTCCTCAACCTCGCCCTCCCTAATACCAAATCTTAGATGATTCACTTGCTTTGGTTCCTTCAGAGCCCTCAACAATACCAGACACCATTTAGTTCCTTATCATCCCCTCGGCGCCCCCATCATAAAATCAAAGGAGGCTTTACCTTGTTCGAAACTGTAACCTCCATGCCTGGAACAGGGTCAGACATTTAGCAGGTGCCAGAACATGATGTGTGGAGTGACAGATTGGGGACAGGGACGAGGGACAGAAAGAGATCCTGGAGTCCCTGACTCCACTGAGTCAGGACTTGAACCATCAGCGGGAGGGGTTCCACTACTGATGAGATGCTCATGGTGTGCAAGAAATGTGCTGAGCCTTCTCTTTAGCTTCATGGCTCTGCTGATGCCTCCTATTTCTCAGGTGAGGAAACAGGCTCAGAGAGGTGCCATCATCTGCCCTAGACCACATAGCCAGGAACTTGAACTGGCCTGAGCTCTTAGAACTACCAGACTTCCCAGGATCCCTGCAGATATGACTTCCCCTGACTTGCATACCCCCAGGGACAGGGATCTCAGCACCCATCTGAGGTTACTGACTCCCTTCTTGAACAGCTCTGATTGTTAGAGATTTCTTTATATTACAAAGCCAGACCTAGCTGCTGTACCTCTGTCCACTCATTGGTCCCAGCCGGCCACTGGCCAGACACAGCCTATCTGGAGCCACTGCGGCCAAGAGCCCTCCTCAGAGGTCCTTCTGGTATTTGTTCAACTGTTATCTCATGCTTCTGCCATCCGCATATCCAGCCTAAACGGCCTCAAGTTCTCTACTGCTCTCCCTACTCCATGGTGTCAAGTCCCACACCCTTGGGTCCAGCCGTGCTGGGTCATGCTTGCTGTCAGGGTCCCTCCTAAAAGGTGTCACCTAGAGCTAAGCCTCAGCACCAACATGGTTGGAGTGGAGACAAGCACCAGGGACCCTCTGCCTCACTCGCTTCGGCTCCATGCTTGTTAGAGCAGCGTGAACATGCACAGCAGTGTGTCCTCACCTTGTCCGAGATGTCAACCAACCCCCCAGGCCCTCTCGCACATCCTGCCAGGCTGCCCCGATGCCCTCAGAATGTCATCAGGCAGCTCCGGGAAGTATCTGTTTTGGTTTCACCCGAGGTGCCGGGTTTCCGTCCACTCCCATTCAATCACGTCTTGTTAGTCTCAGGCCTCCGTGCCAGCTGCTCCACATCTCGGAGGAGCTGGCTCCTGCCCCCTGACGCCGTGGCACCTGCTCCCGGCTCCGTGCCCCGGTGCACCAGGGGAGCAGGATGGGCCGGCTGCATCCATGTCACAGATGGAATCAGGGAGCAGGCCCGCAGCTCAGCGCTGGGGCAGGGAGGGCACGCCGTCCAACCAGCCACACACTCGCCCACACTCTGACACACCCACACACCTTCACTGCACACCCTCTGTGTGCCTGTGATGTGTTTTATTGCAGACAGGCTTGCTCTACCTTCACCGGGTTTCCAACTTACCCAGAAGAGCTTAGTAAGAACACGGCCATATCAACAGCAACAGTTACAGGGGTTAATTGGGTTGGCAAGGCCTCGATGCACTGTGCACCCATCTCCTAGAGGAGTAACCTCGGCCAGAGAAGGGGGCTGGGCCAGCTTGCTGTGCCACGCGCTGTTACGACACTTGGAGGGCAGGCTCTCTGTGTCACCTTGGGCAGGCCAGCGCCTTGCCCCCTCTGGGCCTCAGTTTCCTCATCTGTTTATAGGGGGGACAGCTGAGTGCTTGTCTCTCTGGTCTTCTGGGGCCATCCCCAGCCCTCTGTGACTGATTACTGGGTCATCTCCCAAGAACCCCACTGGGGCCTGGGCTTCCCCTGCTCCCAGGGACGTAGGATCTGTTGGCACCAGTGCTGGGTCCAGACCTCCATGGAAGGAGGTAGGCAGGAGGATGGAAGGACTTTTGGGAAACCACCCAGCCTCCTGGTAGGAGAGACCCTGACGCTGGTTCTATGGGCAAGTCTTCACATGGCCCACTCCCTGGTACCCACCCCCCGAACCTAAGCAACACACCATCCACCCCAGCCACCCCCAGGACTCCTGTGTAGAGCATGTGACCCCCCTGCTCACAGCCAAGAATGACCTGTATTAAAAGTCTGTCTCCCAGTCCCACCGCAAGAGTCATCTCTGACGTTCCCAGAATCCTCCAGGCCATTCAAGGGACTGCCTCCTCCATCTGACCTGTGATTTCCCAACTGACCCCTGCTTTCCCCCACCTGACCCTTGCCTCCCCACCTTGCCCCTCACCCCCACCTGGCCCCTGCCCTCCCCCACCTGGCCCTGCCTTCCCACCTGGTCTCTGCCGCTCACCTGGCCCCTGCCTCCCCCCACACCTGTCCTCTGCCCACCCCCCACCTGCTCCCTGCTGGCCGCTTGGCCTTGGCTCCGGCACACCCCAGGCCCCGCTCAGCTGCAGCCCCGGGCACTACTCACCAGTCTCCACTGGACCCGCTCTTTCACCAGTGCCTGCGCACGCACGGCTGCCTCTGCCTGCATGGCCTCCATTCATTCATTCAATAAACATTTATGGAGCACCTACTATGTACCAGGCGCCGGCTAGGCCCACCCTCCCGGCTCTGCTCCCTCTCCAGGGCCCCAGGGGGTGAATATTTCCCTGCTTTCCAACACCCTCAGGGCTGTCCTAGGGCAGACTGGCACGGCTGGAGCCCACGGGGAGAAGCGGAGGCTCCGGGTGGCAGAGAGCGCAGCCCCGGGGGCAAAATGAAAGCAGAGTCCTGGGCTGACACGGGTAGGCCTAAGCACTTCTCATGTGAATTCACTCAATCCTCTGCACAACCTCATGAGTCGTGCTGTTATTATTCCCACTTTACAGAGGAGGAAACTGAGGTTTCACAACTGCTACAGAGTGGCTTTGACCCTCCATGGCACCAGGCTCTGGGTCAAGGCATACTATGAGTGCCTGTTTCATCAGGACAATGGCTTAAAAAAAATTTTTTTTTAATTACTTGCCAATGTTGGTAACTTGGGAGATTTTATTTTTAAAATCCCCACTTCTGGAATGACTGGCAAACCTGGAAGAACTGGCTGCCTACCTTCTACATCCCTGTGGAGATAGGGCAGGTGGCACAAGCCTCCCTAGTTCTGTGGCTCTGGGACACTCTGAAGGCATAGATCTTTTTGTGGGGATGGCAGGTCTCTGATTACGAATCTGGGGCTCAAGAGTTCTGTAGTTCCTTGATCCTAAAAGTCTATTTGGCCTCTTTGTCACTGATGGTACAGGACTGCCCTGGCTCATGCACAACCCTTGCTCACCTCCAAGCAGGCCCACCGGAGTGGGGACCCCAAACCAGGAGGGCACCCCCACACAGCCCCCTGACCTGCCTGTTGCCCTGTGGGGTCCCTGGCTCTTCAACAATGCTGCTCGATTTGCTGGGTCAAGTTGGGGGCTCCTGCTGGGGTTTGGGAGTAACAGGCTCCCAAATACAATTCTTACTCCATAAAATGTTGCCAGCCAAGGCGGGCTGAGGCTCCCACCAAGGCTACTGTGAACACCAGGAGGCCTAAAGCCGTGGCTGCTCAAGTCACAGTCCAGAGGGGGTACTGCGGCAAAGGGCTCTGGGGCTTCTAGAATGGCCCCTTGCTCCTGCCCCTCAACCAGAGCTCAGGTTCCCCTTGCTCTGCTCACCTGGGACTCCTGCCCACCCTCCCCACGGCCTCTCCCAGGCCACCACCTGGGCACATAGCCAGCCAGGGCCAGGCCCGTCCCAGGGTGACAGCCCATCACAATCCCGAACCAGGTGGTTGCATGGGGTCCCTCTCCTGGCCCTGAGATTAGCTTCTCTGCAGGGGGGGGGGGGGGGGGCGCTGGGTACGGCTTGCAGGGGCCTGCAGCTGTGGCATCAGAGAACAAGGAAGCTCTGTTTGGGCAGGAGGAGCCCCGGAAGTGCCCAGGGGAGGGCCACCCCATGGACTGCCGGCTGCACAGAAACCACAGCCCAAGACACGTGTCCACCAAGTCTGTGTGGCCAACCCATGGAGACTGGCCCTCCTTAGTGTTCTCCTGGAAGGACAGGCCACCTTCAACTCAAATCCCAGCCCTGCCACTGAATGAAGAGTGTGGCCCAGGCAAGCTTTCCTCTGAGTCTCAGTCTCCTCTTCTGTAAAATGGGACTAGAAGGGCACGACCTCAGAGGGTGGGAGAACGAAAGCTTCAGAGCAGGTCTGGCACATAGTAAGTGCTCGTGGCTACCTCTAGATGGTTAGGATGGCCTGGCTCACAGATGTGGCACAGTGCCTGGCACAAACAGGGTCCCTGTCACCCATCGCTGCAGCAGTGGCAGCGAGGAAGGGATGAGGCCTGCCCCTGGACAGTATCTGCCTTCCTGCCTGTTCCTGCCCCCTCAGAGACCTGCTCCCACCCCTGCCTTTAGCCTGCTCCCCAGCCTCGGTTTCTCTCCATTGCCAAAGCACAATGGCTGTTATAATTAACGGATTATCTCAGTGCGACAGCTGTGGTCCTTTGAAAATTGGGTTGAATAACAAGATCCCGGCGTATGGTAATTTCTTTTCATCCCCTGCTCCCTCTTTCTCTCTCCCTCGCTTCAGCCTTGTTATGCATGCAAATGTTTCTTCCCCTTTCCCTCCTTCCCAAACACCTCCTCCTCCTCGGTGGCCCCCTCCTCTTCGGGATGGCAGTGGGGGACAGACTACGGTTCTGCTTCCTGGTGAGAGCCAGGTGGGAACTTCACCTCCAGGGCCCCTCCCATGCTCCTGGCACTGGGCAGATTGCCTGACACACGTGACTTCTGTCATCTCCTGGGCAGACCTAAGTCCCTACACCCCGGGATTCCTCCTACCTGCCAGGCAACTCCCGCTTTGGGCTACTTTGCAGGGACCTTCCCTGAAGTCCTGGTCCCCACCCTCTGATCTTCCTAAATCCACTTTCCCACTCCTACTGCCCAGCATCTCCACCCCTCCCAAAGCTTCTGTTAGCAGCTTGGTACCAACCACCATCTCCCTCCCACTGCCTTCTGGGCCCCTCCCTGGCATGTGAAACTCAACCTGTCCTCACCCATGACTGGACTCGCCTCCCACTACCCGCCCGCTCCCCGACCCCTGCTTCTCTCCCCTGTCCTTGAGCCAGCCAGGAGCATCCCCACGTGCCCACACCTGGATGGTCTTGGTGTATGTCCGCCCACTGCTCCTGTCCTGCTTCAGTCTCCTTCCTTGCCCCAAGTGAATTTCTCAATCTGCATGCTCAAGGGTCTCCCTGCCTCCACTCTTAGCGCCCCCTCCACCCAGCAGAGGAGGAGCATTCTAAAACATACATCAGAGCATGGTGCTCCCCTGCTCAAAAGCCTTCACCGGCTCCCTTACTGATCTGAGAAATTTCCAACAAGAATCATCTGAAGCCCAGCCTCTGGGGTCTTGCGGAGCTGGTTTCCTGCTTCCCTCTCCTGCCCTCCTGCTTCCCTCTCCTGCCCTCCTGCTTCCCTCCACCAATCAAAACAGTCTGGCTGGGGTCCCTCCTGTGGGTTCCCACGGCACCCTGGGCTTCTTCCATCACAACCAGAATGAAAACCGCTGCTCTGACTCCTGAGCTGAGTTCTCCGAGTAAAGGTCTGATTCTCCACTAAAGCCCAACAGCGGACACCCAGGAGGTTCTGAATAAACATGTATTGATGACTGAATGAAAGAGGCCTGCTGTCTCCCTTTATAGATAAGAAAACTCGAGTAATAACTTGCTCAAGATCACACTGTTTGTGCAAGACAAAACCAGGATTTGAACCCAGGTCTGTGATTCTAATGCCAGTCTTTCCCACTCCCTGGGGGTGGGGGGAGGGCTGTAGGGGTCAGCTTCTGCACAGATCTCAGGGGATTTGAACCTCCCTCCAGCCTCAGCTGGGTGATAAGATGGGGCTCCCTGCCCATACTGTCACTGCATTGACCTTGGACTCCAAGGGCCTCAGTCTGCTCATCTGTAAAGTGGGAAGGAGCCCTGCCTCACTCCCATCTCAGAGGATGTCTGTGGGGACAGAAGCTCAGATCTTGGAGAAAGCCAGCCCTGCTAACATCTGAGGGTTTGCCCACCCCCAACCTCCAAATCCAACTGCACTGCTCTTGGCAGGTACTTCTGTGAGCTTGGGGCTTCTGAGGATGGCTGGTGTCACACAGGACAAAAATGCACCCCCCTCAAAAAAAGTGAGAGCTAGTGGAAGAAGCATGGGAAAACTGAGGGTCAGATCATGACTTTGGGCAAAAACCTCCCTCTCTCAGCCTCAGTGTCTTCGTCTGTGAATGGGCCCAGTAATGCCCACTTTATGGGGTTGCCATGGGAACTGATGTGTAACGTGTCCAGCAGATGCAGGCACCACCATGGTTACAGGTTCTACAGGAACGTGACGGTCAAGTGTACGCAGGAGAGAGGGCAGGCGAAGGGGGCAGCACAAGGTGGGCCACTCTTACTGACTCTCGGTCCTCAGCAGCCCACAGAACAGAGCTCACACCCCACCATGAAGCCGTGGGTCCCCCCTCCCTCTCTAGCTTCACACCCCACCACATCCCTTCTCAACCTACAGAGTTACAGGGATTCCCATCTGCGTGTCCCCTGGGCCTTAGCTCAAGCTCTTCTTGACCCTGGGGTACCATTTCCACCTTCCCTACCCCCTTGCAGCCCAGGCTTCATGCCTCCTCTTCCAGGAAGCCTTCAGAGGTTTCTTCTCCACAGGAAGGGTGTGGGCCTCCCTACCGTGTCTTCCCCCAGGCCCTGATTCCACCCTCCTGGTCCCCTGGAAGGATCCTAGAGATTGTCTCACCCCACCCCACCCCACCCCTTGTTTTACAGATGGGGAAACTGAGGCACAGGCGAGGGACAGCAGCTCTCCAGGGATGTACTTGAACCCAAGTATCTGCTGCTACCAAACCTACAGGCAGCTTCTCTCCTGGAGCTGAGCTGTCCTTGCTCAGCCCTTGCTTGTCTTCTCCTCACCCCCCAGCCCAGAGCTACCTGAGGACGGGCCTCCATCTTCCTCTCTGCGCCCCCACCCCAGTGCCTAGCCTAAGGCCTGGCGCATAGTAGGCACTCAGTAAATGTCTGTTGAATTGAATTGCGCTCAGGGCGGCCAGTCGTCTCTGCTCTGTAAGAGAAGCATAGAGTTAGTGGAGCCGTTCCCATGGCGACGGGGATGGGAACCAAGCTGGTGGGGTGAGGGGGCAGCCTGCCCCAAGGACCCCGAGGGCCCTGGAAAGGAGAGGGTCTGGGAAGCTGGAACATTCAGACTTAGAGGAGTCCGAAATTCTGCTCCAACAGGCAGCACGGCCCTGACAAGTCGTACCGCCCCTGGGGCCTCAGTGGCCTCCTCTGGCCGTTGGATAGGACACTCCAGTCCCTAGGGGCTCTGAGGACGGCTTGTGATGAGGACCAGAAGAGATGTGAGGAGGGTACACAGTGACTCCCGCTCACACTGAGCCCTCAGTGCCTGGAACACCAAGTCAGGTGGGAATGATGGCCCATTCTACAGACGAGGAGACTGAGGCTCAGGGAGGCGGGGAGGCTTCTCCCCTGAGGCCGCACAGCCCGCATGCTTGATCCCATGCTGTACACACAGTCTCCCTGCAGAGAAGGGAGGAAAGCGAGGCATAATAAAAAAAACCCCAAAGACGCTGAAACCACCAAAAGGTGGCTGGAGCCCAGGCCCGGGCTGAAGAAAGAACTCCAGGCACAGGGCCCAGCATGAGCCCCATGGCTGTGAAGGTTCAAAGCCTTTCAGATCCAGAGGCTGCAAAGGCCTGGGCAGGCCCTGATGTTAATATAGATCAGCAGAGACTATAAATACTTGGCCAGGCCAGGTATTGCAGGGCCAAGCCCACGGAGCAGCCCAGCAGGGGCTCAAACCCTGGCCCCCTCCTCCTTGGGCCTCCGTTTCCCCATCTGGCAAGAGCAGGCTACAACACAACCATGATGGCTCAGGTTCTTTATCCAACAACCTAGAGTTCCCTGACCCAGCCAGGCCGGCAGGGGGGCCTCGAGGCCCAGGCTAGAGTCCCAGGAGGAATGAAAAAGGATGCAAGAGAGGCTGCCCTGGTCTACCTGGGACAACCAAGGGAGGGCTTGGCTGGGCCTCTGCTCCCTGGCCTGGAGCCCGGGAGAGCCAGGGCAAGGGGCCTAGGATGCCAGCCATTCACTCCTTCACTTTCTCATTCATTCCAACGGCCATTCTCTGAGGATCTCCTGCTGGGGGAGCCGAGGATTCGCTGTCAAAAGGCACAGCCTCAGGTAGATGCTCCAGTGAGGAAGACAGCAAGACAAACAAGCCCGGCAGGGTAGAGGCCGACCTCAGGCTCCGTGCCCCATCCCAGCCCGTGTCACCTGACACTAGATTCACACCTGCGTCTGCCTGGACCAGTACCTCGTCAAGGCCAAGGACAAGGAGGGCAGTCTCGCTCTTCTTGTAAACCCAGAGCCCAACCCGGCACCAGGAAGCACTCCATAAATATTCACAAAAGGACCGAAGAATGAATAAAATGTCATGGAGCTTAAAAGAAAGGGCGCCAATATACAAGGCCATGACATGGCGGGGGCGGGGGGGTGGGGAGCGGGAAGGAGCTCACACAATTAATACACAATTTGCCCACTTGGAGGATGGAGAAATGGAGACTGAAAGAGGCTAGGGGATGTGCCTAAGGACCTCAAAGCTACAAGCATGGCCCAGGACCCGCAGCTCCCCATATATAAGATAGGCTGGTGCATATAAACTCCAGGTACAGCTACTTCAAGCATCAGAGGGGTAAACATTTGCAGGGTCTGAGACTCCCCGAAACGCTAAGCACAGGTGAGGGTGCACTATCCCATCTTCTCTCCAAAGCTTCAAAACAGCTCTGGTTGGCAGACAGACCCTCATGCCACAGACAGAAAAACTGGGGCTCTGGGAGAGGGTGCAGGATTCCCCAACCCCAGGCCCTTCTTGGTCAATACCTCAGTGGGACTCTCCTGCTGACTGGCAGTTCCACCTCCGTCCCCTCCGAAATTCACCAGCAAGGGGTGCAGACCTGGGCCTGGGCCTGAATCTGCCTCTGCCGACTGGGTGACTCAGGCAGGGACCAGCCCTCTTTGAGCCTCAACTTTTCCACGAGCCATCTCCTCTGCCCCATGCAGCTGCTTCAAGGAGCAGAGGAAAGAGCATGCGTGCACGATCAGTCACTTCAGTCGTCTCTGACTCTTTGCGACCCTGTGGACTGTACCCTCCAGGCTCCTCTGTCCATGGGATTCTCCAGGCAAGAATACTGGAGTGGGTTGCCATGCCCTCCTCTAGGGGATCTTCCCAACCCAGGGATCGAACCCTCATCTCTTATATCTCCTGCATCAGAAAGCAGGTTGTTTACCACTAACGCCACCTGGGAAGCCACAGAGGAAAGATCAACCCCCTTACAAACTGTAAAGTGTTAGTGATATTGAGGGGAATTTAATCATTACTGTTATACTTTCCTTCCTCAACCACTCCTCTACCCTCCTTTCTAACAAGGCAATGACAGTTTTTATCAGATGCCCGCACTACGCCTGCTTCTGGTACTAAGGGGTTGTAATGAATTTCATCCCCAGAATCTTAGGAATCAGCTACTATTTTTATGCCCATTCTGCAGATGAGGACATGGAGGTTCAGAGAAGTGATGTGACTTTCTCAAGATCACACAGCAAGAAATGAGAGCACTTAGCCATGACCCTGTGTATCTGCTTTCAAGTATCTGTATATTCAGCCCTTTGGAGCCACTAGAGTCCTCCAGTTCATTAATGCCCACCTGTTCCCTGGTTTATCCAACTTCCCAGATGTATGCAATATTCATATTTCCATCAGCAGCAGCTCACGCACCCCTCTCTGAGGCCTTCGGGAGCCCCATTAATCATTCAGACACACCTGCATATTCATTAACTTACGAATTAATACAGGGCCCCTTATTACTTCGGGCCTGCTGCCTGCATTAAAGATACTTCGACTTCATTCATTATTAAACTCCTCTGATAAATGATCACATCCTTCCTTCACAGAGTGGGGCAGCGCCCCGGCCCCCAAGCTAGTAGGTCTGCACCAGCTGCTGTGTGACCTTGAGCCAGGCCCTCACCTTCTCTGGGCCTGCCGTATGTTTACCTGGTAAAATGAGGCAAAGGACAGTCTCCAAACACTGCCCGGGCTTGTCAAGATTGGCCCTGTCCCACCTTCTGCAGGCTCCTTCAACCCTTCCCTGCACTTACAAGTCTTCCTTGGGCTCACATGACCTTTTGTTCTCCACAAAACAGGACCCAGTTGTCCCTGTTGTTTTCCGGATCCTCTCCCACCAGTGGCCCCCATTCACACCTGGGCCTGAGCCTGGGCTTTGCAGCCATCATCATGTATTCTGAGCTAAGCTGGCTTGGCAGACCAGAACATTTCCCAGATTACAGAGGCCAACTGACTCCCGTAGCCAGTAAGGGTGGACTCCGGCTGCCACACAACAACAATGATGACAACAACAATAATCATAAGTGCGCCCAGCATTTCCTGAGCACATACCAGGCCCCAGGCCCTGGGCAAAGTCCTGCAGTGTCTCAGCCTTCTCAGAACCACGTCCACTTTACAGATGGGGAAACCAAGCCCAGTGAGGTCAAGGCCATTTCCCCATCTCACTTGGGATCCCCAGCTCATCACCATCACATGCTTTGGTTGGAGTTGGGACCCTCAGTCAGCATCCTGCCTTGGCTCCATCCTTTCCTGACTGGTTCCTCTGTACACCGACCCTACCTAATGGGGGGGGTGCAGGCAACACAGAATGGGCCCCCACTCCCTGACATATGCCCTAATCGATCCCCTGATGCCTGGCACAGAGCAGAGCCCGTGAACAAAGCGTGAGGACGCTGCCCTGCTGGTTGCACTGCCCTCCTGCTCCGCGCCTCGGGCGCCTCTGTGTGGGGCTGCCGGGCTGCCAACAGCAGAAGGGCCAGGCTGCTGCCTCATGCCGGTGCTGGGCCTGAGGCTTCACTCTCTGGCTGTGTGACTATGGGCCCATTACCAAACCTCTCTGTGCCTCGGCCGCATTATCTAAACCACACCTGACTCCACCCCCTGCCTCATCCCTCATCTCCAATCCATCCTGACACCTGCCCAGGCCACATACCTGAGTGTTCAAGTCACTGATGGCCCTTGCCTAGAAGGCAGCACTGGTTCCCAGCAATTCCAGGTGTCCCCTGGGTGCCTCCCCAAACCCTTAGCTCAGATGCCAGAGAGCCTCTCAAAACAGCCTGTTTATTGTGGACCCGCTGAGGACCCTCTCTTAAAGCCCTTCCAGAATCTTCTGTGGCTCCAGGCTGAAGCTGGAAGTCCTTCTGAAGGTCAAGGCCCTATGAGGCCTGGCCCAACCTCCCTCTCCAGCCCCCTCTCCTGCGTCTCCCCTCAAGGCAGCTCTCCCCTCTCCCATGGAGTCTCTCCTGGCTCTTGTCTGACCCCCTTGATGGCATCTGTCCCTCCCACGTCGCCCAGCCATTGAGCACAGGGTGTTCTCCACTGCAGCTCCAGCCCCCGGCACAGTCAGCCTGCCAGCTCTGTGGCCTGAACCAATGCCTCTGTCAAGTCCAGAGAGCAAGCCCATAGGGCTGCATCATGCCAACGAGGAACTCAGCAGACCCGGTGAAGGCCTTGCCACTCTTCATCGGCATGCAGACACAGCCCCCGCTTACACAGCCCCCTGTGACCTTGTCAACAGGGAGACAAGGTGAAGGTCATCAGACCTATTTCTCAAGTGAGAGGTTCAGAAAGAGAAAGTGGGCTCCCAGGTCACCCCTAGTCAGTGGCGGGGCTGGGGCCAAGCCTTACTGCCTGGGCTCCAGGCACCGAGCACTAACTACATGCCAGACCTCAGTCAGGTTTTTTTTTGTTTGTTTTTTTTCCCCCCACTCCCTCAGTGAGGTTTTACACTAACTCATTCAAGCCTCTCCATAGCCCTGGGAGATGGGCACAATTATTATACCCATTTGAGAGATAAAGAAACTGAGGCCCAGAGCAGTGAAGCCACTCATCCAAGGGCACACAGCAAGGAAGTGAAATAGCCTGGGACACCCCGAGTTGTAGCCGTGGAGCTAGTCTGTCCCCCCAGCTCTGCTCAAATCCCCCTAGGCCTCTGATGCCAGGGCTGCCCTTGGTGAGAAGCATCTCCACCGTGGCTCCCTCACCAGCCCCAGCTCCATGGCAGCAAGGACTTGAGCCACACCATTCCCTTTCAAGCCCCAGATTCATCATCTGGAAGAGTGTGACAGACACACCAGGGGCCCTTCACCAGCAGCGTATGATCCCCACGCCTAAGAGCCTATAACACACCAGGCCCTGGGCTGGCAAAACAGGTCTCTGGTCCACAGGAGATCACCAGGGGGTGAGGGACCCTGGGTGGAAAGGGGCAGGGGTCTCATTCACAGTTTGGGAGCAACAGGGTTCAGGTGCCTGCCTGTTGTCATCAAGAGTAACAGGAGGCCAGAAGAGAAGACGATGGTTAACTGAGGGGCTTGGCACCTCTGAAGACCTGCCGCCCAGGACCCAGGGGGACCGGGCATCCCCAGAAAGGACTGCACCCTGCCAACTAGACAGTCCATAGCTAATAAGCCCCTGCTGCGGGGCTGGACTAGGACTCCCGGCACAAGGCAGAGGAAACAAAGATGGGCAAGGAAGTCTCTGGCCAGGAGGGAATTCAGGCAAGAGGAGACTCAGCACACACGCCCTGGGATCTTGGCTGTTTAAGAAAACCCTCCTGCAGATTATTGGGTTGGCCAAAACATTCCCTCACCGAGGGTTAACCCTGAATGAACGTTTTGGCCAATCCATATTTTGTACAACATAGAAAGTGTTAGTTGCTCAGTCATGTCCAACTCTGTGACCCCACGGACTGTAGCCCACCAGGCTCCTCTGTCTATGTAATTCTCCAGGCAAGAATACTGGAGTGGGTTTGCCATTCCTTTTTCCAGGGGATTGTCCCGACCCAGGGATCAAACCCTGGTCTTCTGCATTATAGTCAGATGCTTTACCATCTGAGCCACCAGGAGGCGAACCAAGCTCTAATTTCTCTTAAGAGAGAATCTGAATTTTCATAGATTGGGGTTGCTAAAAGTGGGGTAACACCAGTGGATTTCTGGGTACTTTCTCACTGCACTCCCAGGGAGAGTGCTGAGGGTGGGGACCATGGACGGGTCCCCTCTCTGCCCTAGGCCCCAACTTGGGGGGCTGGCACACAAAAGGTGCTCAGTAATTCTGGCCAAACTGTTAGTGCATCATTTCCAGGGCCCTGTATCAAAACTACTGTGTGTGGGGAACCCCCCCAGGTCACCTCCCTCATCCACTTTCAGGCCCTCTGGGGTACTTGAGAGAAGGTCAGAGCTGGCAGCCCCCTCAGCATATCTGGGCTCCTGACATGTAACAGGTAAGGAAACTGAGTCCAGAGAGGGTGAGAGTCTTGCCCAAGACTGGCAGCCACATCCTTTCTCCTTCAGGCCCCCGCTTCCTGCCTCAGCTCCCCAAAGGCTGCTGTCCCTCTAGGCTCTGTCTCCACCCACCTATGTGTGCATCCCCCTCCAGGGTGACCTCGGGCACGCCTTTGGTCCCCCAGATCCTGAACTTTAGCTTGTCAGATATCTCCCCAGGTGCCCTGAAAGGCCCCAAGCTCAGCCCCAGGTCATCCTCTCGCCCAAGCCACTTCTGTGCACGTCTTCTCTTGGTCAAGGTCACCACCATCCTGCCTGCCTTCCCAGACCACAGATCCCACCATCACAAACTCCTCCTGCCCCTGCCGGAAAAGAATATTGAGACCAGCCGCCAACTTCATCCTCGAAACGTCTCCCCCATGTGTCCTCCGCTTCACACCTCACCAGGGCCTGCCGCCATCATCACTCGCCCCTTGCCCATCATGGCCCCGTTTTTCTCCAGCCCCTCCCTCATGGCGGCCAGGGGGAGTCTAGAACAGGGCAGCCCTGACCCTGTCTCTCTCCCTCAGAATCTTTCTGGGAGTTCCCTGCAGCCCCGAGGACAGGGGCCAAGTTCCTTCCTGGCATGTGAAGCTTCCATGAGGGGACTCCATACCACCTCCTGCCCCGGCCCCTGCTCACTTTCCTGGCCCAGCCCCCTGACTGACAAAGGCTCTTTCCTCTCCCTGCCACTTGCCACCAGCACTGTGAACCCCTACCAGCTTCAGCTCAGGCACCACCTCCTCCAGGAAGCCTGAGCTGAACCCTAACCCTGGCCTCACCATTCCACAGCATCCCCGGGCTCACAAGCTCCAAGTGGTGTCCCCCCGGACAGTCACCATTTCCCTTCCTGAGAGCCAAGGCAATACAGCGTGTCCCTTCAGTGCCATCAAGAGGCCTGGCACGGAGGAAGTACCTGGGGCATGCAGACTGAAAAAGCACAAGAATCACACGGCCCCCAGGCATGTCCTTCCCAGCTGGCCTCTGTCCCTATTCACCTGCCCCCCTCCCCACTCGCTGAGTGGACCTGTTTTTACTACTGATGACAACACGGCCTCCCAGCTCCTTATCATTATTATTATGACCACTCAGGCCTCAACCAGTGCTGTGGCTCCCGTGTTCACCATGGTCCCAGCCTGCTTGGGGCAGCATGGTCAGGCAGGGGCAGAGGAGCGGAGGAATGGAGAGAAGGTGGACAGAGCCCCTCCTGGGAGCCTCACCCGGGCCAGGGGGCTGACAAAACTGACCTTGAAGAAGACCCAGCAGCTCTTATCTGGGCACGCAGGGCCTCTGTTTACAGATGAGGAGACTGAGGCTCTGACCAAGGGCAAGCAGCTAATCTGGAGCCTCATGGCCGGTAAGGGTCAAGCCAGGGATTCGAACCTGCCCACCAGACTCCTGTCCACTCTCCTTGCACCAGATCTGGTAGCTCTCAAAGTCAAAGGAAGGGACTTGTTCACCCCGAGTCCAGGCATTCCAGGAGGCCTCAGGCACTGAGGAGAGAGCGCTAAGACTGGGGTCCTGCACACCCTCAGTTCAGATACTTACTCTGTACCTCTGTCAGCTGTGTGGCCTCAGAGAGGCTGAACAGCTTCTCTGAGCCGATTTCTCATCTGTCCCTGAGGATGGGAGGCTGCCCTGCAGGCCTGCCATGAGTGCTAAAGGAGACAGAAATGACCACAGACAATAACTACAGAGAATCTCCTAGGCTGGGCTACAGGTAGATTAACTCCCCTAAGTGGCCCCACAAGAGGCAAATTCTTACAATATCCCCATTTTACAGACAACAAAATGAAGGCACAAAGGATCTTCCCAAAGCCTTGGAGCTGGGCATGCAGCGCTGGGCAGAGAATGATCAGCACGGGATGGGTCCTCACTAATGATATTCCTTTCCAGCTCAGACCTTCCCTTTAATCCTTCAAAGCCATCCTGAATAGACTGGCCTCTCCCATCTCCACTGAAACCACCTGCTGGGTCCTCCTTCCACCTTCACAGAGTGAACCCTCTCACCCTCAGTGGCCCGGATCAAATACCACCCCTCCCCTGAGCCCTTCCTGAGCTCCACCACCCTCCGTCCTCTCCATTGCCACCTGCTAAAGTTCCCCGGATGGGTCCCACGGCCTGGCAAACAGACACGTAGAAGACCTGCCCCTGCCCAGCCCCTGCACAGCTGCCTGAAGAAACTTCTTGAAGCATAGGCAGGTTCATGGAGCGCCTCTCTGCTCGGAAGCCTCTGGTGCCTCCCAGGCCCTTATCCCCACAGTCAAGATCGGGCTTGGTCCCATCTCTGCAACTCTGCCCGCCGACACCCTTCCTGCAATGAGGCTACTATCCAGAGACACGGCAACCCACTCTGCACACAAATGCCTCCACACACACATGCCTGTGCACACACATGCCTACGCACACGTGCCTCCCATACACATGCCTGTGCACACATGCCTCCGCACACACATGCCTGCGCACACACATACCCACACACACACATGCCCGCACACACACATGCCTACACATGCATGCCTCCTACACGCATGTCTGCACATACACGCACACACATGCCTACACACATGCCTACACACGCCTACACATGCGTGCTTCCTACACACATGCCTGCACACACACATGCCTGTGCACACACACACCTACACACACGTGCCTGTGCACACATGCCTCCGCACACACATGCCCCCACACACATGCCTGCACACACACATGCCTCTGCATACACATGCCCGCACACACACTGCCTGCACACACACACACACACATGCCTGTGCACACGTGCCTCCCCCACACATATCTGCACATACACATGCCTGCATATACATGCCTCCGCCACAACCTGCCTGACTCCTCCTACCTGGGACTCTCCCTCGAGCCCCCTTCTACTACACCAGCCTCCCACTCCTCAGCCTAACCCCAGAAGAGCACCTTGGAGAACTCCCCTCCCCAACTCCTCAGCTCTTCCCACTCCTTCCGTCCTGATCCGCATCATCCGCAATACCATTTCTGAAAGCTGGTGGCAGGCTCTCTCTTGCTGGAAGGCTACACAATTTGGACTCCTCTGGCTTGCCTGGAGCTCACAGGCCCTGCAGAGACTCCTGCACACTCCTTGCCCACTGCAAAGTCCTCACAGAGGAGCTTCTTACCCTTCTCACCCAACACCTCTTGGCCTTTCCCCTTGAAATGGCCACAACCTGTCATGTCCCGCTCCTACCTCCTGCCTGCTACTCCTCAGACTCAAAGCCACCTCCCACAGGAAGCCCTCCAGCCCACCCAGGCAGCAGTCAGCCTCATCTGCCTTCCGCTTGGCTCTGAGATTCCTAATGGCAGGGACTGTTCTCATTCACCCCCCCAATTCCCCAGAATCCTGCACGATGCTCAGCCCACACCAGACGCTGGAGAACTGTCTGCCGAATAAACACGCTGCTTCCCTCTTGAGCTCCTGGAGGCAGAGGGAACAAGTTCCATTAGCCAACCGTGACCAATGTGAATCCACCCGCTTCTCCCCACCTCCGCCAGCCTCCAGTGGCTCACATGAACTACTGCTGTGGCCCTCACCTTCCTCCCCGCTGACACTCCCACCTGCCTGCCGACTCCCATCAGGCCTGAAGAACCTCCACAGCCCTCCCTGACTTCCTGGCTTCACCTCTCTCCTCACTCGTGTGCTCCAGCCCCAGGGAAGGCCACCTTACTCCTCTGGGTGAACGAAAGAATAAGAGTTTGCAGCTTCCTAACCCTCGACCCTTATTGCACCTGTTTTTTTGAGTGCAGCCTCTAAGACTCTGAAGGGCAGGACATGGCTTACTCTTCCCAAGATCCCCAATACCCAGCACAGAGCAGGAGTTCAAAAGTTTCCATGAACAAATAAATGAAGGACTTCCCTGGTGGTCCAGTGGCTAAGAATCCGCCTTGTGATTCAGGGACCTGGGTTTCAAGGGAACTAAGATCCCACATGCTCAGAAGCAACTAAATCCATGCACAGCAACTACTAAAGCCTGAAGCCCATGCACCCTGGAGCCCACGCGCCACAACTAGAGAGTCTGTGCAACACAACGAAGATCCCACGTGATACAACTAAGATCTGACACAGCCAAATGAACAAACTCTGGTTGTTTAATCGCTCAGTCGTGTCTGACTCTCTGCAACCCCAAGGACTGCAGCATTCCAGGGCTTCCCTGTCCATCACCAACTCCCAGAGCTTGCTCAAACTTATGTCCATCGTGTTGGTGATGCCATCAACCATCTGATCTTCTGTCACCCCCTTCTCCTCCTGCCCTCGATCTTTCCCAGCAACCAAAACAAATGAATGAGTGCTGGATTCAAATCCTGACGCTCCTGCCTGGGCCTGTTTCCTCATTGCAGTCCTTGACCTCCCTTCTCCAAGGCTGGGGTGAGGGGAGCACAAGGGATGTAGGGATCAAAAGGTGGAGATCAAATGACAGCCATGTCTGAAAGTGCTGTAAAACCACACATCACTACACGCCTGGAAGGGGCTTTTCATTCCAGAGCAGTGAAAACGAGGCTGAGGTTAAATATTTCACGGACTCATTCATTTAGTACCATTTCTCAAGCCCTGGGGCAGGAGCAGGGCCTCCCAGGGCTCTGGACACAGTGGTTCTGCCCTGAGGACATTCACAGCTCAAAGGCAGGAGTGCAGGAGACCAGGCATCTCAGGGAGAAAGTCAGGGAGCCATGGGGCTTCAAGACAAAGTGGCTGAGGCCCAGTAGGGGTTCCAGGAAGCCTCCTAGAAAGGGGGTCTGCCAGTTCTCACATCATCCAGCTCCACCGGAAACAAAGGGACCCAAAGAGCCAGGTTAACTAGGAATACGGGCAGGCCAGCCCCACAAGCCAACGTCATCTCAGATGAGCATGTGCTGCTGCTACTGTCCCCATTTCACAGCTGAGAAAAATTGAGGCCCAGGGAGATGAAACCACATGTCTCAGGCCCCCCAGCTCTTGGGCAGCCAAGCTGGTGGTCTCTGGGCCTCCTGCACCTTCTCAGGCCCTTGGAGAGACTACAAACCATGTTTAGAACATTCAACCTCTGAACCAAGGGCCACGTCACTCTGATGGCATCCAGGTCAGCTGCTTCTAGACACAGCAAGGACAGCCACAGCTGTTGGTGCCAGGCACACAGTGGGCCATCAGGAAACGGATCTGAAGAAACCCCAGAAAACAGCTACTTCCTGTGAGCTGAGGGGCAGGTGCCCTGGGGGACTTGTGAGCATCCAGGTACCACACTGGGCCCAGGGAGCCCTTCCTGAATGCATGCAAATGAATGGCATAAATTTCTACTTACTTAACTTCACAAATGCTAACAAGCTCATAAAAAATAAGTTATTCTTCCTCAGCTCCACAACACCCTGAGTTTGTTTAATTTTGTTTTTCCTCCTTCTCCCAGCCTCCTCTCCAACAGAAACGAAAAGCCATATCTTTGGGGGTTTCCCTGCCAAGTGGGTCTGCCCTTCCCCCTACCCCATTCTGCCCTCCAGATAGGAAACCAAAGTCCCGGGAATGGGCCCTGCTCCCTACCCCCACAGCTGTGTGATCTTGGGCTCTGACTTAACCTCTCTGGTTTCACTGGCTCAGTTACCAAGTAGGAAGCACGCTTGCACTCAGCTGGCCTCTGGGTCAGCGTGAGGATCAAACACGGTAATCCTAGTGAAGTGCTGAGTCTGCTGCAGGCACAGAGCAAGCCCTCAATAAATGTCAGACCTTATTATTATGTAAAAAAAAAGTTAAACAGCTCCCTTTCAGTTAATCCATCTGTAGGGTTTGCCTTCTGGGGCCAGCTGGCTGCCCATGGATCAGTTTTATTGGTGGGCTCAGAGCTGATGCAAATCTTGGTTTGATGCTATGAGGCAGAGCCTTTACCACAGGCCCCATCACACCCTACTGCCTTCCTCGGCCCAGATGCTCACTTTTTGTGACGAAGCCCCCATGGGTATCTGAGTTAGCTACCCCTAGTTTATGCTTCTCAAAAACTTTTCCAGTGGGTCATTGATCTCATCATTAGGCTCAACTCATAGATGAGGAAACAGGCCCACGGATGGGTAGCGACTACCCACAGTCCCTGAAGGAGGGGCTGTGGAACGGAGGAGAGTTCCCCCCAGTCCTGGCCCGTTTTCTCTCCAGAGCCCCTGCCTCACCATGCCAGCTTAAGAGCCACCTCCCTGATGGCCCTGGAAAAGCAAATGGCCTATTAGCCAGACGATGGCAAGCCTAGCAGAGCCCAGCACTGGGGCCTCCAAAAGATGGGGCCTGGGCATCAGAGCTGCCCTTTCCTCTCAGGTTCCCTCTACAACATCTACCTTGAGTGCACTTCCAGGAACGGCCCTGGCCAGACAGTGCACCTCGTTTGCCCACACTGGCCCCCTTCTGCTGGCACAGAATCTAAACAGCCATGGCCCCGGCCAGCTCCAATCAGTTATCACTAGCTCCAGCCCCGTGAGCTCCCATTTTGCAGAAGAGAGAACTGAGGCCCAGGCAGGAGAAGAACATTCCCTGTGGTTACAATGAGGGAGACTCAAGCCCTGGCTTTTGAAGATCTGGCTTGTCCCACCCTCCAGCCAGCATCAACTAGCAAGATCCAGAGAGCAGGGCCAGCCCCTGAGACGCCAGCTACAACTGCCACCACTGTCCCCTCCCCCTGCTGGCCTTGATTTTTCCATCTGCAGTGCGACGGGACACAGTGAGCCCGTCCTAGAGAGCAGAGAGGTAAGGCTGGGAGTCTCAACAACTCAACAGTGTGGCCGTAATCACCATCCTCAACTTCCCCAAGAAGAAGGTGGGACCACTGTTCCGTGTTCCTCACAACCCCTCTCACAGGGCACCCCCTGGCCCGCAGCCAGCAGAGGCACAGAAGCAACGAGTGGTTAGCACAGACTAAATATTAACACCACGCTGGGGGCTTTTCACACTCACTAGGTGGATGCTGTTATGCCCATTTTCCAGACAAGTGGAAGCACAGAGAAGCTAAGTAACTTGCTCGGGGTCACCCAGGAAGAGACAGTGCAGAGTGGACTGGTGGGCAGACCAACAGACAAAAGATGGAGAACACAACCCTGGCTGTTGGTGTCCAGTCAGCAAGATGCAGGCTTAGAGGATGCCAGGAAGGTCGGGATGGAGGGGGCAGAGCTGAGTCAGAACCTGCGGCCAGGGTAGGGGGCCCCAGAGCTGCTGCCAGCTGTAGCTCTGACAGCTCCCGACCCTGGACACCTGCTGCTGCAGTCCACATGCCCACTGCTAGTCTCAATGGTATCACCAGTTCAGGCCACTTTCATTTTTCCTTTCTTACCAGTCTCTCAAATCCATTCACGGGTACCCCTCCCCAGGTAGGTCAGGTCATAGCATGGTTCCCAGTGGTTCAGGACCTTGCCCAAGCTCCCACCAAGCCAAGAGTGTCCTAGTGGGGACGAGAACCCAGCTCTTCGATACACCTATCCTCTCTCCCTCCTCGATTCTCCAAGGGCACAAGGGCACCACCAGCTGCTGCTGGGGAAGAGGTGGGGCCAGGGCCTTGAGGGGTGGGGCCGAGAGATGCAGGGGCGGGGCCTAGGAGGTAGGGGCAGGCCGGAGAGAGAAGACTGGATCCCAGTTGCCTTGGCAACAGAACTAATTAATTCCAACTCTGGTTCCATCTGTGCCTTGGCTGGATGGGTGGTTTGGGCTCGCGGGTGTTTATTTTGAAGGAAGGGGAGAGAAGTGGGAGGAGCTGGGAGGCTGTGGTCTCGGGGGCTAGTGAGGGGCTGACACCCCCACAAGGCTCACATATAGCATCTCCACCCCTAACAGGAAGAGACAGGTTTGGGCCTCCAGAGAATCTCAGACCTCCTCCCAGGGAGGCAGCGCTCATCCTAGCCCAAACACTGCCTGGCTCAAAGGGCAGACAGCAGTGCCTGCTGAATGCGCACATGTGCAGACACACAGAGACACAGATGGGGGAGAACACAGGCTCCACAGCAAGAGACTTAGCTTTCCGAGTCTCAGCTTCCCCATCTGCAAAATGGGCAACACTGCTCCCTGCAAAGGGCTCTTAGAATTAGAAGGATGTCCCCAGTGCAGGGGAGGGAATGTTCTACTGAGGGTGATCCTGGTGATCAAACTGCCTGCACAGAACCCAGAAGGTAGCACTTCTGAGAAACTGCAATGAAGCCAGGAGACAAGATCACAGCATAGGAGAAGGAGGGGGAGCCCAGAGGCAGGAGCCCTGTGGCTGGGCCAAGTTCAGCAGGTCTCAGAAGCTAGGCTAAGGAACTTAGACTTAAGCCCCAGGACAACAGGCAACCAGTGACATGCTAGGGAGCCCAGGCCAACAGAAGAGTGCAGGATGAACTGGGCAAAATGAGAGCTGGCCTTTGAGGAGGCTGCTGCGATAATCTAGACTCATGATGGTGACTTGACGCAGATAAGGGTAGCAGGGAGGACAGGCAGTGGGATAATCAGAGTGCAGGACTTGGTGACCTGCAGGCTGGGAGGCCCGGGGTGAAGTTCAGAGATGACTTCCAGGTCCAGGTGGCTAGCTGAAGTGACTGGCTGAGTGATGGCAATGCCCACACTGGAACAGGGAACTTCAGAGAAGAAGCTAATGGGCCAGAAGGCAGGAGGAGAAAGGAAGAGCCTGCATCGGACAAGCTGAGTTCTTGGGGCCAGAGGGACACCCCAAAAGGCATGTTCAGTCAGCAGGTAGCCACACCCATTGCCGAACAGCCAGAGAAGGATGAGACCTGGGCATCCCCTGTACACGGCTGCTAAGAGGAACCAGGGAAGCAGAGGGATCGCCCAGAGACCAGGCAGGCAGGATCAGCCCTCAGGGGTGGACACAGTTGGGAGCCGACACTCATGCTCGGGAGTCTGCCACACGGCTGCACCAGGACCCAGACCAACCAGGTTCAAATCCCGGACCCTTCACCTCACCAGCTGTGAGAGCCTGGGCAAGTCATTTCACCTCTCTGAGCCTCAACTTTCCCTCCTGTAAAATGGAAATAAAAGTAATACCTACCCCATGGGATATTATGAGGAGGGCCATCCCCCTGGACCCTTAGGCTGCGCCCCAGAGACACAGGCTCTCCAGGAGCCAGCCCTTTCAGGGAGGGTAGAGGCCAGGACCTTTGCTGAGCATCTGCCAGGCCCACGGCACCTCACAGGGGTTTTAGACCACACACAAGGGCCGCAATCAAGGAGGAAGGGTCTGGGGTCAGACGGCACCTGGCTGAATCCTGGGCCCCTACTTACTAACTGGGACCAGGAGCGGCCCCTCACCTCCCCGGACTTTGGCTTTTGAGACTGTGAAGTGGGGTGATTAGGCTGTCTGCCACGGCTCCTGGGATCACTGTGAGCATGGAACGTGAAAACACGTAAAGCATTTGTCACCAGCCTGGCACCCAGAAAGCACTACATTAATCATCACTTAGTTGTCATCAGTACAGCTGTTGTTACCGCTTTCCCCCACAACCCAAGAAGGTAGATGGACTGGCCCCCATCTAACTGAGGAGACGGACACAGGCCTCACCCACCATAGTGTCCAGGACCTGGGCTGGCCACCATTTGGTCAGAGGATCCTCTCTCCCCCAGCCCAGGGCAGGGCCACATGAGACCTCCTGGGTATGAACCCTGCCCTGGCTGCTCCGAGCTGTGTGACCTTAGATTAGTCACCTCACCTCTCTGAGCCTTAGATTCTGAGCCTGAAGAAATGAGGGTCCCTTACCTGAACCATCATCTGAAGATTGAGCAAGGAAATACACAAAAGGCATCTAGCCGAGGGGATGTACACAGTAGGTGCTCAATAAAAGCAGCAGTTATGACTAATTTTTGGATGTGAGGACCTGAAGGAAGGAATGAATACAGAGGACCTCTGACAGAGGGGTCCCAGGTGTGATGCCCTCCCAGGGGGTTGCAGCCTGGGCACCTACCCACAGGCACACCTGCCCTGGCATTCCTCCACCAGGCCACCCCATTCGACCGTGCCCTCCATCCACACCGACCCCCACCCCTGCCACCCCTGCAGCGAGCACATAGCCACGCGTGCTCCCATCCAGCCCCGTGACCAACCCCGCAGTCCCTCCCCCTCCCCCGCTCTGCATCTGCTCAATTAGGGAAACTGGGGAGTGAAGAAAACAAAGACTTAATTTCTGAGCTAATCAGCCTGCCTCATACTAATTACCATCCTCCCGGGCATTAGGGCAGACTTCCCGGGGGAGGCAGGGGGAGTCTGGTCCCCAGGAATGATACCGCTTCCCTCAAACCTAAGACAGCTTCAGTGTTGGGGTGCGGGGACCAGAAGACTTGGGCAGGTGGGCCTTCAAGGTGGGGCTGGAAGAAGGGAACACAGAGAATTCACTGGGTTCACAGCAGGGAATGTACTTTGTGGGGGGGGTGTCACTTGGACAGATCACACCTTCCCAGGGCCCCCTTCCAGGACCCCTGCCCCTTCCTGGGACAGCCTCAGGCTCTGGGAGAGGCCCCAGAGCAGGTGCCTCAGTAGGTGTCCAGCCCACGGCCTTGGCAGAGAGATGGACAGATGGACACTTTAAAGCTAAAAAGCTAGAAAATTGAGCAATGATCAGCGTGAAGCTTTTGAATCATGGCATAGAGTATGTGTGCATTTTGGAGTGTGTGTGTGTGTGTGTGTGTGTGTGTTACATCTGTTTACAAATGCACAGAGGGCTCAAGATGGGAGCCAGGAGGCCTGGCTGTAGTTTCCGGCTTGGCCCTGGGCAATTCTCCACTCCCCGCCCCCCTGCTGAAATTCAGACTCTCTGAGGAGACAATGCTGGAGGGATCACTCCTAAGGTCACTTATTCCTCACCCATTGTTTACTGAGCATCTACTGCGTATGCACCAGGCTCTGTGCTCGGGAGACAGGCTCAGCTGTGACAAGGTCCTGTGCTTAGGGCTCCTGCTGTGGTGGACAAGCCAGGGAGTCAGATGTAAGCAGAGGCACAGAGCGGAGACTGGAGAAAAATCCCCTGCAGGGCATAGACCCTGCAGAATGAGAACCAGTGTGGCCAGAACAGGGCTACTGTGGGAAGGGTTGCTGCTGCATTCCTGCTCAGCAATGACTTCAGATAATCTGAACTGTCTGTGGGCCCCAGTACAAATCCCTTCTCTGTTCCGGGCCTCAGTTTTCCATTTGCAACAACGAGGGAGCAGGACCAGAGGGTCTCCAGGGTTCACCCCAGCCCTCACAGGAGAGGATGCGCCATTGTTTCTCCACAGTGGGTGTGTCTGTGTGTGTCCCAGGTGGGAGGTGGCCCCAGTGATGAGAGGGACGGGCAGTACATCCCCTCAGACCCATCCTCTCCTAATCACAGGCTCCCAAGGGCACACACTCTCCTCTCCTGGCACAGGGCACCCCTTAAGCTGCCTCCCTCTCACCCTGTAACGGGGCTATCACAGCTGCCACCACATGCTGAGTACCCCCCACAGCGCATTGCATCAAATTCTCATAACAGCCCTGCCAAGTAGATACTGTTACCCTGTTTTACATATGGGGAAACTGAGGCTCGGCTAGGGCAAGTGCCTTACTCAGTAAATGATACACTAGACACTCAAATCTGGCCTGATCCCAAGCTGCCACAACTACGGGATGCCAAGACCACCTTCCTGGACCACTGTCAATGCTCAGACCAGGGGACCAGGCTGGCCTAGGAGTCAGTTCAAGCACTACCCTCTACAGACTACTATGGCATGCAACACAGCAAAGCAGCTGGGACAGCCCCGGAAGCCGGATGGCCCAGGCTCAAATCCCAGTCGCACCACTGACTCCCTGTGTGACCATGGGCAGAAGTCTTAACCTCTTGGGGCCTTGATTTCCCCATCTGTAAAATGGGGATAATGGTATTTTGCTGGATTGTTGTGAGTTTTTATTTCTATAAAGTTCTTCAAACAGTGCCCGCACAAGGTAAATGTGTGTGCGCAGTCACTCAGTCCTGTCCGACTCTGCGGTCCCATGGACTGTAGCCCACCAAGCTCCTCTGTCCATGACATTTCCCAGGCAAGAATACTGGGGAGGGTTGCCATTTCCTCCTCCAAGGGATCTCCCCAACCCAGGGATCAAACCCGCATCTCTTCTGTCTCCTGCATAAGAACCTGCAAACGGGTTCTTTACCACTAGTGCTACCTGGGAAGCTCCAAATGTTATATGGATGTTGTTAAATAGAAGGAATACATGACTCGCTTTGATTCCATGGGCAGCCTGAGGATTGGGGCCCACTGAGGGTTGGGGTAGAGCTGACACTCAAACCCTGGGCCCAGCTCTCTCCTGACAGCACTGAGGTGTCTCCAACTTAGGCAAGAGAACAAAGAAGTTCTGGGACTGACCAGACTCAGGCCCCTGGGGATGAGAGTGCAGCTTGGGGGCCAAGCTTCTGGACCCTGTCCCCACCTCCCGAATCCCCGCTTCTGGGGGCTGGAATTCACCCACCTGCCCCTGCCCCAGCTCCCAAAGGCTTCAGGGACTCTTGTGGCTACTCAGGGAATCTGCCCAGCCAGGTCATAAAGCAACTGCTCTTGGTCTGGGGACCCAGCAGGTGGGGATGGCAAGGGATAGCTTGGCCCCCAGCACTGCTACAGCCATCTTGATCCGGGCATCCTGCTCTGGGGACAGCCGGGGACTTCCTAGCTTGGGACCCCCACACCCCACTGCTCCCCAGGCTCCGGTGGGCCCCGCAGGAAGGAAACCCATTCAGAATGGGGGTCCTGCCTAAAACCCTCAGTCCACAGTGGAGCACAGCCGGCCATACTCAGCCCTGGCAGCAGACCCCCACAAACGAGGGCACAGGGAAGCCGGCTGTCACAGGGCAGCTAGCTGGGTGAGAGAGGTGAGGATTTGAAGTCATGCATTATTAGTGAAAGTGGAAAAACTGTAATTGACACAGTCACCCATAGCATGGACAGCCATGTGAGGGGACCCCAGGTCAAGGTGGATCGGGATGGGTCCCGCTGTGCCCGAGGGGAGATGCCTGGAGCGCGCAGTCACGGCCCCCTGAGTAGAGATGGCAAGTTGAACCCCATGGGCAAAAGGCTGGTGTTCAAGTGTCTGTAGGTGCCCGGAAACATGGCAAGGCCGCCAGTGATGCGGGGGCAGCAGCTGTCCCAGAGCACGTGCCAGGCCCCTAGTTAGAAAGAGGGTGCACACACTCCAACACACTGCAAACACATGAAACCACTCCGGGCGTGTGTGCTCACACCCACGCACACCCGGCTCTAGTCCATCCATCTCCCTCAGGTGGCTGAGGGAAGGATACGAAGGCTGCCCCAAACAGACAGGGAGGGTCAGGCTGTTGGGGGTTGGTACAGGCCAGAGGGTGGGCAGATGCTGAAGAGCAGACAGAGGCCAAGCTAAGAAAGTTCAACCCAGGCCCTGGGTGACCCTGTTCCACCTGCAGTCATTTCAGCCTGGCCCAGAGGTGCCATAGAAAATGAAAGTGCCCAAGCTAGAAGTTGCCAGACCATGTTCTACCTTCAAGCCCAGCCACTCAGGGCAGGGTGACCCTGGGCCAGTACCTCTGTGGTCATCAGCCTGTCCGTGGGTGCAGGTGTTCCTACAGATGCTCTAGATGGAAACCTCCAGACTTCTAGGGTCCTGATTTCCCATCAAATCCCACCTCCCAACTGTCCCCAGGGTCCTCAGCATCTGCAGCTGCCTTGGAGACTCAGATTGTCTCCAAGGACAGCTCCCACCTCAAGCTCCCTCCCGAGTCCAGGACAGAATTTCTGGGTCAGTTGCCATCTCAACTAAGATGGGAATTCCATTTCCAAAGCCCCTCACCTGCCAGCAACCTCAGCACCAAATCAGTAAGCGGAAGAGGAGAAGGAGGATGGGAAGCAGTAGGTATCAACAGCGTTGGCATAGGACTGGATGGGTACCGCCTTTTAATCCTCATAAAAGCCTTTGATCCCATTTTACAGATGAAGACACAAAGGTTCAGAAAATGATCCACCCAGAGCCAGGCAGCCAGCAAGCGGATGAATGAGCTGCGATGGAACCCACGCTGCCTACTCCAAAACTCATTATCTCTTTCCACTGCATCTTGCTCAGCAGGCACTGGGGAGAGTGGGAGGAGCCCCAGTGGCAGACACCCCCACATTTCCTGCCCTGGCATCCCAGGCTTTGGGATTCCACAAGCCACCGCCTGTCCTCAATAGCCTGAAAGGTGGTGGCTGGAATGGCTGTGAAGCCCTTGCCTGCCTGCTCCCAGGAAACCCAAGAAGCAGAGTTAGCATTTATTGAGTATCACTGTATGCCAGGCACAGGGCTAAGCACTTTATAGCATCAGCCTTATGAGGTGGTTACTATATTTATTTCCATTCTGTATGTGAGAATACTGAGGCACTTATGGGTAGAATTGGGGGGAGACCCAAAATTTGAACCCACATGCTTGACCACTGTGTCACCCCCTTTTACAGCACCAGGAGTTTCTCTGTTCTGACCTGCTGGCCCTAAGCCAGAACCCCAGAGTGTCTGGCAAATGCAAGAAAGGCCTTGCTCCCCCAGGCTCTGCTGAGCTCCAGGGCCCCTGAGCCACCATGGCCTGGGGTACCTGCTCAGCTCTGCCAACCCCTTTCTGTAATCTGTCTCCTACTAGGATGCTCAGGGTCCTTGGCTGGCCCCAACTCTACCCTGGAGGTCCAGAAAGAGGGAGGGACCAGGCAGAGTCACACAGTAAGTCAGAGGCAGGAAGGAGCCCTGTCTCCACCTAAGTGCTCAGCCTAGACTCTGCCCTCCCTCTTATGCCTGTAAAGATCGAAGCCGGGTTAGCGGAGCTGTGACCACGGGTGGAGGCAGAGGGTGGGGGAATGGGCTTTTGGCAGCTTCTGGAACTCTTCACGCAACTCCCAACAGCCCTGTGGGCCTACTCTGTGCTCCTCCCTCCAGCCCCATTTCATTCCATCCCCTCCAGGAGCCTGGCAGTGTCCCCATTTCACAGACAAGCAAACTGAGACTCAGGCACACATGACCACTCAGAATCAGGACCTAACCCACCAGGCCTTGCTTCCAACCACAAAACAGGCCCTCTTGTAGGCCCCGCCTTGAATCCAACCCCTTCTCAATCCTCAGGGACCACCTCTTCCAGGAAGTCTTCCCAGAATTCAGGGAGACTCTACTCAGTTGGACCATCCTCTCTTCCTGCACTCAGAAAGCAGATGGTTCCAGAAAACACCCACAATGCTTCCACCCTCAGACTGGGTCTCCTGGGAGTTAGGGCTGTGTCTCCCTCAGACAAGGATCCTGGTGGCTTGGCCTCTCCCCACCTCCCCTAAGACCTGAGGCTCCCAGAGGACAGGGCCACCACACTCTCTTTCCCTTAGACTAGGAGTCCTGAGAGTGGGACTCCCACCCCGTCCTCCTGCACCTCCATTCACAGAGCCCCCCGCCCAAGGCTCTGCCCCAAGCAGGACTTCAGACCACGCCCACGCCCCCTCCTCTCACTCCCTCCTGGCACTCATTCAGGCCTGGCCCGTACCAGGCAGGCTACCCCCTCCCCTGTCTTGTCCATGAATCCCACCTCTGTTGGGTACCACAGACCCCCCTTTCTCCTCCCCAAACAAATGGGGTCTTGAGTGAGACACTGGGATAACCACACACAAGGCTAGATCTATTCTCGGGGTAAGTGAGGCTGCCAGCACTCAGTGCGGGGGAGTTGGGTTGGTGGGAGCGGTCTGCCCATCCACAACCCCTTGAGGTCCAGCCTCTGAAATCAGAGCCACTCTAAGCTCCCATCCTGGAGGGCTGAGACCAACAGCCCTCCCCAGGGAACCCCAGAGCAGACCCACCCCAGACACTTTCATCACTCTCTCCCCTCCTCCAAAGCAGAAGAGACAGAAGTCTCTGAACCTAGGTTCAAATCCCCGCTCTTGTCCTGTGGACGACTTCCCCAAGCCTGAGTCTGGGCATTTGGAAAATGGGTATAACAAACCTGCTTGGCAGGTGCTGCTGCGACTGTGAAAGGGGATACATACAGGAATGGCCCTGGCGCATAGTAGGTGCTCAATTAAAACCTATCTCTTCTCTCTCTTTTTCTAAGGGCAGTAGGTGTGGAGTGGGACTAGAGAGACCAGGCTGCTAGGGTAGAAAATGGCCTGTCCCAGGCACAGAAAAAGTCCCCTGTTCAGAACTAAAAACCTCAAACCCCTCAAGGGCTGACAGTGGGGCCTCTGGGGACTGGGGTGATTCAGCAGATGCTGTTTTCCCACCCTGAGGAGGGGACCATGGAGGCAAGTCTGCAAACCAAAGCTGAAAGCCCACTGCCTCCCAGAAGCCAGCTGAGATCAGCCAAGATAGTATCCCCATTTTATGGACAAGTAAACTGAGACACAGAGTGATTAATTTGCCTAAGGCCACATAGCTAGCAGGCAGCTGAACTGATCTCTTTTGACAATTATGACTGCTACCAAAATCTTTTCCTTCCAGCAGGAGTCTTCCCTACTTAAAGGCCTTTCTGTGATTCTGCCTCTGTGTTCAGAGTAAAGTCTAAACTCTATAGCGTAAAATGCAAAGCTCCCCACAGCAAGGAGGTGTGGTAGGCAGGAAAAGGACTTGATCCAGAATCAGCCCAATCTGGGGTCAAGTGCCAGGTCTGCTACCTACTTCCGGTTGCGTGTCCATGGGCAACTACCAACCTTCCCTAGAGCCACTTTCCTGTGTAAAATGGGACTGATGAGATGACCCTCCAGGTAGCCGGCATGCTACCCATCCATGCTGCCATCAAGTATTTATTGAACATCTACTATGTGCCAGGCCCCATTCAAGGCCCTAAGGACAGAGCAGGGAACAAGACAGAAAAAGCTCCTACCTTCATGGAGCTGATACTCTACGACAGTAGGAGGGTAGATAACAAGTGCTCAGCAGCTCAGTCACATCAGACTCTATGACCCTTTGGACTGCCAGGATTCTCTATCCATGGGAGTTTTCAAGCAAGAATACTGCCTTCCTTCAGGGGTTCTTCCAGACCCAGGGATTGAACTCACATCTCCTGCGTCTCCTGTACTGCAGGAGGATTCTTTTACTGCTGAGCCATTGGAGAAGCCCCATGGATAATAAACAAATAAGCAAAATAGCATAGGCTGCATTAGGGGTTATAAGGAAACAGAAAGAAAGAACCAGAACAATGAACAGAGTGGTAGGGGGTGGGGGAAGCTCCCTGAGGAGTTGACAATGAGTCAGAACAGGAGACGGCCATACCACAAGCCTGAGGAGCAGCAGTGGGCATAGAAGGAACAGTCACTCCTGTAGAAGGAACAGCAAGTGCAAAGGCCAGGGAATTCAATGAGACCCGGAGCATGTGGGAAAATGCCTGGCACGTAGCAGAACATCGGTAGAGAGCAGGTGTCAGTATTACTGCTATGAACCCCTTAAGCTTCTTGAACCTTGCTTTCTTTCTGCTTCTGGAAAATGAGATGCCGTGCGGATTCAAGGGACTCCTAGATCTCTTCCACATATCTGAACTCATTTAACAGAACACTTGTTCCATTATTATTCCTCCTATCTTGCAGGTGGGGAAACTGAGGCTCCCGAGATCCCACAGCCCATAAACGGCAATATTAGGACATGAATCTGGGTCTTGTAATCCTCAACTCTTGCCCCTGCCAGTCTTCTGTGGTCTCACTGCACTTAGAGCAGTCGGTTCCTCCTCTACCCCATCTGAAGACAGCTCTGATTATTACAAAGCCTCTTGGGACTAACAGAGGTCTGTACCTGGTTGGGCCCACTTCTGTCATTTGGGGCCACCCAGGACCATCCCTCCCCTCTTACCCAACTCAGTCTGAAAGGTGAAGAAGGCTGACAGGTTCTAGAAAGAGGAGCTGCCACTCCAGGAAACACCCCCCTGTAGGTTTTAACTTCATTCCCCTGCCTCACATCGTCAAGGTGATCTAGCAATTCTCACTATGCCCATTACACAGATGAAGAAACTGAGGCCCAGAAAGGCAGAGAAAAGTTGCTAGGCCCACCCACCGAGACAGTGGCAGAGGCAGGATCTGAACTCAGATCTCTGGCACTGGAAAGAGATCCTGCTGGTCACTTCCCAGACCCCTCAGATGTCCCTCTTTGTATATCCTTTTCGGTCCCTTGCCTGGCTTGTCCTCTGGTGGTGCCAAGAGGTTAACAGGACAGCCTTCCCCTGATACTTCCAGGGTACCACCAGCCAGGGGTGGCTGAGCTGGCTCAGAACCCTGGGCCCTGGGGAGGAAGCCAAGGGGCTGCGGTACCCCAGCACAGCTAGGGGTACAAGGCCCACAAGACTAAAGTGCACGCCCAGGCCCCTGGAGCGAGCAGGCAAGGAGCACCTCACAGGGAGCATCAGACAGGGAGTCAGCCTGGAGCACCAGACAGGGAGTCAGCTTCCATCCTGACTTGACAACCAGGCCCTGCCTCCTGCTTCCTTGATGTCAGGTCAGCAGCTCCGCTGCTCAACGAGCACAGAGAAGGACAAAATGAGGTAGATCTCTGGTGAGAAGTCACCCTGTCCACCCCAGGCAAGTAAGAAAACCATTTTAAAGTCATTCTTTTTAAAGGAATTACGATAATGGTGGTAGCTACTACTTCCTGAGAGTCTGCTGCATGCCAGGAACCAGGGCATCCCAGAAGTTATCTCAGGTGACAGCAACCCTGAGAGGCAGAAGCATCATCTCCATCTTACAGAAGGGGAAACTGAGGCACAGACTCAAACAGCCGTAAGCAACAGAGTCAGGATTTAAACTCTGTGCTCTTCCGTGTTGCCTCTTAGTGACATTAAAATGGAATGTGTGCTTCTGGAGAATATCTGGGGACTGAGACAACTCTGAATAGGGTGGGGAGGCTCTGGAGGAAGGAGTTAGGCCTGAAAAGTTGGACCTTTGGGGAGGCAGGCAGCCAGGATCAAACCCCAGCTTCAGGGCATCTGTGCTGTGTGACCTTGGGCGAGTCTCTTCCCCTCTCTGATACCTCAAAGGCAAGCATCAGCGCTGGCCTTCCCAGAGCTCAGCAAACACGAAGGATAGGGACAAAGTCATCTGGGGACAAGGAGGGAGGACGTGTCCAGATGAAGGATGAGTGAGGCCCTGAAGAGGGAGAGGGCTCAAGGAGCAGAGGCAGGAGCACTTGGCCACGAAGTGCGCAGGAGGCCTGGGCAAGAGGAGGCCATGGGAGAAGGGATGCCAGGGGTGTAGCAGGGGCCCCAGTCTGGTCTGGACAGGGCAGGGTGAGCAATGGGAGCGGAGAGCACAGCTCAGACTCACCCAGTGTGCCTCACTGCCCCCACCAAAGAACCCTCCTTCAGCCTGTGCCAGCAACACCAAGACCAAAGCAGCAGCCCCTCCCCCACTGTCCCCTCCTCTGGTCCTCCATGGAGCACCCACCACCCCTACTCCCTCCCTCCACAAGCCCCCTCCAGAGCACCCAACACCAGCCCTCCCCTGGGGAACCCCAACACCTTGCCCAGCCACAGCCCCTCCACATGGGGACCACCGCATCTTAGAGACAACATCTCCCTCTCCTTAGCAACCACCAACACCAGGCCCAGCCAGCCAGCCTCCTCCCTCTGTCTCCTCTCTCCATGGAGACCACAATGCCACAGAGGCAGCTCCCTTGCCACGGCAACCACCGTCACTCAGCGCCCCGCCTGGACAACAACTCCCTCCACGTGGCCACCAGCAGCAGAGCCACAGTGACAGTGACAGCCTTGGCCTCTCCTCTCCGGGCCGCCACCAGCCCCAGCTGGGACAGCTCCTGCCGGCTGCCCTGCCTGTGGCCTCCTAGTGTCAGACTGCCTGCCTCCTTCCAAGTTCAATGACACTGGATGCGGCCTAGTTCTGATGCTGCCGGTGCTTCTCTGCTCCCAGCTCACTCCCATTCCCTCAGGCCACCCCACATGAAAAGGCCCCCACCTGAGGCAGAAGAGGCCATGCTCTCCCAGGCCATCCCCTGGAAACCAGTCCTTCCACCCCCAGCTGGGCCACAGATGCCCCCGGGGCTCTGGGGCTCAGGCAGGCCCAGTTCAGGCTCTCAGCTGGGCTACAGGGCAGGAGTGGGGTCTCTGAGCCAGCAGGGGCTTCCTCCCCGCCCTTCCCCAGTGGACTGCCCCAGCCCCTCAAAGGCCTGCGTTCTGCCAGCTGCCTCGCAGGCCCTGTGGAAGGGAAGCTGGGGAGGAGCAGAGTGGGGGGTGCCTGCAGCTGGGGGCAGGGGCGAGGGAATAGGAGGCAGAGGCCAGGCTACATCACGGGTTTTCAAGGCCAGGTCATGTGAGCCGTGATCACACACAGCCACACACTCACACACCGTGAGAAGGACCCTGTCCTTACCAGATCTCTGCAGGCGGAAGGAGCCCCTCTGACCAGCGAAGCTCTGTCTCTGGCCTGGTCTCAGGCAGGTCCCCACGGTAACAGCAGCGGCAGAGGCAGCAGTGGGGTCTCAGGTGCGGCGGCAGCTCCTCACCCAAGTACTCTCCTTCTGTGAGGAGGAGGAGGAGGAGGCAAGGGGAGAAAGGGGAGGGAGGGAGAGGAGGGGGGGGGACAGCAGGAGGGAGGGAGGAGGGAAAAATGCTGAAGTCTTGAAGGGTACACTCACTTCTTTCTTAGGTTTCCCATGGCAACCGAATATACCACAAATGAATATCAGTGTGAGAAGAGGGAGGGAAGGAGTGGAAGGAGATGGAGGCAGAGATGGAGAGAGATGGAGGCAGAGAGATGGGGCGATGAGAGCAAAGAGATGGAGACAGAAAGATGAGGGGGCAGAGACAGGGAGGGGAAGGGGCTCGAGACCCAGACGGAGGGATGGGGACTCCCCACCCTACCCCACAAGGTGCAGGAGTGAGAGGAGGGGAGGGGCGGGGGCCACAAGACTTCTTCCAATCTCTCCATGGCCCCTGGGCAGGAGGTGCAAACAACAGATGGAGAGATTTTCTGGGAGCTGAAGGGCCCCCATTCCCACCCACCTCATCCCTTCCCATGTCCTTCACTCCTGGCTGGGCCCACAGCCTGGAGGGTCCTCCCAAGTCATGGTCCCAGCCTCACACCTCACTCCCCGTCACAGACACACACCCAAGTGGGGATGGCCACACACACCCCGCACTGACCTGATGGCCGGTACCCACGCACACCCCTCCAACCACGCCACCCTCTTCTTAGTCACCTCAACACTGACTGGGCCCGCCCCCTTCTACAGCTGGGCCTCTTCCTCTCTACTGTAGGGAAGAAGCACCCCTCCCCTACCCCCAGCACATCTCTTGTTCGGAGCTTTGCGAGGACCGGCCCCCACCCGTGGCCCCCACCTGTGCTCTGCCGGCTGTAGTGTCTCTGCCCCACTGCTCAGACACCCTTAGAGCAGCGTACCTGCCTGACCTCCACCTGCAGAGACTCACAAACCCCCTGGCAGACATGCCGAATCTGCCCTCCATCTGCGCGCACACGTGCACATGCATACAACTCATCCCGTCCCGCGGAGGCCCCTCTCTGCCTGGCCCCACACCTCATCAGCCCAGATGGTACTCCAGGCCCTCCCCCGCAGGCAGGGGCTCACACCTCGGCCCCCTCGACACGGCCATTCACAAACATATTGTAGACCCACCGCGTGCTGACAGCCAGCGGCAGCAATGAAACAGAAACACACACTCAGCCAACCCCCCCCACCCCCACCGTCCCCGCGATGCCTCAAATCCACCAGTCCCAGCTGGAGCGGATAAGGAAGCAGCCAGCTAGCTCCAGCTCCAGGTCCGGAGGGACACTCTCCCCAAGCCACCGGGCTCACACTTGCCCCTGCACCCAGTGGCCAACAGGGATGGGACGCACCCTGCAAGGATGGGCTACACACTACAACCTCGCACACACACCAGCACCCATGGGTCACACCCAGACAGCAACCAACCCCCCAGAATTTCACTCTCCCGCAGACACACGTGTACACACAGACCCTGAGGTACTGGACCCAGCTGCCCACAGAACACAGACACGGGGGCGTCTGCCCTAACTTGGCGACTGGCACATGTGTCAACACACCTGAGTCCCTGCCAGACACAGGTCAACACACCCACAGAAACACACCGGCCCCTGCTCACTGCGGACCATACCCCATACACACCCAAACGAACAAGCCTACAGGGGCCCCTGTAGGCACACACAGGCCAACACAGACGTGCATCCCCAAGTTGCTCACACTGGGGGGCCACTCTGCACACGCGTGAACACGCCTGCATCCCCGCCCATCTTTCCCAGCGCAGTTCACGGAGGCGCACCCCAGCCGGCCCACACCCACCTGACCCACACACCCCATCGAAAACACGGGGCCTCGGCGGGTCCTCCTCGGCCCCCTTTCCGTGGGCGCGGGCCGGTTTACGATCGCGCGCACCGCGCCGAGCCCAGAGGCCGTGAAATTGGCTTCGTGCGCCCGGAGATGCGGCTGCAAATTCTAAACACAGGAAAGTAAGGCAGAAACCTGGCCAACGCGGCCGGGCCGGCGGCGCGGGGCTGGGGCTCCGCAGAGGGACGGGCGGCCGGGATGGGACCCCGCGGGGTCCCGGCTGCCGCACTGGGCGGAGGCCGTGTGGGCTTTCCTCTCCCCGCCGTCCTCCTCCCCCGCTCCGTCCTCCTCCCCGCCCCTCCGGCTGCTCCGGCTCCGGCCCCGCCGCCGCGCACGTGCCCAGGAGGGGGCCTGGGTACACCGCGTGGGCCAGCCTGGGGACTCGCCCTCTGGGCGGAGACACCCCACCTCCCGCCAGACCCCGGACCTGCCTCGGCCAGAGTGCCCACCGGATGAACCGCCTCGGGCCGCCGCTACGCGACTCTGCGTCGCCGCCTCCTCCGGGACGCCTTCCCGGCTCTCCGCCCTCCTCCTCCCGGCAGCTCCGCTCCGCACTCCACCCCTGCCTCTGGCCTCTGCTCACAGGCACAGCCGCAGGCTCAGCTCCACCCGCGTCCTCTCACCAAAGGCGGGGAGACGGGAGGGCATCGCTCCTTCCTAGATGCTGGGGCAGGCCCGCTCCAGCCTCACTTCCTCCCCACCCCACCACACTTCAGGCCTTTACCAGCAGTGAGGCCGCGAAGCGTGACCCACACTCTGCCTCCATCTCTCTGTGCAACAGCGAGGATGTAGAGGGTCGTTCTGAGGGTTTGATGAAGGACTCCTTGAGCAGGCTTACAACAGCAGTCGGTGAACACGAAGGTTATTAGTCAGTGTTAGTCAGTATGGGCCTAGATCTTAATGTTGTGTCACCCAAGAGAGGGCGCCTAGCTCCTCTGTGTTCAGGCCCACTTTGTAAATCAGATATGGCTTTGGTGCCTACCAGGTTGCACTGGAGAGTTGGGAAGATCCCCTGGAATAGGCAGCAGCCTCCTCAGCTGCCATCCACTCCGCAAACAGCGTGAATTCATCTTCCGGAAATGCACTAAAAATGCAGGTTCCTGGGCTCCCCATCGACCCTACTCTCTGCCAGCAGGGCCTGAGGATCTGCATCTAAATCAGTACCCACAGACTCTGATCCTCTCTGACAGAAAGGATAATGCTGGATTTCTTAGCTCTGATTTTAGGGTTATTTAGGTTGTTGTGTGGTTGATCCCCAAACTTCATGTCCAGACTCATTGTCCCAAATTCCACTCCGGGCTTTCCTACCTCCAGACCTCAGCTCACATGGTCTCCACCTGGCATGCCCCCACCCTAGAGGCCAGCTGGACCTCTTCCACAATCCTCCAGCCAAAATTAAACAAGATAATAGACAGTGTTTTGCCCTGAGCCTGGCTTGTAGCGGGCATGCAATCCTGGGGACTCTGCAGTGCCCAAAGCGGAAGCCATCCCCTCTCCGGCTCTGCTTCCAAGGCCGGCTCAGCACCAGTCCCTGGTCTGCCAGGTCACAGACTAACAGGGACCGCCCATCAAGCAAGCCCTACTGTGTGCAGGCCCCATGCCAGGCGCCTGACAGACAGACAATCCAGGTGTCTCGTGTCTCCTCAGGACAGGAACTCATCTCTGGGGGTTCCTGTCTGAGTCCCAGACACAGCAGTTATACCTGAGGGAGACATCCTTGTAATAGTATGTATGTGTGTGCATGTGAACTGAATACAAAATACATCAGCCCATTCTCAGTAGCTGGGAGATGAAAGAAAGCTGTTCAACAAGTACCTTTTGAGGGCATGCTAGTCTCTGCCTGTTTGGAGCTGACACTGTGAGAGAGGCAGACAGGAGACCTCCCCCCCACCCGCCCCAGGTAATGACAAGGGCAGGGAAGGGAGGATGGCAGGCAGGCTGACCCCACAGCCTGTGTCTCCCCCCAGATCCAAGGAGAACTGTAGGGGAAGAGAGGCAATAGAGACAGGCCAAGGAGGGAAACTGAGTCAGCCTTGAGGCTGGGCCCTTGGGAATGGCTCCCTGCTTGCCCAAGAGAGGTGGTGACCAGTGTACATACACACACACAGACACACGCGCAAAAACATGCCCTGCTCCCCTCCCAGCCCCTCTATACACTCCAGCTGGGAGGTATGCTGCTCCCAGGTTCTTCTCATGCTTCCTCGGGTTCCCCTAGCCTGGCTCTAGAAAACAATTTCTGTGCATTTCAGGGAATGAAACTACAGGCTGAAAAGAGAGAAGGCTGGAGACACACACACACACACACACACACACCCCAAGCCCCACTCCAGAGAACCAGGAATGAATAAAGGAGACAGATGGGAAGGGGGAGGGAAATCATCTAATTGACACCTACTATGTGCCAGACACAATGCTACATGCTTGTCATTCCCTTATGTAACCAACCCGAGTTAGGAATTCAGTACCACTACCCCCCCCCCCCCACCCTGTACATTGAGAGACAGAACCTTCTGGAAGTGAATTCTCTTTCCCGGGACACACATCAAGGAGACAAAGAGGCAGAAAGGGGACCCTGAGCTCCCGCTCTTCCACAAGTCAGACAAGGAGAGGGAGGGGGAGTGGTCCAGGGGGCCCCGCTGAGGCTTCGACAGCCTCAGGCCTGAGGAAGATGGTGATCCTACAGCAGCATCCCCTCCATTACCCAGGAGAGCCCCTAGGGAGCACCCACTGTGCGCCCGGCACTGTGGGAGGCACTGTGGGAGAATCTGGGAGCAAGGACCTGCCTTCCAGAATGTCACAGGTCAATACAGAGGGAGGGGGCGCAGGGGCTGAGACCCAGGAGCCTCACTGAGCTTCTGTCCCTGCAGCCACACCCACTGATTCCCTACAGCAGGGTCACTGCCCCAATTCCCAGACAAGCAAAGTGAGTCCCTGAGGGGTCCCTCAGAGAGAGGGGAACCCCGAGATGCCCCGGGTCCCCTAGCAAAAGGCTTCATCAGTTAATGGTTAACAATGCAAAGAGTACACTCATAGGTCTTCCAGTCCTGGTTCTGATGCTGTGTGGCCCAGAGCTGGTCAGTAACCTGTCTGTTTCTTGTCTGGGAAAGGAGGAATAATAACAGCTGTGCTGCAGAAGGCTTACTGGGATTAAACAACGAGTACGCCTATAAAGAGCTTCCCACCAGGGCTGGCTCTCAGTACAGGCTCGATGAATATCAGCTAATATCATTATTATTATCACTATAATTATTGCTGTCAGCAGTACCATGCAGCCAGCGCCCTTCCCCTAGCACCCCAGGTGTAAGCTTGCTCAGGTGGCTCCCCATTCCTCAGGGGCTCTCTAGGGCCTCCCTGGGGGCTGTCTGCAGAGCTGGGGGTGGTGAGAAGGAGGGGATTATATTATTCCAACCCTCCCAGACACCATCCCCAGTACTAGTGACAGCGCCTCTGCCCCAGGTGCTCATTGAGCCAGGAGAAGGTAAATTTAATAGAGGATTGGGCTGGGACAGCGGGAGGCAGAGGACTGAGTTAACCTGGACTATTAAAGCTTTCCCCAAAGAGGCCTGACTTGTTAAGGAGACTTGGGGTTTAAGGCAATCTGCTTCCTGGCTGTCGGGTCTGCACAGTGCGCTGTCACAGCAGTTTTGGAGCGGGGGACATGGGGGGGGGGCGGGTGGCAGGATGGAGGGCCTGGCTTGGGGGCACTGGAGCTGAAGTGGTGAGAGAAGCTATGATGGGTACCATCCCGACTGCCCGAGGAGGTGCCACTCTCTCCCGCTCAGCAGTAAGCCTGGGAGGCAAGCAGCCGCCACCTCGGAGACAGACGGGGAGGCTGATCCCTGCGTCACACACGGCCAGGACACAGCAGAACTGTCCCTGGAACGAGGACTGTGTCCACAGCAGGCATCCCGCCAGACCTCAGGGGACAGGGAACCAGCCTGGGGAGCAGGCTCAGAGCCCCCGATGAGCACCCCAGGCCGACCCCACTACAGGAGGCTTGGCGTTGGACGCAGCCGCTCCTATCAGTCGGGCCACCTCGGAATCTCCTGGGGCGCCAGAACAAGCAGGCACTGGACTGGAGTCAGGACGCCTCTACCTCCGCCACTGAGCTCCCGGCCTTGGGCTCCTCACCCTGACACTTCCCACTCCTCGCCCCACTGCAGAGAGCTCCCTGTCCCTCTGTTAAATGCAGGTGCCCTGCCCATCAAATGGGGGTCTCCCCACACCCACCAGCAGGGGAGTTCTCACTAAGGAATGAAACAACAATAGCTCACTTTACCCTCTGGACCTCAGTTTGCTCATCTGTCAAATGGCCACACAATAGCCGGCCTGCCAGCCTCATAGGACTGCCATGAGGATCCAAGGAGAGAAAAGAGAGCTCTTGACAAAGTTCGACTTAAAGCAAAACAGGGAAAGAGCTGCTTTAGGTGGGGCGGGGGGTGGGGACAGAGGGCCAAGGGATGGGGCTCACTTCTACCATGTGCTGGACATCTGGCCCCCCGGAAGCTCACTGCTTCCTGTAATTCCCCGCTCAAGTCACTAACCATCTCCCAGCCGACAGATGAGAACTGGAGGCCCAGAGAGATGATGGGAATGTCTGTATCACAAAACACAGATCGGCAACATGGAATGAGAACCAAAGATCTCTGGCTCCCTCGCTGTGACTGTTTTCTGTTGTCACCTGCACTTACACGCGCACACACACACACACACACACACACACGTTCACCCACCAGAACACAGTCACCTAAAGGTCTGTGTGGCCTGACTGGGATGGGATGGAGAGCAAGGACTGGTGGGGTGCCAGGCAGAGGGCAGAGAGGGGACATGGGTAGGAAGAGGCAGCAGAGATGTGCCATTGGTGGGGCAGGCCTTGTGGAAATGGGTCCCACATCCACTCAGGAAATGGGGCTTCTTGGGAAGGGCTGCTCACTCCAAAGCTCCACCCCTCTCCCCTTCTCACCTCTCAAAACACAGGGATGTGACCCCGCTGAACCACACACCCTCACGGTGACACCTCCCTCACCTGCCCACTGACATCATCCTGGTCCTTGGGGGTGACCTCTCACACCGCTGTCCCAGTGACGTCACTGGCAACCTGGAGTTGACGTCACACCCAGAGATCCTCACTGACGTCACACAAACACACCCCCCTGAGACCCCCTTCAGTTACTCTGCTTCCTTCCTGCCCCGGGTTCGATGGCCCAGAGTTCCCACTGGTGTACACAGCTCACTCAGGATGGGCATTTACAGACAGCACCTGTGTGTGTGTGTGTGTGTGTGTGTGTGTGTGTGTGCGTGCGTGCAGGCACAGACCTTACTCTCCCCGGACACATGTTTACACATATATGTGGACCCACATCCCTGCTGATGGCCTAGACATGACACGTCCCACAGGTGCCCACAGGCTCTGAGAACAGGTGTGTAAGCCAAGCGCACACACACACAGAGACACATGCAAATACTCTCCCCCCAGGCCGCTCCCCAGATGAAAATGTCCCTCCGTAACTAAATCTGGTAGCCTGGGGCAGGCAGCTTCCACCACATCCCTCCAGGTGCTGCCAGCACCCCCTCCTCCCCCCTTCTCTCCTCCGACAGCCTGGCCTGCTGACAGCAACAGCCGCAGCCCAGACACACACACACACTCTCCTGTCCAACACCTGTGTCTCAGCAAGGGGATCCAATTGTCCTCCAAAGGCAGGCACTGGGGTGGGAGGGGTCCAGGTGGAAGGGACATAGCAGGGAGCCCAGAGCTGCAGAAAGTGCCTTCAAGTACCACGTACCACGTTTCTCCGGAGCTGAATCCAGCAAGGGTCAGCCCACCATCCCAGTCAGCTCCCTCCTTGGGCACGCCTGACACACCACAGTCTGGCTGCCTCCGTCCTGGACACAAACTCCCCCAGCTCACACGTAGACAAACACACAGACTCTCCCCTCCAAATATTCTACTGGACCACAGACAGAGAGAGAGAGAGAGAGAGAGAGAGAGAGAGAGAGAGTGTGTGTGTGTGTGTGTGTGTGTGTACAGACAGAGCGGAGTCCACCTCTGCACACAGCCTTGTGTGCGCACACAGAACACACATCCTTCCCCACGTGCACACATCATCTTACCAACCAACACACCCACCCCCTGCCCCCTCTTCTGCCAGTTGTTGGAAAACACACACACACACACACACACACACACACACCAGCATTGGCCCTGGCCCTGCCAGAGCTGCAGTCTGCCGATTTCTGCTGCCTCGCTGCTTGCCCCACACCAGCGCCACCAGAGGAAGGGGCAAAGCCTTTGCAAAGGTCCCCACCCCCTGAGAGCCCCCACTCCCCAAAGCTGGTCCTCTTACCAAACCATCGCCCTCCTGCGGGGTAGGGGAGTAAAGCCCCACCCTAGCTCCCACCCCCCCACCTCAGCTGTCATCCCGCACCAATCAACTCCCCCTTACCAGCTAGAAGATGAATTCCTTGACCCCCGCACCACTCCCTGAAAGAGGGGTGCGAGGGAGGGCCCCCGAATCGCAAAGATGGGGGCAGAGAGGCGCGCCGTGGTGCTGGCTGGTACGACCGTCCACCATCAAACCGCTGCACCAGCCCCGAAACTGCTCACCTCACCGACCGTCCTCCTCGTCCTCCCACCCCGCCTCCGTCCACCACCCCCAGCCCCGCACAGGGTGGTCCTCCCCCGAGGCGGGGGGCGTCTCTCGGGGATCCCCCGACCCAGGAGGCGCCGGGGGTGGCTTTCCCCGTCTCATCCTCCCCCGGCTGGGTCCTCCTCCAAGCCCCACCCCCATGGCGGAGCGGGTGTCCTCCGGCCCCAGCGCCCACTCCCACCGTCTGGGCCGGCTGCGGGCGCTCGGATCCGAAGGAATTCACTCACCTCCGGCCCCTGCCGGGCTCCGGGCCGAGCACCGCCTCCGATCGCGCCGGCTGCGGGGCCTGCGCAGGAGTGTGAGGGCGAGTGCTAGTGCGGGCGCGGGGCGATGCGCTCGGCGCCCGGCGGGCTCGGTGCGTGGCGTGTGTCTGTGGCGCGGCCGGTGTGTCTGTGAGCCGCCGCCGGGTGCGCGCAGCCCCCGCCGCCCGCCTCGCGCCTCTGCCTCGCCGGGGCCCGCGCCCGGGAGGGGGCTGGAGCGCAGCGTGCGTCAGGGGCCGCGGCCGCGGGCTGTCCGCCGCCCTCGCCGCCCGCGCCCGCGCGCTCCGCAGGCCTCGCCGCAGCGAGACCCCTCCCGCCCCCTCTCCAGGCTCGATGCCGCCGCGGACACACGCACGCTCACAGACTCACGCCCGCCGGGCGGGGGCCGCGCCGGGCTCCGCGGCTGCTAGCCGCGGCCCCGCAGACGGCTAAGTCCTGAGCACGCCCTGGCCCCCGGCCCCGCTGACCCTGCGGGGACCCGGTGCCACCACCGCCCCCGGCGCATTCAACAGCTGGAGGCAAACTTACGGCGGGGCGAGCCTCCCTAGGTGCGCGGCGCCCCCCAGCGCCCGCCCGAAGACGCCTGCAGCCCCTGGACTCCCCCCTCCCCAGCAGTGGAGCCCCCTCACACCCCATTCCCGATCGTCGGTCCTGTGCTCAATCCCTGGCAACTGGAGGAGTGTGGCTGCTGCGTCCCCATTTTACAGGCAAGACAACTGAGGCTTGAGGAGCTCAGGGAACCCCCCAAGGTCAGCAGCCAGCTTGGTAGCAGGAACAGTGCCACGAGACTCCAGGTCTCCCTGTCCTTGGGCCAGGACTCTGGGCGGCGCTCACTACCTTTCCCCAGCCCTGCGCAAAGTATGGCCAGGGGCGCATTGGGCTCTGCTGTAGCCCAGAGATGCTTCCTAAGGCCTTCGAGCCTTAGCCTCTCGCTAGCCACCGTCCCCCGCATAAACACAGAGGGAGGAGATGCAGGAAGAAGCTCTGGCATGAGGGGCCTATAACCCCCACCCTACACACACACACACACACACACACAACTTGGGCACACAAGCACCCAGTGAGAAAACTTGGCTTATGTCCCTCCCGTGCAGAAACAGGCCCCTCCTCAGCCGCTGGGGCCCGCAAACCTACTGGCTGAAGCCCTGCTCCGGACAGGCCTTATGCGTCTCAATCACTTTTATGGGGCCGCATGCGCCAATGCCAGTCCTCAAGTCGTGCACAGCAAAACGGGCTGCAGGAACTCCCAGAAGAAGCATCTCATCCAGGCCAGGAATGGAAGAGACTCTCTGGAAAAAGCCATTGCCTGAGCTGAATCAACGGATGAGTAGGAGTTGGTCAACTGAAGAAGGTGGGGGAGGATGTCCCAGACTGCGGGAGCATCATATGCAAAGGCACAGGGGCATGAGATCACCTGTTGTGTGCGAGGAACTCCTCGGAGTTTAGGTGTTACTAGAGCATAAAGAATCTGTTCAGAAATTCCTCCATTCTGTCAACTGAGAACCGAAAAGCAGGTCCAGGATGAGGCAAGGAGAGCAGACAAGCTCTGAGAATTAGGCCACCGAGGTCACGGTTTCTCCAAGTAGGAGCAACTGTTGGGCGTCCCACTTCTGCCCTCCACAACTGCACTCCAAGCTGGCTGGCACACTCCTACCCACCCTTCAAGGCCCCTTGCTGCAGACCCAAAGAAGCCATTACGTTGTCTCTGCCCTCTAAACTGAGCTCTCCTAGAGGTCAGGGACCACATGGGCCATATGGCCCTGCACAGGGCCGGCGAGAAGCAGGGTCCCAGTCCAGAGTCCTTGCTAGAAGGAAGGACTCGCGCGCCGCACCGCCCACCTCAGGCGGATGCACAACAGCTTCTGCGCCCTCTGGTGGATCTAGGTAGCAACAGCAGAAAGCTCCCCCAATCTACCCTATGGCGGAGGCTCTGCGGTGCAGAGGCCTGCCAGAGGCGGGCGCTGGAGGAGGTCCACCAATTCTGCTACGGCCCAAGAACCTCAGCAATGATTCCAAGGAATACGAGGCAGCAAAACAGTCTGTTCTGCTTCAGTTTGCATGACTTTCCTAGTCCTCTGCCAAAGGACAAGGCACACCCCTTTCTGAACCTCGTGCCCCCGTGTGTGCCAAGTGGCTTTGGTCGTTGTCTGACTGTGTGAGCCTGTGAACTGTAGCCCATCAGGCCCCTCTGTCCATGGGATTCTCCAGGCAAGAATACTGAAACGGGTTGCCATGTCTTCCTCCAGAGGATCTTCCCCACTGAGGGATCGAACCCATGTCTCTTAGGTCTCCTGCAATGGCAGGCAGATTCTTTACCACCAGTGCCCCCTGGGAAGCCCCTCTGAGCCTCAGTTTCCTCCTTTGTGATATGAGAGTAACAGAAGCAGCCCTGTCTCCAGCACAGTGCTGGGAGTCACCACGAGGGCACTCCCTTCCCCTTGGAACCTCCAAGTCTGGTGGATTAGCTCTGAGATTACTTTAAGCTCTGAGTCCATTCTAAGATCCTCCCTTCGGAGGTTTTGTCCTTAGCAGGCAGACATAAATTGGCAAGACTTTCAGGCTCTTAACTTAGTCACTGCCACCAGGTAGAAGATGGAATTGACCTAGGCTAACTAGGGTCATGGTGGTTCACATGATCTGGACACCCAACTAAGCTTTCTCTAGACTAGCGCTGTCCAATAGAACTTTCCGTGGTGGTGGAAAGATTATATATCTGCATCATCCAATACAGTAACCACTAACCACATGTGGCTATTGAGTGCTTGAAATTGTGGCTAGTGGGACTCAGGAACTGCATTTAAAATTTTTACTTTATTAATTTAAATTTAAATGGCCATATGTGGCTAGTGGCAAACCCTGTGGGTTAGCGCAGGTCCAGAAGTACAACACCTTTCTCCCTACAATGGAGCCCAGACAGAGCTAACACACACACACACACACACACACACACACACACACACACACACACAGGACCCTGAGTTCCCTGACTGGGCCTGGGGGTAGAGATGAATCCACTGCTTGCAATCTCTAGCTGGACAGATAAGGTTGAGACAAATGCAAGCAGCAACAAATCCATCCCCATGGTCCTTGTCCTACGTTAGGACTTACCATCTCTCACTTGAACACCTGCAACAACCTCTCTCATCACCCACCTATTTCAACTCTCCAGTAGCCCATGCAAGGATGAAGTGTGTTCCTTTTTTCATGATGATGCCAAGTGATTCACAGCAGCTACCTGGGTGCTTCCTTTGCAGACAGTATCATGATCGATTGGTGATGTCTGCCTTGGGTGCAGACACAGAGATGAATGGTACACCCTCCTTGCTAAGGAATAAAACCCAAACTTCCTGCCTTGCCCAAATAAGACCCTCAGCCATCAAGTCCTTACTTACCTTTCCAGCATCATCTTGTATCATCCTACACATGCTCTGGATCCCAGATACCAGTGCCTGCTCTTTCCAGAACATACCATGTTCTTTGTGCTTTTAAGCATACTGTTCCCTCAACTTGTAAGATTTTCCTACTTTCCTATTCCTTCCCTACCAGTCCAGTTCTAGTCTGTCATCAGGTATTGCTCAAAGTCTGCCTCCTCAGTGAAGCCTTCCCTGACCACCCCTGAGCTAAGCTGACCAAGGTACTTCTTCCTCCACTGGCTCCCAGAACAGTCTGTGCAAGTTTTAATAACAGCACCATCAAATCCTATTATTATTCATTCTCACATGTGTCCTCCCCCAAATTATTTCTCATGCTGACACCTCTCTCATAGTAGCTAGCTTGTATGGGGCTCACTGAGAGCCAGGCACTGTGCAGGGCCCTTAACATAAATGATTCTCATTAAAAAGTCACAAAGTTATTTTTAAAAAGTCATAAAATGAACATTAGGGATTTTTTGTTCTGGGAACCCAACATCTCTCCCCCTTCCCACCTGCCTCCCAAGTTCCTCTCTCCCCACTACCATGTACAGTCTTGGAAGAATTTGAGTCAAGGTGCCTCCCCCAGCCCCAAGCTGGGCTGTCTGAGTTGTGACTAGAGTGATGTATGGACGGGAAAAGCCACAGCAGTTTTGCTGTGGCTACAGAAGAACCATCCCAGAAGCCTCAGTGCCAGATAAGGTGCAGGCATTTCCAGCTGCCTGGCCCCCTGTCCTGAATCCCAGACCCTGGGATCTTCTGGCAGTGCCTGGGAGTTGCCCCTCACAGCCCACCTGCAAGAGCCCTAAATTGACCAGATGTGGCTCACACCCGAATGACCCCACTGCCCTGGCCATATGACCATAAGAACCTGTTTCTGGAAGATCTTCCTTTCTTCAGGCTTAGAGAAAAGAGGAGTGAGAGTGTGAAGAAACCATAAATTGCTAAAAAAGCTTCATGGGCTGTTTAAGGTGAATAACAAGATCTACCCTTTGTACTTAGGTGAATTTTTTTTTTCACTCAGTCTACATGGCATTTCGAGTTGATGCTAAGAAAATTAGGTTAAGTGATTCTTTTAGAGAAACATACACACACTGACTGTGTATGGGGTGTCATATCCCTATTTTGGATCCAGACCAAAAATCAGATTTTCTGCTGTGCTTCCAATGCTGGAACCAAGGGCTATGATCACTCAGAACAGGAACCAGTGATGAGACTCAGAATCCAGAGGACAAATGATGAAAATTCCCCGACTAAAACCCCCGCCTCTTGTCCACCATGGAACCGTCCCAGATTGAATATAAAGAGATAGATGTGGGCCGTCTTCTTGGGAAAGTGGGGCCACTTAGCTGAGGGCATTTTGTTTAGCTGGGCACTGTGACAGGTAAGGGTGTGCCAGGTTAAAGGTAGAGGTTAGGGAGCAACTATTACTGGGCATAAAAAGGATGAGAGGATTTGCAGCTGGGAACTGAGGGAAGGTTGGCAATATAAGGACTTCCCGAGGGGTTCAGTGGTTAAGAATCCACCTGCCGATACAGGAGACAAGGTTTCAATCGCTGGGTCGGAAAGATCCCCTGGAGGAGTAAACCCATTCCAGTATTCTTGCCTGGGAAAACCCATGGACAGAGGAGCCTGGCAGGCTGCAGTCCATGGGGTTGCAAAGAATCAGACACAACTAAGGGGCTGAGCACGCACACTTCAGCCATACAAGCCCCTCCCCCACTTCAGCCTCCCTTACCCCTTCCTTCAGCAAAGTCTACATGCTTATCATATATAAGTCATCTATTGCTGTGTTACAGATTACCTCCAAGCTCAGTGACTTCAGATAGCAAAAGAATAGTTAATATTTCACAATTCCTGTGGTCAGGAATTTGGCAGCGAATGATTTCAGTTTCAGCTTCCTGGTGTCTCGGTAGTAAAGAACCCGCCTGCAAAGCAGGAGCCACAGGAGGCTTGAGTTTGATCCCTGGCCTGGGAAGATCCCCTGGAAGAGGGCATGGCAACCCACTGCAGTATTCTTGCCTGGAGAACCCCATGGACAGAGGAGCCTGGTGGTCTACAGTCCATGGGGTCGCAAAAAGTTGCACACGACTGAAGCGACTTAGCATGCATGTATGCTTCTGGCCTGAGATCTCTCATAAGATTGCAGTCAAAGTGTCTGGCTGGGGCTGCACTCATCCGAAGACTGCCCTGGAGGGCCTGTTTCCCAGATGGTTCATTCATTTGGCTGGCAAGTTCGAGCCGACTGTTGGCCAGAGGCCTCGGTTCCTAGTCACATGGCCCTCTCAACAGGACTGCTCGAGTGTCCTCACAGCATGGCAGCTGCTTCCCTCAGAGCGAGAACAGGGAGGAAGCCTTCATTCTCACGTGACCTGTCCCCAGAAGGTACACTGACATTTAGGCCAATTCCTATTGGGTACACAGGTCTGCCCTGTTCACTGTGGGAGGGGACGACCCAGGTGTGAATTTTAGGAGGAAGGTGGCGTCAGGAGCCGTCTTGGCAGGCCAGTGGGCTTGAGGTCGATCAGTTGTATTCAGGAAAATTGAGGAGGTTCCATGTTCTGCATTCAGACTAGCAAGAGTGAAAACAGAACTGGGGGTGTGGATACAGGAGCTGGAGAATCTAATTCCATAAGATTAGGTCTGGGTCTATCATCCTCCAAGAATCAAGGGCAACTCAAGGTCAACGGGGCTTGAAGAATGTACATAAAATTCCTGATGAAGCCAGGCAAGAATGAAGGGTGGCTTGGTGTGTGGCCCCCATGAGCTGGTGTCTTTGAGGGTCAGAGGCTAAGACCAGACCCTGGGGGTATTTTGAAATGTCCAGGTGGATACCATTTGATCCAGAAATCCAGATATGGGAGGGGCCCCAGGGAACCTCTTTAGGGCTGCTGATAACATGCCTGGCTTGGAGCTGGGGGTGAGGTTGGACAGCCTGCCTCCCTGCCAGTCTTGGTAGAGCAGGCCTGGAGCATACCCTGGGGCAGGGAAGGAATGTGAATACCCCTGTTGAAACACCAGATGCCTCCACCAGAATGTGAACAACTCCCAGACCCCAAAATGCCTGACCTGTTCCGTGCCCTAGGTGCCCAGACCCTCGCAAGATACAACATGTGCTGGGGAGGGTCCTTATAAGTGGCCCCATCCACTGGTGAAGGGTCAGACTCAGAAGAGCCCTCCAACACAGGCATAGTTCACAGGCACTGCAGCCCTCTGACCGACCACCCCCTCCAGTCTTCTGAGCCAGAGGTCTCCTCTGAGACCTTCCAGGGAGAGCTGGAGGGGGTGGTGGGAACGCTTGGGGCTCTGTATACCTTCCTGCTGTCTGCTGCCCACTAGCCAAAGGCCTCTAAGCCCTGCACCATGGGGGGTGTCGCCATTTGGGGCTAAGCATCCTTATGTGGGGGCTTCCCAGGTGGCTCAGCTGTAGAGAATCACCTGCAATGCAGGAACCACAGGAAATACAGGTTCGATCCCTGTGTCAGGAAGATTCCCCTGGAGGAGGGCATGGCAACGCACTCCAATATTCTTGCCTGGAGAATTCCGAAGACAGAGGAGTCTGCCAGGCTACAGTCCACAGGGTTGCAAAGAGTCAGACATGACTGAAACAACTTAGCGCACACGCATCCTTATGAGGGGGGGTGCAGGGCATGGATCTCAGCTGGCTCAGCAGCCACGAGGTCAGCCAGGCAGCCGCATTATTAAACCATCTATCTGGCTCTGCCCAGAGGGATGCTGGGGGTTGGGGTCGAACTGGCTTCTCCTGCCTGGGTCCAGAACTGGGGCAGCTGGAGGGCTCTGGGAGCTGGAGGTCACTGGCCTTGTGACTGGGCTGTCACCACTGGCCTGAGGCCGGCTCCAAGGCTCTGGATGCTGCAGGGACTGGAGAGGCACTGACTGGCTGCTTTCCCTGTGTTCTTCCTCTGCTCAAAAATGTCCAGGCTCTGACTCCACCGGGTAAAGTGCCAGCTCCTTACACCAGCATCTGGAGCTTTCTGCAACCTGGCCACACTCTACCTGGAATCATAATAATAGCTTGAAATGGAGGCATTTACTATCTCTTTCAGGTTGGATGCCAAGTGTTCCCCATGAATTACAGTCTCAGTGAAAAATGACAGCAATCTTACAAGATATTTATGTTGTTATTCCTGTTTTACTGATGTGGCTCAGAGATGCTGAGCGATTTGACCAAGATCACACAGCAAACAAGAGGCAACACTGCAGCTCATCCAGTTTTTCCTGCTGATGGAACAGTGCTTTGACTACGGGTTTCTTAGGATAGTCTAGACTAGTAGCTCCACTCTTAGCCCCTATGTAGCTCATCCTTCCTAGCACCTTGCCTTTATACCTAGTATTCTATCAGTCTAGAATCCAGGTATGAGAGTGGGTCCGGGTTAGGGTAACTGTGTGTTCCCCAAGCTCTGTGCAGAATGGTTGATGTATGTTACTTAGGCCCCAAACCCAGATGCCACCTTGATGCCTCCTAAGCTCCCTGCAGAACTGATCCATCAACAAATCCTATCAGCTCTGCTTCCAAAATATACCTAAACTCAGCCCCTTCTCTCCCTGTCGCTGCCACAGATGCAAGGGCAGGGTCCTCGCTATTCACCTTGGTTTGCTCAGGATCTGGCATGCAGCCGGCACTCCAAAAATATTTGTTGAACACAATGATCAACTCATGCCTGAGTGAACAGACGAAGAAAGGAAGAGTAAGCAGATAAGGAAAGAAAATGCATGGGAACAGAAAGGCAAGTGAAGTCAGTACTGTCCTAGAGACAGGGCCGGAAGTGGCGGGAAGGTGGGCAAAAAGAAAATTTCACAAAAGAAAAGATGCTCTGACCTTAAAAACACAACAAACTAGTGACTATAAAAAGAAGCAGACTCACTGATTATAGGTAACAACCTAGTGGTTACCAGTGGGGAGTGGGGGGGGAGCAATAGAGACCTGTGAGAGTGGGAAGTACAATTACTGGGAATAAGAGAGGCTCAAGGATGTGTTGTTCAACATGGGGAATAAAGCCAATATTTTGTAATAACTGTGAATGGAAAGTAACCATTTTAAAGTGCATAAAAATTTTTAATTACTGCAAAACAAGAGAGAGAGAGATGTTCTAGCTGTCAGCCCGACAGGTGGGGAGGTGCATGCAGGCAGAACCCCTGGAAAGAACAAGCCACAGAGGCATGAAATGGCCAGGACAGGACTTAGGGGCAACTGATGCCCAGGACAGCAAGCCAGGACCTGACTCCTCCCTCCTCAGGCTGAGCAAGGTCCTTCCCAGCCCAGCTCCAGGGCAAGGTGGCTGCGTGCCCTCAGTCACTCTGCCCTGGATTTCCCTGGTGGTGTCTCTGCCTTCCTGGCCCAAAGCCCAGACCTGAGATAAAAGAGCGACTTCTGCCCTTTCTCACTCAAATCCTTCTGATTGCTCTGCCTGCGGTTTCTCTGAAACCTCCCCTCACATCTCCTGCTCCCCCGCCCACCTCTCACTTGGGGCCCGTGGAACTCCAGTCTCCACAGTTCCTCCAGTTCATTCTCAGAACAATCACTAGACGAACTGTGGCTTTCAAACACCCAGCTTCACCTTGATTTCAGTCGGTCTGGCCAGGCCAGTGTTAGGATTTCCCCCCCGTCCAATTCTGAGGAGGAAATTTGCTGCCAGAGGTTAAGTTCCATTTCCTCCTCCCTTATATCCTTCCCAGAGCAGAGCCTAAACTCAGCTTCAAACTCAGCTCCCAGGAACTTCTCTGATGATCCAGTGGTTGAGAATCCGCCTTCCAGTGCAGAGGATGTGGGTTCAATTCCTGGTTGGGGAACTAAGATCTCACATGTAGCGGGGCAACTAAACCTGCATGCCACAACCAGAGAGCCCACATATTGCAATGAAGACCCAGCACAACCAAAAATTAAACACACACACACACACACACACAACAGCTCACAGCACCAAGAGGAGGAGGCTAGGAGCAGGGCCAGAGGTGAGAAGTCGTGTGGTATTAGCTGGGCTGGTATTAAGCTGTATGCCTAAGGCGGGAGGGGAGCAAGGCCTTAACCAAACAGGCCGAAGTTCACAGCAGGCCCCAGACTTCCTGGAGAAGAAAAAATATCCCTCACCATGAGCCAGATTATATACAAATGGCACCGAATCTCCACAACAACTGGATAGGATGTTATGTTAGGACTCGTTGGATGCAAGTGACAAGCCCACCCCGAGCCCAGTTTGAACTGACAAACTCAAAGGAGGATACACCGGTTCTCACAAAAGGCCTCCCTGAGGAAGAGTGAGAAGGAGGAGGCCATCTTGAATGCCATCCACATTCTCTGCCTGTCTCTCTCTCGGCGACTCATTCTTCTGAGCCACAGTCTCCACTCGGTGCAACCAGGAGACCCCAGGCTACCAGCCTGACAGATTCATGGCAAGAATGGGAAGGTCGTTCAATTCCAAGCAGCACAGTTCTAGGGGAGGACTCTGATTGGTCCATTGTAGGTCACATGTCTACCGCTTGAACCAATCACAGTGGCCCGGGTGATGAGGGCAGATTAATGGCCCGGGCTGGGTCAGGTGCCCCCACCCCTGTAGCCAGAGGAGGACCTGTCAGCAGAGGAAAGGGGGAGGGACTTAGAGCAGACAAAGGAAGAACAGCAGTACAGCTTCCTTGAGGTTGTTTTTTTTTCCTTCTAATGTATATAAACATCTTATTTTGGAACAATTTTAGATTTCTATAAAAAGCTTCAAATATAGCACAGAGAATAGCTGTATACCCCTCACACAAATTCCGCTGATGGTAACATCTCACATCACCACAATACATTTGTCAGAATTAGGAAATCAGCACAGATGTATTGCTGCTGTTGTTCAGTTGCGCAGTCGTGTCCAACTCTCTGCGACCCCGTGGACTGCGGCACACCCGGCTTCCCTGTGCTTCACCATCTCCCGAGGCTCGCTCAAACTCACGTCTATTGAGTCGGGGATTCCATCCAGCCATCTCATCCTCTGTCGTCCCCTTCTCCTCCTGCCTTCAATCTTTCCCAGCATCAGGGCCTTTTCTAATATATTACAACTAACTAAACTCCAGATCGCATTCAGTTTCACCCATTTTCCACTAATGTTCCAGGATCCTGTCCAGGATCCCACATTGCATTCATTCTTGTTTCTCCTTAGTTCCCTCTAGCCTATGACAGCATCTCATTCTTTCCTTCCTTTTCTAAACCTTGACAGTTTTAATTAAAGGATATTTCTCAGGTATTTGGGGCCTTCCCTGGTGGCTCAGATGGTAAAGAATCTGCATGCAATGAGGGAGACTCAGTTTCAATTCCTGGATCAAGAAAATCCCCTTGAGAAGGGGAATGGCAAACTAATCCAATATTTTTGCCTGGAGAATCCCATGGACAGAGGAATCTGGCAGGTACAATCCTTGGTGTCACAAAGAGTTGGACACAACTGAGCGACTGACACTTTCACTTTCACTCAGGTATTTTGGAGGATGTCCCTCAATTCAGGTGTGCCTGAAGTTTTCTCATGATTGGTCTGGGCCATGGGCGGGGAAGAAGAGCACAGAGGTTTGATGTTCTTGACATGGCTGTGTATGAGGATGTTTATGACCAGCGGTTAATGTGAGGTCTGCACCCATTTAGCAAATTGGTAAACTGAGGCTGGGAGAAGCTAAGTTGCTTGTGCCAGAGTCAGTGGTGGGAGGAAAGTGAACCAGACCTGACTCCCATTATCAGTTCTTTGGAATTTTAGCCCAGGTCTAGGAAAGGGAAGGTGAGAAAGACTGCACCATGAAATCTACATGAAGTCTGCAGCAAGAGCACTGGGCCCAAGGCTTCTTGGAAGACAAAGCCCTTTTGGGATTGGCACAGACTCAGCAGGTAAGAAGGATGAAGGAAGAGGGGAATGGTAAGGATGATGGGCCAGATAATCCAGGAAGACTTCCTGGAAGAGAAGACCACCACTGTCGGAATAGTCAGGAGGGCAGCTCAGGTGTCAGGTCTGTCCAAGGAAACAGAAGAGCAAAGTGTTTATGACCACGAGCCTTGGAGTCTGACGAGACTAAGTCCAATTCCTTGTTTGCCTCTTCCTGACTATGGTCTTGGGCAAGTGACTGCTTCCCAAGCTGATTCTGGACTTTTTAGCCCCCAGGCTTTGCCTGTCCCATTCTCCCTGCTGAAATGCTCATTCCTGAGCCAGCTCTGAGACCTCCACACCCTGGACAAACTCTATAATTTGTGAGACCCAGTAAAAAATGAAAAGGCAGAACCCCCTTTTCAAGAAGTATTAAGAATTTCAAGACAGCAATGCAGAGCATTCAGTTCCTTTAAGGAACTGGATATGGGTTCCTTTAAGGCAGGGGCCCCAGGGTGACTGCACAGGTTACATGCCCACGAAGCTGACCCAGTCCCCAGACCTCAGTGACCATCCTAACCCAATGATCTGACCCTGCCATATTTCCTCTACAGTTCCTTGCACATTAATCATAAGCCTCCTATTGATGCTACTCAGGCCACTGTATTGAACTTTGCTCTCCCATGGTTTTTCCTTGCTTTATTCCAGGTGGAAGATTGAATGAGATGAACTCCAAGGTGCTTCCAACAGTTCAATTTGATTTCCTTTAATTTTATGGCTCTAATATTTTCTGCCAGGAAGCTCCAGCGCTCCCGTGCCTGATACTAAGAATCGAGGGGTCTGGACTTCCTTTGTCTGAAACCCTGACCTCCCTGTGCAGTTGGGAGTTTTCCGATGAAAGAGGAAAAGTTGGAGGAATGTCATTCGCTTCCATTTTGCAGTTTTGAAGTGGAATATTGTGACTTTTTGCAGGTGCTGTAGCCTGGCTGGCATACTTTAACATTTTGTGTATTCCTGCTTATTGGTTAATTTTGCTTCCTCCCCTCTCTTATTGTCAAGAGGCAGAATGTTAGAATCAGGCTGCCTGCACTCATCTCTTATCTTTGCCATGAAAACAGATGCAAGTTGCTTAATCTCTCTGGGGCTCAATTGCTTTATTTGAAAAATCAAGATGAAATGAGTTCTATGTCTTCTGGTTACTATTGCTGTTGAAAATCTCTAGCGGTGAAAAAAAAATGCACATGCAACCATTTTATTCTGTTCACACTTTTATGGGTCAGGAATTCTGGAAGGGCTCAGCTGGGCAGTTCTCTCTGGGGGTTCTTGCGCAGGTATAGTCAGATGCTAACTGTGGCTGCCGTCATCTGATGCATCATCTGGGCTGCCCTGGACGTCCAAGATCGCTCACTCACATGGCTGGCATCTGGTGCCCACTGGAGTCTGGCAGCTCTGCTGGAGCTGGTGCCCACATCTAGCATGGCAGAATCAGCGGAGTTGGTGCCTGGCTTCCTCTAGAACAAGTGTCCCAGGAGAACCAGGCAGAAACTGCATGTCATTTTTGCACCTGAATTTGGAAATCAGAAAGCGTTACTTTTACTGCCTACTACTGGTGATAAACGAATCAGTAAGTCCAACTCAGATTAAAAGGAAAGGGATGTAAATTTCAGCTCTTCACAGGAGGAGTGTCAAAAAAAATAAATAAATAAAAATGGAAGCACGTATTAACACTGCCACAATCTATATAAAGCACTTAGTATAGTGCCCGGGATGTAGCAAGCTCTCAAACATGTTTGTGTCATATTACAGCTTCAAAGAACAAAATGGATTGAACATGAAAAATGGTTTGTTGAAACATGAAACTAGGGATGAAAATATTTTTAAAATTCTATAATTTAGAATAAGGCATAACCATAATCAGTGGCTAGGATTTTTTATTTGAATGCTCTGGTTTGAAGAGGTATGATTTTTGCACCAGCAAAGACAATGAGTAAAAATAGAAAGTACGACCCCATGTACCTGCCAGTGGATCTGTGTTATAGCTACAGCCAGTGTGGGGTCTCTCATGTCAGGTTGTCTAGCGGTCGGTAGGAGCCTTTGAAGTTTTCACATCTGTTTCCCTAGAAAACAATCATAGCATCTCTCTGGGAAACCATTGGAGTGTTTCTAGAGCAAGCACGAAATAAAGCTTTCCAGTACAAAATTGATGGCTTCCATCACTAACGGCAGAGTAGAGACCAGAAGCACAGAGGCATTATTCTAAGTGGCTGGCCCCATAGAAGAGCCAGGTACAAACCACTCTATCACCAGGACCCTTATAAAGGCAGCCACACAGTGAGTGACAAGTCAGAGCAAACAGGTTAAGCTATTGGCAAAATTATTTTATCTTTTATCAAATAACACTATTGGAGTTGGGAGCTGTGGTCCATGAAATTAATGGCCAATGATGTAGAAGACTTGTAGTGATCACACAGGCATAGTGGCTGCCTGTGCATTCTTTAGAGATGCACAAACCCCTGGGGGGCAGGAAGCAGCAGACCTTGGCACAGGCATGGGAGGGAATGGCAGGCAAGCCCCCTTCCTTCTCTTAGCTTAGCTCTGGCTGCATTTGATGAGGCAGTGTGCCCTCCTTTCAACCGGTCTTGAGAGTCCTGTTCCTGATTTCCCAGCCTCCCTTGCAGCTAGGGGTAGCCCTGTGATTCAGTTCTGATCAATAAGATTGAAGCAGAAAGCAGCAGGTGGGTTTCTAGGAAAGATATCTCTTTTCTTTCACTTTCCTTCCCCTTTCCTCCTGCCTGAAATACTGGCATGATGCTGGAGACAACAGTGACAGCCATCTTGTCCCTCCTGGAGGCTTCTTGTCACATGTTGACTTCGTTTCCTTTTTTCACTGAGGATACAGGAGTTATCAGAAGAGGCTCCACCAATGCCCATGTCACTCTTTCTAAGACCGAAGCTCCATTGTGCCCTCATCCCAATCCCTCTCATCTCCTCAAGGATCTTCCTCTAGCATTTCCCCCATCTTTCTCTTTCATCTTCATTTTTCATTTTCCTCTGAGATCATTCCCATTACCACATACATACTGTATTTCTCAATTTTTAAAAAACCTGTCTTGACTTCACACTCCCACTTCTCTCTTTTTTTTGTTTTACAGAAAGAAAAAATACCCAAAGTACTGTCTGTATTCACTCACCCCAATTCAGTTCCTCTCCAGGAGGCCCCTTCAGTCAGTCTCTGCCCCTCCTCTCCACTCCTTGTCTAGGTCACCAGGCCCTTACCTCACCTCTGATTTGTCCCATCAGCCACCTTAGGCACAGTTGACCATGCCTTCCTTGAGACCCTCTCTTGTTGCTCTTCTCACACATTAGTATGAGCTCTGGAAGAAACAGAATATTTGCTGTCTTGTTCACTGCTCCATCCTCACCCCCGTGGGCAGTCAATGCTATTCACTGAATTAATAAAGAGACTGCCTGGACTTTCCTGGTGGTCCAGCTATAAATTTCCATGCTTCCACTATGGAGGGCATGGGTTCGATCCCTGGTTGGAGAACTAACATCTTGTATGCTGCGCAGTTCAACCAAAAAAATAAAGTAAGTAGACTAAAGCATATAGCTAAGATGCTTGCTCCTTGGAAGAAAAGCTATGACCAACCTAGACAGCATATTAAAAAGCAGAGACATTACTTTACCAACAAAGGTCCATCTAGTCAAAGGTATGGTTTTTCCAGTAATCATGTATGGATGCGAGAACTGGACTATCAAGAAAGCTGAGCGCCAAAGAATTGATACTTTGGAACTGTGGTGTTGGAGAAGACTCTTGAGAGTCCCTTGGACTGCAAGGAGAACCAACCAGTCCATTCTAAAGGAAATCAGTCCTGGGTGTTCATTGGAAGGACTGATGCTGAAGCTGAAACTCCAATACTTTGGTCACCTGATGCAAAGAACCAACTCATTGGAAAAGACCCTGATGCTGGGTATGATTAAAGGCAGGAGGAGAAGGGGAAGACAGAGGATGAGATGGTTGGATGGCATCACCGACGTGATGGATATGAGTTTGAGAAGGCTCTTGGAGTTGGTGATGGACAGGGAAGCCTGGTGTGTTGCAGTCCATGGGGTCGCAAGGAGTCAGACATGACTGAGCAACTGAACTGAACTTAACTGAAACTGGGAAATGTACTCTTTATCTTGGCAGCTATGTACGTCATATTCAGCAAAACTTCTATTAGTACTGTAGAAGAAGGGGAGAGGGGATACTGGTGGACAACTAGTGGTCTCTTCATTTCTTAAATAAACTACTTCAGTTCAGTTGCTCAGTCATGTCTGACTCTTTGTGATCCCATTGACTTCAGCATGCCAGAATTTCCTGTCCTTCACCATCTCGTGGAATTTGCTCAAACTCATGTCCATTGAGTCAGTGATGTCATCCAATCATTTCATCCTCTGTCATCCCCTCCTCCTCCTGCCTTCAATCTTTCCCAGCGTCAGGGCCTTTTCCAATGAGTCAATTCTTTGCATCAGGTGGCCAAAGTATTGCAGTTTCAGCTTCAGCATTTGTCCTTCCAATGAATATTCAGGACTGATTTCCTTTAGGATGGACTGGTTGGATCTCCTTGCAGTCCAAGGGACTCTCAAGAGTCTTCTCCAACACCACGGTTCAAAAGCATCAATTCTTTGGTGCTCAGTTTTCTTTATACTCCAACTCTCACATCCATATATGGCTACTGGAAAAACCATAGCTTTGACTAGATCGACCTTTGTTGGCAAAGTAATGTCTCTGCTTTTTAATATGGCATCTAGGTTTGTCATAACTTTTCTTCCAAGGAGCAAGCGTCTTTTAATTTCATGACTGCAGTCACCATCTGCAGTGATTTTGAAGCCCCACCCCCTCCCGAAAATAAAATCTGTCACTGTTTTCACTGTCTCCCCATCTATTTGCCATGAAGTTTTGGGACCAGATGCCGTGATCTTAGTTTTCTGAATGTTGAGTTTTAAGCCAACTTTTTTACTCTCCTCTTTCACTTTCATCAAGAGGCTCTTTAGTTCTTCTTCACTTTCTGCCATAAGTGTGGTGTCATCTGCATATCTGAGGTTATTGATATTTCTCCTGGCAATCTTGATTCAAGCTTGTGTTTCATCCAGTCCAGCATTTCTCATGATGTACTCTGCATAGAAGTTAAATAAGCAGGGTGACAATGGCCCTGTGACTGGATTTTGGCCAATGAAATGAGAGCAGAGAGGCACTGTGCAATTTCCCACTCATGCCTTCAAAAGGAAAGATGTATACCTCTCTTGTTTTTCTACACTTCTCATAGGCTAGAAAGCAGATGCAGTGGCAGGAGGTGGAGCAGCCATCTTAAACCAGATAGTGGAGCTACCTGTGGGATGAGGAAGACAAGTAATAAAATAAAAAGCTGTGGTTTTTTCCTATATTCCCAGGAATGCACCTTATTTATTAAAGTACTTACAGTTGGATTTTCTTCTGTCACCTGGAGCTTGGTTATTGTACATATATAAGGGAAATGTGCTCTGTGATTTATTTGGGTCCTGTTCATCACTCAGCTTTGATGATGCAAGAGAGAACTTTGGAGGTTAAGTTGACGGTAACTTTGTGAGTCACGATGTGGACTGGAAAGGGACACAGGGATCAGAACTGACACTCAGCCACCCTATGGGCAGCAGGGGAGGGCACAGCTCCATGGATGGAGGCACTAGCTCAGGAATACCAGACCTCACGCTTGTTCACCAAGCAGCTGGCAGGCAACAATATACCTCCTGATCTTCATTCAGCGTTGAGAGAAATGGAGAAAATAGCAACCACAATCAAACCAAGGCCACTGAGCAGATGTCTTTTCAGCAGCAGTTAAAAGAGATGGGCAGAGCAAAACTCTGCTTTTGCAACCTGAGCAACACTCATTGTTGAATAAAGGTGCTCATCAAGTTTTTTAAAATGAGAGACAAGATTGAACGTCTTTCTCTACAACATGATGATGCCAATAAAAACCACTCCTTTGATTTTAGAAACATGACCTGACTAAACAGTCAGCACCTTGAATAATCTGACTCTGTCACCTGGGGGCTATGTGATAATGTTCACATTTGATAAAAGATACCAGGGTTTTGTAAGACCTGATGTGGGGCACATTTCTTGATCCCCAAGAGCCTGATTCTGCCCCAGCTCTTGACGATTTTCTCCACTTGCTCATGGGGAGAAATCAATGACACAGCAACGAACATATTAAAAGCCACATCCAGGAGCTCATGCTGAACAAGAAGGAATCCTCTCCAGTGTGAAATGCAACCATAGCCCAGGCCAAGCTGTTTGTTCCCATGCTTGCCAGCTCTCGAGGGTGGTGCCTTCTCTTCTGATGGGTGCTAAAAGAGGCTGCCGTGAGAAATCACTTCTTGGTCACCTCGGGGCTGTGTCTAATCCTCAAAGCCCAGAACCACCTAATCACTACCAGGCACTGGTCCCCAGCCCAAACAACCTGTGGCTGGCTCATGTGCTGTCAGGTTTGGTGAAATAAAGAGAGAAAAGAGAACCAGCTGCCTGGCCAAGTACCCTCAACTGCAGGTCAAGGAGGCTCCTCATGCGGCCAGATGGGAGGCCTGGTTCATCCATTCAGCAAAGGATAAGTGGGGTCCTGTTATTGGCTGGGGATAAGGAGAGGAGCCTGGAGTATCAATGGTGGACATTAAAAAATAAAAATAAGAAAGAAGGATTACAAACAAAATCATCTCCCTCAATTGCAAAGAAGCCTTTTATTGTGCTAAAATATACATTAAAAAGTTGACCATTTTAAAAAGTATGCTCCACAGTATTAAGTACATTCATCATCGCTATCCACCCCCAGAATATTTTTATCTTCCCAAACTGGAACTCTATACCCATTAAACACTAACTTCTCATTTCTCCCTCCACCAACCCCTGACAATCTCTTCTCCTGTCTCTACAAATTTGACTATTCTATGTACCTTATATAAGTGGAATCATACACTTCCATGAGTGTATAATATGGAAAATTGAATTTGACTGGAATCAAATTTGGAAGTTTGATTGAAAAAAGTATGGAAATCAAATGTCATTTTGCATCTGGTTTTCTTCACTTAGCATAATGTCTTCAAGTTTCATCCATGTGGTGGCATGTATCAGAATTTTATTATTTTGTTAAGGGTAACTAATATCCCATTCTATGTACTTGTAGTTTTTATACCTTTATATATGTTTTGTGGGCTTCCCCAGTGGCCCAGTGGTAAGGAATTCACCTGCAATGCAGGAGAAACAGGAGATGAGGGTTCGATCCTTGGGTCCAAAAGATCCCCTGAAGGAGGGCATGGCAACCCACTCCAGTATTCTTGCTGGGAAAATCCCATGGACAGAGGAGCCTGGTGGGCTACAGTCCGTTGGGTTACAAAGAGTCAGACACGACTGAAGCGACTAAGCGCAAAGGTTTTGTTCTCTGTTTATCCATTCATCTGCAGATAAGCATTTGGGTTGTTTCCATCTTTTGACTATTGTGAATAATGTTACCATGAGCACTGGGGTACAAGCTGTTTGAGCTTTTGCTTTTTCAGAGGATGTACTTTCCAATTCCTCTGCGTGTATACCTAGGAGTGGAATTGCTAGAGCCTATGGTAATTCTGTTTAACTTTTTGAAGGCCTGCCAAACTGTGTTCCACAGTGGCTGCACCATCTTACATTCTATCGTTTATTTTAAACACACTTTATCTCAATGTTTTAAATTATGGCCAGTCTTGGAGGTGGTTGGGGGCGGGGCCGGCCTCACTGCTGAGGGTCAGAGCTGTGCTGTGTGAATGGAGCTGAGGAGGCAGTGACGGGACAGATGCAGGAGGAGATGGCGAGTCCCGGGGACCCACCCGAGAGCAGCCATGCGTCCCAGACACCCTGCCCAAGTTGGCTGACGGCTGGCTGGGGCTGGCATTGTGTTTGGGAAGAGCTGAGAGAAGAATCACTCATTCATTCGACCAACATCCTCCAAGCACCAGCCCCACTGGGAGCTGGCCTGCAAAAATGGGAAAACCCAACCCTCTGTGTGTCTGGACTTTCACCATATCTGACCAGCCTCCTACTCATCTCCCCCAAGGACCCGCACAATTAGGGGTTCAGCAGGTGCCAACTGCATTCCAAGCACTTTACAGAAGTTAATATTTCTTTTTTACTTATTTTATTTATTTATTTGGCTGTGCCAGGTCTTAGTTGAGGCACGCAAGATCTTTAGTTGTGACTTGTGAACTCTTAACTGAGGCATGTGGGATCTAGTTCCCCAACCAGAAATCGCACCAGGGCTGCCTGCATTGGGACCACAGGGTCTTAGCAACTGGATCACCAGGTAAGTCCCCATAACTTAATACTTAATCCTTACAACAAACCCCATGTCACAGGTGAGAGGGTAACTGAAGCTCAGAAAGGCTGAGTAGCTTCCTCAGGATCACACAGCTGGGAAATAGAATAGTCTACACTCCTCCCCGCAAACTGTCTCTCTCGATGCCAGAGTCTTTTCTGGAGACACCGAAGGTGACACCATCAAAGGGACCGATGTCACACACTCCACAGGATCCCATATATTCCAAATCCCTCTTGGAGCCTAGCACATCAGTAAGGATTTCTCCCTCCAGCCCTTCTCAGGTATCCCTGGGTCCTCCTTCCTTCTGCCAGATTTCCGCGGTGCCCAGCCCCCACCCAACCCCAGCCCTCTGCCATGATGCACTTCTCCTCCTCCTGGAAAGCAGGGCCTGACCCACCCCATCCACCATGGCGGCCTCCACGGAAAGCCAGGCCCTCCGGAGAGCAGCTCCATCTCCCCGGGCGCAGGCAGAGCTGCTGAGAGCAAACATCGTTTCCCCATTGTCACATAGAGTAATAGACTCTTGAAAAATCACAACTCCGAGGACCAGAGCTGAATCTTATAATCTGAGGCTTTCCATCAAAGAACCTTAGAATCATCGACTAATAGCATCTTGGAGTCAGTGACTGGAGAATCCCAGAACGCTACGAGCTCTCCATCACTGACTGGGCGGCGGCTGACGTCATGGAGGGGCCCAGGCCAGCAGACTGCCACAGAGCAGGCCAGGAGGGTGAGGGGGTTTGGAAGGAGAGGGAGCCGGGAGGGTGCAGAGGACAGGCAGGGGTGGAGGAGAGAGGCTGGGCCTGTCATGCTAGAGGAAACAGTTGGCGGGTGAGGCCCCGCTCTGTTACTGATGGTTTTTAATTATGTAAATCAGCCCAGGGCCTGCGTCTGGCACAGGCTTGGCATCTATCAGCTGGCAGCAGAATTAATCAATAAATAACCAGCTGGATGGGGCCCGTGAATAAGCACCCAGCCACACCCCCACCACCTCTCCAAAGCAGTCCCCCCAGGCTGGTGGGGGTGGAGAGATTACATGAGCTGGAGTTCACAAGTGTCAGTACAGCTGCACACGCGTACACATGCATGTCTGCACACATGCACACTTGCGCATGCTCCATACACTCGACTGTGGCTTTGGGCGCACCGTGTTTATGCACAGGTGGACGCAGCTGCACCCACGGAACCTCAGCTGCAGCCGCCCTGTGTGCCCGGCACACACCTCCACGTGAAAAACCCAGGACCACAGCAGTAGGAGGCAAGGTCCTCACTCCCACCTCACATTTGTCCCCTCTTGGGTGGGACAGGGCTTTGCAACTCATGGCCATGACCTTTCTCCTCCACAACCTCCCTGTGAGGCTGACCAGCTGGGCTGAGGCTCTGGTTTTACAGATGGGGAAACTGAGGCTCAGAGAAGGGACTTGCCTAGGGCTGTATTCTTTGTTCCTTCCCATCCCACCCCCAACTCAAAGATTCAAAGATGCTACAGACCCAGGAGAACTGGGGGAGAAAAGTGAGAGGTACTGGGAGCCCCAAAGATAAGTTCCATCCTCCTGAGAGCAGGGCAGGCCAGGGAGCCCAGTGGGGGCCAGGCCAGTGGAAGCCCTCCCCTCTCCCTGGGAGCTGTGATGAATTGCTCTCTCCTGCAGTTGATGCCCTCACTCCCGCTCCCCACTGCTGGCCCCATAAATCAGCCTCCTCATCTTGGCCTTGACTGTTCCTTGGTCACTTTCCAGCTTCGGGGGTTAGGCTTTTTCAGCATCCCTAGTGACAGGAGGGGACTAGCAGGGAGAATCGTAAAATTAATGGACAGGTTTCCTCTTCCCCCTTCTTTCTCTCTGCCTCTGGCTTTCTGCTGGCCTCTACTTCGCTCTGATCACTAAACACTGAAATGAGGGAATGAACTGAGACATAAATGAATTTCTGAGACGTGGAGCGGCGGGTCTCTGTCTGTGGTTCTGGCTTACTTGCAGCTGAGGTCAGCTCTCAGCATTCGCTTCCCTCAGCCTTAGCCAAGGGGGCTCCCAGACGCTCCAGGAGGCAGGGAAAGGAAGCAGGAAGATGTGTGGTCAGCGAGCCCTGAGGAAGCTGAGAAAGGACCTTGCAAGCCAGGGGCACCTGAAGCAGTCAGCCTCTTGGAGTCACCACTCCCTGGAGTCACTGATAAAAGCTGTGGGCTTCTGAGAAGGCCAGGATGCACAGCACTGAGAATTCAAAACAGTTTCGAGCAGTGGTTAGTGACTCAGCCTCTGAAGCCAGGCCCCTGGAGTCCAAGTCTGGGCTCAGTCATCTAGTATCTGTGTGAACCTGAGCAAACGATTCACCTCTCTGCATCTCAGTTCCTCATGTGTAAAGTAAGGTGAGTAATAGCATCATAAGTGAGGGGGCGCATACTCTTTAGAAGAGTCACTGGTGAGCACAGTTAAATGCTTTAAAAATTAGCAATTGTTACCATAATTAAAGGCACTGGTGCTCAGACATTTGTGTGCATCAGAATCCCCTGGACGGCTTTTAAAACATAGATTGCTCTCCCCACTCCATCCCCCAAGTTTCTGCCTTAATAGGTCTGGGAAGGGGCCTGAAGTTTATATTTCTGATATGGGGACCCCTGGTCTGGGGGTCATAATTCGAGGACCCACTAAAGTCTATGTTGGTGCTCAATATCCAGCTCAGCCCCCCATGCCCTTTATAACTTGGGATCAGAGGTTCAGAGAGATGAGCTAGTGGCCCAGGCTTCAGCCTTCCAGGAGGCAGAGTTCTCAGCAGGAAGGAAAGGACCCTGGTAGCGGAGATGGCTCCATCACTACCACCCCCCAAGCTGCACCCCAGTAACACTCTCACCCCTCCCCCTCATGGCTCTAGGAGCAAAGAGGCAGAATTTGCCTTCCCTGTCAGAGGTAATCTTTTAATCTCTTTGGCTTTAATCTTGCAGCCCAGCATAAACCCAAATCCACACAGGGAAGGAAGGGGGTGGGGGACACAGAGCTCGTATTCTGGGGAGGCTTTAACCCTGCTCTTCCCCACAGATCTGCCATCCCATCTCTGCCTTCCTCACCCCTTGCTCCTGGGAGGCACTTCTAATAGAGGATGGGGAGGCAGGGAGAGCAGCCAGGTGGGGTAAGGCCAGATGGAGTCATGTGTTAAAAGACTCCTTGGGGAGGAAAAGCCAAATAGCCAAAGCAGTCTTGAGAAAGAGGAAAGGAGCTGTAAGAATCAACCTTCCTGACTTCAGATTATCCTACAAAGCTACAGTCATCAAGACAGTGTGGTTCTGGCACAAAACCAGAAATGTAGACCAATGGAACAAGATAGAAAGTCCAGAAATAAACCCATGCACCTATGAGTACCTTATTTTTGACAAAGGAGGCAAGAATATACAATGGGGCAAAGACACCTCTTCAATAATGATGTGGGAAAACTGGACAGTTACATGTAAAAGAATGAAATTAGAGCACTTCCTAACATCATACACAAAGATAAACTCAAAATGGATTAAAGACCTAAATGTAAGACCAGAAACTATAAGACTCTTAGAAGAAAACATAGGCAGAACACTCGATGACATAAATCAAAGCAAGATCCTCCATGACCCACTTCCTAGAGTAACGGAAATAAAAACAAAAGTAAACAAGTGGTACCTGATTAAACTTAAAAGCTTTTGCACAGCGAAGGAAACTATAAGCAAGGTGAAAAGACAACCCTCAGAATGGGAGAAAATAATAGCAAATAAAACTACTGACAAAGGATTAATTTCCAAAATATACAAGCAGCTCATACAACTCAATGCCAGAAAAACAAACAACCCAATCAAAAAGTGGGAAAAAGATCTAAACAGACATTTCTCCAAAGAGGATGTACAGATGGCTAACAAACACATGAAAAAATGCTCAACAACACTCATTATCAGAGAAATGTAAATCAAAACTACAATGAGACATCACCTCACACCAGTCAGAATGGCCATCATCAAAACGTCTACAAACAATAAATGCTGGAGAGGGTGTGGAGAAAAGGGAACACTCTTGCACTGTTGGTGGGAATGCAAATTGATACAGTCACTATGGAAGACAGTATGGAGATTCCTTTAAAAAGTAGGAATAAAACCACCATATGACCCAGCAATCCCACTCCTAGGCATACACCCTGAGGGAACCAAAGTTGAAAAAGACACATGTATCCCATTGTCCATTGCAGCACTATTTACAATAGCTAGAACATGGAAGCAACCTAAATGTCCATTGACAGATGAATGTATAAAAAAGTTGTGGTACATATACACAATGGAATATTACTCAGCCATAAAAAGGAACACATTCTGATGAGGTGGTTGAACCTAAAACCTATTATACAGAGTGAAATGAGTCAGAAAGAGGAAGAGAAATATCATCTTCTAACACATATATACAGAATCTAGAAGAATGATACTGAAGAACTCATTTACAGCACATCAGTGGAGAAGTAGACATAGAGAATAGACTTACGGACATGGGGAGAGGGGAGGAGAGGGTGAAATGTATGGAAAGAGTAACATGGAAACTTACATTACCACATGTAAAATAGATAACCAATGGAAACTTGTTGTCTGGCTCAGGAAACTCAAATAGGGGCTCTGTATCAACCTAGAGGGGTGGGATGGGGAGGGAGACAGGAGGGAGGTTCAAAAGGGAGGGGTTATATGTACACCTATGGCTGATTCATGTTGAGGCTTGACAGAAAACAACAAAATTTTGTAAAGCAATTATCCTTCAATTAAAAAAAAAAAAAAAGAATGACTCCTTCGGGAGGAAAAGTGTTTTTAAACATGACACAAAAACATTAACCATAAAGGAAAAATTTGTAAATTGGACTTCGTAATAATTAAGAACTTATATTCAGCCAAAGACACCATTAAGAGAAAGAAAAGCCAATACACAGATGCAGAGAAGATAATTCAATACCTGTATCTGACAAAGGACTAGTATCCAGCACATATAAAGAACTTCTACAAATCAATTAGAAAAAAAATCACAATTTTTTAGTAGGCAAAGATATGAAGAGGCAGTTCACAAAAGGGAACATCAAAATGACCAGTATGCACAAAAAGATACTCTACATTAGCAGCTATCAGATATATATGCAAAAGGAAACCACAATAAGCTACCATTCACACCCAAAGGAATGGTCAAAATGTGAAAGACTGATAGTATCAAATACTGCACAGAAGGAAGAGGATCAACTCTCCCACAAAGCCAGTGGGACTGTCAGTGGTTCACCCTGTTGAAGAACTGTTCGGCAGTTTCTCACAAGGCTACAGCCATTCCACTCCAAGGGATTTACCCAAGAGAAGTAAAAGCACGTGTCCACACAGAGACTCGACATAAATTCTCATTGCAGCTTAATTCATTATACTATGACCAGAAAACAACACAAATGTCCATTAAAAACTGAAAGAACAAGCAAATGGTGTGTTTCCCCACCATAGAGCATCACTTAGCAATAAAAAGAATCGGCTGCTGATATATGTGCCACAACCTGGATGAATCTCACAGACTTTACACTAAGTCCAAGAGGCCAAAAGCAAGAAAACATGCTCTATGGCTCTGTTCAAATGAAGGGTAAGAACAGGCAAAACCAGTCCCTAGTGACAGAAGTCAGGGTAGTGATTGCCTTGCGGGAGAAAGGGTTGGTGACTGGGAGAGAACACACGAGGGAAACTTCTGGGATGCTGGGCATGTTTGATACACATATGCAAATCTGTCAAACTATACATTTAGAATCCATGCATTTAATTTCCTTTCCTGTATGTAAATCATACCTCAGTTTTCTCTTAAGTTAAAGCAAATGAGGAAATTAGGACTTGGTGCTTTCAAGACACAGTTGAGCCTCCCTCTCCCCAGTCCTGGATGCCTATCTCCTGACATCCTTTATATAAGAGAGAAATAAGCCTCAATCTGGTATAAGCCACTGTCATTTCCAGTCTCTATGATTGGCAAAATGAAGCAACCCCTAACTAAAACACAAAAGCCTTGTGAGGTAGATATGACGGTGCAACCTCCACCTCTTGCACCCCCATTTTCCAGGTGCACCCTGAGCCTCCTGTCAGATGTTCCAAGACACCAGCACTCAAATCCCAGCTCCCAGACACTGTGAATCAGCCTTGGCCTGAACTGGAGGGGGCCTCACCAACCAGCGTGTGGTGCTCCACGCTGATCACTGCGGCTGGAGCTGTTGACACATGTGCAGGTGAGACAGCAAGGTGCTGGGCTGAACATCATACCTGGTGCAGAAATAAAGGAAGAGCTGGAGAACATCTGCATACCACAAAGAGAAAATACACCAAACGAATACTAGCCACGTGGGGTAAAAGTCTCTTTCAGACTTGTCTTCCCCTGTCTTTGCCATGTGAAACCGAGGCTTGTGGGTCTTCCGCAAGAGGAAAGAAAGTGTTAGTAGCTCAGTCTTGTCTGACTCCTTGTGACCCCATGGACTGTAGCCCACCAGGCTTTCTGTCCACAGAATTCTCCAGGCAAGAATATTGGAGTGGGTTGCCATTTCCTACTCCAGTGGACCTTCCTGACCCAGGGATTGAACCCGGGTCTCCTGCATTGCGTTCAGATTCTTTACCATCTAAGCCACCATACAGGAAGGAACGGCATTAAACCCACACTGAGTCTACCCTAGAGGACTGTCCTACATTGACCTAGTGGCTGGGTGGTAGGCAAGGGTACCAGCCAGTCTGGGTTCAAATTCCCACTCCATGAACTGTGTGATCTCAAGGCAAATTCTTTACTCTCTTTGTACCTTAGTTTCTTCATCTCTAAAATGGGCACCCTGGAAGTCCAGTGGTTAAGACTCCATGCTTCCAATGCAGCGAGTGAGGGTTCGATCCCCAGTTGGGGAACTAAGATCCCACATGCCATGCAGCACAACAAAAAAATAAAATGGGCATCATAAGGTGGCTTTGAGGGTTTCAGGAGCTGACCTGGGAAGAGCTTGGTGCCTGATATGTAGGAGGAGCTATTAAGTATTAGCCACTGTTGACATGTTTCGCTGAGAACTCTCTTTGTTTATCACATGTTTGTTATAGGAAACTGGATTTACTCACCAGTTTTGGAACATTTCATCTGTGGACTTCACATTTACTGCTTCTGATCATAATTAATCCTGTGTAGAGTCTCCTGGCACCAGGAGGAGCAACCCAAAGCTTTTCCTCTTGCTTAGGTTTACACAGGTAAAACTAAACGGTGATTATACGCAATTCATTTGTCAAACACAAGGTCAAGAATCTCAATTTGTCGCATGTCACCAAGGCAGCACCAGGAAGCGCCCCACATCCCAAGCCATCTCCCCTCTGACACTGACTGAAATGCCACCATTAGCACCAGAGAACCCCTAGGAGGAGAAGCAATTTAGGAGCAGAGCATCTTCCTCTTCGTGTGAATACACATATCCAGGTGAGCCAGGGGGAGGGAATCCTGGCAAGCGAAGGGAAGGAAGGAAACACCATGGGCAAAATTTTGGACCTTTTTGGGGGATAGTTGAGGATTCTGCAACCCCTAAAGGCTGTGAGCTCAGGCTCACCCACCTATACAAGCATACACACAGACACAGACACACACACAGACACAGATACACACACACACACACACAGATAATCGCTTTACCCCAGCAGTAGGGGCTTAAGCGGCTATCTGGGCTAGCACCATCCCGCCCCCAGCTGCACCAGCACCTCTGCCCAAGGTGGGGTTCCCAGAGGCTCAGCAAGGAAACCCTGCAACTGGAAGCTAAGTCCCACAGAGCCAGCTGCTAGCGGTGGTCACATGCAACCTGCTCTCTCTGTCACACACACTCACGTGCAGACACACCGCCGGAGACTAAACACCAGACACAGACGCACACTGAACTGTCCTCCCAAAGGCAAGACAAATCAGGTGAGACCACACGGAATCATCCTGTCTCAGAGAAAGCCACAGCTACACACTCCCAGAAACAAGGGGGACTCACACACGGAGAAAACACTCACCCACAGACCGCTCCCTGGGCTCTCTCTGCCCTGTGCCCAGCTAGCGCTCTGACCTCAGTCTTCTTCTCCCGGGGAGACAGACTTCATCGGGGTTCCCTGTCCTCCTCCATCCCCTTTCCCAGGTAGGCGGGCTCCCCAGGCATCGTCACACTTGCACACCTCCGCTCCCAGGGGCTGTAGACAGTAGGTGCTCGCCTGCACGCCTCCCCCTCCCCCTTGCCTGGGGTTCACGCCTCAGCTTCCCTCCTCCGTGGAGCTGGCGGCTCTTCTCATTTTCCAGCGAGTGCGTGAAAACACAGATTAGAGCAATTAGAGAAAAGTCATTGCAGGGCAAGGCAGGAGCCACCACCGCACCTGACTGCCAGCTCCGGCAAGGCGTGGTGAAGCACAGACTTACTCACACAGATTACAAATTGGAGCAGATTCCAAAGCAGGAAGGAGCAGAGAGGAGGGGCTCCAAGTTCCATTTTAGATTCTCCTGTTTCTCTTCAAACCTGTTCTTTGCTGTGTGCAGCAGTTTTCACAGCCACGCTCCCAAGAGAGGCAAGTGGGGCAGAAATTATTTCAGCTCCATTTTATAGAAGGGAAAACTGAGGCCCAGGGGAAGAACAGTTGTAGAAGGCCCCATCCACCTGGACTGGCCTTCCTGGCTGTAGGTGGGGATCAGGGTGGCCCCGGTCCCCAGGAGAGCCCCCCTTGGCCCCCATCAGCTCTCTCCTCCCCCTGGAAAGGATCAGCAGAGGGTTGAGGTAGAGGACAGGGTCTGGATCAGCTGTAGGCATGTTGTCTGGTGCTTGTGATGGGCTCAGTATCTGCACACGGGGTGGCCTTGCCCTTCACCAAATGGCAGGGATGGGTTCATCCAGGGCCGCTGTCGCCAGCTGCTCACGTGTAAATAGATGTACTGGGTGCTCTTTTCCCCTGTAGGGAAGAGGGGAAATTTCCTAGAATCTGAGCGCAGGGGCCCCATTTCAATGCCTCCTTATCCCGTAAGGCTCTTCAAAAGCCTGGCCTGGTGCCCCTCAGCAGCTTGCCCGCCACCCTCCCCTTCCAGCCAGGCCCACCTTGCCCTGGCCCTGGCCTGGGCGAGAAGCCAGCAGTGAGGCAGGAGTGCCCCCTGGCGGTGACAGCCTACACTACCCACTGGGACTCCACCCCCAGGTCTAGCATCAGGGCCTGACTGCTTTGGGTGAGCAAGGCTCAGTTCTGGTTCCAGCAGCAGGGAGCAAGGGAGGCTCCTGGGTGACTGATGGACACTAGGCATGGTCACGCAAGAAGGCAGGGGACGATGCCCAGTATCAGGCACGGCCCATCAGAGGAGCTCAGGAAATATGGGATGGATGGATGAAAGAATGAGTGAACAAATACAGAAGTGAATTGTTTCCTAAAAGGTGGTATGAATCTCAAAGTAATATACAAGGGACCTTTTAGTCAGTAATTTACTTTTTAGATAGTAGTGTACCTTTTAGGCAATTCTTATTTTAAGAATTATGTGCCTATGTTGAAGTATGATCGATTTAATAGATCTGGCCCATCAAACCCATTACATAAACTTTCTGTTTAAAACAAATGTCTTGGGACTTCCCTGGCAGTCCAGTGGTCTAGGATTTCCCCTTTCAATGCAGGGATGAGAGTTCAATCCCTGGTCTGGGAGCTGAGATCTCACATGCCTTGTGGCCAAAAAAAAAAACCAAAACATAAAACAGAAGCAATATTGTAACAAATTCAATAAAGATTTTTAAAATGGTCCACATTAAAAAAGTTTTTAAAATTCACCCCAAAATGTCTTTAGGTGCGTAAATAAACTAGACAAGTAACATATGGGTATCCTCAGGATCTAGCATAGAAGGTTCTATAAAAGTTAAAAAAAAGTTCAATAAAAGTTCGCGTGACAATGAATGACGAGATGACCAGAAGGTGATGATGGTCTTTATAAAGTAGAAACAGACGATCCCAAACTTTGCTGTAAACTGAAATCACCTGGGGAGGTCCCCCCCCCCAAAAAAAAAATAAAACCTCTGGGCAGTTATGTGTCTGTAAATCTCAGGTGGCTGAGGAAGAAGCCAGTGTGTTCTGGACAGCTCCCAGAGGAGGGGAAAGCCCCAAAGCACCCAATTTAGGTGACTTCTAAGATGCATCACGGCTTTGCTGCCATTTGAGATATTGTCAAACTGTCATCATTGGAGGAATCAGCAGTGCTTGGGTGATCTGGGCTTCCTTTGTTGGGTAAGAGTTTGGACTGGATGAACTTGAAGGCATCATGCAAGGAAAGAGAAGTGAGTTATTATTTAGGTAAACTAGTTTCTACACTGACACACAGTACAAAGTGAATTGTGCATATACTATGGTTTTAACATACTAAGTATTTCTCATTTACTCATCCTGCACATCAAGTCTTATTTGACATATATCTTTATTATCAGTTAATATAAATATCACATTAGTTGCCATGAAGAGCATATAGAATTTTCATCCTGAGTTGATTTATTAATATGTGTTAGTTCTTCATTTACAGGAGTTTTCGCCTCTGAAAAAAGTCCCCTTCTTAAAAACTGTGTCTAGTTAATTACGAACATTTATTAATATATTATAGTTAGTGTGGTCACAGTCTGTTTATCTCTTTTAATTGGATCCTGGCTTGATCACAACAACTTTCAGTTACTTTCTTAATTAGAAGCCAGAGGAGTGAGGGGTTTGGTGTTGGCTATGGAAAGCATGCTGTTTGCTTCTAAATCCACATATCACCTAAAAAGTGCAGGTTGAGTTAATATTTGATGTGTGAGTTGTTCCATGATCTTGTTAGATACCACTGACAACAGAAAAGAGTTTCCAGGCATGAATTTTCACGGCTATACCTCTGGGGGAAAAATGGATAAGAATAAATTTATCCTATTTGGAAAGATTGGCATATGTATTGAGATTGAGTCTGATTTTTTAAAAATCATTTTAATAAGCAGTTTTTTAACTTTGAATAGATTTTTAAAACATAAAACATGAATGGATTTGTCATAGCACAGGGTCAAAAATCACTGTTGATGACAAGTTATTTGATATTAATTCCATTTTATGAACAAATGCAATTAAGTTGCAAATCCCTTAACAGAGGGCAGTGTTAGGCCAACATTTTAATCGGTATTAGGAAATGTCAGATTAGCATCCCCAAGGAAGAATAAATCTTTGGCACAATGCTGAAAACTCACATGTTAGTTTTAAAGCTGCACCTTGCTCTCTTACATAGCTATAGGAACTATAAACTGGTGCATACTCTCTCAAGGGCAATTGGACAACATCTACCAAACTGACACATGCAGCTTTTCTTTAATTCATGAATCCTACTGCAAGGATTTCTCTTCCAATATACTCACACCTGAGCATGATATCATGTGTAGGAGAAAATTCATTATTGCATTGCTTGAACAACATATGATTGGGAACAACCTGAATAGCCATCAATAGAGGACTGGTTAGTAAAAGAACTGTATAACTCTTCTTTGAAATACTACGTGACTGCAAAAAAGAATGAGATCTCACCACCAAGAACAACAACAAAAAACAACCCAATTAAAAAGTGGGCAAAGGACTTGAAAAGACATTTCTCCAAAGAAGATATACAAATGGCAATAGGCATATTAAAAGATGCTTAAAATCACTAACCATTAGGGAAATGTAGATCAAAACCACAGGGAGATGGTTCATACCCACTGAGGAGACTTCATACTCATTAGCGTGACTGTTACTTAAACACACACACACACACACACACACACACACACAGAAAACATGCTGGTGAGGATGTGGAGAAATTTGAACCCTTGTTCTTTGCTGGTGGGAATGTAAAATGGGGTGGCTGCTGTGGAAAACAGTATGTCAGTTCTTTAGAAAAAAAGGCACACAGAATGACCATATGAATCTGGAATTGCCCTCCTGGGTATATTCCCAAAAGAATTCAAAGCAGACATACAAACAGATATTTGTACACCAGCATTTACAGAAGCATTGTTCACAATAGTCAAAAGATGGAAGCAACCCAAGTGTCCATGGATGGATGAAAAGATAAAGAAAATGTGACATATACAGTTGATGGAATAGTATGCAGTTGTGAAAAGGAATGGAGTTCTGATACCGGCTACAACATGGATGGCCATTACAAAAAAGTTTTGGTGGTGGTTGTACAACACTGTGAGTGTAATTAATATCACTGAAGTACACTTAAATGGTTACAATGGAAAATTTCATATTATATATTTTAACACATTTTTAAAAATTAATAATGTAATTTCTTAAAGGCAAGGGTGGGGCCAGCCCTCTCATTGAATATGAGCTGGCCTTGGTTGATGCTGCTAGACTTCCTAAGCCAGATCATAAGAGGCAACCCAGCTTACTCTCTTGGCTGGAAGCCCTGAGCCAGCATGTAAGAAGTCCAGCTACCCTGCAACGTCATACCAGAGGGACCTCATAGAGAGAATGACAATAGCAATTTGAGTCTTCCCCACCCAGGCATCAGATGTCAGAGCCTCCAGATGATCCAACCCCAGCCGGAGCCGCCCCAGTGGACACCAAGCAGAGCAGAGATGAACTTTCTCACCAAACCCGCCCGAATCACAGATGCATGAGCAAAATAAGGGGTGTCACTGCTTTAAGCCACTACATTTTGGGGTAGTTTATTATGCAGCAATGGGTAAGTGGCACCGAAAACATATTACCAATGTATTAGAATTTATTTAGATTTAATTTAAAAATAATCAGACACAAATAAAACAGATTTGGACTACATAAATGTCTCTTGCAAACCAACAGGTAAATTGGATGTTTTCAGTCTCACGGTCTGTATCGTGCTTCTGTAAAATCATTAAAGATGCAGATCTGCTCGCACCCAAATACTGAACAAAGCTGGAGTGAGGGAGGGTCAATGGGATGGAGAGAGCGGAACACAGATCCATCTGGAGACTTTTCCAAGAAGGCCAGGATACGGGTGGGAGAGAGAAAGGTCACTGGAGCTATGTAGCATGAAGGGACAGGTTTCTGACCCAGCAGGCCCAAATTAAAGATAAAAATTAAAGACAAACAAACAGCAGGTCCTTGAAATAAAATCCAGAAGGTGGAGTTAAAAGTGACATAGGTCATGCAAGATGGGGTTTCAGAAGGCTTGAGAAGGAGGTTAGCCAGACAAAGCTAAAGAATTTTAGACCAGGACCATTGAGAGTATGAAGGTTTACTCGTTAAGGTTGGAAGAATTTAAAAAATAAATCCATAATGTGTCCTCCAAAGATCCCCCACTGGCTCCTTCCTGCATGTGGCCCTCATTACTCCATCAGTTTCTAGAACTCCTGTTTATTTGTTTACCTGTTTGCTGTATCTCCCTGTATTAGTATTAGTCAGGATAGGCTGGGGTTTCCTGGATGGCTTCACATGAAATGAAGGAGATGTGAGAGACATGGTTTCGATCCCTGGGTGGGGAAGATCCCCTGGAGGAGAATCCAGTATTCTTGCCTGAAAAAAATCCCATGGACAAAGGAGCCTGGCAGGCCACAGAGAGTCAGACATGACTGGGCACAGATAGCACAGACAGGCTAAGAGCTGTGACAGACTCCCCAAGACCCCAAATCAACATCAGCTTGTTTCTGGTTCTTCTAACAATTCTGTGCAGCTGTTTGATGGACAGACTTCCACAAAGAGATTCTGGGACCTGGGCTCCTCCCATCTCCAGGCTCCTATAACCCAAGTCCTCTCCATCCAGCCAGCGATGAGGACAGAGAGAGATCATCTCGTAGGGGGGAATTTTATGGGCCAGGCCTGCAAGTAGGACACATCCATCAGCCAGAACTCAGTCATACGGCCGGCCTCTCACTATAAGGGAGGCTGGAAATGTCATCTCACTGGAGGCCAGGAGTGTTACCCTCCACCCCAGTTTACACCCCTTGCATGCCATCTCTCATGCACCTGGATTCTCAAGCACCTTCACAGTGACTGTCAGCATACCTGGCATAAATGCAATGTGAATGAATGAATGTGAATCTATGAGTGAATGAACGGTGCTGGGGCTGTGCCCCTGGAACCAGGCTGATGGAAGGATGTAATCACTCCTACTTCTCAGATTAGGAAACTGAGGCTCTGAAAGCTAAACAGCAGGCACAAGGCCACACATCTAGTCAGTCTAGAGCAAGGTCTCAAATCCCAAAAGCCTTTTCTGCCACATGTCTGTTCTCTCCACTCCCCAGGCTGCCTCTCCAGTGAGCACACTCGCTGACTCTGGGTCTGGTTATCTTCAAGGCTGCTCTCCTTTCTATCAGTCCATGAACCATATTTGACAAGCTGTGGGTTCCTTGGGGAGGCAGCTGTATCTTGCTCATTCTTAGGTGCCCCCTGGCTACCAGCACAGCCCTTGAACACAGTAGGCGTTCAAACCACCTTTGGGGGATTAATTTGTTCACACTGGCTCAGGCTTCATGCTTTGCTGCTTGCACAGTATGAGGGTCGCTTATAACTTGTAAAAGAAATAGAGGGGATATTCATTATCCTGCCTCTCCCCGTGCAGTCAGAGCTGTCTCCCACAGCAGGACCAGTGCCCACCCCTAAACTCGCTCCTGAAGCACAGACGAGGGCCGTGTCACATGAAGGCCAAGGCCACAGATGTCTCATGGCCCCCACCAGGCTTAGAGCATTAACTCCTGTCACATGCACACATAGAATGGCCTTGCCCCAGCTGGTCCCAGGAAAGAGAGGAGATAGGGACTGCAGTGTGGGGTTCTGTCCATGGTGCTGAACTCATCTCACATCCCACCTTGTTTGCTAAGCCAGGAACTACTCAGATCCTCTTGGGAACCGGGTAAAAACACAGATTCCTTGGCCCCTTCTTTGGGGACATGAGTTCTGAGGACCTAAGATGGGGCTTTAGAATCTGTTTTTACCAAGCATCTGTGATTCTAATACAGCCGGTTTGGTACTAGCCTGAGGTTGATTCACTTACCTAGTCTTTGGTCTGCATGAAGTGCCTGCTATGTGTCCGGCACTGTGCCAGATAATATGAGGCACAGAAATGCATTGCGCAGGGTCTCTGCCCTGGGGAGAATTTACACAGTCATTCAGGAGGAGATGTAGGAAGGGAACAAGGGTGAGAACTCCCTGTGTTTTATGTGGACACGGGGCTAGGTACATACATACTTCACCTTTACCCTGCATGGTGAGATAAGTAGGCACATGAAGACAGTAGTACTCACAACCATAACTAGCATTTTCACTTTCCTTCGGGTCTCCCTAGACTTATATGCAAGGCAGGATGTGACGCATTTCGTTCAGTCTGACATCTTCCTGGCTCCAGACGGAGACCTTCCTGATTCCTGCTGCCCCTAGAAATGAGTCCTCCTTCTGCCCTATGGTCACATTTCATCATCAATTACATGATAAACCATGTTTTTAATACTGCTCCAACTGGAATCTGAGCTCCCTTTTGAGAGTAGGGCTTACACCTGACTCCCCTGTGTAAACTCTAACACAGGGATCCCAGACACTCCCACCAGAGGAGCTGAGCAGTAAACTCTTATTGGATGGGTGATTAGGGGCAGTGGTAAGTGATGGCTGTGACTGTCACTGTGACTACCCAAGGAAAGTGCTGCTGGGCTATGAAGCAGCTGGGACCAGTGCTCAGAACCAAAAGAAATCAGGATGGGCCTCAGAGAAACCAGGAAACAGGCAACATGCAAGTCAGGAAGGGACCAGCCTCCAGTCAAGGTCTGCCTCTCCTTTCTCTGGGTGTTTGGGGAGAACAGAAAGTAGAGTCAGGACAGCAGTGTCTGATGAGAACAGATGTTCTCAGGCCTGAATGTGGGGCATGGAGGAAGGGGGAGGGGAGGGAGAAAGTTAAAAAGGGGAGAGGGGAGGGCCATAGCCAGTAAAACAGAATATCCACGGCCTTCTTATTTATTTAATTTTACTTTTTATGATGGAAAATTTCAAACACACACCCAAGTAAAGAAAATAGCAAGAATGAACCCCCGTGTGCCCACCACCCTACTTCAACAACTATCCCCACTTTAACATACTTATTTCATTCCTTGCCCCCAAGCATCTCTTTAAAAAAAATTATGGACAATATATCATTTCACCCAAATATATTTCAGAATGCATCTCTGACATATTAGAATATTTCTGAAAAAGTAACCTCATTATCATAGCTAATAAAATGAACAATTTCTCAAAACTATCTAATACGAAGTCCATTTTCAAATTTCCTTATTTTTCTCAAAAAATGTCTTTTTAGGATCCATTTATTTGAACCAGGATCTTAACAAGATCCAGGCACTGTATTTTGTTGCTATGACTCTTAAATCTCTTTTAATGTCTAACATTCCTTCCTCCTACCTTTTTTATGGTATTTTAGTTGTTGAAGAAACCAGGTCTTTGTCTGTAGAACTGTCCCCATTGTTGATTTGCCTGGTTGAACCCTCATGGTGTCATTTAACATGTTCTACTGTGCCCTCCCCCCATTTCCTGGAGAATGATATTTAGATGGAGAGGGTTCATATGTGGGGTCAATTACTTTGGCAAGCAGACTTCCTGGGTGAAGCTGTGTCCTTCCTAATGCACCATAATCAGGAGCACTTAAGGTCAGAATTTTTCCTTTGTGCATGATACTAAAAAAAAATGGTCAATGTCACCAACTTGATCTTTCCATTATAAAGCTTCCCCATCATCTTGTCCGCAAGGGGTTTTAGCACCTTTCATAGACTCTTAAAACTGACAAGCTGGAAGAGCTCTGAGAAGCTCACTCACCCATTTTTCAACTCATCCCACAAATATTCGTTGAGTGTGTGCCAGGTAGCGAGTAGCAGTGAGCAAAACCAACACCATCCTTGGGATCGCAGGGACAATAGTCAGACAGGGGCGAGCAACAAATACATGAGCAAGCAGGTGCACCCACAAGAGATGTGCCTGCGAGGTTTAGAGCCGCCTGGAGAGCTACCCCAGAGGGAAGTGATGGTGGTCAGGTAGCCACTTTGTGGTGGGTGACCAAGGAATGCCTCCCTAGGAGAGGATGTTGGGGCTTGACAAGAGCTATCCAGCCGTGCAGAGTTGGGGGACCATTCCAGGGAGAGCCGGGGCAGACAGAGAAACTGCGCAGCCACGAGGAGTAATGAGGAGCAAGGCGGAGGGGGGTCTGGGGGGAGACCAGCGAGGAGGTTGCTATGGTAATGCCCTTTTCACCCCCTTTTACAGCTGAGAACACTGAGGGAGACAGTGGTTACTGAGGAACTACCTGCCCCAGGAGCTTTTTGTGCAGCGTCCCAAAACCACACCTGCAGGCTACGTAGAGGTCACTCTGTGTCACAGGTGAAGCCAGTGAACGGCAGTCAGCTGCCCAAGGACTGAGAGGCAGAGGACAAAGGAGGCCCAGCCTGAGGAGGCTCTCCCACCCGCCACGGTTGTCCCGCACTGATGATCACTGTGGAGTCTCAAACCTTGGCCCTGGCCCCTAAAAGTCCCATGACCTGGCCCAAGGGCCTTCTCTCTGTGCCTCAGTTTCCCAACCTGTAAAATGGGAATAATACTTGCCTGAGGGGTACGGCAAGGCCAAGAGAAGGTGGCTCAACCTTGCCTCCCCGCCACGCTCCCAGCCCCTGCCTGTGGGGTCCGCACAGGTCACCCTAGCACAGCCTACAGGCAGCTTCCCCCTTCCCACACAGACTCACAAGGAGTTAACCCCAGGCTCCCTCCTTCCTCCATTCCAGTTCTGATCCTTGCTGACTCTGCTCCCCGCCCTACGTAGCTATTCTGGGACAATGGAGGCAGCAGATGGCTCGAGTCCTGTTCCCTCCACCCGACCCTCGGGATCTGGGAACAACCCATAAATCTGCTATTGCTTCTAAAAGTGGGCCAGCCGGCAGCCCTCCACGCACGGGGTGGAGAGGATGGCGGCTGTAGAGTACACCATCCCATCCCTACAGGCTGTGAGCCCAGAGGCCGCCCCACTCGGCTCGCATCCCACACACCCAGCATTAGGTCAACTCAGAAAGAAAGGAAGCCCCGCACCTAACAAGCACAGGGCAGCTCCTCTCGGGGTCAGACTCCTCCTTGGAAGAGAAGGGGCCAAGGCTCCAGTGGTCGGTAGTTACATCAGCCCACACAGAGTTGCGGCAGGGACAAGGTCCTTCGAGGGCTGGTGGACTTGCCTCAAAGAAGCCCCCAGCCCTGGCTGCCTGGATCAAAGCCCCTCTGTCCCTCTGGATCTCTGTTCCCTCCTCCCCCCTGCCCTGAGCTCCACTGTGACCCCCACATGTCAACATCTCTAAGCATGATGCGGGCTGGGAGCAGACACATCCTCTTCCTAGCCCTCCCCACAGACACCACCAGGCCTGAAATTTCACCATGATCACTTTCATTCAGTCATGCAACCTCTTTGGGACATGAAATTTTAAGGGCACTTACCTTTACCTAGCTCCTACCTGGGCTGTCAAAGTGCCCCTTTATCTGATACCAGAGGCTGAATCCCTCAGCTCCATTCTGCCTTCCCTGATTCTCTGGACACCTCAACCCAGGCCCTGAAGGCAGATAAAAGGAAGTATTGTCCTCAGCAAACCAGCACCTCATGACACACATGGGTTCACTCACATGCGTATCACTCACACAGAGGCGTGACAGAGGCACACACACATCTATACATCCCACATACATAGTTAGACACAGAAAAGCAGAGAAGGGTGCGTGGGCACACCCTTATACATCCCAGCACACCATGACACACCACACACTACTAGCCATCACTGTTCACGGAGCCGTTCCTTTCTCCATACCAGACTCTGTGCTCTGCCCTTTACAAACCCTGCATCATTTCACCCACAACCCATGAAGTAAGTACTCCTTTTCTCATCTGTAAAATGAGCAAACAAGCCACAGAGGCCAAGCAGATTTCCCCAGGTCACATAGCCAGCAAGAGCAGGGCAGTGCTATCCAGCTCAGGGACCCAAAATCAACATCACTGAGATAGACAGATGAAAGATCCGCCCATACTGCTCAGGAATGACTTTGACTGCATGTAACAGAAAACTGAACCAAGCAAGGCTTAAACAAATAAGGGTTTAATCTTCTTACAGAACCAGATACTGAAAGGGACAGCTGTGGAAATGATTGTCTTGGCATTCCCTTCATGGCAGCAAGGTGGCTGCCCTAGATCCAGACATCACACCCACATTTGCATTAGAAAGATGGGGTACAGGGCTACAAAGCCTTCCCTAGAAGCCTCTCTATTGGCTTTGCTTAATTCGCACTAACAGACAGAGATCTGGCTCTGGTCACAGCTGGGCCATGTAGTAGCTCCTAATAGCAAGGGAAGCTGGGAAAGAGAGCAAAAGGAACATCATGATGGGCTGGGACCCATTCTGATTCATCATCTGGGTCTGGCCATGCTGATGCTCCAAACAACATCAGGTGGGGAGCAGGAGCTGGAGACTGGTCAGCAACAACGTTATCTGCCACAGATTCTGGATTCTGCCCTTCTTCCACTTGGGTCCCCTCAGTGCTTGAGGATCTAGCCAAGGAAGCCAGGAGTGAGTAGCCCAGTGCTTGATCCCAGGAGAGGAACTGAGAGACCAGAGCTGGGGGCTCTGCACACCCAGGGGCCCAGGTAATTCTCTGGAGGGTTAGGATTCCTGAGCCCAAGTAGCTTAAGGACCCTCCATCCTCATTCAGTTCAGCCACCCAGGGCCCATGGAGGCCCAGCCATTGAGGCCTCTCTGGCGCTTACTTGGTGCTCCCAATCCTGGGCTGTGCAACACCCCCCCGCCCAGGGCTTGAGATGCATTCAGCACCAGTCATCATCCAATCCTCGGCTTGTTCATCTCTCAGAGGCCCTGCCAGGGACTGCCCTCCCTCCCCCCACACACACAAGACCTGCCACAGGCCCTCCAGGCTGCATGGGAAGCTAAGGACAACCAGGGAGCCTCAGCCGTCTTTGCCCAGAGGTTCAGGGTTCATCAGGCCACCAGCTGCGGGCACCAGGGGGTATCCGGGTAGAGGAGACAGTGGAGAGAGTGAAACCTGTGGAGAGACCAGAAATGCACAAGACAGTCACCCTCACGGGCTCTTGGGGGAGCATGTCACAGAGGTGGTTTGGAGCGGGGTTTTTCCACCTTGGCACGTTATGATATTAGGAGCCAGACAATTCTGTTGTGGGGACTGTCCTGGGCATTGTGGGTGCTTAGAAGCAGCCCTGTACTCCACTCGCCAGATGCCACATGAGATTTTTTTTTAATATTTATTTATCTAATTTACTTATTTGGCTGTGCTGGGTCTCAGCTGTGGCACGCAAGACCTTCTATCTTCATTCAACATGCAGGATCTTTAGTAGCAGCGTGTGAGACCTAGATCCCCGACCAGGGATCAAACTCGGGCCCCCTGCGCTGAGAGCGCGGAATCTTAGCCACTGGATCCACAGGGCAGTCCCTGCTGAGTCTTAACAATCAAAAATGTCCCCCCACACCACCAAGTGTCCTTTGGCAGGGGTGCAAAATGGTGCCTGGTTGAGAACCACTGATGGGTAAAGACTTCAAAAGCCAGAGAAACCATGAACTGCTGAGGCCACAGCCTCTGAGTGACCTGAGTCCCCATCAAGCAGCAACCTATGGATTCTAGAATATTTAGGCTCTGAGAGAATTTAACACCAATTTTTAAATCTCTTGACATACAGCCACACCTTGCACACCTCTACTGATAAGAAGCTCACTCCATTATAAAGAAGCTGCTTTCCTCTTGAAACTTGAAACTTTTTTTCCCCTGTATTGAGCCAGATTCTGTCTCCTTGTAACGTCCAACTTGTTCAACACAGTCCTGGGCCTGGCAGCCTTGGGATAGTGGTGAGCCCTCTGCCGGGGCTGCGAGTGGGATGCAGGGGGCTGAGCTGAGCAGCCCTAATCCCCCTGGGGTGTGTTTGGGGGGAGAACTGGAGGTGCCTAGGTGGCATTTTAGCCCTCATTCCAACCCTCTGTCCATGGAAAAGTATCATCCAAGAAACGAAGAGCCTAAGGAAAAAAAATGTTTAATTTCCCCATGAGTGCCTGGAGTTTCTCCATGAGAGCATCTCCTTTGCTCAGTGAACACAGTTCAGTCTTCTAGAGGTTCCTGAAGAATCCCAGAGGATCAGGCCTGGGAGATCCCCTTCAGATCCCTGACGCCCAGCCTCCTTGTGCTACCAATGGGGCGACTAAGATACAGAGAGGGCCGGGCAGGCCCCTGCCCAAGGTCACACAGTAAGCCCAGGCCAGGGCAGCGACTGAGACCCACTCCCAGCTCTGTGCTATCAGCTACTAGCCTCTCTCACTTCCCTCCCTCCTGGTTCCCTTTTCTTCCTATCCCTGGCCTCAGGCCCCAGTCCTCCCATCCTACAGTTTCAGCCCGCAGACCCACCTGGAGGGGTCCTCCTCAGGGGAGAAGGGGCCTTGGAGCTTAATGACGTTGAGTTTCCCCTCAAAGACGCCGTAGCTAAGGGTAACCTGTGCAGAGAGAAGCAGAGAAGGCAATGAAGCTGGGGGGGGGGGTCAGGGGAGGGATGGTGGTTGTCCCATCAGGGACCCCACAAGGGGGCAGCATTTTGGTAGAAACAGAGAAGGTTGCCTAAGACATTTTGAGCAGCACAGAAAGCCTGTCTCTGCACCTGAAATTCCACCATCAGTAATGGGTGTTTCACTGGGGGGCCCATCCCTTCCCATTCTCCCATAATCCCATTGATGCCCTCAACAGCCCCATTTACTAAAGAGGCTGGAATGATCCCCTCATCTACAGATTGGGAAACTGAGGCTCAAGAGGTGAAGGTGCCTTTCCAGGAAGTTGCGCTCCTGGAATGAGGTTTCCTGAGACCTACTCTAGGGACTTAGCAATCCCTCAGGTCATTCCACAAGCAATGAGGCTGCGGATGATGACTCCAGTCAAAAGGCAGTCAAGCACAAAGGTTAAAGATTGTGGATTTGGGGACCACCCACCAAGGTTCAAGTCCCTCTCTGTCCTGAACTAGCCACAGTTAGTTCCACTCTCTGGGCCTCAGTTTCTCCGTCTGTAGAATGGGAAAAATGTTAAGATCCATTCCCTATGAATGTTATGAGGAACCTGAGAGTTAAAAAAGATAAGGCCCCCAGTGTGGTGTCTGGCACAGCAGGGACTTTAGGGAACACCCTGGTTATGGCCAAAATCAGGTTTTGGTCCAAAATCTGCCCCTCTTTCCTGGCTGTGGTCCTAATGGGACCAGCCTGCGCCCCAGTTCTAGGTCTGGTCAATCAACATTAGCTCTAGGCTCTGGTAGGAAACAGGTCATGTGACCCAAGTGAGCCACGTGACCAGTGAACATCAGCCCTGCGGTCTGACAGAAGGAGGAGCTCTCTTCTCTCTGGTGGAGTGGAAACCTGGGGCTGCCATCTTGCCAGCACAAGTAGCGAGCCTGTGTGAGAATGGGGCCAGCATAGGGGAGGACACCCGAGAGAGGGGACAGGGTATGAGCACCCAGATCTCACCAGATCGAGCAAGTCAGCCACACCCTCACCTTCTCAGGTACATGGTCCCATAAAGGTCCTTTTCTGTTTAATTAGTCTATTGCCTTTCTGCCACTTGCAGCTAAAAGGGCTCTGACTCATACCATGAAGGCCTCCTGGAGACCTTCCCAGCCAGGACCCCCTATGGGGCTGGACACCCATGAGTTGGAGGGCAGTATCTGCAAGGCAGAGTTCAGCAGTCACTACCTGCCAGGTGATGGGAGGGGTACCTACCCCTTCCCCAGCCTGACATTACACATGGGTCATACCTACTGAAGACCTGGTCTTTCCCAGTAACACCTGCATGAGAAGGAAAAGCAGTAAGCAGTGGCCAGGTAAGATCTGATGAAGGAGGAGGCCATTGAAAAGGAGGGTGTGGTAAGGATGGGAGGTTGAAGAGAGATGAGAAGGAAGGATGCAGCGTTCAGGGACCTGAGTGGTCTGAATCTCAAGATGAGCTTCCTCTCATCTGTGCAGGTCCCTCCAGCTGGCATTTGGGAACCAGATCAAAGAATATTAGCATCACAAATGGCAATCCTTAAGGGTCAGAGGTGGAGAGCACTGAGTCACTGCATGCCTTTGGGGGGACCTTTGCCATGCTGGGACTGAGTTTCCCCATTAAAGGAGAGAGCCCCCCCACACACACACACCTCCCTCTTTGCCACCTGCCCCATGGCTGGCTCACCTGCTCTGGAAGCTGGGCAGCCTCCAGCAGCTGCAGGGTCTCCAGGTGGGAGTGGAAGAGGGGGCAGGGCTGCAGGCGGCCGCCCAGCTTGCACTCCACGATGTAGCCCACGGTGCAGTCGTCAGGCAGCCGGATGAGGGCAGAGGTGTCCATGAAGTGGGAGCCACTGAAGGACAGAGCCATGCTGCGGCCACTGGCCAAAGGCCCTTGATACCTAGAGCCCTTCCTATCTCCCAGAAGACCCTCCCTCCACCACAGCCAGCTGGGAAAGAAGAGTGCAGCTCTGGCATCTGCCCCCTGCATACTGTGTGGCCTCGTGCACGTTATAAGCCCCAGAGAGCCTCAGTTTTCTCTTCTGTAAAACGGGCATAATAGCCAGAGTTGTTGCGAGGATTAAGTGGCAAAATGGTGAGATGAAGCCTTTTATAAATGTATCCTTTCCTTTTCTTTCTTTTCATTCACTCATTCATTCATTCTTGAGTTTGAGTATCTACCTGGTGCCAGAAACTGATGACACAGAAGCTGAGGACACAGAGATGGGAAAGAAACGCTTCCTGCCCTCCACAGCAGCCTCCGTGCTGGAGGGAGACAGACAGATGAGCAGGTCATTTCAGAGGAGGACTGGTGCTAAGTCAGAGGAAAGCACGAGGCCTGGGGACACCGGGAGGGCAAAGCAGACTCCCAGAGGAGGTGGCAGTCTTTTGTTTTGCTCTTTATTTAATCATGGCAGTAGCAGATTCTAAACAGAGTCTTACAGGATGATCTGCAGTCAGCCAGGTGCCAAGCGGGGGAGGAGCAGTGTTCCTGGCAAGGGCATCACCTGACTGTGCACCCCACGAACGCCCCAGAGACCAGGCTGGGCAGCTTGCCCCGCTGCACAAGATGCCTGAGAGAGGGGTCGAGCGGGTACAGAAATCCATCCTCTGTCACCTTCCCCAGGCTGTGCCTGGGGGCCGCACTGCCCAGAGGGGTACTTTTTTCTAATTCACACAAATGTGCCATAGAGGGGGACCGAAGACTAGATGGGGTATCTGGGTCACAGGGAGACCCCTAGTCATGTGTATATACCTGTTATCAACAGACCTTAGGACAGCATTCCTGCTCCCCGTCAGGACACAAACTACCTCCAGAGGGCACCCCCATCCAGGGCAGGGCAGGGCAGGTTGCTGCAGAGGCAAATCACGTAGGCCCTTGAGCCAAACCCAGCAGCTGAGAGACCTTGGGCCTGGGTGACCTTGAACCAATCACTTACTTAACCGCTCAGCAACTCAGTTTTCTCAGTCAAGTAGAAATAAGGCCAACGCCCCTTCCTCCCTGGGGGCTGTGATAATCTTAGTGAAGTACAGGCCTGGCTCAGAGTCAACCCTCAACCTCAAGGTGGTGACACTGATGTGGCTGTTAATAACAGTAAATCCTGCCCAGCAGACCTCAAGAGACCTTTGTCATGTCCTCTCTAGAGTACCAGTGCTCCCACCCAGTACTGAGGGCTTCCCCTACACTCACAATCGCCCTCAGTCTGACACCACTCTTCTAGGACCATTCCAGCTCAAATGCCACCTCTTCCAGGAAGCCTTCCCTCCTCTCCCCAGGTAGAAGGCCCAACTCCCTCCTCTGAGTGTTCCTCCACTTGTTCTTCACCTCCCTTGTGACAGTGATTGGTCAGAAGAGGGCTGAAAACAGAACCTAATACTGACTGGGCTCCTACCAGGTGCCAGCCCAGGTACTTTCTCATTTAACCTTTACAGTGACCACTGGCCACTGTATTATCTGGTCCATTTTACAGATGGGGAACTGAGGCTCCTAGAGATTACACGGCTTGCCTGTGTGTAGCAGTGTGCACTAGGCAGTGTGCCCCCAAGGGATGGTGACAGGTGGCTTGCTCACCACTAACTGTGTAACTCTGATGCAGTAGGAATGAGAGGTAGTGTCTTCTTAGCTCACTTTCAAGCACTTTCTGCTACAAACACCCCACCCACACACCAGCTGATTCCTCCTCTCTGCACACCTCTACCTCCCCCACCTGCCTGTAGGTCTTTGCTTACCTGGCCCAGGGGGCCATCTTCAAAGCCAGTTTGCGGTTGATGCAGAAGCCAGCACCCCCGGTGGCAAACCAGAACTGTACCAGCCTCTGTGGGGGAAGACGGGGAAAGCCAAAGTGTAGGGTGAGCCTAGGGGTGGGGGCAACAGCCAGGCCTCCCCTTACTCACAACCAACATGGCTAGAAAGCTTTATATTTCACATCTCACTAGAGTCTTGCTATGAGGCTTCTCAGATTGCCCTAGTGGTAAAGAATCCGCCTGCCAATGCAGGACACATAAGAGACACAGATTCGATTCCTGGGATGCGAAAATCCCCTAGGAGGACATGGCAAGCCACTCCAGTATTCTTGCCTGGAGAATCCCATGAACTGAGGAGACTGGCGCACTAAAGTCCATAGGGTCACAAAGAGTCGGACATGACTGAAACGATTTAGCACGCATGCAGAGTCTTGTTATAACCTGAAATTATGTCCATGGAGGAAAAAGAGAAGGGCAGGCAACATTCAAGGGCTTGGAAAGGGATCCGGCACATGGTAAACACTAGTGGGTTTATGGATCAGCTTGTAAAGCCCTTGACATTTCAATCTCTGAACCAATATCACCCTTTTAGGGTGTAAACTGTTTTCTGCCCTTGTCTAGCATCACCGTGGCCCAAGATATCTTCTATCTCCTCTGTGAGGACCTGTGAATTCACCCATGAATTTCTTCAAGGCTTTTGAGAAACACGGTACCTTTTCAACTGTACCATCTCTTAGTCAAAGTGCCCTAAGGTTACCTTCTCCCTAGTCCACAGTTGGCGCTTCATTGATGTATGTTGCATTGGGTTGGTTATCTCCCATGATTCAGCAGTGAGAAGAGTACTGGACAGGAAGTTGGAAAGTCTGACACTGGGCTTCCCCCTCCACTATACAGCTGTATAACCTTGAAAGAGTCCCTGCCTCTCTCTGGACCTCAGATATGTCACCTGTGAGCACAACACTGGTTCCAGTTCTGAAATCCCATGGTTCTCCAGGCCCAGAGGTGTTCTCCTCCTCCGAGATCTCTATGAGCTTACTTCTGGAAATGCTGCCCTCTTAGAGAGAAGTCAGGCCTCAACTAGGCAGAATGAATGGGTTCTTTGGGACCTAACACACAGGAGGTGCCCAATAAATGCTTGGTTAATGAATTAATGAGAGCAGGGCTTCCACTCCCAGAGAACCACAGTAACATCAGCAGTGACCATGTGAGTGCCTAGCCCCAAGCACTGACCATGTCAAGCCCTGTGCTACAGATCAGGTGGCCGAGGTACACAGAACTGAGGTCAACTTCCGAGGTCCCAGAGCTGGGACTGACCCCAAGCCAAACCTCCTGTCCCCTTTGCCATCCTACCCTGGGGGGACACCCACAGTCCGAACTGGCCAGGACACTCTGGAGCAGTCCTGGTATCCTGCTGATGGGGTGTCTGACAAGGAGGGCATTGGTGCACATTGTGGGCTTGAGGAGAGGGTGTGCCCAGCACGGGAAAAACACTGCTCAGAGGTGAGGCTGGGCTGAGTCAGGTGCTCGTGCTCAGCCGCCGAGTCATGTCTGACTCTTCAGAATCCCATGGAGCTGGTGGAAAACACTCACTAGTATCTGCCATGTGCCAGATCCCATTCCAAGCCCTTGAATGTTTGTGTGTGCTTAGCTGCTCAGTCATGTCTGACTCTTTGCAACCCCATGGACGGTAGCCCACCAAGCTCCTCTGTCCATGGGACTCTCCAGGCAAGAATACTGGAATGGGTTGCCATTTCCTTCTCCAGGAGATCCTGGCCCTTGAATAGGTGACCTCAATTCTTCTTTTGCCCACAACTGCTCTATGAGGTAGCGACTGTTTTCACTGATTCTACAGGTGAGGAAACTGAGGCACAGAGAGGCGAGGTGACTTCAGTCAAAGTCACAAAGCCAGGAGGGAGCAGGGCTAGGGAATGAGCTCTGGGAGTCAGGTTTCAGAGCAAAGTTCTCAACTCTTTAGGTCAGGGAGAGGTGGTATGGGAACCTGGGGGACCCCCCGGCTCACCTGGCATCAGCTTGCTCATGCACACCACCCCTCAGGGCCCAGGAGGATTTAATTAGGGCTCAGAGGCTGATGAGCGGCAGATAATTAAGGTTTTGTGTTTCCTGCTCTTGGTTTCCCTCGAGAAGCAGATGGTGACCCTGAGAGGGAGAGAGCCCCATAGTGGGCCCAGCTCCCGCTCCAGACATTGCCTCTAGACAGGGGGACCCATGGCCTTCCTATTCATGGGGGCCAAGGGTGCCCTAGGGGCCTGGCTCACCCCAACACTGGAATCCAGGTGGGTTCTGGGGACAGGGGGAAAAGCATGCAATATACGTGTACTAAAAAAATCTTATTTCTCCAAAAGTCATATTTAATGAGTATCCTGGGCTTTTGTTTATTTGTTTCCTAAATCTGGCAACCTAAATCTGTCCATTCAGGTCTGGAGCTGAAGCGGGTGCTGGGGACCCTCTTGTGCCAGGTGTCAATACCTCTGTGGGTGATTAGTGAAATCTGAAGAGGGGAAAGCTGTCTAGGGGAAGGGAGGGTTCAGGGGCTCCCGGCAGCCGCAATTTGCCACCTGGCCCAACAGATTCAGCATTTTAACAATCCGTCCAACTACATGGTGATACCAGGTGGCTAGAAGCCTGACGGTGGAGCCTGGAGACCTCAGCTCACCCCGCCGTGCTCACGGTATGACCAGGACAAGCCACTGCTCCTCAGTAATTGAGTGCCAGTCTTTGCTTTCCTTGAATTATCTCAATCTCCTGTCTCTCCTAGAGAGGAGAGACATAAAGGAGGAGACAGGATCAGAGGAGAAGCCACCAGCCCAGATAAAGCGATGCTGCCAATTCTGAAACCCAGAAAAGGCACCAGCCCCCTGTAGGTCCCCGCCCCTGACCCCGCCCCCTGAAGGGCCCCGCCCCTGACCCCACCCCCCAAAGGGCCCTGCCCCTGACCCCGTCCCCCACCCCCCTAAGGGCCTTGCCCCGCCACCCAGCGGCCGGTTCACAAAGGAGGAGGCAGCGAGGGACCCACTGTGCGGTTGTGAGGTTGCGGCTCCGAAGCGTGAATTGGCCGATTCAGGCTAGGCCGGCCTACATAGACGTCACGGGTCTGGGGGAAGGTTTTCAGCAACTTTAGCAGCGCCCTCGGGTTCAGATAGTTGTCGTCATCCACATGGCAGAACCATCTGTAGGGATGGAATGGGGGGCCTTGAACTCGGAAGGGGTTCCCAAGAGCTTCCTGTCAGCCAGACTCCCCCTGCACCCTCACAGTCAATCAACAAACAGATAGGGGCTGGAGGGGGGTTAACATTTAAGGCCTAGCCCTGTGCCAGGCAGCATCTCCTGTAAGCTAATGAAGAAGTTGTGCTCACTTCTCAGCTGGGAGCCAAGACTCAGGAAGGCTAAGACACTAGCCCTAGGTCACACAGCCAGAATAGCAGAATTTGAACCCAGTTGGTCTGACCAGAGACAGATCCCAGAAGGCCCTGCATGTGATTCAATTCACCCGATCCAGAACTTTACTTTTGCCTGAGGCAAAGGTCACGCTTGCCCCCTAGGACCAAGGTGAAGACCAAGGTAGACTCACCTCAGCCCACTGGCCAAGAAGGCATCAAATTCAGCGGCCATCTTGCAGGACAGGGCAGGGTGGCTGTGTTCCGCGGAGCAGTTGGTGACTACAAGGTGGGACCCTGGAGAAGGACGGACAAGTCAGCCCAGCTCCTCTCTCTGTGAGAAGCAGAGCGAGGCAGGGCCTCACAGAGCCTGGGGCAGTCCACCCACTCCCATTTTACACAGGGGAAACTGAAGTCAGGGAGGGCTGACCTGCCCAGAATCCTGAAACTAATGGACAGTACGCTGAGCTGGGACCCAGGTGTTCACGGCCTTGCTGTTTCCAGGGGAGACTCCTGCTCCCCTCATGGGCAAAGGGGGAATCCCTGTATACCAAGGGTAGACAGTCGTGTTTCCTGGGGACCCCCAGGCAGCCACCCCAGCTTTCCCTGACAACAACGGAGGGGTCCCCATCCCACCCAGAGTTACCCAGTCTCTCCTGGAGGCCTTCATCCAGGCTGTCAGTGAAGATGAACGTCTAGGAATGAGAAAAGAGTCAGGGCAGGGGTCAGCGAAGCAGAGTCCCGGGTCAGCCCACAGCCAAGTCCAGGTGGATACACACATATCAGACCTCTGTCCTCCTTCAGTGATGGAAATACACTCCTGTCACGGTCACACACTCCTTTAGGACAACGGGGCTTTCTCAGCTACCCAACGCCCTCCCCCATACAACACACACAACCCCGCTTTTGTAGACACACAACTTCAAGTTGTACATCAGTCATCAGTCTCACGTTCAGCCCCCTTACAGACCAACACCCACCAGGCCAGGGTCACACGCCCTTGGTAGAATCACACCTTCTTCAACCACACACACATCACAGTCCCACTTGGCCACTCCACAATCACATACACACGTGTGTGTCAGTAGACAGCGGCACATGCTGGCGCAGCGAACCACTTAGGGAGACAGTCACAGCTTTCATAGTCACCCAAACTCCCTGTGCAAGTGTCAGGGCCCTCACATACCTCCCGGACTGAAGAGGCGCCCCACCCACAGCTTTCACACGTCTGGTCCCTCAGGACTTCACTGACCCTCCAGACAGGTGTTGTGATTTGCAGATGGCAAAATGAAGGCTAAGTCATGAAGCGAGGCTGTGTGGTTGGCAAGAGGTAAGGACCTCTCCCCACTCTCAGCTCCCAGCACAGCTAGACTTCCCCCCAGGAGCCCCACCCAGCAGGCACTCAGACCCAGCCTGAGGACACTGAACACCTGAGCACCCCCAGACCTGGGCTTCTCTCACTCTTCCCTATCTTACTGGGACCCAAAATCTGGGGGTCACCATGCCTCCTCTCTTTCTCTCACACCCACATCCAGTCTGTCAGCAAATTCTATCCACCCCACTTTCAAACTAAAGAACTTAAGAGCCTCTTGATGAAAGTGAAAGAGGAGAGTGAAAAAGTTGGCTTAAAACTCAACATTCAGAAAAACTAAGGTCATGGCATCTGGTCCCATCACTTCATGGCAAATAGATGGGGAAACAGTGGAAACAGTGACAGACTTTATTTTGGGGGGCTCCAAAATCACTGCAGATGGTGACTGCAGCCATGAAATTAAAAGACGCTTGCTCCTTGGAAGAAAAGTTATGACCAACCTAGATAGCATATTAAAAAGCAGAGACATTGCTTTGCCAACAAAGGTCTGTCTAGTCAAAGCTATGATTTTTCCAGTAGTCATGTATGGATGTGAGAGTTGGGCCATAAAGAAAACCAAGTACCGAAGAATTGATGCTTTTGAACCGTGATGTTGGAGACGACTCTTGAGATTCCCTTGAACATCAAGGAGATCCAACCAGTCCATCCTAAAGAAAATCAGTCCTGAATATTCATTGGAAGGACTGAAGCTGAAGCTGAAACTCCAGTACTTCGGCCACCTGATGTAGAGAAGTGACTCATTGGAAAAGACCCTGATGGTGGGAGAGATTGAAGGCAGGAAGAGAAGACAATGACAGAGGATGAGATGGTTGTATGGCATCACCGACTCAGTGGATATGAGCTTGAGTAAACTCTGGGAGTTGGTAATGGATCGGGAAGCCTGGCATGCTGCAGTCCATGGGGTCGCAAATAGACACGACTGAGTGACTGAACTGAACTGACTGAACTTTCGAACTGCTTGGGGTATACCCTCTTCTACAGCCTCCACGGTCAGCACACGGTCCATCCCTCCTCGTCACCTCCTGCCTGCTTTGCTGCAGTCACCTTTTCCCTGTTCTCTCTGCTCTGTCCTGCTCTGCTCCAGTCTGTTTTCAACACAGCCCCCGGGGGAGCCTGTAAAGTAAGTCAGACTTTTCTTGCCCTGCTCTCCGGCAAATGTGTGCCACCAAACAGTCACCAGATAGTGGAACTCTCCAGTCTGGAGTGTGGGCCAAATGGGCCAGGGAATGTCTGGGAATGAATTAGTGGGGAGAGGGGGAAGGAGGGGTCCCCGCAACACAGTCTGGGGGCTGAGCAGGGCTCATGAGGCTGGTGTTTCAGTCCCTGGGAATTCTTGAGGTTGGCACAGAGCAGTGGGCAGAGTTTTCTCTGAGCAGAGGGTTGCATTTGATTGTTTCAAGAAGGGATCCTGACAATGGTTAAAACTTTGTAGGAAAACAAAAGGACAGACAGTCTACTGGGGTCGGGGGAGGGGGTGCCGGGGGCCATCTGCTACAGAGGAGGGGAGATGTGGGGCTCTCATTGCTCCCCCCACCCCTGCCCTCGAGGAATGTGAGGAAGAGAAAGGCTCCTCTGCATCTCAAAACGTGCTTCCCCCAAGCCCGCCCCCTGTGCCTGGGACAAAGGCCACACACGAGCCCCAGCCCGCTGCCACAAAGGCCCACCTGCCACCCGGCTGCCCTTAACCAGCTGGAGCGGGTGCCCAGCCCTGGAGTTAACCAGCTCAGGCCTGCTCCTGATGGCAGAGCTGAGACCGGCTCTAATACCCTCCTGCGCTGTGTGGCTGGGGAAACCAAGGGTTGAAAGTGGGACGGCCTTGGCCCAGGTAACAGGGAGAGATGAGCCAAAGGGTGGAAATGAAGGGGGCCCAGATGTAGTGATGAGAGTGGGTCTTCCTGTCTCCTCTCTTCTTCCTCAGTTTGAGTGTCTTTCCATTTTTTTTCAGATCTGCCTTAAAGGACAAGATTTCTAGAGTGCCTCTTGTGCTAGGGACAGGGGAGGGGGAAATGGGAATGTCCAGCTGAGTGAATACATCTCCTCTGCTTACAAATTGGGAATTTTTAAGTCTCCCCCTCTGAAAAATGGAAATATCAATACCTACCACTCGGGTTACTGTGAGGGTTCAGTAGAGTGATGCGCTAATATGCTGTCCCTTAGATGCCGAGCAGTTGGCAGGCACTCCCTCTGGCGGCCTGGTTGGCATCTGGGATTGAGCTCAGAGCAGAGAGGGTGTCTGCATGCCTCTCCTCTGCGAACCTGGTCCTGCCAGGCCTGGACACCCAGGCTAAAAGCCCAAGTGACCAGGCAGCCCTGGGGTCCCCAGTCTCAGCCTAGAGGTGGGCCCACTGGGCTCTGCCACCTTGGGCCTTTGGGGTGATGCAGGCAAGCACTTCCTCCTCTCTGGCCTCAGTATCCTCATCCGGAGCAAGGCACCATCGTAGCGATCAAGATGAAACAGGAAAGGGCCTCCGACCACGTGAGGCCAAGCTCCCGGGTACACACAGACACAGCACCATAAACAGGAAGGTCTGCAGGGAGGGCCAGGCTTGGTGGCTTCCGCAAGCGGAACTAGAATCTCCCTAAGATGAGAAGCCGCGTAGCGTCCCAGGGAAGAGTCTGGGGCGTGTTGGGGGTTCCAGCAAAGAAAGGATTAATCCAGGGTGCCGGGATATCAGGACCAGGAAATCAGGGTAAAGGTGCCCCCCACCCCCAGTGGGCTCTGGCCTCTTCCAGGCACCACCTCCTCATCCTTGGTCTCCAGGAGCCTCCAACCAACCCCCCTTCCCCCAAGGCTCGTCACTTCCTCCCACTGAGCCAGCCGCCAAAGTAGGGACAGCGTGTGTGCGTGTGTGTGTGTGTGTGTGTGTGTGTCCGCGCATGCACGCACACGAATCTGCCCCTCTACCCTCCTAGAGATGACTCTCAACACCCCCAGATCACTGACTCTGCCTGAGGAGGGCACTGGGTATGGGGCTGGAAGAGCCAGAGGGGACTCAGAGCTGCCTCCCCAGAAAACCACACCCCCATCACACACACACCTCTTGTCATGGCACGTCTGACACTGACACTGGCTCCATGTGTGTGAGCATACACGCATGTGAACACACATACACATCCCCACCATACATGCCAGGCAGGCCTCCCGCTCATCACTGCTTTCACCACAGCACACAGCCACTCCGTCCATCCATCAGAAACTGCCCCACAGGGGGTGAGACAAGGAGGTGAGATGCCCTTGCCCTGGGGCACACCCTTGGCAGCAGAGGGTGGGGGCAGGGTTGTCAGGAATTCTGAAAGGATGCCCCCCACCCCTCTCGCCAGACAGGCCCCACCCAGACCGTCCCATCCTCAGAGGCTTACCCCTTGTGCTCCACCCTCAGCCAGGGCAAAGGACAGCACCCAGGGCCTGGGGGCAGCCTGGCCAGGGCTCTTGTCAAAAATCAGGACCTCGCAGAGGCCTCTGTCCAGCTGCCCAACACCCACCATTGCCCCCAAGGCCAGGGTGGGCACGCACGAAGCCTGCTCCAGAACAACCAGGGAATGAAGGGACCCCCAGAAGGGACGTAGGAGCCCAGGGTAGCCTGGCCCCCAAAAGACCAAGCAGTGGGCCTGAGGAGTGCCTGGCTCCTGGGCCAGTGAGGGACTCACAGCCGCAGGAGACCCCCATCCTGGGAGGAAGGAGGAAGGGGAACACAGTCTAGGCAGGGCAGGTGGGAGAGCAGCTTGTCCCGTGGGGCCGCCAGAGAACCCCCAGGTCGGAGGTAGAAAGGCCTCTGTGAGCCCTCAGACCAGGGGCCACTCCTGGGACCCGCAGTCGCCCGCTTGTCACCTGTTCCCTGGTCCTGGAGACCCACGTGTTGAGCAGCAGCTCCACGCGGGAGTGGTGGAAGGCCTGGGTCGTCTTGACTGCGATGAAGACATCGTGCAGCTGCAGCTCGGAGGGCCGAGGGCTTGGCGGGCTCAGCTCGGGGGTGTCGGGCACACGCTGCGGGGACGGGCTTGAGCGGTACCGTAGGGAGAGGAGCCCCATGCATAGAAGGGTGAGGAGGACTCCGGCCAGGCCCCGGAGGAGCCGGCAGTGCATTGGCCCTAGGGCCCCAGACGGCTCAGCTCCCAATTCCCAACCAGACGGGGAGGGGAGGCTGGTCAGGCGGGAGCCCCGGCAAAGGCAAAGGGCTGGCAGGCATGGCGGGCGGGCTGGGAGGGGAGAGGTGGGAGTCGGAGCTCCGGGCCCGCAGGCCGAGCCACCGCAGCCCCGCCGCCGCCAGCCCTCCACCTGCTTTCTCCCTGGCCCTCCCGCCCGCGGCTCTGGGGCGCCTGACCCCGCCCCTGCCTCCAGCGCAGCCCAGGGGCGGGGCCGGCCCAGGAGAGCCCAGAGGTGGCTGGAAAAGGCACGGGCAGAAGGCACAGCCCGGGCTCTGCCAGCTGCTGCGGTGGGGGTGGGGGCAACAGCAACCCCTCCGTGCCAGATGGAAGGGAGGGGCCCTCCAGCCTTCCCACTCCCCAGAGACCGTGGGCTTAGCTCATTCAACACCCAGTATCTTCGGTGGCCAGCCTCCCAGGTTTGGCTTCACATAGTTCCTCCTCCTGGGTGCACCCTTTTCTCTGCTAGCCCTGGCCATCCTCACCCACGTTTCCTCTACCAGGCTGAATCTTATTTGCCTTTTAAGGGCTTCCCCAACGGCTCAGTGGGTAAAGAATCCGCCTGCAATGCAGGAGACACAGGAGATGCAGGTTTGATTCCTGGGTCAGGAAGATCTCCTGGAGGAGGAAATGACAACCCACTCCAGTATTCTCTCCTGGAAAATCCCATGGACAGAGGAGCCTGGCGGGCTACAGTCCATGGGATCACAAAGAGTCAGACATGGCTGAGCAACTAAGCACATAGCCAATTAACAAGATCTTATAGATTCAGGTGGATAGCAAAGGGACTCAGCCATAGGTATACATGTGTACCCAGTCTCCCCCAAACTCCCCTCCCATCTGGGCTGCCACATAACAGAGTTCCCTGTGCTCTACATTAGATCTTTATCCATTTAAGGCTTAGGCTCAAGTGGCCCTCCTCCAGGAAGTCTCCCAGCCTCTGGGGCCCCCACAGCGGCTAGCCCAGTTTCTTTGGTCTTCACAACAGTGCTAGAATTATTTCCAGTTCGTAGCTGAGCACATAAAGCTCAGAATGATCCGAGCTGATCCAGCAGCTCAGCCACAGAGCCGGTGAACCCAGGTCTCTGGCCCTCGTCCGGCCCACAGAAGGCCCCTGAAGGTCCCTGTCCTGCTGTGACCCACCGTAGTGCATCTTGCTCGGCAGTCATTACTGCTTCCTCTCTCCCAGCCAGCCCAGCGGACAGAGGGCTTTCTGCAGCTGCCACCTCTGTCTTGTTTTTTTTTAGTTAATTAATTTATTAATTATTTTTACTGTGCTGGGTGTTCATTGTGGCACTCAGGCTTTCTCTAGTTGCAGTGAGCAGGGGCTTCTCTTCTTTCGGCTAGTGGGCTCTAGAGCGCAGGCTCTATAGTTGTGGCTCATGGGCTTAGTTGCTCCTTGGCATGTGGGATCTTCCTAGGTCAGGGATCGAGTCCATGTCCTCTGTGTTGCAAGGTGAATTCTTAACCACTGGACCACCAAAGAACTCCCTCCATCTTGTTGGTACAAGGTCACTCATGTCTTGTCCTCCCTCTGCTAGAACCCTGATGGCTTCACAAACGCCAAGGATCAACACCAGCCTGCAGACCCTGGAAGGGTGGCCCCTGTTACCTCCAGTCCCAGTTCCTACCCTTCTCCTCTTGCTTCCTCACTGCAGACCCAGTGGGCTTCTGACCATTTCAGGGACACGTCCACCTCAGGACCTTTGCCCACGGTTCCTGCCTGGGCCTCTCTCTGTTTAGTCGCCAAGTTGTGTCCCAACTCTGCGACACCGTGGAATGTAACCCGCCAGCCTCCTCTGTCCATGGATGATTGTCCAGGCAAGAATACTGGGGTGGGTTGCCGTTTTCTTCTCCAGTCTTCCCAACCCAGGGATCAAACCCAAGTCTCCTGAGTCTTCTGCACTGCAGGCAGAGTCTTTACCACTGAGCCACCTGTGATATTGGTCCTGAGAAACAATTCAACTGGCCTATCAAGTCAACTGGTTCTACCAACATAATGCTACCAAAAAACCTGAACGCCTTAGCACTCACATCTCAGACTAGATCAAAGAGACAATACTCTTTAAGCTAGTTTCATGATTATATAGAAAATCACTGACCTTCAGACAATAAATTCATACTATACTAGGTATTTTAAAGTGATTTTTACCTCTTTGTAAAGAAGGGATCAAAATAATAATTAGGATTTTTAAAAATGAAAAATGAGATTCACTCGAAGTTAGTAAAATGAAACAGTGACCCAAATCTATGGACTCTCCAAATAATTAGTTCTACCCAGGCTGCCAGGTCTAGAGATCCAGAGATCTAACTCCCTCATCACCCTGCCTCCTTCAAGTCTACACAAATATCTTCTACATGAAGCCTTCCCAGAACATTTTATTTAAATTGCAACTCCTCCCCACCTCCTTCCCAGCTTTCCAGGCTCTTTCCCAGGGCCCCTTTTCTGCAGTGTTCTCTCAAAAAGTACTTCTCAGCCTTCAACATCCTATATATTTATTGTCTGTCTTCCTCATGAGAATATCAGGACAGGGATTTCTTTTTATTCACTGAATTCCTAGTACCTAGAACAGGGCCTGGCACATGGTAGGCACTCAAATTTTTCTTGTTAAACACAGGAAATACCAGATGCGTAGAGAATTGCATTAGCACTATAAAGGGAGAGAAAAGGAACACCAACCCTTCTGAATCACCTTTCTATGGCCCAGCCCTGTGCCAGGCCCCTTCACAGCCCATCTTTTCAGAATGGCATCTTCAAGGGATGAACCTATGCTTCATGCCATACAGACCAGGGTTCAAATCCTGATTGGGCCACTCCCTAGCTGTGTGACTCTGAACAAGTTACTTCACCTCTCTGAACTTCACTTTCATTTGTAAGATGGGGACAAAAATGACTTGAGGTTGGTGGGCTTCTCTACACCCATGGAAAGGGCACCTAACATGGGACCAGCCACTGGGCTCCTGCAACTTCACCCAGGCTCGTATCTCCATAGACTAAGCACTGGGCCAAGAAGCGGGGATGGTTTGCTTACCCCAATGAGCGTAACCCAGTCTCCATGGCCAGGGAGCCAATAGCCACCCATAGAGACCCACCATCTGGCCACAAAGCAGAGCATGGCATGGCCCAGAATTCCCAAGGCCTGGGAAAATCAGGCGGCTTTGTGGAAATGATATCTGAGCCAGACCTCAAATGTTAAGCAGCCCCCAATCCCTGGACTTGGACCTCTCAGCTTCATTTCCTGCCACTCCCTAGTGGCCAATCTCAACCCATTTTGTGCCACTGAGCTGTTGCTCTTGAGGTTCCCTCCACCTAGTCTACCCACTCCCCCCAACTCCCAGGAGCCTCCCCAAGTTCATCACTGTGACTGAGGAGAGTCCTAGGAGGACCAGGAACAACATAAACATGTGAGTCCCTTAAGTGCTTCCTAAAGAAAGGAATCCCACACCCCAAGCTCAAGCAGCACCTCCTCCAGTAAGCCTGCTAGATCTCTCCCATTGGAAGTGCTCATCCTCTCCAGTGAAGCAGTCTCATGGACTCGGTAGTACACTGAGGGTTTGCTCTTAGTCTCCTGGATTCAGTGGCTGAGCCCCTTAGCCTAAGACCACACCCTGCTGGCTAGGTATCCCCGCTCCAGGAGACATCTCTTTGATGATCAGACACAGGCAGGGCTGGGCGCAGGGTGGCCCATCTGTGGGGCCCTCCTCCGGTCATTTGGGGGCAGGTAAGGTGATGCCAGCACAGATGGCAGGCAGCTCCAGGATGAGTCAGGAAGAAATCTGACCCTCCCCATGGGCGAGCAGGAACCTGAAAGGTGGCATCAACCTGAGCTGGGGGTGGCAACAAGTGGGACGAGGGGAAGGGGGCCCAGGCCAGGGAGGCAAGCAAGCAAAAGGCCACCAGCTTCTATGACAAACTGTTTAATGTTCCCTAATGTGCAGATTCTAAGGGAAAAAAAGCCCATTAAAAATCCACAAGCTGTACATTCTGGTAACGGAGTGGCTGGCCCGCTCCCCACCCATCCCTCCAAGAGGCAGGGCAGGGAGGGGCGCAGGTGCCGTGAGAACATGGTCCTGGGGTGTGCTCACCAGGAACACATGCGGGTTAGTGCCTAAGTAACGGGGGTGGGGACATGACATTTACACAGGGGAGAACCACGGACACACATGTGACGGTAGACTGGGGAAGCCACAATGCCCCCGTGGAGGTAAACACAAGAAATGTCAGCTGGACGGGTGGCTGTCACACACGACAGGCTCGGGGGCGCCCGTGAACAGAAGAGGCTGTGGAGGACTTCCCCAGTGGTCCAGCGATGAAGACTCTGTGCTTCCACTGCACAGGGCACAGGTTCAGTCCCTGGTCAGGGAACTAAGATCCTGCATGCCGCACACAGTGAGGCCAAAAAAAAAGAAATAAGAGGCAGGAGACCTCGTGAGCCGAGGGGAGGGGCAGACTCGAGCCCACCCTGTGGGATCTTGGGTGTGCAAACCAACGCACAGGACTGAGAACGCAGATGCTCTGAGGAGAGCAATGAGGGACAGGACACAGATGTGTGTGTGAGACCCACGAGAAGGGTCCATGGAGACACAGGGCCAGGGGAAGGCCCAGAGCAGCAAGTCCAGGGGTGGGAGGGAGCTCTGGTCAGGGGCTCCCCTGGGTGAGAGAGCCCAGAGCCCAGAGCCCAGAGTCCAGAGCCGAGGCCCCACGTCAAGAGTCCCAGGGTTGAGGAAGGCTCAGGATGGGGAGGACCCGGGTCCACTGCAGACACCAGAGTCCCCGGTGGTGGCTTCTGGAGTGCGTGAGGAAGGCACAGGCATTCCAGGGGGGCCCTCAGGCCTCGCTGCTGCTGCTGCTGCTGCCGCCTCTGGTGCTGCCGCGCTCTACCCACACAAGGCGGGCCTGCTCCTGCAGAATGCGGCCCCGCACCACCTTGGCCAGCTCCTCCGAGTGGCCCCACTCGTGGGCGGGCACCTGCACCCAGGAGCAGGGCAGCCCCCAGAGCACATGCTCTGAGCCCCGGCACTGCCGCAGCAGCTCGGAGTCCCGCCAGCCCGGCCGGCCCAGCAGACCCCTGCCGAGAGAGCACGGTAGGCAGTGGTCAGAGCGGGGGATGAAGACGGACAGTGAGACAGAGAGAAAGGAATGGGCTAAGACATGGAGAGTCAGAGAGGGAGGATGGACAGAGGGAGTCAGAGAGACAGACAGAAGGCAAACGAAGAGATGGAGAGAGAGAGAGCAAGGCACCCAAACAGGAGGAAGCGCAAGGTCTTTACCCCTCCTCCCGGCCCAACTCACCTGACTTCCCGGACATTCTTCTCGGTCACCTCCACGTGGATGACGATGGGGTAGATCTCGTTCTGGACCAGCTCCCGCACACCCCGAGCACCCAGCTCCAACAGGCAGTGCTTCTTCTCAGGGTAGGGGTGGTCAAGGCTACATTTTACTCCCAGGCCAGAGACCCTAGCCTCCCTGCCCCCGGACTAGGTCCCCATAACACAGCCCCCTACAGGGTCCAGCTTCCCCATCCACCTTGGCAATAAGGAAAGAACTGGAAGGGAAAGCCCAAGACCCAGGGAAATAAGTCACTTTCCCTAGACCCTGATCTGCAGAGGGCTCTGACCCCACCCATGGCAGCCCCAGGTGGCTCCCAGGGGAGCGGCAAGTCTGAGCCAAGGATGAACAGATCAGATGTATCAGCCAAACTCTCCAGGGTGAGCCACTTGAGGCAGAGTGCCCCAGGTCACCCATTTCACAGGTGAGAAGACACCCATGGAAGGGAAGGGGCTTGCCCAGGGTCACCCTCTGCTCCTGGGCCCAGAAGGCACCACCCCCCATGCCCCACCCCAAGCACCTACCTTCCCGACAGACTCCTGGATGGCACGGATCCTGCTGCCCAGACCGGGGGCGGCAGGCCGGGCCTTGGGGGCTCCAGGTGCTGACAATGTGCACTGTTCCTCTCCAGAGAGGCTTTCTGCAAAGCACAGGAAGGCATAAATGAAGGGCCAGTGGGCCTGATTGCCCCAGGGTGCCACCCCGCCCTCCCATCTTCAAGTGTTCAGGCTCACCCGCTGGGCACACTTGGAAGTCCAGCCGGGAGCTGGGCAGGTCTAGGAGGTTGCGGATGAGCCGGGGCGCCAGGCACTCAGGCAAGAGCACCACGGGCCGCAGGGCAGACACCAGCAGGGGCCGCACCAGGCTGTAGGGTTTGAGGCTCTGCTCTGGCTCTGGGCGCGGGAGGGGACAGGATGTAGACGAGATGAGGGTGCAGGCAGGGCCCCAGCTCTTTGCTGCTGGGATGGCCCTCAATACTCAGAACCCCAGTGCCTCCTCTCAAGGCCCCTATCTTCTTTCCCTTCCTAACACCCGCTGCGGGACTTCACTGGGACTGTCCTCCTCCCCATCCCGGGCCTCATCCGTGCCCCCTACAGGCCATTCTCCTCTCGGCAGCTGAGGCAGGCTTCAACGCTGAAGTCAGATCCTGTAACTCCCCTGTGTTCAATGCACCAGTGACTTCCCACAACTCTCAGGAAGAAGGTCACATCCTCCACGTGGGTGACCCAGCCCTGCCGGAGCTGGGGAGGCAGCAAGCCACAGATCCCCTCACTACAGGCTCTATTCCGACCTCACAGATCAGCAGCTCTAATCGCGGGACCTCTGCATGCCCTGGTGGCCCAGTTAACTCTCCTGTCAGAGCCCAGGTCAGGCCTTCCCAAGCTCCCAGGTGGGCAGGGACCCCTCCTACCTCGCCCCTCCCCTCTCTCCCCTCCCCCGTCCCCTCTGCCACAATGTGTGACAAGAGATTTGCATTTGCTGTATTCAGTGTCCTCCAAGCGTAAGACACATAGCCATGCCTCTGAGTCTTTGCCTTCTGCAACGAACGTCTCTTCATCCTTGAAGGCCCCAGTTCAAACAATCTCCCTTCCAGGAAGCCTCTCCTAACCAGCCTTATGCTCAGAATTGCTATTTGTTCCTCTGGGCTCCCCTAACCCCTCATCCTCCTTCCTCCAGGAACTCCCTCTGGGGTCATCATGGCACCTGCCACCATACACAGGCAAAAGGCACAGCTGTGCATGCTTTGCCAGACAAGAATAGGCCCATGCTTGTCCGTGCCTCACACAGACCCCTGTCACACCTGGACACAGACCAGCTCCCTCCATCCTGGTGGCCCATCTCCCATCAGGTCCCTGGCCTGCACCCTGCCCCCAACTGGAACCCTCCCACAAGCCCTTCAAGGCCAAAGGGAACACCAAGGCCAAAGGACACCCAGATGGGCACATTCCTGGAGCCCGTAGGCAGTGGCTGCACCTTCGCACCTGGGCACACACCTGAGCAGGGCTCCAGCAGCAGCTGCTCTGGGGAGTCCCCAGGAGGACTCCCCACATGCTTGGGCTTCACCAGTCGCAGCTGGTCCAGGGCGCGCTTCTTTAGCTGGTGAGGGAGTAGGAAAAGAGGGGCACCTGAGAGCTCAGCTCCATCCCATCCTCAGGGAGAAAGGGCCCTGCTGTCCAGTCTCATGGGTCAGCACAGGAACCCCCTCTCTATCTGGCTGTCCCCGGCCCCCACCTGGCCCAGCACAGCCCCCGAGACAGAGGAAGGTGACCATCAATAGGAACCCAGGGAAGCAAGACTGCTAGAGCTAGTTAGAGCTAGAGGAGCCTTAGGTCTGCCCCCACATTACAGATCAGAAATGGAGGCCCAGAAGGACCTAATAAGATGCAAGAGACAAACTCTGGGGTCTCTTCCAATTAATCAGCAGTGTAGGAAAAGTATAGAAAAACCAAAATCGACAGCACTAATTCTAACAATAGTGGCTGCTGTTCAGTTGCTCAGTCATGTCCGACTCTTTGCGACCCCATGGATATCAATAGTTGACAGGCGTCAAATAATGTGACAATGTGACGAACGCTAACTAGATCCCACATGCATGAACCCAGGAGGCAGGCTGGGTTCCCCATTTTACAGATGAGGAAACAGAGCCTCAAGAGAGGGTCAAGTGGTCGTCCAAGGTCACACAGCAAAGACGGAACGGAGCTGGGATGCAAACTCCGGAGGCCTGGCTCCAAAGCCAGGTTCTCCACCTTCTCTCCAGTACCATGGTCTCTTGAAATACTTAACCTCTCTGAGCCTTGCTCTGCCCAGGCGCGTGGTCCACGGATCAGAGAAGGGAGTGTGACTACCGTTCTGTTAAGTGCTCACCACATGCCACCATGCTCCTGAGCACCGGGCACACTGCCTCACGTCCCCCTCTCAACCACCCAGACTGGAGCCCTGTAGCTATTCTCTTTGACAGACACACTGGGGACAGGATCAACCAAGTCTGGGTGAAGACGCAACCAAAATGCTCACCAAGAAGATGAGCAATCAAGTGGGTGGGGTCTCCTCCCCCAGTTTCCAGAGAATGGAGCCTGTTCTCTCCCTTTTGGCCCCCCCACTTGGCACCCCCTCCCCAAGCCCTCACCCTGTCCTCCGCAGCCCAGCTTACATTACTGCGGGGGCCCCGGTGTCGGCTGGATGGCAGGCACTTCTCCTGAACTTCCAGGAGCTGCTGGGCTCTGGCGGGAGGGGGTGGTGGAAGAAGGGAGGTCATGTCATGAGTTTGTAGGGAGATGGGGAGTTCCTCACCTTCTCTCCTCCAGCCCCCTCCCCCAATCTTGTCCCAGAGGATGGCGAGGTACTGCAAGAAGAGAGAGAGAGTCCCCCATCCCAGGCCTGGCTCCCAGGGCTGCGGGCTGTGTCACCTCTGATAATTGGGCACGGTGCCCCGGTCCAGGTCTCGCAGGGTGAGGGGGTCGACCCGCGTGCAGAACCACTCCTGCCGCCGCTTGTATGCCGGGTCCACCAGCCGCAGGATCTCCTGAGCTTTCACACACAGGGCATGGGGGTCAGCCCGCTCAGGCAGGGTGAGGTTGGCTCGAATGTAGAAGGGCTCAGCTCCCGGCTCCTTCACCCAGGCGTCCAGGGCATCGTGGAAGGACTGGCAGGCTGAGTGTGGACGAAGCAGGGGGCAGCAGCGAGGACAAGGGAAGGAGAAAGTCAAGCATTAATCTCAGAAAGGTCACACCTTCCCCTTCTTAAAATGAGAGTCCAAGGCCCAGGGAGGGAGGGGATGGACCCAAAGCCACCAAGCCCTCTGGGGACAGAACCAGGACCCAAACCCAGGTTCCTGGACTCCTATCCACTGCTCCTTTCACTGTAAGTTGCTTACTGAGGACAAGACAGAGGAAGGGCATAAGAAGAGACAACTAGCAAGCGGCCAGCGGTGTAGGAGGGAAGAGCGCTGACAGGAGTCAGGACGTGAGGCATCCCCCTCCCAGGTCGTGGCTGTCCCACCCACACTATGGACTGAAGGAGCCTTCTCGTGGGCCCTCAGTTCTGACCTTCCAGGACTCCTGCGTCCTCAGTCCCTGCCCGCCCCAGGCCAGGTTTACCCTTGAAGTCCATCAGTGGGAGTGTGGACGTCTGTTTCCGGGGCAAGGTTCTCTGCTGGGCCTCGCCTTCCAGGCCTGCCCCCTCCAAACCAGCAGCCTCTGTCCTTGGCTGGGAGAAAACCCAAACAGGGAGGGAACCGAGCTAGCTTCCCAGGGCAGCCCTGGGGCTGAAGAACACCGCGTGTGGGGGTGACCATGTCTCAGAATTTTGATGCTCCCACCTCACAGGGTGCGTGCCCAGTCAGACCCTGCTCCCTGCAACTGGCCTCCCCACCCAGCGTGGCTCAGTCTGGTCTTTTCCACGTGTAACGGTGGGGATCTGTCCAGTGATATCAGTCTGCCCCACCTTCCAGCCCCTGCCCAATCAGATTTCACTTAATGCTGGCTGAGGTGGGGCAACCAGCCGCTAGTTGATGAGCCCACCTCTGCTTCGACCAGAAACTCCGCCCAATGATCTAGATCCACCAATCAGAGGGTGCCCAGCCCCAGCTAATGTACCGATTCCGCCCCCAGCTCAGAGGGGCAGGGCCTCACCTCTCTGGGTTCTACCCTGGCCGACCCTGGCCCAGAGAGCACTCTCCGCACAACAGCGCCAGACCAGCTGTCCCCAAGGAACGACAGGCTATCTGGGCCCTTGTCCTGGGACTCAGGTCCCCCCGGGGGACTCCACCCAGACACTCGGATGGCCAGAGACCTGAGCAGAGAAAAAGGAGATGGAATTAGCGTTTAGTCAGTATGTTGATTCAGTTCAATATTCTTGGAGAACTATAGTGATGCCCCAAAGATGCCAAGACTGCCACCCCAGGCCACTGCACCTGCTGGAATGCTCTTTCCCTTCTTTTTTTGCCTGGCAAATTCTGCTTATCCTTCATAGCTCAGATCAAAAGCAACCTCTCCTTCCCAAACCCCTGTACACAGTGAGGTGGAGGTTCTTGCTGGAGCACCCCGTTTTTCTATTTTCCCCTTGGTTTCCTCCCTCAATAAAATGCCTTGAGAATCAGCCCTCTATCATGTTTGGCTCTGGATCCTGACCACCAATCACAAGTGTCTGGCACATCTGGCAGATGACTAATAAAAGCTTGTTATGCTCATAGTCTAGGGCAGGAGGTCACCCTTAAATCATAACAGATCAGGGATGGTTACTGCTGGCAGTAGGAGCATAAAGGGGAGGGGTTTCCCAGAGGAAGCAGCAGCTAGGCTACATGAGGGTGAAGAATAGAAGTACTTCTGGAACAGACAGAACTCTGTGGTTCCAGACCGAAGAGCTGGTACAGGCAGAAGTGTGGAGAATAGGATACAGTGCAGAAGAATTTAATAACAACAATAATAACAGTAGCATCAAACACTTACTGGGTGCTTCCCATGTGCTAGACACCATGCTAAACTCCTTGCCCTAATTAACTAATTTAACATCCTGGGAAACAGCTCCTAGGAAAGGCAAGCTGGAGCCAGCCCATGGAGGGTAAGGAATGAAGGTATCTGACCTTCCTCTGGTGGTCAGTGGGTACCACTGACAGTCAGGACAAAGAGCCACCAAATCCCTCTCATAGGAGGATTCTGCCTATCCCTGGGTGAGAAGTGGTGAAGCCCTTTGGCCAGACTCAGAGAGAAATGACCATAAGTCTCCCCATGACCCCTCCTCCATGGTTCTGGGGAAGGGGAGAGGTCAGGCTCTGTAGGTGTGCCCCAAATGGAAAGGAAGCCCAGGAAAAGCCTGGGCATTCACTCACCTCCCCATCTACACTGGCAGCTTCAGTCACACAGCCACACTGCCCCCTGCTGCCTGCTCAGGGTGGGCAAGGCTGCAAAGACCTTAACCCAATCAGTACCCATGCAGGGGAAGACCCTGGCCCTCAGGAGTCCAGCCTGGCTCCTGCCCCCTCAGTGAAAACAGAGGACCAGGACCCAGGGGCTGGGGATAGACATGGGTGCTGGGGACATCTGGGCTGCCTTTACAGGCTCCTTCAGCCCCGGGACTGTCCTGGCTACATCGATTAGGGACAGAAAGGCCTGGACAGAGATGGGAGGCCTGAGGCTGGGCCTGGCTATGCTGCCCAACGGCTGGATGGCTGAAGCCACAGCTATCAGCTCCAACCCCAGTACTAACTGTGCTCTAGCCTTTGAAAGCCAGCTGGCCACTTGATTCTATCCCCACATCCATAAAGCAAGGACAATGATGACACTCGTTTCCCACCGTGGGTGTGAGGCTTAGACAAATATAGAGATAATGCAGGTAGAGGTGGAAACCAGAGGGCTCCAGGGCCTTCCAACTAAATGGGTTATGAAATTCACTGGGTCATGACCAGCACTGTTTTTGAATGGAATGGAACAGAAAATATAAGCCTGACTCCCTTCAAGTAAATCCAACTATCTTCCCGTGACCCTTTTGTTCCAAGCACTTGTACTGGGTTTCTCCTGCGGCGGGATACTATCAGAAGAGTTTGAGAAAAGTGGTGTGGAGGGCACCAGCAGGAACTCTGGGGCCAGGAGGCCTGGCTGCACGCCTCTGGTTCTCAGCAGTCCCATCTGTGTCTATCTACCTCATTGTACAACTCAGTAAGTTTAAACACTGGATGTTGCTGGAACAGTGCCTGATAAAAACTAGACATTCACTATCACCAGGTGTGACTCAGGACAAGTCACCTCTCTGTGGTCCAGCTTCCCCCTACCTAATTTCAAACCCACAGACAGCTGACCACTGGTGTCTTCCCTAGTTGAGGGCCCAGCGATGAGACTGCATTCAGGCCCTCCCAGTCCATCTGCTCACTCCCTACCCTTGCCTGCATGCCATGCCCCCTCCCTGCAACTCCAGCATCAGGGCCATTCCTCAGTCATTCCACCTTTTCAGGTTCAGAGACCCAGCCTGGGCATCTTCTCCTTGAGGATGCCCTCACCCACCTTCCTGAGGGATCAAGTGACTTCTCTGAGCCTCGAGAGCCCCAGGCTACTACCTGGGAGCTCACAGGGGCAAGATCCAGGCCAGGTCTCTCAGGCTCAGACCTCAGCAGACAAGTGTGTGCGGAAGAAAAAGGAACATGGTGGAGGGCAGGGGTTGCCTGCTCCAACCTCTCAGAAACTCCTAGGTTTCTGGCAACAAGATCTGATTGATCCCAGTCCTGCCTGTGGGAAGGATGGGGGTCCCCATCCACCGGGAGAGGGCTCCCAATCCTATCCCCCAGTGTCAGGTCAGGAGTCAGGTCACAGGGGAACATCAGGGACTGGGCCAAGTCCTTCACTCTGCCAAACCTGAGCATCATGAGTCAGGTGGCCTGGATAAGTGCTGCCCTACGCCCTGGGGCACTGTGGGAAGATCCCTAGGTTCAAAGGTCAGGGACCTATGAAGCTGAGATGTAAGCATGTCACACAGATTACCTCACTGAATCCTCCCAACCACCCTACGGAAGCCATCTGTTATTCCCCCAACATAAGAGAAGAAGCAAACGGAAGCCAGGGGAAGTTACAATTGCCAAGGGTTACACAGCTGGTGGGTGGTGGAGTTAGACAGTGACCTACCCAAACCTTCCCTGTGTGAGGTCGGCCCATGCCAGAGATCCTGTCTTTGTGACAAGAGCGGGCAGGTATGGCCCTGCCCAGGAGACAGCACCCCAATACTCTCCCAGTGTCCTTCCCACCCAGCATCTCACTTTCACTCTTTTCCACCTGCCTGACCATCCTCTGCCCTGGCCCAAGACTCTGGGAGCCAAGAGGGGCAGGGGAGAGCAAAGAGCTGCAACGCCCAACACACGGGAGCACTCAACACAGGTGGAGGCTAAAGCAGCTTCAGTGGGGACTTCCTGGGAGGATAGTGGTTAAGAATCGGCCTGATAAGGCGGGGGACACGGATTTGATCCCTGTTCTGGGAAGAAGCCACATGCCATGAGGCAGCTAAGCCTGAGCTCCACAAGGGGGGCCACCACAATGAGAAGCCTGCACACCAAAACTGGAGGGCAGCCCCCTCTTGCTGCAACTAGAGAAAGCCTGTGTGCGGCAATAAATACCCAGCACAGTCAAAAACAAAAGTTTAAAACAAAAAACACTCAAGTAGCTGTGATGAGAGGAAGGGACTCTGGAATCCCCAGCTCTCCCACCAAGTGGCCGTGGGACACATTCCTGACTATGAGCCTCATTCTCATCTGTATATGGGGCTTGCAGGGCTACTCTGAGGATTAAGCCACAACAGCACCAATAATAGCTAAGAGCTAACTTCCCACTCACTACGAGCCAGGCACTGCATTTAGCACTCTAGTCAGAATATTAGAACCTCCACAATGACCCTAAGGGACAGGTACTACTGTGAGCCCATTTTACAGAGCAGAAAACTGAAGTACTGAGAAATTAAATGAGTTGCTCAAGGCCCCACAGTAGCAAGTGACAGAGCCAGGATTTCAGCTGGCTCACAAGTCTGTTTGGATCCCGCCTGTGCTCTGACCTGTAACCCTGCTTCCAGCCCAGGACTTGTGCAAACAGCACTCCCCAGGCCATTAGGGCTCTCACATCCCTGAACTCCCATCGGCCCACCCCCTTCTCTCTTAGTCCACCAACCCTGCCCCAACCCCTTAATCTGTGTTCCTCCCCCATCTCCCTCCTCCCCAGGAACTGTGTGGGCACCAGAGGTGGTCCCATGATTACATGGGCCAGAACCTCCAGCTCCCTCTGCGGCATCCCGGGGGCCCTTGGACAGCAGCCAGGACCCCTGCTGCAGGCCTGAGCAGAGGAAGAGAGGAAGGGCCAGGCAGGCAGGAAGGGAGGCGCCTCCGCCCCTTCCCCCAGAAGCACGTCCTGCACAGTTAGAAACAATGTCACACTGGGCCCCTTGCCTGAGAGTGGGGGCAGGGGCCTGGCCAAGCTGCTTCCAGGAGGCAGGAGTCTCCCGGTGCTGCTCTGCCCTGATTTCTTGTGTGACCTGTCCTCTGTAACCAGCATCCCCACATTCCAGCTCTGATATTCAGTGCTTCCTCTGCCCTCCCCAAAACCCAAATCTGGTCAGGCCACCCTGGACCTTGGCCCTGGCACGTCCCAGCTGTGTGATCTCGGGCAAGTCGCTTAACCTCTCTGAGCCTCGGTTTCCTCCTCTATAAAAAGGGGTGATCATAATAGAGACTGCCTCCCAGGACAGAGGGAATGCTGTAAAGCAGCCTGGAGCTGGCCTTGCATTTAGTAATAGCTAAGCACCATCCCCTCCTCCCCCACCACCCAGGTTTCCCAGGGCACACAGCACCACACTTCCCCAGCCTGACTCACAAAGCCTGCCCTAGCCTCGACTTTCACCTCTCCCCCTCTCCTGCCCTCACGCTCCAGTCACCACCAAACGCCAGGCCTGTCCCTGGACAGCCTCTGTTCTCTCCTCTTCCATATCACCCAGCTGTCCTCCTGACCTGCTCTCTCCTGGCTGCGTTCAAAGGCCACATTCTCAGATCAGCCTCTTCCATCGCCTGTCCTTCTGACATCACTGGCCAGGAAAGCCATGTGTCCACCAAAATGGACAGAGCACATGGCCTGCAGCATGCTGGGAGCCACCGAGGTTCGTGTCTCCAGTCATAGGCGGGCCAGCTCAGCTGCAGGGAGCTACAAATGACAAACTACCACCACCCCACCCTACGCTCAGCACAAAGTCTGCTAGGAGGCTCAGTCCTGCTGGGAGATCTGAGCAGGGACAGGCAAGCAGTACAAGTAACAGCTGCCACCTACCGAGCACCCACCGCACGCCTGGCAGAGCGGGGTGCTTGGCTGCCACAACTCCTAAGCCTTCAAACACCACCTGCAGAAGACATTGCTGTGCCCTATTCCCTGATGAGGAAACTGAGGTTCAGAGAGGTGAAATAACCAGCCCAAGCCTCCCAGACAATGGTGACAGCATATGAATTCAACGTCTGCCTCTGCGCAACAACCCAACAGTCTGACAGCGGCATGAGGCAAGGGCTTCGTGGCTGCTCCCTCCCACCTCACCCCAGCTCACCCTTCTCCGGGGATCTGGACCAGCCCCCCAGCTCCACCCCGCCCCAGGCGACTGTGGTACCTGCTGAAGGGATCCAGGCCGCAGCCTCTGGCCAGAAGGCCGTCTGGCTTTCCCAAAGGCCACACGCTGTCGGAGGACGAGGACGAGGAGAGGCCCGGGGACCAGGGTTTGAGCGTCACACTCCCTGGGGAGGAGGGGTGAGGTTCAGGGGCGCCAGCAGAGCCATGAGGGAGGGCTGGGTCCATGAGAAGGGGTTGAGCCCCTCGAGCCCAGGGATGGCTCAGGGCCCAGAAGCCTTGGCAGGTTGGAGGCCCTGGGAACACACTGCACTCACAGGGCTCAGGGCTGGGCCTGGGTCGACCAGGGTGACCCTTCAGTTTCCTGGAAGAAGGTGGAGGGTGGGCTGGAACTGAGTAGCTCCATAGAGCGCAGCTGGGACCAGGAGAGAGGACCACGATGGGCTCCGGGTTAGAGGCGGGAATCAGCTCCCCCGGGCCCTCCTGAGCAGAGCCTCCCTGCCTGGCCAGGGGACAGCAGAGCCTCAGGGAGGGGACGCAGGCCAAGGGCAGCATAGGGAGCACAGGCCTCAGGTGGGTCCCCAGACGAGCCCTCCCCAGAGTCCCGGGGCCTTTACCTGTGATGTCTGACATGCTGCTGAAGGACCTGGGCAGAGAGAGGGCGGGAGGGGCCAGCACTGAGTGCAGTGGGCACTCAGCCCCACCCCCTGCTCCTGTCCCCGTGCTGCCCAATGTCTGGCAACCCCCAAGCACAGGCAGGCTAGACTCCTAAAGTCACAGGGCAAGAAGCTAATATTCTGACCGTGCAACTGTGCCCATGTCCCTCCACCTAGAAGGCCACCCTTCTGGTCTGTAATGCCACTCCCTCCAGGAAGCCTACCCTGCCTCTCATGCCTCATCCCAACCCTACTTTCTACTGTCATTTGTAGCTCCAGGGTCGGCCTCCCACACTAGAACATGACTTTCCCATTGCACACTCATCATAGCAGGTTCACTCATTACATCAAGCCGATGACGGGGGACACATGCCAGGAGACAGGAGATCTCCCGCCCTCGGTCCTGGCACCAATCATATGGCTCAGTTTATCTGGCCCCATTTTCTGCTGCTGCCTGAACCTGCAGCCGTTCTTGCCTGAGATCCTTGACCCCTGAGAACCTCCTCCGTGTCTCCTAGTCCTGAACACCCAGGCTTCCCCCTGGATTAAGGCTCTTTGAGGCTTAACCTCCAGTGACTCTCATGTCAGGGTGCTCAGCAGGGACTGAGCCCACTCTGCCCTTTGACCTTGTCTTAACCCCTTGGTTACACATACGACTTTTGGAACCTGGGTTTCCATAGCTCCAGTTATTTAAGGGCAGCAAAGGGAGGTGACAGCCTGGACCTGACCCTGGCATCAGGGAGTCTAGGAGGCAACAGTAGCATCCCCCACCCTGGCCTCTCTCTTTACCTCTTAGGGGGCGCGGGGTCCTCCTCTCGCTGCCGGCGGAGGATGGAGCCAGCGCTGGGCGGGAAGGGCAGGATGGAGAGGCGATTGATCTCCTTCTCATTGTCCGTGGCCTCCTCCTGCAAAGTCACAGCAGGGCCTGGTCACCCCCACGGCACCCGCCCACAACTCATCGTGCCAAGTTTGTGCTCATTTCACAGATGGGAACTAGAGCCCAGAGTGGAGGGGCGGGCTCTGCGAAGTTTCTGTATGTGAATGGCTCCCCAGGTCTCCTGGCACCCGAGCCCAGGCCCAGCACCGAGCCAGCTTCTTTGGGAGTTTCAACAAGGCACTTGGCTTTCCTGGGCCTCGATTTGCTCTCATGGGAAATGGAATGGTCAGCAAACTGGAGAGCCCCCTGTGTGTCAGTAATAATATGATGGCCTTGCGTACCCCCCACATCTGCGCTAGGGCAGGCGTCTTACCGAGGTGTGGGGCTCGGGCCCTCCCACGACAGCCGCCTCCCCCGCTGCTTCTGGGGCTCCCAGAGGGGACGGGAACTCGCTGAGGCTCCAGGTGCTGCTGAGGTTGGAGCACAGGGAATGGGAAGAGGCGCAGGCCTGGAGAGGAAGGGGAGAGGGAGCGGTCAGCAGCGCTGGGCCAGGGCCAGCCACCGCCATTTTCTCAACGCTGGAAACAGGGATGAGGTGGGGAAGGAGGGAGCTGGATTCCTGCCCTCATGGAGCTCACAGCCTAGTGGAAGAGAAAAACTGCAAACAAGCAGACACATGAAGGAATTAAGGCTCAGCTGTCAAAAGAGCTGGGAAGGAAGGTACCTCGGGTGGGGAAGGCACTCAAAGGCCCCACCCGGCCAGGGGGCCATCAGAGTGTTTTCCGGGGAAAGTGTGGCTGGAACTGAGAACTCAAGGATATGTAGGTGTTAAAGTTGGGGAGGATGGGCGAGGCAGATGGAACCCTAAGAGCAAAGGCCCTGAGGCAGGACTGACACATTCTAGGAATTAAAAAGCTGAGACTGGGGGCAAGGGATAGTGTGGGATCAACAACGTACACACTGCTATATTTAAATGGATAACCAACAAGGTCCTCCTATATGGTATATGGAACTCTGCTCAATGTTCTGTAGCATCTTGGATGGGAGGGAAGTATGGGGGAGAACAGATAAACGTGTATGTATAGCTGAGACCCTTTGCTGTCCACCTGAAACTACCACAATATTATTAATTGACTACATGCCAATACAAAACAAAAAGTTTAATAAAAAAAAAAAAGTTGAGACTGAGAACCAGGCTCGAGGTGGGCAGGTCCCACCCTGTAGGACTTCTAGGGCAAAGTAAGCCACTGAGGATATTTAAAAGTCAAAAACCACAGATTTATGCTTCTTTTGTCCTGTTTCTTCAGGTACTACACTCCTGGCAGACTGATTGTCTTTAAGCAAACCCAAAATAGGAAAGGGGCTTCCCCGATGGCTCAGTGGGTAAAGAATTCGCCTGCAACGCAGGAGACACAGGAGATGTGGGTTCAATCGCTGGGTCAGGAAGATCCCCTGGAGGAGGAAAATGGCAACCAACTCCAGCATTCTTGCTTGAAAAATCCCATGAAGAGAGGGGCCTGGTGGGCTACATCCAAAGGGTCGCTAAGAGTCAGATATGACTGAGCAACTAACCACGCATACAAAATAGGAAAAGCCTTTCTTTTCCTCCCTTGGCAGAGATCTGAGAGCCAGTGTCTGATTTATAAGGGATCTGGGGGCTCGGCCCCACTGCTGGATGGCTATGTGATCCTGGGCAAGCTTATGACCCTCTCTGGGCTCTGTGCAATGAGGCAACTGTACTAGTCGGTTTCTGAGGAACTTCGAGGGCACACATTTTGCATTCTAAGATGCTCGCCAGCCCTCAGGCAGTTGGGGTTCTCCAAGTGTATGATAAGACAAGCTTCAAACTGTTTTTCGCGCCCCAGGTATAACCTCAGAAACCCAAAGGCCCCTACACGCCTGTCCTGTTCCCTGATACACCAACCCCCACCCATCTGAGCTGCATTTTGTCCACCCTGGCCAACAGCCCCCTCCAAGACTGGCATGTTCTTGAATGATGACTCCAACCAGGACCCACGTTTCCTCCCAGAGCCTGCATCTTCCCAGGCCCAGGTGAGGACTCCCGATGAGCCCCCCACGTCCCCACCCCCAGCTGAGGTCTCTCACCAGGTCTCCCTCTGGCCGAGAGTTCCAGCTTGGACTCCTGACCCTGCTCACCTTGAGATGGGGCCCCCCCTGGACCCGCTGTAGCTGCACCTCCAGCAGGGCCTTGGCACCCTCCAGGCTGGTGAGCGCTGTCAGCAGCTCATCCCGCTCCACCTCCAGGCCTCGGACCTGCTTCCGGTACTGGTCCTTCTCAATGAGGCTCTGCGAGTACTGCAGCTGAATACGGTCTCGGCTCTGGATGGCCTGGCAAGAGTGAGCAGGGAGGGGACTGGGGCCAGGAGCTGGAGGTGACATGCTGGCTCAGCTGTCCTGGCCTCTGACCTTTCAGATCAGGCCAGGGGGTGGAGGGATGGATAGCAACAGGACCGGCAGCTAATGTTTATTAAGGACTTCCTGCATGCTTGTACCCTGTGCTAAATATTGGCTCATTTAATCTACACACTAACTCCTAGAGTTAGAAAGTCTCTTTATTCTCATTTTACAGACAGGGACACCAAGCCAGCAGGGACATAGCTTCAGAGTCCAGGCTTGTACCATTTCCCGGAAACAACTCAAAACTCTTCTCTGGGACACACTGTGTGTGGGGGACTTTATTCCCGGCCTCCAGGGTTCAAAACCCAGCCCAGTGCACCCAAAGAATTTTTCCATACAATGTAGACCAGGGTGCCCAAGAGCTGGATCCATGGCCATGGGGACCTGCCACCATTGTCTCAGAGGGAGCAGGGGTGAGAGTGTCAGGGGCTAGGAGCAACCAGGTAAAGTGCAGATTCCTGGGCCCACCCCAGACCACCTGAACCAATATGTCTGGGGTCGAAATCCCAAATCTGCATTTTCACCCGGCCCCAAGGCCCACGCTCACGTGTAGACGTCAACTGCTCCAGGGATTCCAGGGATTCAAACGTGGCCCAAGGATAAAACCTGCTGCCCTCCCCGCTGCATGGGGAGCTCAGACAGGAGGGCTGGGGGCCTCAGCCCACCCCTCAGGAGGTGAAGGAATGGTACCTAGGACTTGGGAGCCAGAACTTTTGAGAATCTCTTCACCAACAAATATTTGAAAGCCTCGCCCTTGATGTGAGCAGAACAGGGATTCAGATACAAAGGCCGCCCACGCCAGCTTTCATACCTGTCCCAGGAGCCCAGTGAGGCAGGTGTGTTGAGAGGGCAGGGCTGGCATACCTCAGTGCTCAGGTCCCCTGTCTGTTTCTCCTGGCCTACTTGCCCCATCCTAAACTGACGAGTATACTGTTTGTCTGCGATTCCAGTCCCACCTGCCTCTCCCCATCTTCCCCTGCAGGCGGGGCTCACCTGGTCCCGCTCCTTCTCGATCTCCTCCAGCTGGGCCAGGACAGTGGCCATGCGGTGCTTGTACAGGTCACAGTCCTTCTGTAGCGTACGATGCTTCAGCCGCAGGTCCTCCATCTCCTGCAGGTACTGTGGGTGCGGCAGGGTGGAGCGGGATGGGACACACCCCAGTCAGACTCCAGGGCCGGGGACCATGGACAGGAGGCTAGCAGGTCCAGGGAAAGGCCTGAACCCCAGTAATGAGCGCCCACCTCCCCAGTTGGGTGGCCTGGGCTGCTTACTGACATCCCCTCACTGGGCCTCAGCTGCCTGATCTGTAAAATGGGGACAACAACCCATCCCAACCTACCTGGGCCTCCTCATTTCAACTGCAGTCTGCCCGCTTAACCCACTCTGCTTCCTCCATAGCATTTATCACCCTCCGTGACATGCAGTGAGGAACTGTGGACTATGCATAAGGTGTCCTGTTTGTCTCCCCTGCTAGAATCTGTCCTCCCCAGGAGAAGGGACCTCTGTTATATTCACGGATGGACCTCAACACATATTTGAGAACAAATGAATGCACAGCTCTTGGCATGGGACCTGGCACACAGCAGATGCTCAGGGAAAGTTGGCTGAAGTAAACGGGTGATGTCCATTTCCCACCTCCCCAGGAGCTTCCCCAGGCTGTGAGCAAAAAGGCAAGTGGGGGCAAGGCAGGGGGTACATGGGGAACGCGGACATCACCTTATCCCGCAGCTCCTCGGCCCACTGCAGCTCCCCCTGCACATCATGCAGTTTCTGGCACAGCTCCTGCCGGCTGTCCTGCGCCTCACGCCAGTCATGTTCCAGGATGTCCAGGAGGATGCGCTCGGAGCCTGGGGCCCCTGGCCGGCTTGCCTCCTGAGTGTGGGGTGAGGGGGGACACATGGCTCTCAGCCCCAGCTCACTAGCTCTGCCCCCTTGGCCAAGAGCCTTGGCCTCTCTGAACCCTGGCTTCCCCTTCGGCTGAGTGGGTGTGGCCCCAGCAGTTCTGCCCACCCTCCAGGGAGCATCTGCTGTACAAATGAGGTAAGTGGATGAGGGCGTGCTCGGACAAGTTGGACCAGGATCTTATTCCTCAACAAGAACCAGGCCTATTCTCTCTTGCTCTGGCCCCCACCCGCTAGCCAGGATAGAAGATGGGTAATATTTCCAAGGCCTATTTCTACCCCCCTCCTCTGGCCTGACAAGGGGTTTTCATAGGGTCTGAGCCTGGCCCAGGCAGGCAGACCATGAGCTGAAGATCCAGTCCCCAGACCCACACCCTAGCCAGGCACCCCCAACCCTATAAAATACACCAGAATCCTAGCTTCCTCCCCCACTTCCTGTGAGGAGTAATGGCCAGGTGGCAGGCCCATGGTGTCCCTTACCTGCCACAGGACACTGAGCAAGCCCTGGGGCCACCCAGACCTCAGAGGTCTCAACCTTTCCATGATCAGACTCCTTTACAAATCCAAGGAAAACTGGGGGCCCACTCCCCAGAAAAACGCTCACACACAAAATCAGATGCACTGTTTCAAGGAGTTCAGAGGCTTCCTGAGTCCCCCCTCCCCCAGCCCCAGACCCCAGACTCAACACCCAGGGTGAGCTGAGGGCCTCCACTCAGAGCTCAAGAAGCCAGCCAGATCTCAGATCCCTGGATCTAGAATCCTCATTTTCCAGGCCTCAGGGGGACAAATGAGCAGGAGGGTCTGGCCTCCCCCTGGGCCTCCCCCCATACCTGCTGCAGGCCTTCCTGCAGCTCCTGCAGTGAGGCCACCAGCCGCTGGTTCTCAGCGCGGAGCTCCAAGACCAGGTCCGCACTGTCGGGCTCTTTCTCTTTCTCTTTCTCCTCGGCCCCAGGGAGTGGCCCCCTGGCCCTTCGCAGCTGCGTGCACTCTTCCTCCAGCCGGCTCACCTTGAGCTTGAGCTGATCCACCTGGGGCCCAGGACACGGGTCAGCTCAGGGAGGGAGCACTGGCCAGTCCAGAGGGGAGACAGAGGTCCCGCTCCTGCAGTCCGGGGTGCCTCCCCAATTCCCAGAGGGGCCCAAGCAGGCATCCTCCCTGGACATGTCTACAAAGAAGCGACAGGCTGGACCAATATGACAAGGCCAAGCCACCCTCCCAGGGGAATCTGACTCAAGGACTTGTCGGTGGATGGGCCAGATCACAACACACTTGTCTATCCCGCAGTTCTGACATTGAGCACAGGCAACTAAGCCCAGCACCAGCATAATGGACGGGAAGGAGGGCTCCAATAACAGGAGGACCCAGGGGCTAGGCCCAGCTTGGCCTCTAACTCCGTATGGCCTTGGGCAAGTCATGGCCCCTCTCTGTGCCTCAGTCTCCTCATCGCCCAGGGGAATAAGGAGGAGGATAGTTTTGAGGGTCTCACCCAGCCCAAGAGCCAGGATGATCCCCCTCAGAAAGCCTCCCCGCTCAACATACATGCACAGAACAGCCATGAGTCTGATCCTCCCTTAGAGATAATTCTTACCAGAGCCTCCATGAGGGATGGTTCTGCTATTGGTTCACTCTCAACACAAATTCCAAATCTGGGGTCCAGGTTTCAATTGTACCATTTTACCCTCCATCATCCTGAGCAAGTCATTTGAGCAAGCATCCTGAGCAAGCACCTCCTCTGGGCCTCAGTTTCCCCATCAGTAAAATGGGCCTGTGCAACCCCCCTGCTCCTGCTCCACCACCTGCCTCCCAAAGTCATTGCAGGCATCAAACAAGACAGCAGGTGGACAGAGGCCTTTCAACTACAAAACTGCTGGGGGTGTAACAGTGGCTATTTTTACAGCTTTGAATAAAATCCTAGGACCGCCCCCCTCCAGTCACCAGTTCAGTGTGGGCAGCCAGAAACTGACCAAGGGGGCTGTGTGGGCGGCTGAGTAGTGGCCATGGCAGAGATGTACGACCAGCTGGCTGGATTATGAGTGTACTCAGCCCAAGCGATTTTCCAAATTCATGTGGGGTCTGAGGTGGCGAGACAGCGACATGAGCAGCAGGTGGCAGGCCACAAAATGAAGTCATTGTTGGAAAAAGACACAGTGACCTCTGGGGCCACACTCAGGCATGCTGATGTGTGGTGCCCTAGGAGCACCCTGGCCCTGCTTGGAAAGGACTCCCAGCCTCCCAGACTCCAGAGCCTGGCATGACATTCCCCACACCACCACCCCACACACACAAGGGTCTGGAGACTGGGTCAGGCAGTTCCACGAATTAACAGCCCACTCCTCCTCCGCAGAGGACTCAGAAAGAAATTCATGACTCTCACATTCCTTTCCCCTCACAAAACCCGCTTTGTGAGCCGCTGGAGAAAGACAGCTAGTTACAAGGGCAAATGTGGTCACACCCTCTCCAGCAAACCACAGCCACACACCCCGGCCTCCTGCCTGACCCAAGGCCGGCAGGCTTCCCGGATGAGCTCAGGGGACAGGGCACCTGGGAGTCTCCGCCAAACACCAGGAAATAACGGATGCATTTAATCCTGCTGTACAAACTCACTTAGCACAAAATTATAGCGTTCATTCCTTTAAGGTTTATGTTGCTTAGAAATAACAGCTCATTAAATTTGCACCTTATAAAATACAGTATTAAATCACAGTCACCACACACCTGTCCGGGGAGGGAGGGAAGCCAAGCTGCCAGGAAAAAGCATGATCAGCTGCTCTGTTCATCTCCACCTGCAAAGCCTTTGTTAATTGGTTGCGGAAAAGCTCCAGTAAATTAAGGCAAGTGTACAGTAGCTACATTTAAAGAAAAGCTTATCTATTAACTGAATTTCATCCCTTAACCTCCACCAGCTAACCCGGGAAAAAGCAGCTCTTCTCTGCCCATTGGCAGATTTCTTTACCCCTAGGGCCATCCTGGACCTTCCTCAGTGGCTCAGTGGTAAAGAATCCGCCTGCAGTGCAGGAGATACAGAAGACATGGGTTTGATCTCCGGGTCAGGAAGGTCCCCTTAAGAAGAGAAATGGCAACCCACTCCAGTATTCTTGCCTGGAAAATTCCATGGACAGAGGAGCCTGGCAGGCTACAGTCCATGGGGTCAAAAAAGAGCTGGACACAAGTGAGTGACTAAGCACACACTATGTGCACCTAGAGCTGAAATGCTGACACACAGGGAATCTCCAACACCTCTTCTTCATCCGTCTACCCAACCCCAGGAGACTCCAGACAGGCGCACGCACGCACACACAGGGCACCCCCCACCCAGTCACAGGCACATATCCTCCACTTCAGCAGACCCAACTCACAATCACATCCAACCCAAAGGTGAGACCACCTGTGCTGGCCACAGCCCCTCCCAACACCCAGGGACCAGTGGCCATCACACTATCCGCTCTGAGCAGGCTCTCCCCACCAGGCTCCTCCCCCAACTCACCCCACTCCCAGCAGTGCCCAGAGTCAGAAATTCTCCATCTTGGAACCCTGGGAAAGTACTCCAACCAACCTGTCTGTGCCTCAGTTTCTTCATTCATAAGTGGGGGTAATAACAGGGGCTCTGCCTGACCTCCATTCCAGTGGAGTTCCCAGGAAATTACAGGAGTTGATGGACATCAAGCCCGGAGGACCATGCCTACTACACAGGAGGTGCTATATTGCTATGATGTCACTGCATCGTGACCTCCCGCTTCAAGGATGAGGAACCTGAAGCTCAAGAGGGCCTGGCAGCCTGGGCCCATGAACCTATGGCCTCAACAACCCCCAGTCGGGACTCCTTTCCCCCGATGTCCAACCCCACCCCCAACGGCACCCAGTTGCAGGCTCCAGCACACCAGTGCTCTCACGCTTACAGGCTCATTGTGGACATGCGACCCATGGTCCACGGCCACCTCTCACCCCCTGGGGTGCCCCAGCCACAGTTGTGGCTCATGGGGTCAGGGGGCTTCAGATCCCACCATCAAAATCCCCCAGTGGAACCCTGTGCAGTACCGCCAAGAAGAGCCTACTGTGTGCCACGTGTGTGCTCAGTCACTTCACTCACAGCCCACCAGGCTCCTCTGTCCATGGGGTTCTCCAGGCAAGAAGACTGGAGTGGGTTGTCATTTCCTGCTTCAGGGGATCTTCCCCACCCAGGGATCAAACCCTGCATCTCCTGCCTTGGCCGCAGGCACTGTCAAATCCTTGAGACAACTCTCTGCAGCAGTATAATCCCAGCTTTATCCCCATGTGAAGACCCAATAAGACACCAAGAAAGACAGGCTTAGTTTCTCAGCCTCTAAGAGGCATGGCCTCGTTCGCTTATAGAGAGAACTGGGTGAGATTTCATCTGGACGGGCGCGAGAGGAACAGCATCATGAGGCAGAGGCCAGCAGGGCACCAGACAGACCTGGTTCACATCCAGGCTGCGCCACTTGCCGCTCTGTGACCTCGAGGAGGTCTCTTTACAATCTACACCCGTGTCTGTACTCCAAAATGAGAACGTGGAGCATGGTGTCTTTGTGAGATTACATGATGTGATACGTGTAACCTACACAGCACAGAGTCATACTTAATAATATCAATAACAATGGCTAACCATAATCCAGGTTATGAGCAATAACCCTGCACCAGGCACCGTACATGTCTTAAATTCTGTGTCTTAAATCCGAGGAATCCTTCTACCTCAAGGTCTCTCTGCCTCAGCACTTGCGGACCTTTAGGACTGGACAGTTCTTGGTTGTGGAGCTGTCCTGGGCTCCAAGGATGTTTAGCAGGAACCCCGGCCTCTAATCACTAGATGCCAGTAACACACTCCTGGTTGTGATGATCAAAAGTGTTCCCAGACATGGCCAAAAGTTGCTAGGGGGAGGGGGAGCAAAATCACCCCCAGTTGAAAACTACAATCATAACTCAATGAAATAAGCACTATCAATATCCGCACGTTACAGATGAGAAAACTGAGGCACAGGGTGGAGAAGGGACTTGCCCATGGTCCAGTAGCCAACAGATGGTGGCTCCGGGACACCAGCTGGCTACCATATTACCATCATTTTTTTGCAAAGCTGCCCCCTCCCCATGGCACACCCCACCCCAACCTCCCCAGGGCCTACCGCCAGCTGCAAGTCCCGGCTGCGCAGCACGGCTGAGTTCTTCTCCTCACTGAGCTGTGCCAGGCGCATGGCGATCATGTAGTTCTCATCCTTAAGCCGCAGAAGCTCCAGGCTCCCCGCCTCCCAGTCCTCCCGCAGCCGCTGGCAGCGCTCCTGAGCCTGCTGTTGCTCCCGAAGCCGCTGCTCTAGCCCGGCCCGCTCCTCCTCCAGCACCCGGCCCCGGGCCTGCAGCTGCTGCTCCCGCTGCAGCTGACTCTTTCGAGCCTCCCGCAGCCGCCGCACCTCTGTCATCAGGAACTGGGTCAGGCCCTCAGGCCCCTCCTCATCTGCCAAGGACAGGGCAGAGAAAAGTCAAGTCAGGGAATTAAAATCCAGCAAGATGGCAGACCACACAGAAAAACCCAAACCGGAAAAACACTAGAAGGAAATATTGGAACACATTTTTACAATGTGGGGACAGGGAAAGGCTTCCTAAACCAGGCAAAAATCAAAAAACTGTAAGAGATTTCTGAATGATGACAGATGTCAGAAGCAAAGTTAAAAGACAAGTAACAGAGTGGAAGAAAATACAAAAAATGACAGAATGGAAGAAAATACAAAAAATGACACAGAGCCACATTATATAAAGAGCTCCTACAAATCAGTAAGCAAACAACAAAATAAAAATATGGCCAGAAACTATCAAATTGCAAATTACCAAACAAAAAATGACTGGTAAACATAGGAAAGGGCTTCCCTGATAGGTCAGCTGGTAAAGAATACACCTCAATGCAGGAGACCCTGATTCAATTCCTGGGTTGGGAAGATCCCCTGGAAAAAGGATAGGCTACCCATTGCAGTATTCATGGGCTTCCCTAGTGGCTCAGACAGTAAAGAATTCACCTGCAATGCGGGAGACCTGGGTTTGATCCCTGGGTTGGGAAGATCCCCTGGAGAAGGGAATGGCAATCCACTCTAGTATTCTTGCCTGGAGAATCCCATGGACAGAGGAGCCTGGCGGGCTACAGTCCATGGGGTCACAAAGAGCTGGACACAGCTGAGCATGTATGCATGCAGATATGCAATGAGGAACGTATTTTCCTATGTATGTGCTGAGCTGTGCTTAGTCACTCAGTTGTGTCCCACTCTTTGTGACCCATGGACTGCAGTCCACCAGGTTCCTCTGTCCATGGAATTTTCCAGGCAAGAATACTAGAGTGGGTTGTCACTCCCTACTCCAGGGGATCTTCCCAACCCACGGATCGAACCTGTGTCTCTTGCATCTCCTCCATTGGCAGGTGGATTCCTTACCACTGTGCCACCTGGGAGCCCCCTCCAACTCATTAGCAATAATAATAACAATAATAATAGTACCACTAACATTTGACTTTATTCTTTGGTCTACATACATATATTAATTTATGTAATCTTCACAACACTCAAGGTAGGTACTATTTATTGCACCCATTTTAAAGACAGAAAAACCCAGGCACAGAAATGTCAAGCCATTTGCCCCGGGCTAACTAAGCTGTTGAGTAAGCTGAGTACATCTCTCAACAAAGTGCAAACTTAAAACAACATATTATTTTTCACTTATCTAACCACACAAAAAAAACATTTTTAAATGACCCCTAAGATGAATAAGGGGACAACAAAAAAGGGTGCTCTTACACTGCTGGAGGGACCCATGTTGTGCGTGTGTTAGTCACTCAGTCATGTCCGACTCTTGGCGAGCCCATGAACTGTAGCCCACCAGGTTCCTCTGTCCATGGGATTCTCCAGGCAAGAATACTGAAGGTGGGTTGCCATTCCCATCTCCAGGGGATCTTCCCAACACACGGACTGAACACAGGTCTCCTGCACTGCAGGCAGATTCTTTACAGACTGAGTCACCAGGGAAGCTACACATCCTCTAAGAAATATGACTTCTCAGAACTCCTGAGACACACATGTGCACAAAGATGCGGATGTTCCCAGCACTGTAATATTTGCAAATAACACATCAATAGAGGCTGTGTTAAATGACTATGGCACATCACTAACAAATGCGATGCAGTAATTAAAAACAAGCATAACAGAATCACACTGGTGGTGGTGGGGGCGTGAATCACAAAAATCAGTTGTTCCAAGGAAAAATGAAATACAGAACAAGACATGTAAGATGATCCTCTGTGTGTGTGTGTGTGTGTGTGTGTGTGTGTGTGTATAATTGCCAAGTTGTTACCAGCAGAGCAGAGTTGAAGGAAGAAGTAAAGATCTTTGCTGTTTATTCTCGTCTCATGGCATGTTTGAGTTTTTTACAGAAGAAACTGCAAACTTGTACACGTCGGCCACATACAGGTCTGAGAACAATTTCAGGGGGAAAGAGCCACGTTAAGGGTGTGGGCTCTGAATTTAGACTCTAACTGCATTACAAACCCAGCTCCACGTTCAGCCTTCTGGGGAGGCCTTGAGCAGACAGCTTCAGCTGTCTCTGTGCCTCAGTTTCCCTGCCTGTTCAATGGCCACAATAGGAGTGCCCCCCTCACAGGGAGGAGGTAAGGAACCTGCGCTGGCACCCACTGCAGACCCACTCACCGAGGATCATGGAGCAGCGCTGGGCAGGCTCTCGGCCAGTGAGCAGTGTGAAGTGCTCGGGGTAGTAGAACTCCAGGGCTTCCAGGAAGGCCTCATAGCCCCTCTTCCCCCGGCAGCGCAAGATGTCCATCAGGCGCCCTGCAGAAAGGGGGGTAGGTGTCCAAGGGTCAAGGTAAGGGCTGCCCCCAGTGCCTAGCTGCTTTCTCCTGTCTGCTCCCCGCCCCCCTACCCCGACTACTCCAGGGCCCACATTCCCCAGATCTCTGAACCAGTGACACACACAGGGGCCTAACTCAACACATCAGAGGAGATAGCCTGTCTGCTCCTGCCAGGAGAATCAGGACCCGCTCCCCTACCACCACCAGTGGCAACTGTGTTTCAACAGCTCCCCAAGCCCCTGCCTGCCCTCCACAAGGATACAGGGCAGCAAATGCAGCCTGCCTTTACAACGGCACAAAAAAGCCCCCTCCATCATCAAGGCAAACCAAAATAGCTATCTCGTTGACCAGTGCCTGAAATTCCACCATCAGACCCTCATCACTTCACCAGCTCCGCTCAGGCACAACCTACGGGAGAAGGCACCCTCAAAAAACTGGGATGGGAAAATAAAGAAAAATAACTCTCCGAGAAGTATGTGATACACAGATGGCAGGGGACAGGGAGAACCTATGAAAGCAAAGGACACAGGAACGAGGCCAAGTCCACCAGCTGTGACCGGGAGGTCCCAAGCCCGGCCTGAACCGCAACTACAGCCAACCCCTTACTCTAAGGTGGACCGAGGAGGCGGGAGAGAAATCCAGGCGCGGTGTGGACACGCGGACACGCTGAAGGAGGCAGGATGGCGGACACACCAACCATCCCACCCTACCGACGTGGAGACCGAGGTCCGGGGGATCAGAGCCCTTGGCCGGTCGGCCCCAAGAAGGCCCCAGGGAAGGCCGGCCCCGCCCGCTCAGGCCCTACCCCGCGCCCCCCACGGCTCACCGGTGCGGTTGACACGGCACGGGAAGCGGTAGGTGCTCAGCACCTCCTCCTCGTCCTGTTCGTCGATGACCCGGCATTGGCGCAGATACGGCGTGAGCTTGGCCGGGTTGAGGGTGCGGGTCAGCCGGTGCCGGACGCCCTCGATCCGCTCCCACAGCGCGTCCTCCTCCGCCTCGGACCCGGAGCCGGCCCCAGCCTCCTCCTCGGCCTCCCCAGCCTCGGCTCCGCCCGGCATGGCCGCGTCCTCGGGGTCTGCGAGCCAGAGGCGCGCGAGGGTCAGCGCGGGCGCCGGGGGCGGGGTGCGCCGACCGATCCCAGCTCCGGGCGTCGTCCGTAGGACCCCTCCTATCCCCTCGGCTTTCCCCTGGCTTCCCGCGCCCGGTCCTCCCCGAGGATGCCCGGCCCCCGAGCCCCCGGGACTCACCCCGCACGCCGGAGCCGCCTCGCACTCCCGGGTCGGCGCTCGGGCGGCGGCTCCGCCGGCGCAGGGGGGCGGGGTCGGCGGCGCCCCCGGCCCCGCCCCCGGCCCCGCCACCGCCCGGGCTGCCCGGACCTCCCCACATCGCCGCCCCGGTCCTGGCCAAGCGTCCGGACCGCCAGCCACCCGCACGTCCGCCCGCAAGCCCGGCTCCCTGCCGTCCGGCCGCTGCGCACCTCCCCCCGCTTCCTGTTTCCCGCCGGCTCTCCCGGCCCTGGCTCGGCAGGGTCCGGGCGGTCCGCCCACACCTGCCCGGCCTCGGGGCGGGGCGGCGCCGGCGGGACACGCACGCTCACACCCTCCTGCGCGCCGCCACACACCTTCTCCCGCCCGCACGGGGCACTGGGCACACGGCGTCGGCTCCCCCGGCCCAGCGCGCGTCCCCAGCGCCCAGTCCGCCGCTCGCACCTGGCACCTGGCGCTGACTTCGGCTCGCAGCCTACACGGCGGCCACAGGGCATACCGGTCACACCGGCACACGGCACATTAGCAAACCGTGTGCTCGGAGTTAAAACGTCCCACACAGCCTACACATCACCCCAGCCCCGTGCAGATGCCACACAGCCAGTGCAATTCTATCTGCTCGTCTCAGGAAATGACCATGCAGTATGGAGCCAGGCCACCCCCGTCCCCAGGGTCTCTCCCAGGGCCTGAGCACGTCTGTGGCTGGGCTCAGCTGGGAGAGCACTCCTCCTGGAGCAGGAGATCCAGATCCCAGTCCGGCCTCCGACCTACCCTTGTCTCCGTGTCCCCAAATAAATTGCCAGTTTTGGCACCTCCTCTCAAGCTAAAGGGCCGCCCCTGGGTGGGCAGCAAAAGACAGGAATTATGGCTTCCTTCTCAGAGATCAGAGTCGGAACTCTCAGGGCACCAGCCAGGTCCCTCCTACATAGTCTCACTGGAGAACAGTAAGACCAGAGAGAGACCCGTTTCCCAAAGGGTGTTCCTCTAGATGCTAGACCCAGAAACACTTGGGAGTGGTGCTGTAGTCCAAGCAAGGAATCTACACTCCCCAACCCCCACAATAAAGTGAACACCCACATCAGCTGGCATGGCCATACCATCCCTCCATGGGTTAGTTACTGCCAGTGAGGCCTGCTGAAAGTGAGGAGCAGAGGGGCTAGGAAGAGCTGTGAGCTCCCCAAACTCCTTCCATGCCATCTGAATTTAACGCCATGTGCATTTGTGCTATGTATCCAAAGAAATAAAAGTTTTCAACAAATGAAGGCCAAGAAACGTGGTCAAGAAACTGGCTCACCTTTATATACCCTAGTGTTGTTTCCCAAACGTAATTAACCATTTTTTTTTGTTTGTTCGTTTTTTTGTTTGTTTTGGAGATCACCAGGTTTAATTGGGGGGAAATGCTTTGAAAGTACTGGATTCTAGTGCAAATTCCTCAGTTCACAGAGGAGGAAGCAGAGGCCCAACAAGGCAAGGAACTTGACCAAATTTACACAGTGAGGAAGCAATGGGACCAGGCCAGGGCCCGGGCCCAGGCTCTGAGCCCAGGCACACACCAGGCCTTCCTCCCAGTGGCCCCAGGTGCCCTTGGCTTCCTGTCATCCTCCCACTAGCAACCCTGTTCATTGTGAATACTTTTTAACTTGACCAGGAGAATGGGATGAAAGTCTTAGAAAATGCTTCTGTGGTTAATTATTTCCTCATTAAGGAGCCTAAGCAGGGCCTGGAGATAAGACATAGAAACCAAGGGACCTGCAGGTAAGTGGACAAAGAAGTGACCAGCAGGAGGTCGCTGGATGTCCAGCAGTCCCAGAGAGGCTGTTGTTGCTGTGGGCACCACAGTCATACTCACATACAGTTACACACACTCATCGACACACACACACGCACATACACGTGCCCACAGTGGGCCTCCGGCCTAGTGGGAGACAAGAAGGCACACAGCTGCCCTCCCCACAAGATAAAGCCCCCTCATTCATCAGTCCCTGGGCATCCCCAGCACTGGGAGTGGAAGTGTGCAATTCAACATCACCTTCTCTTAGGTCCTCGATGGGTTTGCTACATTCATTTCACTACAGTCATACCAGGAAGGCAGGAACTGCGGTATGGAGACAGAGGGTCTAGATCTCACATTAGGGGCCCTGGGTTTTAACCCAGGCTCACTGTCCTGAGTGCTGTTCTTCTGAGCCTCAATTTACTTGTCTGCAGAAGGCAGGTGGTGAGTAATTCCAGCCACACCTAGAGAGCAAGACTGTTTAGCAGCAGAGACAGTGCCCTAGGGGCCTACATTTGACTTTAATTATGTCTCCTTGAGCAAATTCCTTTCCCTCTCAATTTCTACATCTGTACAGTGGGCACAATGGTTCCCCCTATGCAAGGACTGTCTCTAAGCTACAGTTCCTTCATTTGTGAAATGGGCACTGGGCAATCGGTCCTCTTCCTGCTTCCTAGCCAAGTGTGTCCCCATGTTGCAAACCAATCCATTGTCCCACCACCACCTCTGACCCTGTTGGTAGTCCAAGCCGCTAACCTGCCCACCCATGGGGCGCTGGACTATAGTCTACCCTGCAGCCAGAGCGATCACTTTAAAAACAGTTGATACCCTCCAGAGGTTTTCCCACCAAACTGGAATATAATGTAACTTGCTCCTAGACCCTGCCAGCTGCCCCGCCCCATCTCTTCCATCTGCCTCCCTCCCTCACTAGCCTCATTCCGTTCCTGGAACTGGTAAGCTCTTCTCACCTCAGGGCTTCAGCCTGTTCCCACTGCCTGAAATGCTCACCCCTCAGCTCCTCGTGCAGAGGGCTCCTTCTAGTTATTCAAGTCTGGGATCAAAGGTCACCTCCCTTGGCACAGGAGCTCACACTGGCAGAGCTCCTCCTGCATGGCTCCTATGTACCCCCTCAAGCCACTCTGATTGTTTTCTCCATCGGACATCTCTCCACTCCTGGGTGACTTTACCTGTTTGTTGCCTACTTCTGCTCCAAGAACAGAAATGTCTTGGTCAGCAGGAGTGTACTGGAAAGTTCCACGAACAGTGAGGATGAGAAGTGGAGAAGGACAGGAGAGGAGATCAGAGAAGGCAGAGAGTGGGGGAAAGATATAGCGCAGAAGGCCGCTCAGGTGACTGTCAAGACGTTCCCTTTTATCAGCAATAATTCAGTGGGCCTTTGAACAACATGGGTTTGAACTGGCACAGGTCCCCGTATATGGAGATTTTCTTCAGTAAGTAGGTATTACAGTAGTATATCATCCTTTGGTTGAATCCAAGAATGCAGAACCTAGGATATGGAGGGCTGGCTATAAAGTTCTAAGCGGATTTTCAACTGCAAACGGGTGGGTGCCCCTAACTCCCACGTTGTTCAAAGATCAGTTGTACTAGATTATTATTGTCTCCTTCAAATCAGCCTCAAAGCCCACAGAAGCGAGCATGTACTTTTTCGTTCACTCCTTCAGGAAGGCCCCCAGCCTCTCACCTTCTTCATTCCTCTTAGGCAGCCTCTGATTGCACTCCAGGAACTGGAGCCTTGATTTCTCTCGCCTGCTAGATGGGAAATGTGCATGTGTGGTGGACCCGGGTTCCCCACCTCAGCCCCCAGACTGATCTCACCTTGTCTGGCCATCTCTTCACCAAGTGCAGGGCCTGAGTCACATCAATGCATACATGGCAGCCCTCAGCAGGGGACCTGGCACACGGTAAGTGTTCAGTAGGAGACTGATGAATGGACCTGGCAACGGGGAGAATTCACTTTGATGGGCTTCAAGACACATACATGGCAGCCCTCAGCAGGGGACCTGGCACATGGTAAGTGTTCAGTAGGAGACTGATGAATGGACCTGGCAACGGGGAGAATTCACTTTGATGGGCTTCAAGACACAAGACACAAGACACAAGACAAGAACCCCTGCCCCGGGGTTCAATCCCAGTATAGCACCTGCTTGTGATTCTAGGCAAGTCACAATCTAACTTTTGTCTACCCTTCATCTGAGGGGCCTTAATGCACCTGCTCAATTGAATTCATCTAACAATGTCTCTTCCTCTCCCACTGCCCAGGAGCCCCATAGGGTCACTCTGTGCAGAAGGCCAGAGGGGCCCTGCTTCCCTGAGACCTATTTTGTGGAGGTGGGGAAGGAAGGAGGATGCTGGGGAGTCTTTTGTGACCAATCACAGGAATCTGGGCTAGAAGGGTATTTAAAACTATCACCTTTCATTAGCTGTAAAAAAAAAAAGAAGGAAATCCTACCATTTGCAACAACATGGATGGACCTGGGGGCATTACATCAAGTGAAATAAGTCAGACAAAGACAAGTACTGTGTGATTTCGCTTGCATGTGGAAACCAAAATAACCGAACTCATGGAAACAGAACAGACTGGTGGTTGCCAAGGGTGGGGGGTGGGGGCAGGGAAAAACGGGTGAAGGGAGTCAAAAAAGTACAACTTCCAGTTAGAAAGATAAATAAGCGCTGGGGATGAAATATACCACAGGGTGATTATAGCTAACAATACTCTTTTGTATATTTGAAAGTTGCTACCAGAGTAGATCTTTGAAGTCCTCTTTGGAAGAAAAAACAATTTGTAGCAATGGGAGGCAATGGATGTGAACTAAACTTATTGTGGCAATCGTTTCACAATTTAAATATGTATCAAATCATTGTGTTGCACGCCTTCAACTAATGTAGTGTTGTGTATCAATTATATCTGAAGGAACTTTCAGATACTGAGGCTGGGGGAGATCCCGCCCAGAAGGACATCAGATCTCACTGTCCTCCCAGCCTTTCACCTCTCCCGCAATAAAACGACTTGATTCCTCCCCTCTCCCCCCAAATTATATCCAAATGAAACTGGGGAAATAAAACTACCATTTTATAGAAATTGGGGGAACGGGGGGCCAAGGCTTTGGTAGCCTGGGTGAGCCTGGGTTCCAGAAGACAGGGGCAGCAGGGCACCCTGAGGCAGAATGGCAGCAGGGAATGGCTGGCAGGAGCCATGCTCCGGCATCACATTATTGAGCTGGAGACTCCAGGGGGACCAGACGGAGAAGAGGTAACCACGTCCCTACCTTCTCTTGGCAGCAGCAGAGTAGAAAGGCAACTCACACTTGTCCCCGTTCAGGTCAGTTACAGAGGTCTGTGCGTGCCTGACCTTCACCTGTCCAGGGCTGGGAGCTGGGCTGGGCTGAAGGGTCCCATTCAGGGGTCCAGGGCTGGGCAAAGACAGAAAAAAAAGCAGCCAGAAATTGAATATGAGCTTCTCCTACTCCCATCCCTACCCTCAACCATGGCTGTATCACCCAGCCACACCACGGGTCCCCTCTGCCTCTGTTTGCCCCTCTGCATCACAGGGAAATTGGGAGGGAGATGTCCACCCCAGCAAGTCACTGACCACCCTCCTGAGAGAAGATGGAGACCCCAAGGGGGATACAGGATACAGACGAGGCTGCGATAGGAACACAACCATCTGCCAGCTCTCCCGGGAGTGTATCGCAGAGGAGACAGCCACTCAGGAACGTTGCCTGGGGGCCCTAAATTCCAGAGAAAGGCCCGCTGAACCGCCTGGGCTGAGTCAGGAGGAAAGGGCGGGCCAGGGGACCCGCCAGCTCTGAGTCACTGGGGCCCCACTGACTTGCGTGCCTTCCTCTGCAGGCTGCTGGGGCCAAATGAAGGATCCTGCAGAACGGGGTTCAAATTCTAGCCCGGCCACTCCAGTGAGGTCGTGACCCGGGACAGTGGAGACAATAAGGGTTGTGTGTCATTAAATGAATGAGTATGTAACAGGCTTGACACAAAGCTGGCACTCAATAGCAACAATACCAAATAGTTTTGAGCACTTATTATATACAGGACATCTATGTATTAAACATTTTCCAGAATTAGCTCCTAATTAACAAACAGCTAGACATGTGGAGTCACATAGACAATGCTGTCGGTGCTGCGCTAAGTGTGGGGCTGCCCGCCGAGAGTCGCTCCTTCTCTCCTCCATCCCACGCCCCCAGGCCCACCTGCACACACTTTTCCCGGCCCAGCCTCTGTCTGCAGTCTCTGTTTTGTGCCCTGGGCCAAGCACTTTTTAAGTTGCTCCCAAAGGTTAAGTAGAACAAGTCTTCTGCCCTGGGGGCATCAAAACCTAAAGCTGGGGAAGAGACAAGAGAGGGCAGGGCCGTCCAGGCAGAAGGAACAGCCAGTGCAAAGACTCAGGGGCAGGAAATCTCACGTTCTGTTCCCACAGGGACTTCATTCCCCTCACTTGCTGGGACTTGCACCATTTAGAGCCATCAGTCCTGCTCACCGTGGTCCCCATGACTCAGACCCCACCCCAGAGGAGGAGGTGAGGTGTGGGGGCGGTCCTAGCAGGAAGACTGGTGAATAATCCACTGGCTTTCAGTGCTCACAGAGAGAGCTCAGACCCATGCTGAACTCGGCCATCTCACTTAAGCCCAGTGGGCGGGGCCTCTTACTCCTCCAAGACCCAGCCCAGGGGGCGGGGCCTCTTACTCTCCAAGACCCAACCCAGTGGGCGGGGCCTTTCTCTCCAAGACCCAGCCTAGGGGGCGGGGCCTCTTACTCCTCCAAGACCCTGTCCGGGGGGCGGGGCCTCTTACTCTCCAAGACCCAACCCAGGGGGCGGGGCCTCTTACCCTCCAGAGCAGGCGAGGAAACCCAGGCTCAGGTAAGGCCAAAGGCTGAGCTTCCCGCCCCAGCCAGGAACCTGTTGACTTCTACATGCTTTGGGGAGAGTGAGCAACCTCAGCGTGGGCGAGAAAACCAGGTTTAACTCTTACTCGGCCTCTCATTTGTTACTGTACTTTGGGGAGCTGGAACCTCCTTTCTTGGTCTCATTTTCCAACTCCCCTGCTGTAAATGTAGCCTGATGAAATGAACCTGCAGCATGGCACAGGCTCTGGAGCTTGCATTTAAACCCCTCTCAGTGCCTCAGTCTCCTTATCTGTAAAATGGGGACAATAGAACCTATCAGATAGGGCTGTTTTGAGGATGAACGTTTCAGCATGCTTGTTGTTTGCCAGGCCATAATGAGTGCTTTCCATAGATTAATCCCTTGAATCCTCAGGACAGACCTGGGAAGTAGCCACGATTATTACTCCCATTTTACGGATGAGAACCCTGAGGCTCCAGTTAAGTACCTCGCCCAAGGGCACCCAGCTGGGAAGTGGGAGCTCTGGAATTTGAACTCAGACACAGTCTGGTGCACAGACAGTTCCCATATACCCTCTGCTTCTGTACTGACGTAGCCGCCCACATGATCACCACCCCCCACCATCAGCTTGCAGTGTCCTAAGTCACTTCTCTCATGTTGGACTCTTTGTGTCCCCATGGACTATAGACCGCCAGGCTCCTCTGTCCATGGGATCCTCCAGGCAAGAATAATAGAGTGGGTTGCCATTTCCACCTCCAGGGGATCTTCCTGACCCAGGGATCGAACCTGCATCTCTTATGTCTGTCTTCTGCATTGGTAGGCGGATTCTTTACCGCAAGAGCCACCTGGGAAGCCCGCCATCAGCTTGCTTATAAACAAATAGGAAGGCTTCCTGGAGGAGGCAGGGCAGAAGCTGGGTCTGGAACGGGGGAGAAGATTCCTGGCCCACAGGCAGGAGAACACCTTTGTGCAGTAAGGAACTGAGTGTACCCAGATGTGCCTGGATGAGCGGCAGAGAGAGGGCCTGGAAAAGCCCTGGGGAATAAAGTTACCAGATGTTCCAGTTACCTATTGGTGCATGTCAGTACACCCCAAAAGACAGCCTACAACAAAAGACAACCAACATTTTTGTAGCTCATGAGTTACTCATGACTCAGACTTCTCGTCTTTGCTCATGTGACATTAGCAGGGATCAAAAAGCAACTAGAGGCTGGACAGCTGGGGGTCCTCAGGCACCTCACTCTATCTCTCAGCAGGCTCTAAGCACGGTCTCTAAGCATCACGGCCTCGGGGAGGCCAGCTTCCAACATGGCATGTCCAAAGAGAGCCTGAGGAACCCATCGCCCTTTCTGACCTGGCCTTGGAAGTCAGCCAGTGTCGCTGCTGTCACACTCTATTGGTCAAAACAGTCACAGGCTCACCCAGATTGAGGGTGCCAGAGGCGGGGCGGGGCCTGGACGGTACCCTTTGATGTAGGAGTGGCAGATTTCTGGCAAAGCCTGTGTGGGGTGACAAATACCATGCTAGGCATTTTTAAGAATGTATTGTCACAGAAGGTGACTGGGGCTGGAGCAAGGTGTCAGCCATGGAGCCTGCTCTGCCTGTGCATGGCAGACTCAGTCTCCAAGTCCTGGGTCAAGTGACTATATGCCTCAAAACGTTTTCAAAGCTTTTAAAAAATGTTTACTTAGGTATGAAACACAATAAGGTGCACAGATCTTAAGTGGGCGCTTAAAAGACTTTGACCTATGTCTCCACTCGGTTGATCACCACTCAGATCAAGACACTGACTATTTCCATTGCCCAATCAAGAGGTGATTACTCGTGCTTGCTTCAGCGGCACATATACTAAAAAACTGGAAAAATATAAAGAAAATTAACGTGGCCCCTCCGCAAGGATGACAATGCAAATTCGTGAAGTATTCCATACTTTTGGAAAAGAGAAGAATAGAGTATATTAATGTATATATAGCTTCCTAGGTGGTGCTAGTGGTAAAGAACCCACCTGCTGATTCAGGAGACATAACAGATGTAGGTTTGATCCCTGGGTCGGGAAGATCCCCTGGAGGAGGAAATAGCAACCCACTCTAGTATTCTTGCCTGGAGAATCCCAGGGACAGAGGAGCTTGGCGGGCTGCAGTCCATGGGGTCGCAAAAGAGTCAGACAATACTTAGCGACTAAACAATAACAACAAGGTATATATATGAAGTCTAGAAAACTGATACTGATTAATCTATTTGCAGCATAGGAATAGAGATTCAGATATAGATAACAGACTTGTGGGCACAGCTGGGGAAGGAAAAGGTGGGATGAATGAGAGAGTAGCACTGAAACATATACATCGCTGTAGGTAAAATAGATTACCATACGTAAGATAGATAACCAGTGGGAATTTGCTCTATGACACAGGGAGCTCAACCCAATGCTCTGTAGGGGTGGGATGGGGTGGGAGGAAGGTTCGAGAGGGAGGGGACATAGGTGTACCTATGACTGATTCATGTTGTTGTATGGCAGAAAACAGCACAACATTGTAAAACAATTATCCTCTAATTAGAAATAAAAAAATAACATAAAGAGGCAGCTACTCTTCTGTCTTCTGTCACCACAGATTAGTTTCATCTATTTTTGTGCTTCATAGAAATGGAATCGTCCAGCTTGTGCTTCTCTGTGTCTGGAGTCTTTCATTCGCCACATTCACCACATGGAAGTGAGGTTCTTCCCTGTAGGTACATATATGTGTAGTTCAGTTCAGTTCAGTCGCTCAGGCATGTCCGACTCTTTGCAACCCTGTGGACTGCAGCACGCCAGGCTTCCCTGTCCATCACCAACTCCCAGATCTTGCTCAAACTCATGTCCATCGAGTTGGTGATGCCATCCAACCATCTCATCCTCTGTCATCCCCTTCTCCTCCTGCCTTCAACCTTTCCCAGCATCACGGTCATTTCCAATGAGCCAGTTCTTTGCATCAGGTGGCCAAAGTATTGGAGCTTCAACTTCAGCATCAGTCCTTTCAATGAATATTCAGGACTGATTTCCTTTAGGATTGACTCCTTGCTGTCCAAGGGACTCTCAAGAGTCTTCTTCACCACCACAGTTGGAGTAGTTGTAGTAAGTAGATAGAGTTGCAGTAGGTGATAGGTACAACACCATATTTGTAGTAGGTACTTATATTTGTAGACTGTCGTGTATTTGTAGATTATCCAGTCTTGTCTCTGAATAGCATTCTGTTTTGTAAATGTACTGTGTAATGGGCAGCTGGGTAGTTCCTGTTTGGAAGCTATTACAGATACCGCTGCTATAAATATTCATATGCCCTTCTAATAAACATGTTTATGCACCTCTGTTGGATTCACAGCCAAGAGTCAGCTTGCTTGGTCGTGGGGTTGGCATAGGTACGATCTCAGTAGATCTGCCAAGCAGTCCTGCCACGTGCTTGACCGTTTTCCACTCCATCTGGTGGTTTGTGAGAGGCCCACATGCTTCCCAACACTTGATGCAGACAATCTTGTTTTACTCAGTCTATTGGAGGTGAAGTGGAAACCAGTTTTCTGAATGAAATCTCAATACAAGTCATCGTTTCTAAGACAAATCAAAGGTGAGATGTAGTGAAAGCCAATACTATGTACAAGGGGGAGTTTACTGGAATATCTTGCTATTGTTTTAGTTGGTTTTGCTTTATTTTATATGTTTATATTTTAGAGGTAATTACATATTGTTAAATTTAAACTTAAAGCATATATGATGCCCTTGAAAAAAAAAAACTACAAACCCCTTCCTGCTAGAGTGCAAGCAGCTAAGAGGCAACGCTAAATAAAGGAACTTGGGATTTACCTGGTGGCCCAGGGGTTAAGACTTCGTGCTCTAAATGCCAGGGACCAGGGTTCAATTCCTGATGGGGAAACTGAGATCCCACATGCTGCACAGTGCAGCCAAAGAAATAAATTTTAAAAAGTAAATAAAGGAACTCAGAAATGGAGTAGCTGAGGTGAGCATGGAATCCATTTCGGTAGTGGATTATAATTAACCAAGTGAAGAGGAATTCTCTGGTGATCCAGTGGCTAAGACTCTGTGCTCCCAATGCAGGGGGTCAGGGGTTTGATCCCTGGTTAGGGAACTAGATCCCACATATCACAACTAAGAGTTTGTATGCCACAACTAAAGGTCCCATATGCTGCAACAAAGACGCAGTGCAGCCAAATAATTAATTAAAAAAAAAGAAAAAGAGTACATGATTTAAAAAAAAAAGCAAGCAAAACTTGAGGGAACTAATAATCATGGTAGGAGACTTTAACACACACCTTTCAACAATTTGTGTGAATTTAGCAAAACTAGAAATAGAGTCAAAATCAACTATATTTCTCTCCACTGACCACAAAAATAAAACATTTTTAAAACTGAAACTATTGAAGTCCTAAAAGATAATGTAAGAGAAAATTTAGATGACCTTGAGTTCAGTGATGACTTTTTTGATAAAATTGTAAGTGATGAAATAATTGATAAGCTGGACTTTATTAAAATTGAAAACTTATAAAAGACACTGTTAAGAGAATGAGAAGACAAGCCAAGGGCTGGGAGAAAATAGGCTAAAAGACATATTTGATAAAGGACTCTTACCCAAAATATACAAAACTCTTAAAATACAAAAAATAAGAAGATGAACAACATAACTGAAAAAAAAAATAGCAAAATATCTGAACAGACACCTCCAGGAAAGATGTACAGATGGCAAACAAGCATATGAAAATGCACTCAATATCATGTGTTAGTAGGGGTTTGCAAATGGAAACAACAGTGAAACACTACTATGCACCTACTAAAATGGCCAAAATCCAAAACACTGAAAACACCAAATGCTGGAGCAAGAAGAACGTTCTCTCTTGGCTGGTGGGAATGCAAAAGGGCACAGTCACTTTGGGAGGTGGTTTTTTTATAAGACAGTTTCTTATAAATTAAACATACTCTTATACCATATGATTCAGCAATCCTTTACTTCTTAATATTTACTCAAAAGTGTTGAAAACTTAAGTGCACACAAATATTTGCACCTGGATGTTTATGGCAGCCTTATTCATGGCTGGCAAAATTTAGAAGCAACCAAGAAGTCCTTTAGTAGGTGAACAGTTAGATAATTGTGGTACATCCAGACAAGGGAATATTATTTGGTGCCAAAAAGAAATGAGCTCTCAAGCCATGAAAAGGAACAGAGAAAAGTTAAATGCATATTACTAAGTGAAAGAAACCAAACTGGAAAGGCTACATACTGTGGGATTCCAACTATATGAATTTTAGAAAGGGCAAGACTATGGCAATAGCAAAATGGTTAGTGGATGGGGGAAGGAAGGATGGTCGATGGAGCACAGAGGATTTCTAGGGCAGTGAGATTATTCTATATAGCACTATAATGATGGATGGATGTCATTTTGCATTTGTCAAAACACATAGAATGCACAACACCAAGATTGAACCCTTATGTAAACTATAGACTTTGGGTGATGATGTATCATAGTTTCATTGATTAAAACAATGAGATATTGATAGTGGGGGAAGCTATGCATGTGAAGGCAAGGAATAGATGAGAATTTTCAGTACTTTTCTCTCAATTTTTCTGTGAATCTAAAATTGCTGGAAAATAATAAAATTCTATTTTTAAAAAATGAAGCCATCTATAAGAGCATCAAAAATATCAACTTCCTAGGAAGAAATCAAACAAAAGGTGTGCAAGGCGGCTACACTGAAAAAGACAAAATATTATTATGTATTAGTCACTAGGAAAATGAAATAAAGACCACAGTGAGGTCCTATTTCACACCTAGTAGGATGACTATAATCAAAATGACAAACAGTAACAAGTGTTGGCCAGGATGTGGAGAGATTAGAACCCCGTCACATTGCTGGTAGGATTGTAAAATGCTGCAGCTGCTTTGGAAAACAGTTTAGCAGCTCCTCAAAAAGTTAAATATAGAGGTGCCCTATGACTCAACAGTTTCACTCCTAGATATACAATACCCAAGAGAGTTGAAAATATATGCCTGCACATAAACGTATACATGATGTTCACAGCAGTTTTACTCATATTAATAATAGCCCCAAAGTGGAAATAACCCAAATATCCATCAACGGATGGATGAACAAACAATGTATATCTAGACAATGGAATATTCAGTTCAGTTGCTCAGTTCTGTCTTTGAGATCCCATGGGCTGCAGCACACCAGGCTTCCCTGTCCATCGCCAACTCCCGGAGCTTGCTCAATTCATGCCCATCGAGTCCGTGATGCAATCCAACCAGCTCATCCTCTGTCATCCCCTTCTCATACCTTCAATCTTTCCCACCATCAGAGTCTTTTCCAGTGAGTCAGTTCTTTGCATCAGGTAGCCAAAGTATTGGAATTTCGGCTTCAGCGCCAGTCCTTCCAATGAATATTCAGGACTGAATTCCTTTAGAATTGACTGGTTTGATCTCCTTGCAGTCCAAGGGATTCTCAGGAGTCTCCTCCAATACCACAGTTTAAAAGCATCAATTCTTCGGTGCTCAACTTTCTTTATAGTCCAACTCTCACATCCATACATGACTACCGGAAAAACCATAGCTTTGACTAGACAGACCTTTGTTGGCAAAGTAATGTCTCTTGTTTTTAATATGCCATCTAGGTTGGGCATAGCTTTTCTTCCAAGGAGCAAGCGTTGTTTAATTTCATGGCTGCAATCACCATCTGCCGTGATTTTGGAGCCCCAAATAATAAAGTCTGTCACTCTTTCCGTTGTTTCCCCATTTATTTGCCATAAAGTGATGGAACCGGATGCCATGATCTTAGTTTTCTGAATGTTGAATTTTAAGCCAACTTTTTCACTCTCCTCTTTCACTTTCATCAAGAGGCTCTTTAGTTCTTCTTTGCTTTCTGCCATAAGAGTGGTGCCATCTGCATATCTGAGGTTATTGATATTTCTCCCAGCAATCTTGATTCTAGCTTGTGCTTCATCCAGCCCAGCATTTCGTATGATGTACTCTGCATGTAAGTTAAATAAGCAGGGTGACAATATACAGCCTTGATGTACTCCTTTCCCAATTTGGAGTCAGTTTGTTGTTCCATGTCTGGTTCTAACTGTTTCTTCTTTACCTGCATACAGATTTCTCAGGAGGCAGGTAAGGCCGTCTGGTTTTCCCATCTCTTTAAGAATTTTCCACAGTTTATTGTGATCCACACAGCCAAAGGCCTTGGTATAGTCAATAAAGCAGAAATAGATATTTCTTCTGGAACTCTCTTGCTTTTTCCATAAATCCAGTGGAGGTTGGCACTGTGATCTCTGGTTCCTCTGCCTTTTCTAAATCCAGCTTGAACATCTGGAAGTTCACAGTTCACGTACTATTGAAGCCTGGCTTGGAGAATTTTGAGCATTACTTTGCTAGCATGTGAGATGAGTGCAATTGTGCAGTAGTTTGAATCTTCTTTGGCACTGCCTTTGGTATTGCCTGAATAATGGAATATTATTCGGTCATAAAAGAGAGAAAGTGCTGATACATGCTTCAACATGAATGAACCTGAAAAACATGATGCTAAGTGAAAGAAGCTAAACACAAAAGGCCACATTTTTTATTATTCCACTTCTATATATTTAAAGTCCAGAATAGGCACATCCATAGAGACAAAAAGAAATTAGTGGTTGCCTAGTTGGGGAAAGGGGAGTGTAGAGAATGACTGCCAATGGGGATAGAGTTTTTTGGGGAGTGATAAAAAATATTCTGGAATTAGATAGTGGTGATGATTGTACAGTTTTGTAAATATACTTTAAAAAAAACCCACTGAATTGTACACATTTTTCATTTGCCACACCACGTGACTCATGGGATCCTAGTTCCCCAACCAGGGACTTGAACCCGAGTCCCCAGCAGTTAAAATGCAGGATCCCAACCACTGGACCAACAGGGAATTCCTTGTACACTTTATTTTTGGCAGCGCTAGGTCTTTGTTACAGTCTGTGGGCTCTTCGTTGCCTGTGGGATCTTTATTCTCTGACCAGGGGTTGAACCCGCGTCCTTTGCATCAGAAGGCAGATTCTTAGCCACACAGGGAAATCCCACCCTGTCTACTTTAAATGAATGAATTGTATGGTATGTGAATTATATCTCAATTTTTTATTTTTTAATAGCATCATTATTTGAAATTAAATATGATCTAAATAAACCAAGAGCTATATCATTTTCAAGGACCAGAAGCCTCAATATTATAAAAATATCAATTCTTCTCAAATTAATTGCAAGATTCAACACAATCCCAATTCAAAAATCCCTGAATTTTTCCCCTGAAATTAGCAAGTTGACTCTAAAATGTATATGGAGATGCACAGGAAAAGCCGTTGACATAAAAAAAAAAAAATAAAAAAGAACAAAACCACAGAACTTACTGTACCAGACATCAAGAACTACTGTAGGAACAAGAATTTAAACAGTGTGGCATTGGTACAAGGGCAGACAGACAGACTAACGCTCTAGAGACAAACCCACACGTACAGCACATAGGACCCAGCAGTGCAGTAGGAGACGGACAGTCTTTTCAGGAAATGGTGCTGGGTCAACCAGATAGAATACTGTGGGGGAAATGCATCTTGATCCATCTAACGGCTTCCTGTAGCTGCTGTAAAAAAATTACCAGAAACTTGTGGCTTAAACCCATAGAACTTTATACCTTCACAGTCCTAGAGGTCAGAAGTTCAGAATCAGTATCACCGGGCCAAAATCAAGGTGTTAGCAGAGCCAACACCTTGGAGGCTGTCAGAGAGAATGTTATTTGCCTCTTCCCATCTCTGGAGCTGCGGGCACTGCTTGGTTCATGGCTACATCAATCTAGTCATAAGGCGAGCAACTTTTGTTATAGAAGGTAACAGTTCCAGGAATTAGGAGGTATGCATCATTGGGAGACTGTTTTTTCAGCCTAATGTAACCCCTACCTCACACCATAAACAGATATAAATTCCATACCTAAATGTGAAAGAGCAAAATAATAAAGACTTAGAAGAAAGCAGTAAGAGAACATCTTCATGACCTTGAAAGAGGCAGGGTTTTCTTAAACAATAAATAAAGGCACTAATAATTTTTTAGTGGACTATATCAGAATTAAGAACTCTCCTTTAACAAAAAATACATTTTGAAGAGTTAAAACATGACCCACAAAATGGGAGAGGATGTTTGTAATGAACATATACAGCAAAAAAACTTCTGCTTGAAATATACATAGAACTCCTACAAATCAATACAAAAACACCCAACATGAAAAGACATCCTAATAGCAAAATAAATCAACTATACACCAACAAAACGTTTTAAAAAGAAAAATAGGCAAAAGACTTGAACAGATCGAAGTGGATACCCAAATGGCCAGTAAATACATGAAAAGGTGTTCAACTTCATTAGTAATCAGAGAAATACAAATTAAAACCACAATGTCATATCACTATACATAGGCTAAAATGAAAAAGGCAAAAATATCAAGGGTTAGTGAAGATATGGAGTAATCAGAACTGGTGGGAACTTCAACTGTTACCATCACTTTGGAAAACCTTTTGGCACCTTCTGCTAAAACAGAACATGCGTGGATGCGTGCTTCAGTCGCTCAGTCATATCCAACTCTTTGCAATCCCATGGAGTGTAGTTCACCAGGCTCCTCTGTTCATGGGATTTTTTCCAAGCAAGAATATTGGAGTGGGTTGCCATTTCCTCCTCCAGGGGATCTTCCTGACCCAGGGACCAAACTCGGGTTTAAGTCTCTGGAATGGGTATCCATTCCCTTCTCCAGGGGATCTTCCTGACCCTGCATGTGCAGGGTCTCCTGCATGTGCAGGTGGATTCTTTTACCACTGAGCCACCTGGGAAGCCAAAACAGAACTTATGTAGACCTTTGACCTAGAAATTCTGCCTCTAGGTGTAGATCCAACACGTTCACCAAAAGACACATACTAAGCTAGAGTATTCATAGCACACTATTTGTAATGGGCAACACCTGGAAGCTATCCAAATGTCCATTAATAGTAAAACGGATGAAATAAAGTGTGGTGTAGTCACACAGTGGGGCATTACAAGTCATGAGGATAAATAATGTACAACCACAGGCAACAACGTGACTGGGTCCCACAAACAAAATGTTGGGTGAAAGGAGCTGCCTACAAAAGAGGACAAAAGAGGACATGATTCCATTTACATGGAGAACAAAGGCATCAAAATCTCAGAGGTCAGGACAGTTAGTACCATTTGCGGGGAGCTGGAAGGGGCACTGAGGAGACTCATGGGGAGCTGGTTGTGTTCATGTGTTTTGTGTGTGTGTGTGTGCTGGCTGCCTGTTGTGTTCACCCTGTATACACTTATGGTATAGATATAGATATCTGGTGGTTCAGATGGTAAAGAATCTCCCTGCAACTCGGGAGATCCTGGTTTGATCCCTGAGTCAGGAAGATCCCCTGGAGAAGGGAATGGATACCCATTCCAGTATTCTTACCTGGTGAATTACAGTCCATGGGGTGGCAAAGAGTCAGACATGACTGAATGACTCACTCAGACACACACACACAATCATAACAAATGTAAAAGTGTCATTAAGTGACAAAAACAAATGTAGAATGTTGATTGTCACTTTTTTTTAAAATGGGAGTGTGTGAATATACATGCAAGGGTGTGTATATGTGTATATATACATACCTATATATAATCATATGCAGGGATCATTCCTGGAAGAATGTGGAAGAAACAGCTCCGCTTATTGCCTTTCAGAGAACTGAAAGCCTACATAGAGTTTCTAATCCAGTAAGTATGTTTTTAAAGTTATTAAATAGTTTACACACATGAAAATGTTTAGAAAAAAACAATGAACACCTAATTGCTTTGTTTTGTTTTTTAAGACCAATGTTTGCAAAGTATGGAGAAGCAATGAGGTGCACAGACCATTTCAGTCCAAGACTGAGTTCTGGGTTCTTCGGGTTTCTCTGCAAGGGGCTGCCTGGGGGGCTCATGTGCATCCCTGCCTGTCTTTCATGTGGGCAAACGTAGACCCTGAAAAGCCTCTCAGCCGCCAGGATGGACGGGTCCCGCCCCCAGCCCGGTGCACTAGTCTAGCTTGTGCGGTGCGGCTTTGGAGTCAGACGGGAGTGGAAGTTGTGAGACCTCAGCAAGTCACAGCCTCTCTGAGCCGGGGTCTCCGGGGCTGGGGGCTATGTCCCCCACTTCACACTGAGGCCAGCAGAACCCATGTGTGAGGAGCCGGCAACGGCCGGCCGCGCCACTCCACCTGTCCGCAAGGCAAGGACCGGGCTGGAGCCTCGGACTGCAGCGCTCCAAATGAACACAAGGTGGCGCTCACCCCCCACAGGTTTAGCCAGGTACCCGCCTCTGAGGGCGTTGGCCGCTGGAAGAAGGGAGGCGGGCCGAAGGCTACTTCTGCACACGTGTCCGTACACTTCTGGGCCCTGGGGATGAAAGGGTGAGAAGTGAGACGTCCTGCCTGATCCAGGAGGCACGACTGGAGGGACCGGGAGCCCCGAGGAGGGGAAAGAGGAAAGACTCTCCATCTGGGAGGAAGCACTGGGATTAGAGTTTAGGACCTTGTGGTGTGTTGAATGGTAACCCCCACTCCCCAAAAGATAGGTTCACCGGGAACCTGTGGGTGACTTTATTTGGAAAAGGAGTCTTTGCAGATGTAATTCACGTAAGGGTCTTGAGGTGAGATTATCCTGGATTATCCAGGTGGGCCCTGAATCCAATCACAAGCGTCCTCATAAGAAAAGATGCTGACAGAGAAGGCCATGTGGAAACAGATGCAGAGTTTAAACTCTTGCAGCCACAAGTAGGGAACACCCGGAGGCACCAGAAGCTGGAAGCCTTGTGAGGGAGCACAGCTCTGCCCACACTGCGGTGAAAGAATAAATCACCACTGTTTTAAAGCAGAATGCCTTAAGGAACCCAGGCTGTGGCCATTTGTTTTAACAGCCACGAGAAGCCAACAGAGATGTTGAAATTCTCTTCCCACTGCTTTGTCTGCTGCCCTTCCCCCAACCTCAGTGGCCTACAGATGACACTCAAGGCCCCCAAACTCCTGAACCCCACTCCTTCCTCCCCAAACCCACTGCTTTCACACCTTCTGCTTTTGGTTCCGTCTGTCTAGGCAGCCCTTCCCTCGTGGGTCCCCTGGACAACTCCTATACACCCTTCAAGGCCTTTCCTAAGTACCCTCTCCTAAGTATATTAGTATATTCTGAATCGTGTTTCCCAACACGCCTGGACTCCTCCATTCCCCCCAGCCCACGGTGTGCTGTCTATTCACTCATTGTATTATTGATGTTGTGCATGTTACTCACTCAGCCGTGTCTGACTCTTTGCGACCCTGTAGACTGTAGCCCACCAGGCTCCTCTGTCCTTGGGATTTCCCAGGCAGGAATACTGGGGTGGGTTGTCATTTCCTTCTCCTGGGGATCTTCCCAACCCAGGGATCGAACCCGGGTCTCCCGCATTGCAGGCAGATTCCTTATCTTCTGAGCCACCAGGGAAGATTGATGATGTTAGATGTCATGGAAAAACTAAATGAACTTTCTGGCCAACCCAATGTCATCGCGTCAGTTCAGCTATATGTCCCCCTGACACTGGTCCTCATCTCCAGGTTTTTCCATCCCCACAGCTACTCATTCAGGCCTCCACATGTCTCACCAAGACCCTGGTACCACGTCCTCACTGGTCTCCCTGCCCCAGTCTGGCCTTCCAGCCCATCACTGCTCTGTAGCCTTGGTGCTCAGGTCTGCCACGTCACTCCTCTGCTCAAAAACCGTCTGGAGCTCCCCACTGCCCTAAGGAAGGTGTCCCCAGGAAAGGACAGTACTTCCAATGATCCTTCCTACCTCTCACTCCACCCAACCGATGTCCAGCACGCCCATGTGCAGCACGCTCCTGGGCCTTTGCATAGACAGGGTCCTTCACCGGAAAGCCCGCTCCCTGTCTGCCAGGCACGTTGTGACCCATGTGCTGACCACACACCAGGGGCTGTTCTAAGTGCTTTACATGAGTGAAATCCTTTAACTCTAATAACAGCCCAAGGAGAAAGACTTCATCATTGTGTCCAGTTCATAGCTGGGAAAACTGAGGCCCAGATGGGAGAAGAACCATTCAGAAGTGGCAGAAGGATCTGATTGCAGCCCACACTGTCATTTCCCTGGTGTGGGCCTCAGAACTGCCAATATCTCACCCTGCTCCCCTATTGACGCCACAGCCACCCACCCCCAGATTAATGGCTCTCTCCTCTGTGGATTCTGAATTTGGTAAACCCGCACCTCACTGCACCGTGCAGGAATCAGTCGATCATACAGCGTACAGTAATCTCTGTATCAGGAAGCTTCTAGATAACTTCACTTTATTTCTCTGGGTCTGTGGTAACTGGCGCAGTGTAAGGGGTTCAGTAAACTAGAATGAATGAGTGAATGGTTTCCAGGGATGTCAGGTCCTGAAGCTTTCTCAGCTTCCTCAAAGAAAAGAATACTTGATGCAAATTTTCTGAGGCCAGACCTCTTCCTTCTCCTCTCCCCTGCTCCCTCCTCCTGCCCCGCTCCCGGTTTCTGGGAGGGCACTGGGCCCTTCAGAAAATGCCCCAGGCTCTCTAGTCGTGTGTTTCCTGATTACTGATGAAACCAGGGCTTAAAGCTGGTGAATCATGAGCCACTGCCAGCCAGGGCATGCTGGAGTGCCAAGGGGGAAGGGGGAAGCCAGGCTCCCCACCAACCTCTTCCCACCACTGTGTGGCCTCCCCCAGCCTCTGGAGTCCTGGCGACACTAGCTGGAAAAGGACTACCCCTGGGGACTTCCCTGGTGACCCAGTGGTTAAGACTCTGCTCTGCCAATGCAGGGGGCGTGGGTTCAATCCCTGGTCAGGGAACTAAGATCCCACATGCCATGTGATGCTGCCAAAAGATAAAAAAAGAAGAAAGAAAAGGACTAGCCTTGGAGGTAGGTGACTTGAACAACTCCTAGACTGTCCCCAATCCTCCCACACCCCACCTTAGCCAGTCCCAGGTCCAAAAGAGCCCACAGCCTAACAGTTCACAACTCCCCTCTCCATCCTTGATCTTCTAACTTGCTGATGATACCTAGGGAGGTGCTGCACCCCCATTTAGAGGTAGGGAAATCAGTTCTGGGAGGGAGAACTACCGAGAGGAAGTAAGCACGGCACAGTAAGTTGAATCCCATTTTTCTGTTTCCCAAGGTGGTTTGAAGCAGGACTGGCCATATTTTGATTCAAAGGTCACACCCTTAGAGCAGGGGTTTCCAACTTCAGGGATCTAATGCCTGATGATCTGAGGTGAAACTGATGTAATAATCATAGAAATAAAGTGTACAATAAATGTAATGTGCTTGAATCATCCCCAAACCATCCCCATTCTTACCCCATCTGTGGAAAAACTATCTTCCACAAAACCAGTCCCTAGTGCCAAAAAAGTTAGGGACTGCTATCTTAAAGGACAAAGGAGCAAAAAATATGAACCCCTCAGCTCTGACCCGAGACACCTGGGGGAATCTTATCAAACAGCCCAGGAACTGGAAGCAGGTGGGGAAACTACAACCCAATGGTTAAGGGCTTATGTTCAGGTTCAAGTCCCAGTCTGACTCCTAACAAATCACAGAGTTCCTGCAACCTTGGACAAGTTTCCTAGCTTTCTTGGGCCTCAAGTTTCCCCATCAGTAACATGGGAGCAATCCTGAGTACCTACACATCACAGGATTGCTGTGAGGATTGTCTGAGTTAACGCAGAAAGGGATTAGAATGGGTGCTCCTGCTGCTGCTGCTGCTAAGTCGCGTCAGTCGTGTCTGACCCTGCATGACCCCATAGTCAGCAGCCCACCAGGCTCCTCTGTCCACCGGATTCTTTAGGCAAGAATACTGGAGTGGGTTGCATTTCCTTCTCTGTAGAATAGGTGAGGCATACTCAATAAACAGCACAATTTTTAAAAAGCATGTTTTGAAGGAATTGTCTCCCCGAGGAGGAAACATTTGGAGTGAATTCTTGTCATCAGAGAGGAATGTTCCCCATACCTGCCTGATAGAAGGTCCAGGCCTGGGGCCTCCTTACAAACCCCACAGCTTGTCTCACCCCAGACCTGGCAGGTCAGAGACTAGGCGTGGGAAGCAGATGTTTTTAATAAGAGCCCCTGGGGCCTGCTTGGATCACGCAAGCCTGGGAATCCCAGGGGCTGAGTACCATGTCTTTTTCTGTAGATTCTTCTGGTAAAACACCTGCCACCCACCTGTCGTCACGTCCTTGGGGGAAAACCGACTTTCTCTTTTTTCCAATTAGTAATAATATTTAGCTGGTCAAAAAGACTCATGAGGGACTTCCCTGGTGGCTCAGTGGTAAAGAATTCACCTTCCAATGAAGGGGACTGGGTTCAATCCCTGGTTGAGGAACTAAGATCCCACGTGCTGCAGAGCAACTCAGCCCGCACTCGGCAACTACTGAGCCCGCATGCTGCAATTAAGACCCGAAGTAGCCAAATAAATAAATAAATTTTTTAAAAAGATTCACTAGTGCCAGGTCATATGGGCTTCCTAGGTGGTGCTAGTGGTAAAGAACCCACCAGCCAACGAAACAGACATAAGAGATGTGGGTTTGATCCCTGGGTCAGGAAGATCCCCTAGAGAAGGAAATGGCAGCTCACTCCAGTATTCTTGCAGGGAAAATCCCATGGACAGAGGAGCCTGGTGGGCTACAGTCCATGGGGTCACAGAGTCAGACACAATTGAAGCGTCTTAGCACACAGCACACACAGTACCAGCTGCTGTGCTGTGTGTGATGCTGTCATGTCTGACTCTTTGTGACCTCATGGATTGTAGCCCGCCAGGCTCCTCTGTCCATGGGATCCTCCGTGCAAGAATACTGGAGTGAGGTGCCATTTCCTCCTCCAAGGGATCTTCTCAACCCAAGGTTCAAGTCTCCTGCATTTGCAGGTGGGTTCTGTATACCACTGGCGCCACCTGAGTGCTTTGCTAAATTAATTCCATTCACCAACAGCCCTCTGATGCACGTCCTCTCTTTAACCCCATTTTATAGAGCCCAAAACTGAGGCCAAGGAAGTTAATAACTTGCCCAAGGTCACCATTGTGGGGAAGTGCCTAGATGCTCTGGCTCAGAGCAGGTCTATCAGGAACTGGAAAGTCTTCCGTCTTTTTCAGGTCTTCCACCTTCTGGCCTGGGGCAAAAGAGGGCGCTCCAGAACCACAGAAAGTCCAGGCTTTGAGGCCCTGAAGACTGATCTCATTCCCTACTCCACCCATAATCTCCCCTGGATCACTCATCTGCACCTTTTCCCAGGTCCATTATGTTGCTAGCATTTCTCTGGAAATGTCATGCCTTTGATCAAGCTGTTTCCAAGGTCAGGCACATCCTTCTGATAGGTAGTTAGAACAGGGAAAAGGAGTCCAGAATGGCGGTGGCTACAAGACCTGGAAGGGAAAAGCCCACGAAAATAGAACAAAGGAAGGTCCAAGGACCGGAGTGAGAACCTCACGTGAAACAAACCGCACTCCTGGCTGGCCCAATTTACGTAGGACAGGCCCAGGGAGAGAAAAAAATATAAAAAGAGGAGCCAAAACTAGCTCTCTTTCTCCCCTGCGTGCTGGGGCACTCTTCTTTTTGCGTCTTTGGATCGACATGCCCTCACGCCTCGAAGATAGATTTTCCTGCTATCTTCTAAGTAAAATAGAGCTGTAACACTGATTTGTCTAAGAGCCATAACACAGTCCATCCGAGACCTGAGAGCTATAACACGGTCTGTCCAAGACCCGAGAGCTGTGACCCGCCTAGGGTGCTTTAATGTCCGTCATTCCAAATCTTTGTTGTGACGAGACAGAACCGAGGAGCATACACTCGCCTGACATCTATGGTGCCGTGACTCGGGTTTAACCTGGCGCAACAACCTCTGAGCAGAAGAGGCCAAGTGCAGCAGGAACCCAGCTCAGCGAAGCTCCCGTGGTGGAAGCTGAACTTGAAGAAAACCCAGCGCAGGGGAAGGCCTGTCGTGCTGGAAACCGGGACAGCAAAAACGAACTCAGCAGAAAGCCCACGCGGCTCAGCCTCCGATTCCAGAAGACCTCTGGTTAAGGTAGGAGGTCCTCGCTCCTATGGTTGGAGGGACATGCCTAACAAAGTCTTAACTCTTTTACAATCTCTCATTTCTTGTTTCCTCTGTAAGGTACAGTTCCGGCGAGGCAGAAAAGGAAAGACGACCTCAACAGAAGTAGGTTACCTTTTTTCAGGCAAGGAGGGGAGACAGTCGGCCTAACGACCAGGCTGAGTGCCGAAAGGGATCAGGAGGCTTCATACTTATAGGGAGGTTTGTGGAAGCGATAAGGGAAAGGTCAATCAGGCGGGATATTTTGAGTATTCTTTTGTTGAGATGACACTTGTAGTTGGGCAGCGGGTGATAAGTCTTCTGGGCAGGTGTAGGGGGTGGTAGGTTTCCGGACAGGGGGTGATAAGTCCCAGATAGATGCAACTGGCCTGGAGCATCAGGATGGAACTAAAGTTATGCTTTGTTTTCTCCGAAGTTAGATGATTCAGCAAGGGGCCTTTGAGACTGTTGTTCTCTTTTCTAGGCCCAAAAAACTCCTTCATCCTCAAACCCCCCGCGAACAGGTGGGTGGCGTGGGCGCAACTGAGGGACCCTGGAGAGGCTACTCTTCGTTACGTCCCAAAGGCTCTATCTGCTGGGCCCCAGTAGCTGTTACCCAAGCCGGTGGGGGTTCTTCTGTCCCTACTCTTCTCTGCGCCAAGAATCAGGCCAATGAAAACTGTGAGCACCCGTCATATAGCTAGCAAATTTTCCAGCAGGCTATGAAGGGGATTCCTTGGCACGTTTTTCCCACTGCTTTTTCCTCCTGTCCTTCAGCTCTCTCTCTTGGGACTCGGGCCTGACCAAAACCCAGGATGCCCAGCTTTAGGACCTAATGAAGCTTAGGCTCTGATGTCTCATTGCAAAAATTCAGTGAGAGACAAAGCAATAAGTAAGAGGTAGATTTGTTAAGATTCAGAGAGAAGCACCCATTCTACAGGGTACCAGCCATGGAATGTGGCCTGTAGGTTTTGTGAGCAGGGTGAATTCATATGCTAATGAGTGGGAGGATCATCCCAGCCATTGGGGAACCACCCACTCCTCTGTCTATTGACAGTGCCTTAGAGCTGTCCTGCCACCTCTGGGTGTGTCTTTTGGCTTATAGATTGGGGATTAAGGTTTACTTGAATTTGACTTGTCATCTTGGGCCCAACTGATTTTAATCGGTTTATGTTATACCCTTGTGCCATGTCATTCTTTAAAGGTTGTACTCTGCCACCCCTTCCCTCCTGTTGCATGCTCCTTTCCTCAGCCCCATCCGGGCCCATGGTGTTGCCGCTACAATCTTTTAGAGGGACAACCAGAAAATAGCTGGCCTTGGGAAGAAAGTACTGTATAATATCCAACCCCTTAATCCTACCTAGCACTGGTCACACTGGAGACATTGGGAATGCCCAAACTCCAGCCCGGGGGTCCCAGGAGGTCATCATGCCTCGACCTGCCCAGGGACCCAATTCTCGGGAGGCCGTCATGCCTCGACCTGCCTGGGGATTCCATCTCTAGGAGTCTGTCACGCCTCAGCCTGCCTGGGGATCTGCACCCTGACCCGGGGATGCCTGGCTCTCAGGTTGCAACAGTACTGGGTAGGATAAGCTTCAGAAAGCCTATTACTTGTGGGACTGTGCCCAGTCTCAGCAATAACTCAGGAGCGCAACGAGAACCCCATTGCCTTTCTGGAAAGGCTAAAAGAGGCCCTCCAAAAGCTTACTAATCTGGATTTAGACTCTTACGAAGGACAGGTGATTTTAAAGGACAAATTCCTGTCCCAGTGTGCATCAGTTATCAGAATTAAGTTACAACAGCTACAGCAGCAGGACCCTGCTGCCTCTTTAGATGAGCTGGTCCAGACAGCCACCAATACTTTTTATAACAGAGAACAGGAGAAGGAGGCCAAGGTCCAGGAGAAGGAGAGAAAGAAAGAGATGAGGCATGCCCAGATGCTGGCCGCCCTCCAGGGAAGCCCTATGGTACACCCCGATTCCTTGAAGGACAAGGCACGAGGCAAATGCCTAATCTGTAGACAGGCGGGGCATTGGGCCAAAGAGTGTCCAAACCAGTGACAGGTCTCCTAAAATGGTTTGCCACAAATGCCATCAACTGCGACATTGGGCGGCACTCTGCCCTCGGGACCCAAGAGCCTCAAGGTCAAGCGCCAAGCCTTCCCTCATGATGGTTCAACAGGACTGAAGCGGCCGGCTCCAGCCAGCCCGCCTGTCACAGGGCTGGAGCCAAGGGTGCAACTGGATGTGGCAGGTAGGTCCGAGAATTTCTAGGTTGACACGGGGGCTACCTACTCTGTCTTGATCTCCTATTCCGGAGACTTCTCCTCCCAAACCTGTACCATTTTGGGTGCTACAGGAAAAACAACTACTAAAAGATACACCCAAGCACTTCTTTGTTGCTAGGATGAACAGATATTTTCCCACCAGTTTCTGGTGGTCCCGAGTGTCCTACTCCCTTAATGGGAAGAGACACACTTACTAAACTGGGGACCACCCTTGTGATGGGAAGCTTTTCAGCCCCTAGAGCTCTACAGCTCCTGGTTACTACTGAAGAATCCATTATACCTTCTCCAATAGAGATGGACCAAAAACTATGGGAAGACAAAATTAACCCCCAGGTGTGGAACCAGGGAATTCCTAAATGAGCCCACCAAGCTGAACAAGTCATCATTGTCCTCCGAGATCCCACTTGATTTCCTAACTGGAAACAATATCCCCTCAAAAGAGAGGCCAAGAGGGACTACAGCTGCGGGGAGCGGCCTGAACCAAAAGGCTGACTCTGGGAGCCACCTTGATCCTCAAGGGTCTGTTCGCAGACATAGCTCTCTGTCCCACCACCCCTCTCTGGAATTTATTATCTAAGTTAATCTTAAAGAACATTTGTAAGCCTTGAATGCACACATGACGCAGATGGATAAGACTTTCACGACCACCCTTAAGATAAACGGGATGCCTTTCTTATCCCTTGGTGTTATCAGAGAGTTCTGGTGACTGTTATCTCAAAGTGATGTTTATGGAAAAATATTTTCTCTTCTTAAGATTCTCTTCTTGGTTTAGTATAAATGTAACCCTGAGAAATAAAGAATCATCGCTGACTGCAGCGATCCTCTCGACCCCATCTGTTCTGTGTCTTTATTTCTTAGCCTAAAGGAACGCGTCGTGTTGCTAGCGGAAACCTTCTGGCTGGCTGGCCCGGCATACAGCCTTTAATAAATAAATTCCTTGCTTGTGGGCTATTGGTCCCCACCAGTTCACCATGTAACACCCCAATCCTCTCAGTAAAGAAAAAGGACGGAACCTGGTGACTGGTTCAAGATCTCCGGATCATAAATGAAGCTGTAGTCCCCCTCCATCCCATAGTATCCAATCCCTATGTAATCTTGAGAGAAATCCCACCCAGTTCCAAGTGGTTTACAGTCTTAGATCTCAAAGATGTATTTTTTTGCATACCACTGGCTAAAGAATCCCCAAATCTTTTGCCTTTGAGTGGGAGGCCCCAGGAGAAAAACACCAACAGATGACTTGGACAGTATTACCTCAAGGATACAGAGATAGCCCCCACTTGTTTGGACAGGCCCTTAGCCAGGATCTCCTAGATCTGGACCTGGGACCTAATGGGAAAATATTACAATTTGTAGGTGACCTATTAATCTGCTCTTCAGATGAGAAAAATGCCCAACAACATGCAATTTGGGTTCTAAACTTTTTGGCAGAAAGGGGATATAAAGTCTCTTGTGCTAAGGCACAGATGGTCGAGACAAAGGTCACTTACCTGGGAGTTCAGATTACACAGGGGTCCAGGAGCCTGTCCTCTGATCGGGTATAAGGAATCCTCCAGATGCCCTCCCCGACGACTCGAAAACAATTGCGAGCTTTCCTGTGGCTAACTGGGTACTGTAGAATCTGGATACCCAACTATGATCTAATTGCCCAGGCTTTATATGAAAGCTTAAAGGGATGAGATGATTCAATCCCACCAATGTGGGGAATTCCTCAAAAGAAGGCAGAGGCTACACTAAAACAGGCCTTAACTCAGGCACCTGTCTTGAGGTTGCCAGACCAAGGAAAAGCATTCCAACTTTACATCCATGAAAGAGAGGGAATAGCCTTGGGAGTGTTAACTCAAAGGTTGGGATCTGAGCCCCAGCCTGTAGCTTACTTATCCAAGAGACACTCAGGATCCAACTGCCCAAGGCTGGCCCCCCTGCCTTCGAAATCTTGCAGCTATTGCAATCATGATAGAAGATGCTTTAAAACTCTCCTTTGGGGGCAGACTAAATATTTTTACCAGCCACCAAGTAAAACAACTCCTAAATGGGAGAGGCCATTTATGGATGTCTAGTCAAAGAATCCTCAGATATCAAGTAATGCTGATGGAAAATTCAGGTCTCACTATATCCCCTTGTGAGGTTCTTAACCCAGCCACCCTCCTGCCTAACCCAGAGGGCTCTCTCCCCTTTCACTCTTGTCTAGAAACCTTGGACCACTGGACAAAACCTTGAGAGGGATTGTTGGAAGATCCTCTGACCAACTCTGAGGAAATCTGGTACACTGACGGAAGCAGCTTTGTCTTGGATGGAAAAAGAAGAGCCAGGTATGCAGTAGTGTCCAATTTTGAGGCCATAGAGGCTAAGCCTCTGCCACCAGGTACTTCAGCCCAGTTAGCTGAGCTCATAGCCCTGGCTCGAACTTTAGAGCTGGGAAAAGGAAAAAGAATAGCTATTTACACTGACTCCAAGTATGCCTTTCTGGTGCTACATGTACATACAGCCATTTAGAATGAAAGGGGCCACTTGACCACCTGAGGGTCCCCAATCAAATGTGGTGATCAAATCCTTAGACTCTTGGAGGCAGTCCATCTGCCCACTGAGGTTTCAGTCTCCCGCTGTAAAGGACACCAGAAAAGGGAGCATTGAAGTGGCACCAGGGAACCAAGCAGTTGATCAGGCAGCTAAGAGAGCAGCGTTACAGAACCATGACCTAAGAGGGGTTGCCACCCTAGTTCCGCAGACTAATTTGCCAGAAACCCCTTCATATACTGAAGGTGAGACTCTTAAAGCCAAGACTGAGGGCTTTCAAGAAGATCATATGGGGTGGTTCCAAAAAGAGGGACTCCTTTTTCTGCCTGGGAACCTCCAATGGAAGTTGGTTAACTCCTTACATGCCACCACTCATTTAGGGAAAAGGCCCTCCAAAGATTACTAGAAAGGTCCTTCAGAGGAACAGGCTTTCAAACAACTATAAGACAAGTGGTCTCCTCTTGTCCCACTTGCCAATTAAACAACCCCCAAGGAGCTCAAAGACCACAGCTGGCCCAGCCCGTCCAACGATGTGGGACCTACCCAGGAGAGGACTGGCAGATGGACTTCATCCAGATGCCAGTTTCTCAAGGGTATAAATACCTATTAGTCATGATAGATACATTCACAGGATGGATTGAAGGCTTTCCCACTCGGACTGAGAAGGCTGAGGAGGTAGTGAGAAAACTACTCCATGAAATCATTTCAAGATTTGGGCTGCCCAGGTCACTACAAAGTGACAATGGGATATCATTTACTTCTAAGTTCACCCAAGGGGTCTCTAAAGCATTGGGCATTACTTATTATCTCCATTGTGCCTGGAGGCCTCAGTCTTCAGGAAAAGTAGAAAGAGCCAACCAATTCTTAAAATCAGTGATAAAAAAGATAAGCCAGGAGACCTCCCTGGGATGGAAGGAGGCTTTACCAATAGCCCTCCGCCACATCCGTTTTGCCCTTAAGGTACAGCTCAGTCTTAGTCCTTTTGAGATGCTATATCGGAAACCTTTTGTTTATGTCAATGACCTCTTCCTAGATCTAGAGGTTCAGACCCTCCAGTCTTATACCATGGCCATTGGGCAATTCCAACAGGATATACACTTGTGAAGTATGGACTAGGACCCAAAAGATCCTAAGGAATCACCACTATATGCTCCAGGGACCCAAGTCCTAATTAAAGTCTGGAAAGATAGGTGCCCAATCTAGGTTTGGCTCCTCTTTTTATATGTTTTTCTCTCCCTGGCCCTGTCCTATGTAAATTAGGCCAGCCAGGAGTGCGGTTTGTTTCACGTGAGGTTCTTACTCTGGTCCTCGGACCTTCCTTTGTTCTATTTTTGTGGGCTTTTCCCTTCCAGGTCTTTTAGCCACCGCCATTCTGGACTCCTTTTCCCGGCTCTAACTACCTGTCAGAAGGATGTGCCTGACCTTGGAAACAGCTTGATCAAAGGCATGACATTTCCAGAGAAATGCTAGCAACATAATGGACCTGGAAAAAGGTGCAGATGAGCGATCTGCCTCCACATTCCTGACTACTTTCTCTGGCTACTGGGGCACCCACTGCCCACTAGGGGATGGCTGCCTCTAGCACTAAGGACATTGTATACTATAAGTCTGTCTCCAGGTTCTCTGAACGAGAGTGGGATGTGGGAGAGGCGAGATAGAGAAGAGGTGTCACGGATCTTCTGGGTTAGATGAGGGAAGAGGACAAGGTCAGGTCTCCCTCTGCCCAGCCTCTTCACTGGCCATGACCCTCAGGCCTTCAATCAGTACCTCCTGTTGGGCAACCACAGGCTGGGACTCCCTGGAGGTGAGGAGGGCGGGGGGTATTTGCTTCCTCTGGGACACTTTGGCCTACCCCACCTCTGTCTGCCCCCACTCCAGCTCCTCAGACCTGGGACTTTGAACAGAGGGTGATACTTCTTGAAGGTGTGAAGTGACATCTTGGTACCATTTTTCTCTGGCTGGTCCCAAGCCCCCTGGGGGCCCTGCCCCATCCTTCCCAGCATGGAGGACTCAGGGGAAAACATGGTGCATGCAAGATGAGGCTGATGGAGTTACTGGAGCATCACCCCCACCCAGAGATGGGGGACTGAGACCTCCAGAGCCTGGTCTAGCCAGAGCTGAAGGCTTGTGGCCCCACTGGGGCAGGATAAGACCTAGCCTCCTCCTTCCCCACTCTTTCAGGCCCTTCCACCGGCAAACCAGGGGAGGGCTTTGGAGATGGGGAGGAGAATGGGACAGGGCACGCAGACAGGGAGGAGCGTTGGGTCCTGGAGCCAGGGATGGTTCCTGTGGACACCGGACACTCTACCCCCACATTCCTGGCTACTCCGAAGATTCAGTCCTCCTTCCTTCTGGCCTTCACCAGCAGTGGGGGGAGGGCATACCTGGGTCTGAGCTGGCTGCTTGGGGGCCCCTGCAGGGAGAGACTGAGGTCTAGACTACAGGGGGTGCCCAAGACACCTGTCCAAGGCACCTCCCTGGCGGGGGGGGGGGGGGCGTTCCTTCTGATTCTCATAAACAGGAAGTCCACCCGCCTGAAAGGTTGCTGCTGAACCACGAAAGATACCGGGATTCGTGGCCTCCGGAGGAGAAGACTTCCATCCAGGGCCAGAGAAGAGGCTTGATCGCTCAGAGCTTTTGTGTAATAAAGTTTTATTAAAGTATAAAAGAAATAGAGAAAGCTTCTGACATAGACATCAGAAGGGGCAGAAAGAGTGCCCCCCTGCTAGCCTTTAGCTGGATGTTACAGAGCTACTAGCAGTCCGCTAATTAGAGAAAGGAAATGCCTCAAAACTCAGAGAATGGCACCAGGCCCCTCACCCACAACAGGCGCTGAGATAACATTGGCACCATGAGTCATCCTGGGTCATAAAACAATTGACTTAATCGTGAAGAAAGGCGGATTTCCAAACAAAGATATGATTTCATTAACATAGATTAGGAGGACAATGTAAAAGTATAACATACTGGTTTGTCAAGTCAGTTCTGAGCCTTTAGGTGGAACCTGAAGACAGAGTCTAGGGTAAATACATAATACATTAACATAATTTAAGACAAACATTTCCATAAGAAAAACGTATTGGTTAGCTCAAGGTTTGAGAAAAGTTAAGCTCAAGGTTTGAGAAAAGTTCAAGAGGAACCAGGTGTTATTATGGCAACACAGAATTTTAAGAGAAACCTCTTTTTAAATTTGCATAGAAAAGGGGAAAAAATATAACACTAGTATGTTTCCTCCTGCCACTTAAGAGAGAGATAAAAAATATGATACTTGCAGCCTATTTCCTCCATTTGGAGACCTCTGGTCTTCCTGGCTGTTACCCTCTCACCCCCACCCTCCCACCCGTCAACAGGCTCCTGTGTATGCAGACACTGGACTCTGGAGGTCCAAGGACCCTTGAACTCTCAGGCTGTTTCCTGTTTCCTTCCTCCTGGCCAGAGGGGAGAGAGAGAGAGAGGAAGACAGAAATGGCCTGAGTTGAGGGAGAGGCCTGGGAGAGTGCGAACACAAGAGAAAAGCCCAGAGAGCCTGAAAGGAAGAAGGTCAGAACAGGCCTGAGACAGTAGGTGCTCAATAAATCATCTGGCTTGAGGTCAGAGATGGCGGAAAGGGCTGCTCTGGGGAGAGCGGCACAGCTGGGAGAAAGAGAGGCTGGAGGCTTCCAGCCCAGGGTCCCTGAGTCCTGGCACATGGTAGGTACTCAATAAATATCTGAGATAATGTTTAGGATAGGCGAGGAGGGAGTGTCCTTGGGAGGGCAGCACTGTAGGGAGGCAGGGAATAGGGGCTCCCTGGCCTGGTTGCTCGCTGGAGGTAGATAGCCCCCGAGAATCGACATCCCATTGTCCCTGTCTGGCCCCCACCCCACCCTGTGGCCGGCTGGGTCGGACCACTGTCTAAATTCAAGGTCCTTTATTTTTAAAATCCCTGCGGTGTTCCCACCCCAGACCGAAGGAGCAGTGCCAGCAGTGGGGGGCTCTGCTGCAGCCTGGGCTCGGGGCTCCTCAGCCATCACCATCACGGTGGGGAGTGACAGCATCTGCTGGATCGCGGTTTGGGGAGCCCTCATTCACATTTGGAGGCCAGAAATCACTGATGACTGTGACATTTCTTGTTATTGTTAGGTAGTTAGAATAGGGAAAAGGAGTCCAGAATGGCGGTGGCTAAGAGATAAGGAAGAGAAAAGCCCGCTAAAATAGAACAAAGGAAGGTGTGAAGACCAGACTGAGGACCTCAGGTAGAACAAACACCACTCCTGGCTAACCCAATTTACATAGGGCAGGCCCAGGGTGTGTGTGTGGGGTGGGGTGGGGGGAAACACATAAAAAGAGGAGCCAAAGGTCTGGGGATCTCTCTCTCTCTCCTGTGGCATGCCGAGGGCTTTAATGTCTAAGAGCTATAACACGGCCTGTCCAAGACCCAAGAGCTGTGGCATGCCGAGGGCTTTAATGTCCGTCACTCCAAATCTTTGTTGTGTCGAGACAACCGAAGAGAATACACTCGCCTGACATTATTAATATGGAAGGAGATGTTTTCATTTCACAATTACCATGCTCACAGTGTCCTCAAGAGCTAACAGTGAGTCCTCACTTATCTACATTTTTTCGTGAATATGCAGAATGGAACTGCAGAATAGCTGTCCTTCTAACTATTGTACTGGGGGCTTAGACGCTCAAGTCTAAAAGGTAAGGCTGTTTGTTTGGCTTAAGGTTACAGAGACAGGACATAGTCTCTCCAAGCAGGTTTCGTGATCTTACAATGGGGATAAAACCGCATGATGTCAGTACAAAAATCACGAGTAAAATATCAGCAAACGGAGTCCATACCACGTTAAAAAATACAGCACAACCAAGAGGAATTTAATACAGGAATTCAACCGTGGTTCAATGTCAGGAATTCTGTCAGTCTAAAGGCCAGCATCTTAGCAGGGGAAACACTGAAGGCCTTCCACCAAGATTAAGAAGAGGTACTGGTGAAGAATACCAAGTATCTCCACTATGATTTATGTATTTGTTTTTAAATATAAAACAGTTTGTGACTGCACTGGGTCTTCAGGGAGCCACGAGGGCTCTTCCTTTCGGGGTGTGGGCTTTCTCTGGCTGTGGTTCTTTGGCTTGGCTGCTCCTTGGAAAGTGGGGTCTTGATTCCCTGCCCAGGGGTTGAACCTGCATCCCCTGCATTGGAAGGTGAACTCTTAACCACTGGACTACCAGGGAAGAAACCCACCATGACTATTTAAATGGTACTGAAGTGTTAGCTAATGAAATTAGATCCAGGACAGTAATTAAAAGAAGAATTGGAAATGAAGCACTAAAACTATCTATTTGTAGATAATTTGATGGTACATTTGGAAAATCCTATGCAAGAAGACTAGTTAGGATATCTGTAAGGGAGCTGGATATTGAGTTAACTTCTAAGAATTAACAGCCTTCATTTTATAAAAGCAACAACCACTAAGGATATAGTAGAAGAGAAAAATCTCCATTTAAAACAACAGCAGAAATAGAAATTCTTAGAAATAACAAGAAATATTTAGAAGTCTTTAAGAAAAAAACCTAAAACACAGAATCAAGAATGGACTTGAGCAAATGCAAACTCATTCCTTAGTACTGGATAGTATCTCAACAAAATAGACATATCACTTTCCCTAAGTTAATTGGTAGATTTAAGGCGACCCAATAAAAAGGCATAATCAATAAAGCAGAAGTAGATGTTTCTCTGGAATTCTCTTGCTTTTTCTATTATTGGTGGTTGTTGGCAATTTGATCTCTGGTTCCTCTGCCTTTTCTAAATCCAGCTTGAACATCTGGAAGTTCATGGTTCACGTACTGTTGAAGCCTGGCTTGGAGAATTTTGAGCATTACTTTGCTAACATGTGAGATGAGTGCAATTGTGTGGTAGTTTGAACATACCTTGGCATTGCCCTTCTTTGGGACTGTAATGAAAACTGGCCTTTTCCAGTCCTGGGACCACTCCTGAGTTTTCCAAGCTTGCTGGCATATTGAGTGCAGCACTTGCACAGCATCAGCTCTTAGGATTTGAAATAGCTCAACTGGAATTCCCTCACCTCCACTAGCTTTGTTCGTAGTGATGCTTCCGAAGGCCCACTTGACTTCACATTCCAGGGTGTCTGGCTCTAGGTGAGTGATCACACCATCATGACTATCTGGGTCATGAAGATCTTTTTTTGTATAGTTCTTCTGTGTATTCTTGCCACCTCTTCTTAATGTCTTCTGCTGCCATTAGGTCCTTACCATTTCTGTCCTTTATTATGCCCATCTTTGCATGAAATGTTCCCTTGGTATCTCTAATTTTCTTGAAGAGATCTCTAGTCTTTCCCATTCTATTGTTTTCCTCTATTTCTTTGCATTGATCACTGAGCAAGGTTTTCTTATCTCTCCTTGCTATTCTTTGGAACTCTGCATTCGAACGGGTATATCTTTCCGTTTCTTCTTTGCCTTTTGCTTCTCTCCTTTTCTCAGCTATTTGTAAGTCTTCCTCTGACAACCCTTTTGATTTTTTGCATTTCTTTTTCTTGGGGATGGTTTTGATCACTGCCTCATGTACAATGTCATGAACCTCCACCCATAGTTCTTCAGATACTCTGTCTATCAGATCTAATCTCTTGAATCTATTTGTCACTTCCACTGTATAATCATAAGAAGGGTCTTTGATGCTGACTGTGTAGATTACAACAAACTGTGGAAAATTCTTAAAGAGATGGGAATACCAGACCACCTTACCTGCCTCCTGAGAAATCTGTATGCAGGTCAAGAAACAACAGAACTGGATGTGGAAAAACAGACTGGTTCCAAATTGGGAAAGGAGTACACCAAGGCTGTATGTTGTCACTCTGCTTATTTAACGTATATGCAGAGTACATCATGCAAAATGCTGGGTTGGATGAAGCACAAGCTGGAATCAAGATTCCTGGGAGAAATATCAATAACCTCAGATACGAAGATGACACCACCCTTATGGCAGAAATTGAAGAGGAACTGAAGAGCCTCTTAATGAAAGTGAAAGAGGAGAGTGAAAAAGCTGATTTAAAACTCAGCATTCAAAAACTAACGTCATGGCATCCAGTCCCATCACTCCATGGCAAATAGATGGCGAAACAATGGAAACAGTGACAGACTTTATTTTCTTGGGCTCTAAAATCACTGCAGATGGTGACTGCAGCCATGAAATTAAAAGACCTTTACTCCTTGGGAGAAAAGCTATGACCAACCTAGACAACATTAAAAAGCAGAGATATTACTTTGCCAACAAAGGTCTGTCTAGTTAAAGCTATGGTTTTTCCAGTAGTCATGTATGGATGTGAGAGTTGGACTATAAAGAAAGCTGAGCGCCGAAGAATTGATGCTTTTGAACTGTGGTGTTGGAGAAGACTCTTGAGAACCCCTTGGGCTGCAAGGAGATCAAGTCAGTCAATCCTAAATGAAATCAGTCCTGAATATTCATTGGAAGGACTGATGCTGAAGCTGAAACTCCAATACTTTGGCCACCTGATGTGAAGAGCTGACTCATTTGAAAAGATCCTGATGCTGGAAAAGATTGAAGGCAGGAGAAGATGACAGAGGATGAGATAGTTGGATGGCATCACCGACTCAGTGGACCTGAGTTTGAGCAAGTTCTGGGAGTTGGTGATGGACAGGGAAGCGTGACACGTTGAAGTCCACAGGGTTGCAAAGAGCTCCACACGGCTGAGTGACTGAACTGAACTGAACTGAATAAAAAGGCCCATGACTTAAAAGCAAACCAAATGATTTATTGTGAAATAGTTGTAGATTCTGGGGAGTTGCAAAGTTAGTACATAGGTTGTGACTTGCTCAGTTGTGTCCGACTCTTTGCAACTCCATGGACCATACAGTCCATGGAATTCTCCAGACGAGAATACTAGAGTGGGTAGCCTTTCCCTTCTCCAGGAGATCTTCCCAACCCAGGGATTGAACCCAGGTCTCCCGCATTGCAGACAGATCCTTTACCAGCTGAGCCACCAGGCAAGCCCACAGAGAGGTTCAGTGTACTAGTAGCCCAGTTTCCTCTAATGACCATAGGTTACAAGCAGGAAAGTGACTCTGGTACCATGAGTGTGAATGTCTATGCCATTGCATAACATGTGGGTTTGTGTAACGATACACCACCAAGACCAAAAACGGTTGTAATTGCCACAAAGATCTCTCACCCCTCCCCTAAGAACCCTTAACTACTGGCAACCCCTAATCTGTTGATTATGTATACATCTCTATAATTTTGTAACATTGAAAATGTTATGTAAATGGAATCATATAGCATGTAAGTTCTCCTCTGTTCTTACTTTCTAAGAGTTTTAAACCATGAGTAGGAATTGAGTTTTGTTAAATGCTTCTTCTGCATCAGTTGGTATGATCACGAGATTTTCTTCTTTGGCCTGCTAATATGGTGGCTTAGCTTGATTTTTGAATATTAAACCAGCTTTGCATCCTTGGAATAAAATCCTGCTTGGTCAAGATGTAGAATTCTTATATATTGTTGAATTCTATTTGCTAGTATTTTGTGACATATTTCCCCCTCTCTATTCATGAGGGATATTGGTCTGCAGTTTTCTCTTTTTTTGTGCTGTCTTTGATTTTGGTATCAGAGCAATACTGATCTCATAAAATGAGTGGGGAATAGTTTCCTCCTCTTCTATTTTCTGAAAGTGTACAATTGATTTTTTTTTTTTAATTAATTTATTTATTTTAATTGGGGGCTAATTATTTCACAACATTGTAGTGGTTTTTACCATACATTGAAAAGAATCAGCCATGGGTGTACATGTGTTCCTCACCCTGAACCCCCCTCCCACCTCCCTCCCCATCCCATCCCCAGGGTCATCCCAGCGCACCAGCCCTGAGCACCCTGTCTCATGCATTGAACCTGGACTGGCGATCTGTTTCACATATGATAATATACATGTTCAATTGACATTAATTTTTAAAACATTTAGTGTAATTCTGTGAAACCAACTGAGCCTGGATATTTCTTTTTTAGAAGTTTTAAAAATTATAAGTTGAATTTCTTTATAAGTTATAGGATTATTCAAATTATCTCCTTCATATTGATGAAATGTGATAGTTTATACAGTTCAAAGAATTGGCCCTGTTCAAATAAATTTTCAAATTTATGTATATTGAGTTGTTCCTATTTCTTATGCTTTTATATCTGCTGGACCTGTAGTTGTATCCCTTAATTTCTAATATTGGCAATTTGGTCTTCTTTTTCTCTTCAGTCTTGCTTGAGGTTTGTCAATTTTATTGATCTTTTCAAAGAATAAACTTTCTGTTTCATTGATTTTTTCCCCCCATTGGATATCTGTTTCTAATCTCATTGATCTACGCCCTTTATCATTTCCTTCCTTCTGCTTGCTTTGGTTTTTTAGATTATTTAATTAATGGCTGCGCTGGGCCTTCACTGCTGTGCGTGGGGTTTCTCTAGTTGCAGTACCTGGGCTCTTCATTCTGGGGGCTTCTTATGTTGTGGAGTATGGGCTCTAGGGCACATGGGCTTGGTTGTCCCTCGGCATGTGGACTCTTCCTGGACCAGGGATATAACCCATGTTCCCTGCACTGGCAGGCAGACTCTTAACCACTGGACCACTAGGGAAGTCTTTTTCTCTCTCTCTTTTTTTATGGTTTCTTGTGGTGCAAGGTTCGCTTACTGATCTGAGAGTTCCCTTCTTTCTAATGTGGGTGTTTAGTACTATAAATTTCTTTCCCAGTACTGCTAGTATGTCCAACAAGCTTGGTATGTTGTGCCAGTGGCCTGAGGTGGTCTGTCTTGTGCATATGAAAAAGTATTCTGCTGTTGATGGATAAAATGTTCTGTGAATATTGATTAGATCCCATTGGTTGGTGTCATTGTAGAGTTTTTCTGTTGTACTTGCTGATTTCCTGTTTAGCTGTTTTATCAATTACCGAGAGAAATCTCAAACTATAAACATGGATTTGTCTATTTCGCCTTTTAATTCTATCCGTTTTTGCTTTAGAAATTTGGCATCCGGACTTTTGGGTGCATACACATTTAGTATTTCTCGGTCTTCTTGATTGAGTGTTCCTTTTTGTTGTTATTGTTCACTCAGTCGTGTCCAACTCTTTGAGCCCATGAACAGCAGCATGCCAGGCTTCCCTGTCCTTCACTATCTCCTGGAATTTGCACAAACTGACGTCCATTAAATCAATGATGTCATCCAACCATCTCATCCTGTCTCTCTCTTCTCCTGCCTTCACTCTTTCCCAGAATTAGGGTCTTTTCCAATGAGTCAGCTCTTCGAATCTGGTGGCCAATATATTGGCGCTTCAGTTTCAGCATCAGTCCTTCCAATGAACATTCAGGGTTGATTTCCTTTAAGATTAAACTAGTTTGACCTCCTTGCTGTGCAAGGGACTCTCAAGAGTCTTCTCCAGCACCACAATTTGGAAACATAAATTCTTCAACACCCAGACTTCCTTATAGTCATCCCTCTCACAAGATTACTGGAAAAACCATAACTTTAACTATAGAGAATTTTGTTAGCAAAGTGATGTCTCTGTTTTCTAATATGCTGTCTAGGTTTGTCATAGCTTTTCTTCCAAGGAGCAAGCATCTTTTAATTTCATGGCTGCAGTCACCATCTGCAGTGATTTGGAACCCCCCAAAATAAAGTCTGTTACTGTTTCCATTTTCTCCCCATCTATTTGCCATGAAATAATGGGACCAGATGCCATGATCTTAATTTTTTGAATGTTGCACTTTAAGCCAGCTTTTTCACTCTCCTCTTTCACCTTCATCAAGAGGCTTTGTAGTTCCTCTTCACTTTCTGCCATTAGAGTGGTGCTATCTGCATAACTGAGGGTATTGATATTTCTCCCAGCAATCTTGATTCCAGCTTGTGCTTCATCCAGCCTGGCATTTCTCATGATGTACTCTGCATATAAGTTAAATAAGCAGGGTGATAATATACAGCCTTGGTCTACTCCTTTCCCAATTTGGAGCCAGTCTGTTGTTTCATGTCCGGTTCTAACTCTTGCTGCTTGACCTGCATACGGGGTTCTCAGGAGGTAGGAAAGGTGGTCTGGTACTCCCATCTCTTTAAGAATTTTCCACAAGTTGTTGTGATCCACACAGTTAAAGGCTTTAACACAATCAATTATCCTTTTATCATTATATAATACTCCTTTCTGTTCCTCATAATTTTCTTTGCTCTAAAATCTATCTGATATTAATATAGCCCCTGCTGCTTACTTTTGATTATTGTTTGCATGGCACATATTTTGTAGTCTTACTATCAACCTATCTATATCATTGTATTTTTAAAATTAATTTTTATTTGAGTGAATTTGCTTTGCATTGCTGTGTCAGTTTCTACTGTATAGTGAAGTGAATCAGCTTTACGTGTGCATATCTCCCCTCTGTTTTGGATCTCCTTCCCACTTAGGACACCGCAGGTCACCGAGCAGAGTTCTCTGTGCTCTACAGCAGGTTCTCATTAGTTATTTGTTTTACACACAGTAGTGTATATATGTGTCGATTCCAATCTCCCAATTCATCCCACCCCTGCCCCCACATCCCCCCTTGGTAACCATAAGTTTTTTTTCTACATCTGTGACTCTATTTCTGCTTTCCAAATAAGTTCATCTCTACTATTTTTCTAGATTCCATATGTAAGCAGTATTATACACGATATCATTATATTTGAAGTCGGTTACTTCTTTGTTTTTTTGGCCATGCTTGCAGCTTGGCCAGGGATGCATGGCCATGGGTTAGTTCCCTGACCAGGGATTGAACCCAGGGCCCTGAAGTGAAAGTGGTGATTCCTAACCACTGGACCACCAGGGAATTTCCTAAAGCGAGTTTCTTAAACGCAGTATATTATTGGTTCATTTTTTTAAAAGCCACTCAATCTGTTTTTAATTACCAAATACATAAATTAGTTATGTATTTAGATCATAAACATTTAATGTAATTATTAGTATGTTAGGGCTTATAGCTACCATTTAATTTTTGTTATCACCCCTTTTTTAATGTTCTTTGCTTTTCTATTTTCTTTCTCTTGCCTTCCTCTAGGTCATTTGTACCCTTTTTAGAATTCCATTTTGATTTATCTGTAGTGATTTTTTAGAGTGTATCTCCTTGTGTATATTCTGTAGCAGTTGCTCTAGATATTACATTAAACTGGTATTACAGTCTGCTGATGTTGACATTTTACCAGTTTAAATGAAATGTAGAAAACTTACATTCCTTTAAGTCTTTTTTACTCTCCCTCATATATAACATAATTATCTTTAATATTACTTTTTAAAATATTTATTTTTATTTATTATTTTGTTTGGGTGTTCTGGGTCTTAGTTGCAGCATTTGGAATCTTTCAGTTTCGGCATTTGAACTCTTAGTTTCCGCATATGGGATCTAGTTCTCTGACGAGGGATGGAACCCAGACCCTCTGCATTGGGAATCTGGAGTCTTAGCCACTGGACCACGAAGGAAGTCCCTTAGATATGGTGTTATTTCTGTCTTGCTGCTTTCAAGATTATTTTCTTCTTTTGTCTTTAGAAGTTTGCTTACAATGTATATTGATGTAGATTTCTTTGGCCTAATCTTGGGAGTCCACTCAGTTACTTGAATCTGCAGGTTTATATCTTTTGCCAAATTTGGGAAAATTTTAACTTGTCATATCTTTGAATAGTTTTCACTCTCACAATTTCTTCTCTTTTTTGGAGCTCAATGACATAAATGTTAGATCTTTCACTATATTAATAGTACCACTTTTGCCATCAAAGTTCCCTAGAGACAAAACTATCGCTTTCCCACTAGTCATGTACAGATTGTGAGAGTTAGAACCTAAGGAAGCCTGAGCGCCAAGGAGCTGTGGTGTTGAAGAAGACTCTTGAGAATCCCTTGGACTGCAAGGAGATCAGAAATCAGTCCTGAATATTCATTAGAAGGGCTGATGCTGAAGCTGAAGCTCCAATACTTTGGGCAACTGATTTGAAGAGCCAACTCATTGGAAAAGACTCTGATGCTGGGAAAGACTGAGGGCAGGAAGAGAAGGGGATGGCAGAGGATGAGATAATTAGATATCACCAACTCAATAGGCATGAGTTTGAGCAAACTCTGGAAGATAGTGAAGGACAGGGAAGCCTGGCACGCTGCAGTCCACAGGGTTGCAAAGAGTTGGACATGACTTAATGACTGAACAACCACAAGCCACTGAGACTCTGTTAGTATTTTTCAGTCTGTTTTCTCTCTGCAGCTAGCATTAGATAATTTATATTGCTCAATCTTCAAATTCACCAATTTTTTCTTCTGTCATCTTCTGTTGAGCTCACACAGCGATTTTTTTTTCTTTTCCTTTTGAACCTTTGACATGACCAAGCAAACTTTTCTTTTTTAATAAGCTTTTCTTTTTTGGTGCATTGACTTTAAGTACAGATTTTAATACACAGCATTTTACAACACAGTGTTAATAGTGTGAGATGTTATTTCCTTCCCCTGTGCAGTAATAAGAAAGCCAGTAATTCAGAATAGTAACTCAGCCTTAATGACTGTCACTGAATTTGCTTTAAACGTGGCTCCTTAACTGTGTTCTTTTACTGTGGAACAGTGCTAACGGGTTTATGCTCAGCTTTGCCTCTCACCCTCAAAGGTGGGCCCAGAGGAGGCGCTCCCTCACCATGGAAGCCCTGGGCATTCCTCCTGGCATGCCTCTTGTACCTGGAACCACTTGATAATGATGAGGTGGCAGAGTTTCTCCAGTTCTTTCTGCCAGTGTTTAAATTCCTCCTTTTCTGCAGCTGGATTCTTATTGAACCAGTTGAAGATTTCATTATACTTGTCCAGAATCTTCTATTTGTCCTCATCTTTGATCTTGCCTTCAAGTCTGTCATCTTCAGTCTTTGCTTTCATATAGAATGCTCAGAATTCAAGTGAATTTCTGGAATACATCTTGTTTCCTCTTCTCATATACAGCTTTGTCCTTCTAAGCCCTTGGACCATATGCTTAGTGTCTCCTTTGTTCAAAGAGCCCTTGTCATTTTTTATGGTGATTTTGTTCTATTTTCCTGTACTCTCATTCATAGCAGAGTCACCTGGGACGCCAATGGAATCCTGAAACTACTTCACTGGAAATAAATACATTAAACTGTGTATCAAATGAATACCACAACCACATAGAAGAAAAAAAAAATACAATCCATGGCAATGAACACAGTATTTTGATTATATATCTTCTGTGTAAAGATATAAAGAATAGAAAAAAATGACTTGAATTTAGTAAGTTTGCCATTGGTAAACAGCATAGCCATTCTGAAACTCCCACTGTGTGTTCTCAGATTAAGCAAAGAAATAAATAGATTGATGCTAGTGGGAGTCAAAGTTCTCAGTAGAAGATGGAATACACGACTATGAAATGGGATAGAGCACAGAACAACTCTGTAACAGTGGATCATATTTCAAATTTGGAGTCTTCAATATGAACTCACGTTTGCTCCTTTGGATTTTTTTTTTTTTTTTTAGATTTTTCTTCATATGGACCATTTTTATTTTTTTAAATTTATTTATTTATTTATTTTTTGATCATTTACTATCTTTATTTTTTATTTTTTTATTTTTTATTTTTCAGTGGGTTTTGTCATACATTGATATGAATCAGCCATTGAGTTACATGTATTCCCCATCCCGGTCCCCCATCCCACCTCCCTCTCCACCCTACTCCTCTGGGTCTTCCCAGCCCACCAGGCCCGAGCACTTGTCTCATGCATCCCACCTGGGCTGGTGGTCTGTTTCACCACAGATAATATACATGCTGTTCTTTTGAAACATCCCACCCTCACCTTCTCCCACAGAGTTCAAAAGTCTGTTCTGTACTTCTGTGTCTCTTTTTCTGTTTTGCATATAGGGCCATCGTTACCATCTTTCTAAATTCCGTATATATGTGTTAGTATACTGTAATGTTCTTTATCTTTCTGGCTTACTTCACTCTGTATAATGGGCTCCAGTTTCAACCATCTCATTAGAACTGATTCAAATGAATTCTTTTTAACGGCTGAGTAATATTCCATGGTGTATATGCACCACAGCTTCCTTATCCATTCGTCTGCTGATGGGCATCTAGGTTGCTTCCATGTCCTGGCTATTATAAACAGTGCTGCGATGAACATTGGGGTGCACGTGTCTCTTTCAGATCTGGTTTCCTCCGTGTGTATGCCTAGAAGTGGTATTGCTGGGTCATATGGTAGTTCTATTTCCAGTTTTTTAAGAAATCTCCACACTGTTTTCCATAGTGGCTATACTAGTTTGCATTCCCACCAACAGTGTAAGAGGGTTCCCTTTTCTCCACACCCTCGCCAGCATTTATTGCTTGTAGACTTTTGGATAGCAGCCATCCTGACTGGCGTGTAATGGTACCTCATTGTGGTTTTGATTTGCATTTCTCTGATAATGAGTGATGTTGAGCATCTTTTCATGTGTTTGTTAGCCATCTGTATGTCTTCTTTGGAGAAATGTCTGTTTAGTTCTTTGGCCCATTATATGGACCATTTTTAAAGTGTTTGTTGAATTTGTTAAGATATTGTTTCTGTTTTTATGGATTTTTTTTTTTTTGTCCGAGAGGCATGTGGGATCTTAGCTCCCTGACCAGGGATCAAGCCTGTACCCCCTGCCCTGGAAGGCAAAGGCTTAACCCCTTGACCACCAGGGAAGTCCTCGATTTTGTTTTCTTAGCTCTGCCATTGAAAGAACTCAGAACCAATGGCATGCCATAGCATTGAGAACATCTAGTGCTTGTATCCTGGTTTCTAAATACCATCCCCCTCTAAAAGGAATTATGACTCACTGGAGAACTGGCTGATTTCAGGGCTGTCAGAAAAGCATTAATATAAGATGATCCTGGAATATCTTGGGCCAGAAGGTAAAGAAGTGCTCAAAAAATGATGGGAAACAGGTCATAAAGACCCAAGAGTCAGTTTGACAGAGCTCCTACTGGCCAACTGAACACCAAAATTGACAAAGAAAGTACACATTGACTATAAATGAATTTTTGCATCCGAAGAAACAGAAAAGCAAAGAGAAGGAGAAGAAGGGAAAGCCCTCATTTTTAGCAGAATGCCAACTAACAAACATAGAAGAACCACGGCAGAATCATTAGGGATTCAAAGATAAAGGCAGCTATTAGTTTGAGCAGTGAAAACAGATTTTATTTGGTAACCACTGACAGTAAGGGAAAGAGCTGAACTCCATTCTAATTGGCACAGAGGGGACTGGGTGTTTCAAGGAGAGAATGGGGGGTGGGGGTGGGGAGGAGGCTCAAGTGAAAAGTCACAGACAGTGGTCTGTAATGTGATCAGCTGTGTCTGTTGCTGGCAGGGCTCCCAGGGAGGGTTCTGTCCCCACAGAGACTGGGGATAGAGGTCCATGTCTCAGAGGTCCTTGAGATCTCTCAGGTTCTTGAGAAAGACACTCCTGAGTTGAAGGAGGTACGGATACATCTCCAAGGGACAGAAAGGATTCTCAATTATAAGCCATTTTGAATAAATACTCTGAGAAACTGGGGCATACCACCTGGTAACAGTTAGAACAAACAGTAAATTATTTTGACAGCCTTGAGGCTTTTTCAGGCAAGAACTCAAAAGAGGGCTGGGTGTCCCAAGGATGTGACTTTGCTGCCAGAGGCTGTGGCTTTGCTGCCAGAGATGATCTCATCTCTCTGCTCTGCCTCCCACTCCCCCACCCCACCCCTTGCCCCTACCTCCACTCTATTTTTTTTAAATCAAGCTTCTTTGTTCAGGGGTTTGGATGGAGTGTTTGTGTGCAGTTTTTATAATTCTCATGGGCTAAAGAATATTTACATGTTCTCAAAGCATCTCTCCTCAGATTACTCATTAATTAAAGGGGGACTACCTTTACAGTGGAGAAATCTGGTGGGCATCGTCTTAACCTGGGATGGATGTTATCCTTACCAAGAGCAAGACCAATGGTCATTGGATGGCCTCTGACTAAGGGCACAGAGGATACGTAATGTACACAGCATGGCTGTCAATCACGCGGAACTCAAATCCTATCAGTAGGAAGCAAGCTGATAAACCCAGATTAAAGAACATTTTGAGAAACAAGAAGCCTATACTTTTTTAAAAAAGGCCAATATCATATAGGACAATAAAAAGTCAACTCCAGAGGAAAGGAATCTAGAGAGACATTAAAACTAGACGAAAAACCAGTGATTGATATTACTATAAACCTATCAGAATGGCTGAAATGAAAAATAGTGACAACACTAAGTGTTGGCAGAGATGCATGAAAACTGGATCACTTACACACTGCTGGTGGATATGTAAAATGGTATTGTCTATAAAAGATTTTGACAATTTTTTAAAAAATTAAGCATGTACTAGAAATTGATCTTCTGGACATTATGCCAGGAAAATAAAAACTTAGGTCCACACAAAAAACTCCCATAAAATTGTTAATAGTACCTTTATTTGTAATAGATAGAAACTGAAAATAACCCAGATATTCTACAACAGATGAATGGATAAACCAACTGTGGTCCACTAAAATAAAAAGACACAAACTACTGATACATTCAACAACCTGGATGACTTTCTAGAGTGTTAAGCTGAGTGAAAAAGGCCAACCTCCAAAGATTACATGCTGTGTGATTTCATTTGGATAGCATTCTGGGTTTTTTGGCCACACCTGAGGATCACAGGATCTCAGTTTTCCCCCACCAGGGATTGAACCCATGTGCCCTGCATTGGAAGCACAGAGTCCTAAGTACTGGGCTGGTAGGGAATTCCCCTACATAATATTTTTGGAATGACTAAGTCATACAAATGATGAACACATTAGTGTTTGGCAGAGGTTGAGGTGGGGGGTGGGGGGATGGAAGTAAGTGTGTCTATGAAGGGTGACCTATGGGATGCTTGAGTCCATGGACATGTTCTGCATGAACATTGGCTGCATCGATGTCAATGTCCTGGTCACGATATTGTTGCAGAAACCAGTACTTGAGAAACCAAGCACCACACTCAGAGAGTTGGAGAACTCAGGTTTATTACGTCGGCGGGCCCACTAAAGTTAACACTCCAAGCTCCGAGCCCCAGACAAAGGGATTACAGAGTTTTTATAGACAGACTATAGTGGGCAACACTAATTGTTAATTGGCTGGTTTAAACTAAGGAGTTTTGCATGCATGGGAACAGCAGTCAAGGTGGGAAGGGGAATGCCTGGCCTGGACAGGCATGATTAAGCAGATTTGCAGGTGCAAAGAGCCGGACAAGGGTGAGTGAGATAAACTCCAGTTACTAGTATTGCAAGACCCCACTTTCTGAGACTGTGTGACCTACGTGATCTGGCCTTTGCAAGGGGTAAACAGCTACAGAGGCAGAGGAGAAGGAGGTTATGTAAAATTTTTAAATTTCCTCTTCAATATGTGCCACAGTCCTACTAGATGGGAAAACTTGAATCTCTCTGCATGATTTCTTACAATTCTCTCAAAATAAAAAGTTTAATAATAAAAAAACCTAAATGAAGGAGATCATGGCTTAGATTCTGTATTGGAAAAGAGTTGATAAAAAGGACAATACTGGGATAACTGGTGAAGTTTGAATATTGAATATGTTGAAAATAACGCACAGGTCATAGCAAACACCCTCTTCCAACAATACAAGAGAAGACTCTACACATGGACATCACCAGATCACCAACACCAAAATCAGATTGATTATATTCTTTGCAGCCAAAGATGGAGAAGCTCTATACAGTCAGCAAAAACAAGACCGGGAGCTGACTGTGACTCAGATCATGAACTCCTTATTGCCAAATTAAGACTTAAATTGAAGAAAGTAGGGGAAACCAGTAGGTCATTCAGGTATGACCTAAATCAAATCCCTTATGATTATACAGTGGAAGTGAGAAATAGATTTAAGGGACTAGATCTGATAGAGTGCTTGATGAACTATGGATGGAGGTTTGTGACTGTTCAGGAGACGGATCAAGACCAACCCCAAGAAAAAGAAATGCAAAAAAGCTAAATGGTTGTCTGAGGAGGCCTTACAAATAGCTGTGAAAAGAAGAGAAGCTAAAAGCAAAGGAGAAAAGGAAAGATATACCTATTTGAATGCAGAGTTCCAAAGAATAGCAAGGAAGGATAAGAAAGCCTTCCTCAGCGATCAGTGCAAAGAAATAGAGGAAAACAACAGAATGGGAAAGACTAGAGATCTCTTCAAGAAAATTAGAGATATCAAGGGAACATTTCATGCAAAGATGGGCTCGATAAAGGACAGAAATGGTATGAACCTAACAGAAGGAGAAGATATTATGAAGAGGTGGCAAGAATACACAGAAGAACTGTACAAAAAAGATCTTCACAATCCCGATAATCATGATGGTGTGATCACTCACCTAGAGCCAGACATCCTGGAGTGTGAAGTCAAGTGGGCCTTAGGAAGCATCACTATGGACAAAGCTAGTGGAGGTGATGGAATTCCAGTTGAGCTATTTCAAATCCTAAAAGCTGATGCTGTGAAAGTGCTGCACTCAATATGCTAGCACATCTGGAAAACTCAGCAGTGGCCCCAGGACCGGAAAAGGTCAGTTTTCATTCCAATCCCAAAGAAATGAGATACCAAAGAATGTTCAAACTACTGTACAATTGCACTCATCTCATATGTTAGCAAAGTAATGCTCAAAATTCTCCAAGCCAGGCTTCAACAGTATGTGAACCATGAACTTCCAGATGTTCAAACTGGATTTAGAAAAGGCAGAGGGACCAGAGATCAAATTGCCAACATCGGTTGGATCATCAAAAAAGCAAGAGTTCCAGAAAAATATCTACTTCTGCTTTATTGACTATGCCAAAGCCTTTGACTGTGTGGATCACAACAAACTGTGGAAAATTCTTCAACAGATGGGAATATCACACCACCTGACCTGCCTCCTGAGAAAAATGTATGCAGGCCAAGAGGCAACAGTTAAAACTGGACATGGAACAACAGACTGGCTCTGAAGTGGGAAAGGAATACACCAAGGCTGTATGTTGTCACCCTGCTTATTTAACTTATATGTAGAGTACATCATGAGAAACACTGGGCTGGAGGAAGCACAAGCTGGAATCAAGATTGCTGGGAGAAATATCAATAACCTCCGATATGCAGATGACACCACCCTTATGGCAGAAAGCAAAGAAGAACTAAAGAGTCTTGTGATAAAAGTGAAAGAGGAGAGTGAAAAAGCTGGCTTAAAGCTCAACATTCAGAAAACTAAGATCATGGCATCCAGTTCCATCACTTCATAGCAGATAGATGGGGAAAAAGTAGAAACAGTGACAGACCTTATTTCTTTGGGTTCCAAAATCAGTAAAGATGGTGACTGCAGTCATGAAATTTAAAGATGCTTGCTCCTTGGAAGAAAAGTTATGAGCAATCTAGACAGCTTATTAAAAAGCAGAGACATTACTTTGCCAACAAAGGTCCGTCTAGTCAAAGTTATGGTTTTTCCAGTAGTTGTGTATGGATGTGAGAGTTGGACTATAAAGAAAGCTGAGTGCCAAAGAATTGATGCTTTTCAACTGTGGTGTTGGGGAAGACTCTGAGAGTCACTTGGACAGCAAGGAGATCCAACCAGTCCATCCTAAAGGAAATCAGTCTTGAATGTTCATTGGAAGGTCTGATGCTGAAACTGAAACTGCAACTGTTTGGCCACCTGATGGGAAGAGCTGACTCATTGGAAAAGACCCTGATGCTGGGAAAGACTGAAGGTGGGAGAAGAATGGGATGACAGAGGATGAGGTGGTTGGATGGCATCACCAAGTCAATGGACCTGAGTTTGAGTAAACTCCGGGAGTTGGTGGTGGATAGGCAGTCCATGGGTTGGCAGAGTCAGACAGGACTGAGTGACTGAACTGAACTGAACTGCAAGTTGTCAATTTGTCCTTGAACCTTAACTTCTCTGCATGCCCATCTGGTGATCCTCTAGTTTCAGTGACCTGGCATTTCATATGAAGGTGTGGCAGTGGGAATTAAGGTTAAGACCCCTCTGGAATCCTGGCCACACCCCTTGTAATCTTGTGACTTTAGGCAAGTCACTTAAGCCTCTTTTTTTTTAAGATTTTTTTTTTTTTTGGATGTGGGCCATTTTTAATGTGTTTTATTGTTTATGTTTTGTATTTTGGTGTTTTGGCTATGAGGAATGTGGGATCTTAGCTCCCCAACCAGGGAGACCAGGAACCAAACTAGACCCCCTGCATTGGAAGTTCAGTTCAGTTCAGTCCAGTCGCTCATCGTGTCTGACTCTTTGCAACCCCATGACCCGCAGCATGCCAGGCCTCCCTGTCCATCACCAACTCCTGGAGTCCACCCAAACCCATGTCCATTGAGTCGGTGATGCCATCCAACCATCTAATCCTCTGTCAGCCCCTTTTCCTCCTGCCCTCAATCTTTCCCAGCATCAGGGTCTTTTCCAATGAGTCAGCTCTTCCCATCAGGTGGCCAAACAGTTGCAGTTTCAGCTTCATCAGTCCTTCCAATAAACACCCAGGACCGATCTCCTTTAGGATGGACTGGTTGGATCCCCTCACAGTCCAAGGGACTCTCAAGAGTCTTCTCCAACACCACAGTTCAAAAGCATCAATTCTTCGGTGCTCAGCTTTCTTTATAGTCCAACTCTCACATCCATACGTGACCACTGGAAAAACCATAGCCTTGACTAGACGGACCTTTGTTGGCAAAGTAATGTCTCTGCTTTTTAATATGCTCTCTAGGTTGGTCATAACTTTCCTTCCAAGGACTAAGCCTCTTTTAATTTCATGGTTGCAATCACCATCTGCAGTGGAAGGGGAAATCTTAACCACTGGACCGCCCGGGAAGACCCACTTAGCCTCCCTGAAAATTAATATTCTCGCCTATAAAACTGAAATAAAAATGGGGCCTCTATTAGGAACCTGTCATATAGACTGAATTAGGTTTAGAGCTCAGTAGCGACTTTCCTGGCGGCTCAGACGGTAAAGCGTCTGCCTACAATGCAGGAGACCGGGGCTCAATCCCTGAGTCAGGAAGATGTCCTGGAGAAGGAAATGGCAACCCACTCCAGTATTCTTGCCTGGAAAATCCCATGGGTGGAGAAGCCTGGTAGGCTACAGTCCATGGGATCCCAAGAGTCGGACACGACTGAGCGACTTCACTGTAGCGAATCTGGAATTTCTCAGGGACCCAGTGTACTTGAGGTTCTAAGGTGGAACAGTTAGTTCACTTTCTTTTCCCCACCAGCACGGTGTCACATCGGGTTCCCCGTCCCCGTCCCCGCCCCCGCGCCGCCCCGCTGGCACCAGAGGACAGCGAGCTTCGTATCGTATCTCTCTACCGTATGTCATCGAATCTACAAGCCATCCAATTTTAAGATACCCAATTTAAGAAATTACAAACAACAACAAAAAACAAAAAACAAACAAAAAAAGAAATTACATCATCGCTTCAAGAAAGAAAAAAAAATGCTGCCACGTGTATTAAGAAATGTCAAACGATTGTAAAGCACCTCCGAATGATTACGGAGATCTTAAAATGTCCAAACAAGAGCTTATTCTAGGAACCAGCTTAGGCCTCGTTCTGCAAACGGCGCTGCACGTTTAAACGCGTAACCAGCGGCCGAGGCTCCGACTCGGCGCTCAACTGCGTCTCCTCCGCTGAGTTTCGCTTTCAGTTCGCAGGAAACGAAAGCCCTGCGGCAGGGCGGGGGCGGGGGCGGGGACGGGGCGGGGACGGGGCGGGGACGGGGGTGTGGGCGGGGACAGAGGTGCTGGCGCTGGGGCGCCCGGTGCGCCCGGACCCAGAGGGCCAGAAGTAGGGAACCGAGGTGAGTAGGGAGGCTCGGGGACCGAGGCGAGGACAGGGGCGCGGCGACGGACGAGGGGACCGAGGTGGACGGATCGAGCCTCGCCCGCCGCGCCAGCCCCGCGGCCTCCTGGAGGGCCGGACAGTGGCTGAGCTTCCCCCGCTTTCGACTTGGCAGCGCGGGTCTGACGCATCGCGGCTCTTAGGGCAAGTTTGGTGGTACTTACTGCAGACTTTGTCTCCAGGGAAGATAAGGCGAGGCTCTCTCTGCTCGTTGCCTCGTGGCTACTTAAGGGATTTATTTGGGCTTCGCGGATTATAATAATGGTCTGTATTCGTTAATAGGTGTATTGGATCGATGCAGTTTTCCCACGCTGATGTACTGATTTAGACTTTTTGCATGACTTTAATTAAAGAAGAAATTGCAAAACTGTCGAAGTTTGTAAAAAAAAAAAATTGCAAAAAATGCAGACAAATCTGTGAGATAGAAATAAGGTTTCTTTTAATCCTCAACTCTCTATCATTTTATTGGGTACTATACCAGAAATTTTTTTTTTTTTTTTGCCAGAAATTTTTGTATGTACACCTCTTCAAAATTGCTCTGTAACTTTGCTTCCTCCCCCCTCCCCCCACCCAACAGTATATTATGGACATCTTTCCATGGCAAGCGATACGGTAGGTCCACCTCATTTTAAAAACTGGTGAAAAATATGAGAGGTACATCTTTCTATTTAAGCACTCCGTGGACATTTAGGTTCTTTACCGTGTTTACTGGTGTAGATGATACAACAGTATCGTTCATAGTCACAACTGTGCGAATATATGAGCATATTTGTGGAGAGTTCCTATAAGTAGAATTGCTGGGTCAGTGGGCATACAAACTGAGAAATTTTAAAGATTTTGTTAAATTGTGCAAATCAGAATATTTTAGTCTGAATTTAGACCTTTAAACCTGAAACTCTATTCTATGACCCCTGAAAATCTGGACTTAAAGTTTTGTTTTGAAAATTAAAGCACAGCCTTTACTTTCATGCTTTTTACGGCATTGAGGTAGCTAGCTATACTTTGAAATCATTGAAATAGGGGCAAATATTTAAAACATTTCTTTTTGGTGACTCAGATGGTGAAGAATCTGCCTCCATACGGGAGACCTGGGTTTGATCTCTGGGTTGGGAAGATCCCCTGGAGAAGGAAATGGCAACTCACTCCAGTATTCTCACCTGGAGAATTCCATGGACCTAGGAACCTGGTGGGCTACAGTCCATGGTGTCACAAAAGAGTCAGACATGACTGACACATACTTTCCATTTGGTGTTACACTGTGAGGGTTAGGTGGGGGCTTCAGCCTGGACATTTAGGAGATCTGCTGTGCTCATAGGAACCAGACAGGCCATCAGCTAACAGGTACACAGTTCCTTCCTGGTTTTTGGATCTCTATCAAGGAACTGGGGGGGGGGAAAAAACCACAACTTTTTATTTATTTTTTTAACCAATAAAAATTCATTGCACAGTATGAATGCCTTTATATTAAATATGGTGATGAGCTTGCAAAGAGGTTTCATCTGGAGTGTTTCAGTCTGTGTGCCCAGCGCGTTACTGTTACTGGAGTAGCACACACAGACATGAAATATGAGATCTGAATCTGTTGCCATGATGGGTTGGATTTGGACTGTGAGGCTTGCATCACATTCCAGGCATGTAGGTTTTGTTTCTCTTTGGGCGTTTAAAGATGGAGTTGGTTTTCCTTGCAGAGAGTCTAGTAGTGAGTGAAGAGCCCAGTTAGAGCCCGGGGCAGCCCAGGTTTCCTGCATCGTGTCTTACGTACTGTTTCTCTGAAGTCTCCGGTTGTTTCTGTGCCTACAGTGGTGCCCAGTCCAAGCCAGCTGTTTCTGTCCTTCACGTCTCCCATTTATAAGAGTAAAAATTTTAGGAAGAGTGGGTTAAGTTAGTTTTGTTCTTTGGAACCTAAAATTTTGTTAAATAAGAGACTATTTTTCAGAGCAGTTTTAGGTTCACAGTGAAATTGAGTACACAGAGTTCCTATATACCTCCTGCCGCTCCAGCCTCCTCCACTGTAAACAGTTTGTTACAATTTATAAACATAGGTCATTATCATCCAAAGTCTGTGCTTTACATTAGGGTTCATTGTTTTGTGCATTCTATGAATTTTGACAAATATATAATGGCATGTATCTACCATGTATCAGACAGAATAGTATCACTGCCCTAAGAATCTTGTGTTGGAGCCCATTTTTCAGTCACGCATTGAGCTTGAAAATTCAGCATCCTTAAAATATAAATATTCCTCAAAATATATCCATTCTCCTTTCCCCCATCACCACCTGCTTGGCTCATTTCCCCCATCCTTCTCAGATCTTTAAGTTTCACTTTCCTCTCTTTTTTGCCCCACCTACTTGTCTCCTCTGTGACTAGCTCTGAAGTTTCTTGCCTTTCTCTGTTGCCCTTTGGGATCTGGCCTCTCACCTCTCCAGATGATACCTCCACTGTGTTTTACTGTCTTATTTTCAAGGTCTGGCAGACTGCAGAGTAATGTATCTGGAAAACAGGCTGATCCCTTCCTACTGTTTCATCAGATTTCCTTCGATGTGGTCTCAAAGTCCTAGGTTTTGCTCATGGAATTGTCAACTGCCATCATTTCTCTGTCAGTTTAACTTTTCTAGGCTGAGCCTCATAAGAGGAACAACTGTTTATGACTACTGAAAATATTTACTAAGAAAAGAGACTGTTATATGAGCCATTTAACATGAGCCTGTTAATTATGCCACTTATATTTAGCTGTTTGCGAGCTTCTTATGTTTTCCTCCCTTCACCTTTTATAAAAGGATTGAGAAAAATTTGTAAAACTTCTCATTCCTAATTCACTAATTTTTTGGATCTTAGAATAGAAACACTATTGCTAACAAAGGCTTCCTTAATATCTGTATGCCTTAAATGACTTATTGCTTATTTAAAATCATATTAATTATAGGAAATTAAGAAATTAAGGGAAATAATCCAGGGAAAGACAAAAATGATTTGTAACCAATTGGAATTACCCTTTAATGACATTTTTGATATATTTTGTCCCAGTCATTTTTTCTCTGTGTGTGTAGTTATGTTTTATAAAATTGTGTCCCTACTATGTAATTTGTAAAATACAGAAAGAAAGTAGGCTGTAAAAATGAATTTTGGTGAACAGTCTTCACATAGATCTTTGTATATATATATATCTGTTTCTTGAAGCCAGAGTCCCAGAGCAGAGTCATGTCAATCATTAGTCTTTCAGCTAAAAGTGTCAGGAACCCATTTCAGGCTAATTTTGAAAACAGCAGAGGGGATTCTGAGTGGAGATCTCTGGGGGCAGGCGTTTATCTGGAGGCTGGGTTGGTCCAGGGTCTTAGCTGGCTGTCTCAGGACTCTCTCCTCCATCTCTTGGTTCTGTTACCTGTCATTGGCTGTTTTCCTTGGCTGGGGGTTCCTGTAGTGGGAAAGATAGTTTGATTTACAATCTTCTGGCCTAAAATCTCATCTAAGAAGTCTAAAGGCTGATTAGTTTCAGTCTTGATTGGGTCGCGTGACCATTGCTGAAACAGCCACCATGAGCCCTGTGAGGCCAGGCTTCTGAGCCAGGCAGTGGGTGTGGGCTCCATGCAGTCTTCATAGTCTGAAAGTCGAGAGAGTTTTGTAAAGAAAAAGTGAGTCTGCTACGAAAAGGTGGGGTACTGGGCTGCAGAAATAACCACTGTCCTCTGAAGTCATTTTTGAGGTTGTGGTGCACGTTGCCAAGTGTGCGCCCAAGCTGACTGTGGTTGTCCACTCCCCATGGCCGTGTGTGGATGAGGAGCTGCTGCTCTGCACTGCATCTGTGTCTGCACAGGTGACACCATGAGATCTTCACGGCTGACGCCTTAAATGGAAGTAAAACAGCCGAGAAGTCATGCCCCTTTAGGGAGAGCAATACTGGAACTGAACTGAAAACAGTCTTCATGAAATGACTTGAAGGTAGCTGGTCTGCACGCACACCTCTGTGCCAGTGTTCAGCCCCCTGCAGCCTGAACTTGGTCAGTGCTTGTCGAGAATAGCTTAATGTGCCTGGAGGCGCATTCACCTGGGAATCTTGTCCAAATGCAGATTCCAGTCTTGCCTCTTTACTTCAGGTGATGCTGATGCCACTGGTCCAGAGACCTGCCTTTCTAGTGACAAGATGTTAGACAAGTGGTGGCCAATATCTTAGCAAAATGAAAGAAAACCTCCCCTTCAGATCAGAATTATACTCTCAATATTCATTAATTGAGAAAACACACTGGAAATTACTACATATTCAGAAAAGCTTTTACACCTTTTGGCAGAACACTAAAGGGCTGAGTGTTAAACTCAATGTTTGGTTAGAGGTGAGGTCGTATGCCTCTCGCCTGTGCTGAAATGCACTCCAATTTCAGCACATCACTGGGGTTGAAGAATGGGAGGATTTTACAACTGGTGTCCCCTGAGAAGTGTTTGAATTCTCAACAAGGCTTTTAGTGTGGTTACTTCTTCAGTAGTTTTCAGTGAACAAACTGCAGGTGCTAAGCTCTGCAAACTACAGCATTAGGGCATGTGTGTGTGTGTGTGTGTGTGTGTGTGTTATTGTTTGAGTAGCCTTTTAATCACATAGTGTCTGCTATTCCATAGTGTTTGAACATCTCACATTAAGTGTGTGACAAAACCACTCCAAAATCTCTGATGAAGGACAGCAAAACTGTCTCGATGTCTTTCTGTGACCAGGGTTTCTTGTTACATTCTTCTGTGCTATAGTTACCTCCTGGACACATACTGAAGGGTGTGAACAAAACACTGTATGCCAGACATGCTATATAATTTGTGGGTCCTCTAGTAAAGTAAGAATATGGGGCCCCTTATTAAACAATTGTGAAGAATTTCAAGACTGCAACAGGGGAGTGTTAAACCAAACCAGGCACTTCTGAGTGTGTCTTTGCGGCTACACAGGTTGTGTACTCATCAAGCCAGCCCTGACTATGTGACGGCCAAACCATTCATAGCCTTCATCTTGTTTTTTCCACTGTTGATGACAACTGTATGACATTGACATTTAAAAAACTGATTTTCCAGTCTATAAATATTCTTCAAAGTTTTTAGGAGAGAATCTGACTGGACTCACCATTAACCCATCATGCTGTTTAAAATAGGCTCTGGTTGTTTCTGCCTGTTCAGATGCTTGGTGTATATGATGTAAAAGTAGCACATTTAAAATGATCACTGTTTATTCGATGTGTACAGCAGGATGTAATTCAGAAAATTTGTTTTTAGAAACGTATTTTCCAGAGCAGGTTGTCCTTAGGATTCATAGTTTAGGTAACTGTCAAAAGTCAAGCGTTTGGTTTCCAACCATTGAATTGAGTGACCGTCTAAAGTCATCATTTAGACAAGAGTTTTTAACCTCCACACGTAGACCAGATCTTAAAAAGAGCGGTGTGCTTGATTCATGTGTATAGTCTGTGATGTTTGAAGTTTGACAAGTGTGAACCAACTGTGTTTTGGGTGTTGGTTTCTTTTCAGATTTTTTTTTATATTGTTTCTTACACCTGGATTGAATAGTGATTTATTCTTGATTTTTTTGTAGATATTTTTGGAATTTTTCCTCCTGATGATAACTGGTAAAACTGATGCTCTGGTTTAAATTCATCTACACAAGATTTGAAGTATTTGCAAAAAAAAAAATAATTCGCAAATGCGGTTTTTTTTCTTGAAAGACTCCTGACTTAATTGGAATTACATAATTAAAATTTAAATGCAATTCTTAAAGATTATTTTGTTTAATATGAGAAGTCTGACATACCAAACAATTTTGCAAAGTGTAGAACTGTTCAATCTAACTCCGTTATTCTAAATTACTTTAAAATTTAATAAAATTGCCTAACATAGCTTTGTAAATCAGCTATATTCTAATAAAAATTTTCATAAAGTTGGAAGCCAAAAAGGATATAATATCCTCTGTAAGATATTTAGCAAACTTATTCACTCTTTACTACATGTATTTTCAATTTCCATTCCTTTTTTAATATTTTAAAATAATTTTATGCATATAATTAGTGGTCCAAACCATTCACTGTTGCAGCATCTTTCTTTTGCAGTGAAAATTATGCTTTAGTGTCTCAACATAGAAAGTATATGAGATTCTCTGCCCTAAGTTGTGTGGATCGTTTGCAGCTGGATCTTCAGATATTAACAGTTAACCCAGGTGACCATCGTTTTTTGTTACACTGGTCACCTGGGTGGTGACCACAGTGACCATTCAGTCATGTACCAGTGCAGGGACACCAGAAGGGACACTGAGGTGGGCGTCTGGTGGTTGGCCTCTCAAAGGCTGAGGCCAAGGAGTGGATGGATCTTAGCTGAGTATTAATAAAGTGAAGCCATGCTCTGGTACTTCCTACTCCATCTGAAAAATGAAAGTCTTCATGCAGTGTTTAGTGTGCGTCTGGATACAGTGCCACTTCCGTCCAGAGCTCTGGCTGTAGATGGGAGCGACTGGTCTTTCTGTCAGATCTAGGGTTTGGTATTTTGTCTTTTACCATCTGTTCTTCAGCGTGTGCTCCGGTCTGCCTACTTGGTACTCTGCTCTGCAGTCTGTCTTCAGCCTCTGTCTACCCGGTCATTCCCCTGCGTCCCTCTAGGGGACAGGGCTGACACACCCACATGATTCAGCTTCTGCTTTTCTCGCTGGAGACAGAGCTCTGAGGGAACCTGCCTTTAAGGTTAGGGTTCTTCTTAATTAAATTAATTAAACTGAGTATCTTTGGGGAAAATCCTGGGAGTGATCTGTGATTCAGGTTTGTCAGCAGCCGGTCAGCTCTGTGTTCCCTGCTGGGCTGGGCAGTGTGAATGACTCCTTCATGCCCGCGTCAGCCCTATGTCTTCAGGCCTATGTCTTGTCTGCTCAGACTACTGGCCTTGACTCCAAGTTCCAATTAATTCATTAGCTAGTGGATAATAAATAAACGTTTATGAACCCCTTCCCCCTAGCTGGAACGTTACTGGCAAGTACATGCTTTCTGCTTGTCTCTTCCCTCTGCTTTCCTGTCGGAGGTAATGGCCTTTTTAATCATAGTTATCCATTTAAGAAGCTTTGCCTCCCGTGCCCATTGATGCTTGAACAATATAATATCTCATTTTCCTTGAGTTTGAATTACAAAAGAAATATTATATATTATCTCTTAAGAATTGTCTTTTGACTCAGCACTGTTCCTAAGATTCACCCTTTAGGGACATGTTCACTCAGGTGCAACTAAGGAGTATTATTTCACTGTGTAAATTTATTACAGCCCATGTACCCATTCTTCTGACCTTTGGGCCAAGTGCTTGGATTGCTTCCACGTTCTTGCTGTACAAACAGGTCTGATGTGAGCATTCTTATATATGTCTCCAGGGACGCATGTAAGAATTTCTCTTTAGAATTTTTGGGTTGAAGTTAAGGGAAACTAGATGATGCCAAATTGTTTTCCCAAGTGATTGTACCATTTTACACACCCCCCAGTGGTATATAAGAGATCCTATTTATCTACATTCTTTCCAACACTTGGTTCAATCAGAATTTTTTTTTTTTTTTGACTGCACTGAGCCCTTGTTGTGGTACACAGGCTTTCTCTGGTTGTGGAGTGCTGGCTCTAGAGCACGGGCTTAGTAGTTGTGTCATATGGGCTTAGTTGTCCTGTGGTATGAGGATCTTCCCTGACCAGGGATTGAACCCATGTCCCCTGCATTGGACGGTATATTCTTAACCACTGGACCACCAGGGGAGTCCCCAGAATTCTTAACCAATGCCAGTTAAGCAGTGTAAAATGGTATCTCATTATGGTCAAGGTTTGCAGTTCCTTGACCACTAGTGACCACTTAACTTTTTATAAAACTTCAATTTCTGGAACTCTACATTTTTTTCCAGTCCTGACTTGGATTCACCCATGCAAATTTGCTTAGAGTCCTTAGCACACTCTTCCCACATGCTCCTCCCCCAACCATTGGGCTTCTTTGCACATCACCTGCCTTGCCCCAAGGTGTCCTTTGTTTTAAACTATACCCTTTCCTCCATAATAAACTTAGATCCAGACCCACTTTCCCCACAAAACTTGCCCTTGTGAACATCAGGGAATTTAGGTCACTTCATTTAAACACTGAGTCCCGATGGGCCTCTCAGCCAGTGGCTAAAGTGCAGATGGGTGCAAGGTGTTTAGCTATGTTTATTAAGAACCTTAGGGGGCATTCCCTGGTGGTCCAGTGGTTAAGATTCTGTGTTCCCCATGAAGGGGCCTGGGTTCAATCCTGGTCAGAGAACTAGATCCTGCCCACTGCAACTAAGAGATCCTTCATGCTACAGCTAAGATCCAGCACAGCCAAATAAATGTTTAAAACCAAACCTTAACTTTGTACACTGTGACCTTGTAGTTATATTTCTAAGAATCTCTCCCAAATATTGATTTAGCGACTGGTTGTATCTGATGGTCAGGTAAGTTAGAAAGCCACAGACTTATTTGCACCAGGATAGGGAAACAATGGTCATGAGTTTTCGCAAGCTCTGGAAGATAAAGAACAGGGAAGTCTGGCGTGCCGTAGTCCATGGGGTCGCAAAGAGTTGGACACGACTGAGCGACTAAACAACAACAAGGGGAACTGTTTGCTTGAGCAAACAATATGGGTTGTGTCCTCAGCTTAGACTCCGGGCAGGCCTGAGCCCTGAGCTGCTGGCAAAGCTGAAGCCCTTTCAGCAGAACTCAGTGAGATGAAAAGGCAGGAGGCTGTGGGAGGCCTGGGCGTGGATCACACTTCCATATCAAGCCTGCTTGTAGACACAAGGGAACCTTTGTGCTTGGATCGCTGTGTTGGGCAATGACCTGCATACACCCGTGTGCACTCTGGGCAGGCACGGACAGGGTACGGTGCTGGCGACCTTGTTCCGAGACTCCTCCTGAGATTCCAAGCATACCAGGGGAGGACGCACAGGTAGCCGAAGTCTGTGCTGTCTGGAGGAAGTGGGTTCTGGTTCACATGACCTCTTTTAATGCTGTGGTTTTGTTGCATCTCTGACCTTTGGTTTGCCTGAGGAAAAATCAGATACGTAGAGAAAGGTTTTATACCTAAAGATATTCACTGTAGTGTTTTTTTTTTTAAGTAATGGTAAATAATTGAAAACAACCAGAGTATTCCACAGTGTTTGTTGCTTTATTAGGAATCATTGTGAAATGGTTGATAATGTACTGCTTTTTCTATCTCATGTTACAACAAGAATTTTCCCAAGTCATTTTAAGCGCTTCACAAATTTTCTTGTGTGCTGCAACAAAATCTTGTGTAGCAACAAAATTACAGGCCTCTGTCAATGACCCGTGACCATGGAAGGGGAAAAGGAAAAAGCCCAGGGCAGAAAAGAATGTGTGATAAAGTTTATTATGTGACGGTGCACACATGGGCATGGTGTTTGGGTTCCCAAGGACGTTTGCCCGTCAGTGCTGGCTGAGTGTTGGCATTTCTTGGTGGAGCCTGTTGAGAAGAGTGTATACTCTGTGTGTGTGTGTTGTCTAAGAAACCTCAATAGACTGAGGACCTGCCATTGACTTGCTCCTCCGTTGATGGTGTCGTCCCAGCTGAGATGATCGTGCGAGAGGTGTGCTGGGGAGCACCCTTGGGAAGACACCAGGGCAGGGGGCAGGGAGAAGTGAGCACAGCAGGGTGGGCAAAGGGGGGGACTCGAACTGCCAGACTGTGCAGCAGAGGCCTCAGCTGATCCTGAGGGGAGCTCGGGACTGGGTGACCCTTCAGAGCTATCACACCTTCAGGCAGGTGGTAAGGCCCTCATGCGCCTCATTGTCCAACCCCTGGAGAGGGACTGGGCCAGCTGTCTTCACTGGGGTGAATTCCTCAGGGGCCTCAGTGGGGGGCTGTCGACCACCAACACCCGTCGGCCTGGGGAAGGGCTTCTGTCCTGCCAGAGTCTGGGTGTCGCCACCTCCCACCAGGCAACATAGCTGTTCCCACATCAGGGTACAATGAGCCCGGTATTGGGATGGTTCTGTGCACGGCACCCGTGGGGTGTCAACAGCACCCTGGTTTCCCCGCCGAGGAGCCAGGACAGGCTTCCTTGGCCCCAGCGTGAGGACAGCCTTCAGGCAGTGGCGCTGATGGCCCCCAGGGATTGTTTGGGCCTGGGAGTGAGCAGCAGGGAGACTCAGGTGTGTGGCCTGGACCCTTGGTGAATGTGGAGCCGTTTGCCTGAATAGAGAGCCCGGAGGTAGGGGGAGAGGTTGTGGCCGTGGGTCCTGATGAGGAGACAGTGGGGAAGAGGGACCACGGGGACGGTGCTCGCTGAGTCGTCATTTCTCGCCCTAGAGCTTTGTGGCTGGTCTCCCCAGACACTGACCCTCTAAGACTGGCCCTTGGAAGTCAAAACTGGTCACACAGATGTTCCTCCTCTTCACAGAGGGCCCCCCAAGGCCAGCTCATGAAAGCTCTTCTGGGAAGTGAGGTCGAGCTGTCCTGAAGACGCCTGCAGCTGCCATTGCCCCGACCTTGGAGCGACCGCTGATGGGTACGTGCCGGGACCCCCGCCAGTCCTGGTTGTGTCTGCGTTTCTCGGCAGAACCCGTTGAGAAGGACAAGGCAGAGGAAACCCAAGCCCTCCAGCCGAGGCCCTGCTTCTGCTCTTTTGTCTGCTTAGAAACGCTTTGCTTGTCCACTGGACCCTGAAGCCGTGGAGTCATGCGGTCCATGAGGCCTGCTCTCTTGTCCTTCCACTTCTGCAGCTGTGAAGTGGGGACTGTTGAGCTCTGAGCACATAGGCTTGTTGGGAAAAATGGGGACTGCTTTAATCCCACGCACCAGGGGCTTCTGCTGAGTGGGGAGCAGACATCTGTGGCCCTGCTGGCCCAGATTCCTGGTTCTTGTTGCCCTAGCATGTACGCCAGAGCCCTTTCCCCAGGAACTCTTGAGAAACTGGACTCCCTTCCTCTTAAATGACACACTGTAGGGTCTGCTGAGCACAGGGTGGGTGGGAAAGGGGAGGTTGGTGGTTAGTGGGTCAGAGAAAGGATCTCTTGGTTTTCCCACATCCGTCTAAGTTCCCTGTAGCTTGTAGCCTCTTGAGGTGAGTTTGGATGAGGTGGGTCCCCCAAGCTTTCTCTTGATTTCCTCCCATTGTGTGGTAGGGCCTGGGTAGGGCGTTTGCACCAGGGTCTGGAGTAGATTGTCTGGGAGGGTGCTCTCGCCCCTGACCCTGTGGATGCCCACCCTGGCCCAGCTCTGGGGGGCTGCCGGGCGGGGCTCTGAGCTCCCCCAGGTGCTGTCTGTAGTTTTCTCTTCCTCTGCCTTTACTGCCGCGCTGTTACCAGTTTTTTTTTTTTTTTTTTAATTTTATTTTTTTTTTACTGTTATCAGTTTGACAGCGAGGGCTGCCTCGCGTTGTGGCGTGTCTTTTTCCTGGACAGTGGAGACTTCGGCTGCTGTCTCACTTTTCAGAGGCTGGTGTTTTTCGTTTCCAATTTGTTTGCAAGCTCCTTAGTGAATTCTTTGTGCCCCTGAGAGTCCTTCGTAGGATTTCACGTCCTCATGAGGGCCGAGAAGAATGTTTGGTGTTTGTTGAGTTCCATGGAGGGCCTTTCTCTCAGTATCTTCTGCTCCTTGCAGGCCCAGTCGGTTTACACAACATTGGACAGACATGCTGTCTTAACTCCCTGATCCAGGTGCTGGTTAGAAACGTGGGATTTGCCAAGATACTGAAGAGGTAAGACCATCGTTAAGGCAGATAAATGTGTGTATTGTTTTTTGATGTCATTTATTCAGTTATTCACAGTTATTCGCACTTTGAGAAGTCTTCTTTCAAAAGCTGCCAGAGAAGAGATCTTGTTTTGTACAATCTGGACTATACATTGTAATCATCTAGGAAGTTTAAAAAAATGTGAAATGCCGATCCCATCCCAGATATTTAGTTTCACTTGGGGTCTGGATGGGTGTCTAGGGTGGGGCCCAAGGTTTGGCACTTTCCAGAAAACTCCCCAGATGATTCTAAAATGCAGCCAGACTGAGAACCACTGATGTGGTTAAAAGGAAGTTGAGATAGTATCAGCGGGTGGGTCCATGAGTCTATTGATTTTTCTCAAATAGCACACACAGTACACACAGTGTGAAAACCCTTCTTCTCAGTGGGTTCTGCCAAGAAATGTTGAGGCTCAGCCAGCAGTGACTATTGTGGAACACCATGCCAATGTGTGCATGTTCACATAATATACCCTATTACTCATTCTTTTCTGCCTTGATCTTCCTCCTTTTCCTGTTTCATGGGCACAGGAGGTTGCCTGTAATTAAACAAATCATTGCCAGAATACACTGACGTTCCTTCCTGTGTCCTTCCCAGGACTAGACCTTACTTGCTGTTTCCCTTTGAAGGACTTCAGGCTGGGCGTGTGCTGTGGACCCAGGACCTACTGCTCTTGCCCTTCATCTTGCTGTGATTCTCACGCAGGGTGGGGAGAGGGTGCCCCATCTCGAGAGGACGCTCTATAGGTGATTTGCTTACATGGCTGCCCTCAGCCTTGTCTGTACATCTTAGTCATCTGGGAAATAAAAATTTTGATAACTGGGCCCCACCCCCAGAAATCCTGATGTGGTCCATCTGCAGAGTGGCCCGGACATGGAGATTTTTGAAAGTTCTCCCAGGTGACTCTAGTGTGGCCCTGGCGCTGAGAACAGTGGGGACAGGGAGGTTCGTGGCTCTTCTCACCCGGCAGGATAACGGTGCCAGGTGGAGCTGAGGAGCAGAGGAGGAGTGTCCCCTTCCAGCTGCTGTTGCTGCTGGAGAAGATGCAGGACAGCCGGCAGAAGGCGGTGCAGCCCAAGGAGCTGGCCTACTGTCTGCAGAAGTACAACATTCCATGTAAGACGGTCCTCCTGCCCTGGCTCCTGGCCTGGTGCTCTGAGGGGAAGGGGAGCTCTCGGAGGGGTGAGGGGGAGGGAGCAGAAGAGAGGAGAGTGGAGGAAAGGAGAGGCCGGATGGCCCTTGAGTGCGCAAGAAGGAAACCCTCCTTGTGTTGGATGCCCATGTGTGGATCTGAAATACCTTAGACGCCCTCATCTTGCAGGACGGCATTCCTTTTATTGTTCATGAGTGAGTTACTTTCTCCTACTCACTCTTTTCCTGCCTCTCAATGGAGTAAGTCAGCCTAAGAGTATCCTCAAAGCTGGTTCAGCTGCAGGTAAAGCATCCTAAAGAAACAGAGTAAAGGATTCGTAAGGAGAAACCATCTTCTACGAAAGGAAACTCTTAAATAGCTTAGTTTTTTTTTTTTAAAAACAGACTCAAATGAAATATACATCACATACTATAAATTCAGTCATTTAAAAGTATACAATTCAGATGTTTTCAGGATTTCACAGAGCTGTGGAATTATCATCACAAGTCTAAATTTAGCAAATTTTTATCATCCCCCCAAAGAAATCCTCTACTCATTAATAATTCCTCACCATTCTCCTTTGTTTTCTTCTAGGTTTCATACATCTAGCTCTTAGATCTAGACCCGTGTTCCATTTAGAGTTAAATTTTGTGCATGGTGTGAGGTAGGGGTCCAGCCTCTTTCTTTTGCATGTGGTATCCAGTTGTTTCAACACCAGTTGTTGAAGGTGCTCCTCTCTTCTTGCTGAGTTGGTCCAGTCTCTTGCCTTATCCCAGTGAGTGTCCTCTCACTTCAACCTGGCAAACGCCTCTCAGCCATCCTTGTGAGGCAGGCCTGGTGGTGGTGATCTCTCAGCGTTTCTGTGTCTAGGAAAGCCTGTGTCTCTCCTTCATTTCTGAAGGACGGCGTTCCTGCATAAAGTTCTGTTCATCAGCAGTTTCTCCTTCCATCCCTTTGTGTATACCTTCCTACTTTCTCATGGTCTGTAAGGTTTGGGCTGAAAATGTACTGATACTGTTATGAAGCGGGTTCCCTTGTGGGCCATAGGCTTCTTTTTTCATATGACTTTTAAGATCTCTTTGATTTTAAAAAAAATTATTTTTGGTTGCTCTGGGTCTTAGTTGCTTTGCATGGGCCGTCTCCCCAGTCTGGGGGAGTGGGGGCTACTTTTCCTTGCAACGCTTGGGCTTATTGTGGTGGCTTCTCTTGCAGAACCCTGGCTCTAGGGCACGTGGGCTCAGTGGTTGCAGCTCCCTGACTATTGCACAAGCTCAGTGTTGTACCCCATGGTCTTAGTTGCTCTGTGACTTGTGGGGTCTTCCCAGACCAGCGATTGAACCCGAGTCCTATCCACTTCACCACCAGGAATTCCTGTCTTTGACTTTTGACAGTATTATGATGTGTCTTAGAGAACGGCTAGTTGAGAGGAATATGTTTGGGCATCAACAAAGTTCATGAACTTCAATGTCTGAATGTCTCCCCAAATTTGGGACATCCTAGCCACTGTTTCTTGAGGTAAGTTTTCTACCCTTTCCCTTTTCTTCTTCTGGGACTCCATCAAAGTGTAGGTTTTTTCCATGTCTTGTAAGTTAGGTTGTTGATTTGAAATCTTTCTTGTTTTTTTAACGTAAGCATTTGTAGTCTGAATTTTTCCTCTAGCTTTGCTTTCACTGCATCCCATGAATTTTGGTATGTTATGTTTTTATTTTCATTTGTCTCTCAATATTCTCATTTTTTTTTCTGTTATGCAACAAAGTGATTCGATATTTCTATACATTTCAAAATGAACACCATAGGTCTAATTACCATGGGTTACCATGCAAAGATATTACGTAACTGTTAACTCTGTTCCCCACACTGCACATTTAGTACCTGTGCTTCACTTATTTTGCAACTGGAAGTTTGTGCCTCTTAATCTCACTCACATATTTCTTTCCTCTTTCCACTTCACAATGGAGACTGCTCAGGTTCCCTTTTTGTTGTTATTCAGTCGCCCAGTCGTATCTGATTCTTTTGAGACCCCATGGAGTGCAGCACACCAGGCTTCCCTGTCCTTCAGTATCTCCCAGACTTTGCTCAAACCCATGTCCATTGTTTTGATGATGGCATCCAACCATCTCATCCTCTGTGGCCCCCTTCTCCTCCTGCTCTCAATCTTTCTCAGCATCAGGGTCTTTTCCAATGAGTCAGCTCTTTGCATCAGGTGACCAAGTTATTGGAGCTTCAGCTTCAGCATCAGCCCTTCTGGTTAGGTTGTTTGTTTTCTTAGTGTTGAGTTTGAAGATTTTTTGGTATATTTTGTATGTTTTTAAAATATCTCTTTTGTGAATATTTTCTATCAATCTGTAGTTTGTTTTCTCATGCTCCTGACAGAGCAGAAGTTTTTAATTTTAATGAAGTCCAGCTTATCAGTTCTTTCTTTTATTGATTATACCTTGCTGTCATATCTAAAAAAATAATCACCAAACCCAAGGTCGTGTGGACTTAGTCTTATATTATCTTTAGGAGTTTTATTTACAGTTTTGCATCTTACATTTAGGTCTGTTATCTATTTTGTTCATTTTTTTCTTTTTTAGGATATAAGGTCTGTGTTCAGATTGGTTTTTTCATGTGGGATGTTCAGGTATTTTAGCAACATTTGGTGAAAACACTGGTCTCCATCGTGAAAGAGCAGTTGACAGTTGTTTCAGTCAGTTCAGTCGCTCAGTCACATCTGACTCTTTGCGACCCCATGGGCTGCAGCATGCCAGGCTTCCCTGTCCATCACCAACCCTTGGAGCGTGCTTAAACTCATGTCCATGAGTCAGTGATGCCATCCAACCATCTCATCCTCTGTCTTCCCCTTTTCCTCCTCTCTTCAGTCTTTCCCAAGATCTTTCAATCTTTTGACATTGTTTATTTTGATGTATTTTTGGACTCTCTATTCTGTCCCATTGATCTGTTTTTCTATTCTTTGGTAATACCACTTTGTCTTGATAGCTGAGGCTCTGTAGTTTGATATTAGTCTTCTGATTTTATTTGATTTTTTCCTTCAGTACTGTGTTGGCTATTCTGAGTCTTCTGCCTCTCCAGATAAACTTTGGAATAAGTTTATCAATATTCATGAAATAACTTTCTGGCATCTTGATGGGAGTTGCATTGAGTCTAGAGATCAGGTCAAGAGAAAGAACTGGCATGTTGATAATTTTTAGTCTTTGTATCCATGAACATGGAATATCTCTCCATTAGGTAGGTCTTTTGATTTTATTGATCAGTGTTTGTAGCTTTTTTCCTATCGATCTTGTACATATTTGGTGAGATTTATATCTAAGTATTTCATTTCATGTGCTCTAATATAAATTGTGTTTTAAATTTAAAATCTCACTTGTTCATTGCTGATAAATAAGAAAGTGATTGACTGTATATTTGCCTTGTAGCCTTCAGTCTAACCATAATTACTTATTAATTCCAGGAGTTTTTGGTTATTTTGCATTTTTTATGTGAACGATCATGTCATCTGCAAAGAAGGACATTCTTAAATCTTCTTTTCCAGTCAGTATACCCTTTATTTCCTTTTCTTATTATTTTTTTATTTTATTTTATTTTAAATTTTATTTATTTTATTATTATATTTTCTTATTATTATTTCCTTTTCTATTATTTCTAATTAGCTAGGGCTTCCAATACAACGTTGAAAAGGAGTGGTGAGAGGGAACTTCCTTGTTTATTTTCCTGATCTTGGAAGAAACACTGCTAGTTTCTCACAATTAAATGTGATGTTAGCTGTAGGTTTTTTGAAGATGTTCCTTATCAATCTTAGGAAGGTTCTGTCAGTTCTTAGTTGGTTGAGAGTTTTTATCATGAATGGGTTTTGGATTTTGGCAGATGATTTTCTGTATCTCTTAATGTACTCATGTGAATATTGTTTAGAGCCTGTTGATGTCATAGGTTCCTTAATTGATTTCCAATTGAACTAGTCTTGCATGCCTGGGATAAGTCTTGGTTGTGATGTATAATTCTTTTTACATTTTTTGGATATTCTATTTGCTAATATTTTCTTATGGATTTTGAATCTGTGTTCATGTGAGTTATTGATCTGTAGTTTTCTTTTATTGGAATGTTTTTGTCTGGCTTGGTATTAGGGTGAAGGTGATCTCATAGAATGAGTTGGGAAGTATTCCCTCTGCTTCTATGTTATGAGGAGATTTGGGGGAATTGGAAGAATTCCTCCCATAAATGTTTGGTTGAATTCATCAGTGAACCTAGTGGATGCTCTGTTCATTTTTCCTCATTCATTTTTCCTTTCGTTCCCCAGGCTGTATAACCTCAGTTGACCTGTTTTCAGGTTTGATGATTCCTTTGCCAACTCAGATCTGCTCTTGACTACTGGTGAGCACGTCTGTCCTTGTACTCTTCCAGTCAGGAATTTCAATTTGGTCTTTTACATATTTTTTCTCTCTATTGATACTTTTTGTTTGGTGAGACATTGTTTTCATTCTTGAGTTATTTGGAGTTTTTGGATGCTTTGGTTCTTTGAGCATATAGTAATAACTAATCTGAAGTCTTTGTCTAGTACGATAACATCTGGGGCATCTCAGTGAGTTTCTGGTTATTGCTTTTCTTCCTGTGTGTGCACCATATCTTTCTTTTTCCTTGTGTGTCTTGTAATTTTTTGTTAGAAACTCGACATTTTAGATAATGTGACAACACTGAACATCAGAAAAACCCCCACAGTGGAGTCTGTTCTTGCCATTGTTTTTACTGTGGCTGTTCGTTTAGTGACTTTCCAAGACTAATTCTGTAACGTTTATATTCCCTGTAGTATGCGGCCATGAGAGTTTTTGTGTGGTTAGCTAAGTGTCAGGTAGTGATTGACTAGAAATTTCTGTAAATGCTTTGCACTAACAAATCTTCTAGTCTTTACCAAGGGACCCTGTGTGTTGACTGGGTGCATCTTCAAAGCCCAGGCAGTTTATGATGCTTTGAGCCTTCATTTCATGCTTGCACAGAACCTTAAAATCAGTTAGATGGAAGAGACTGGGGTCCTTTCAGGTCCTGGGCGTGATAATGACTTTCCAGATCACCAGGAATATGTCAGAGCCTTTGAAAGTGTGAGGGTTTCCCTGGTGGCTCAGACGGTAAAGCGTCTGTCTCAGTGTAGGAAACCTGGGTTCGATCCCTGGGTTGGAAAGATCCCCTGGAGAAGGAAACGGCAGTCCACTCCAGTACTCTTGCCTGGAAAATCCCATGGACGGAGGAGCCTGGTAGGCTACAGTCCACAGGGTTGCAAAGAGCCGGACACAACCGAGTGACTTCACTTTCACTTTGAAAGTGTGCAGTGAACATGTTATTCCCTTCAAGATCTTTCCTTTGAGTTTCTGGCCAGGCTTTTCTTGCCTCAGCTGGCATAGTTGCCTTAGGTAACTGCATTGTTTATTGTCGCTGAGCATTTTCCACAGATGCCCTAGGAATAATACAGGCTTTCAGCTCTGAGTCAGGTTAAATAACAGCAACCTCCTTTAAATGGTCTTTTCCCTGGAGCTGCTGCAAACAGGTCAGATCCTGGGAATGCTCCTGGCCAGGGCTTTCCTAGGTGCCCAGTCCAGCCCCAGCCTGTCGCCTTGTGGCAACTGCAAGGGTTCTGGTTTTCAAGGCTTCTGCAGAGCAGTGAAGAGGACATGGGAACCAGCCAAATTGAGGAAGCCGCAATCCCTGCTCTGCAGTTTTTCCTGAATCCCTAAGATTTTTGTAAACTCTTGATTTTGTTGCTTTTGTGGAGGAGTGGGTTTAGAGAGACCCTCTCTCTGCTGCCCCAGGTATAGCTCATGTTTCTCTAGTTTTCCTAACAGTTTGTACACCTGGGGAAGTCTTCTCTAAATTGTGAGTCCGTAGATGTGAGTACATGGATACTCACCTTCTGCTAGAATGTAGGTTTCCTGGGGACAGGAACTTTCCCTGGCTTGTGCAGTACCTGCATGTAGCAGGAGTGAAGGAAATTATAGATTGGGCAGGGCCCCTGTATTTCTCAGCTGAATTGAGACTCCTGATTCTGGAATGCACAGATGAGGCAGGATGTCTCTACCTGGCAAAGTGACTTGACCCTCTTCATGTCCTGTGTTGGCTCTGGGGCAGGCAGCCTGCTGAAAGTAATTCCCTGGAGACAACATCAGTTCAGCCTGTTCAGTTCAGTTCAATTCAGTCGCTCAGTCGTGTCCGACTCTTTGCGACCCCATGAATCGCAGCATGCCAGGCCTCCCTGTCCATCACAAACTCCCGGAATTTAATCACACTCATGCCCATCGAGTTGGTGATGCCATCCAGCCATCTCATCCTCTGTCAGCCACTTCTCCTCCTGCCCCCAATCCCTCCCAGCATCAGGATCTTTTCCAATGAGTCAATTCTTCGCATGAGGTGGTCAAAGTATTGGAGTTTCTGCTTCAGCATCAGTCCTTCCAGTGAACACCCAGAACTTATCTTCTTCAGGATGGATTGGTTGGATCTCCTTGCTGTCCAAGGGACTCTCAAGAGTCTTCTCCAACATCACAGTTCAAAAGCATCAATTTTTCAGCGCTCAGCTTTCTTCACAGTCCAACTCTCACATCCATACATGACCACTGGAAAAACCATAGCCTTGACCAGACAGACCTTTGTTGGCAAAGTAATGTCTCTGCTTTTTAATATGCTATCTAGGTTGGTCATAACTTTCCTTCCAAGGAGTAAGCGTCTTTTAATTTCATGGCTGCAGTCACCATCTGCAGTGATTTTGGAGCCCAAAAAAATAAAGTATGACACTGTTTCCGCTGTCTCCCCATCTATTTCCCATGAGGTGATGGGACCAGATGCCATGATCTTAGTTTTCTGAATATTGAGCTTTAAGCCAACTTTTTCACTCTCCTCTTTCACTTTCATCAAGAGGCTTTTTAGTTCCTCTTCACTTTCTGCCATAAGGGTGGTGTCATCTGCATATCTGAGGTTATGGATATTTCTCCTGGCAATCTTAATTCCAGCTTGTGCTTCTTCCAGCCCAGCGTTTCTCATGATGTACTCAACCTGTAACTAGCCTCTTAATCCCTGTTTTTGGATTATCAGCTTGGAATTTGAATTGATTAACCATTCAGCTGGGCTTTCTGGGTGACTCAGATGGTAAAGAATCTGCCTGGAACACAGGAGACCCCGGGTTCGATCCCTGGGTGGAAGATCTAATTAGTGATTCTCACCGATTATGTGCTGGTTATTGAGTTGGTAAGGGAATTAGGCTGACAGAGTCTTTGCTTCCATGGAGCTGACAATTGAGAGGAGAGACAGGCCAAAACAAAATAAAACCCCCAAATATTGAGTACAAATTGTGATAAGTATCACAAAGGAGATGGTGTTGAGTTAGCAGGTATGAATACTTAGTCCGGCAGCTGGGGCAGGAGGGCATGACCGGCGTCCTGGGCCCTCACCCTGGGAGTTGCTTTTCTCTTTGGCCAGTGTTTGTCCAGCACGACGCTGCCCAGCTCTACCTCACAGTCTGGAACCTGATCAAGGACCAGATCACAGACGTGGACTTGGTAAGTCCTAGAATGGAGAGCTCAGAAAGGGAGGGTGCTGTGTAGAAAGGGTGCTGCCGTGTAGAAAGGACTGAAAGAGGAAACGTGTAGAATGCTCACCACAGTTGTGCAATGTGGCCACTGTGACTTCTCTGCACCTTAATGAGCAGGGGCGGGAGCAGCCGCTGTTTCCGGAGCTGTGTGGCGGCTCCAGCTCTGGACGTGGCCGACCTGCTCACTCGGGCTCTCTTTGCCCCTCTTCCTCCTGCCCACACCCCCCCACCGCCCCACCTTGCAGGTCGCGAGGCTGCAAGCCCTCTACACCATCCGCGTGAAGGAGTCCTTGGCCTGTCTTGAATGTGCCTCGGAGGTGGGCAGAAACAGCAGCATGCTGGCCCTCCCTCTGTCTGTCTTTGACATGGACTCGAAGCCCCTGAAAACGCTGGTGAGGTTCCTCCTGGGGAGTTTGCTATTCCCTGCAGCCCAATGTTGCCGGCTCTCCCTTGTTTCTGTAATGCACCCTTGGCTTTTATTTATTATTTTTTTTCAAGCCTCTTTTTTTTTTTTATTTTTCAGTGGGTTTTGTCATACATTGATATGAATCAGCCATAGAGTTACACGTATTCCCCATCCCGGTCCCCCATCCCACTCCCCCCTTGGCTTTTAAAAACTAATTTCCATTTCCTAAGCATGAGTCTGGCTAAGTTCTTTGATTTGCAGGAAAAATAAGTCTCTCCTCCCACTCCCCTTGTCCTTCCTGAGATTCTCTCTGAGATCCTGGCATGTGCACCTTGCGGGCTGATGTTAGAGGGGCCTGGGGAGAACCCTCATCTGTGGGGAGAGGGGTGACCCCAGGTGGAGTAACCCTGGCTTTCTCTGCTCTCTGGGGCAGGAGGACGCTCTCCACTGTTTCTTCCAGCCCCAGGAGCTGTCCAGCGCTGACAAGTGCTTCTGTGGGAGCTGTGGCAGGAAGACTCGCTGGAAGCAGGTACTCGCTGCTGATCAGAGGTTTCCCTGGACCATGGGGCAGTGGGGGCGGGGTGTTGGGGAGAGGGCACGCTGAGGGAGGGAATCCGCCAGGCTGGGTACAGGATCCTGGGGCTTCTGATGCCTGGAGCTGTGGATATGCTCCTGGGGCCCCATCACTGTGGGGGTGGGAGGGCACAAGAGCCACACTCAGGCCCACCCTTGCCTGGGCTCGGGAGCAGACTCCGCAGTCCCCTCCAAACTCCTGTGGAGCCCTGGGCTGCTCAAGCCTTCTGTGGGAGACCCAGCAGATTCAGAGGAGGGGTGCTGTTCCACTCCCTTCTTTTTGGGAAGGAAGAACATCCCGTTGGCCCTGGTGCTTTTTGGAATTGACCTGTTTCAAGTGCATGGGACTCATCTCCATGGTGACTGTGTTTTTTCCAGGTCTTGACGCTGACCCACCTGCCCCAAACACTGACCATCCACCTCATGCGATTCTCCATCAGAAACCTGCGGGCAGAAAAAATCTGCCACTCATTGTATTTCCCCCAGAATCTGGATCTAACCAAGCTCCTTGAGACAGAGGGAGAGCCCTACAGTGCTGAGGAGCAGGTGAGGGCCCTCGTGCTCCTTACACACACACACACACACACACACACACACACATGCACCCTGGCCTCATCAGAGCCCATGTCTTTTGTCTGTCTCCCTCCCCTGAGCTGCCCAGTGTCACACACATCAGAGATGTGTTTTGGGTTTGGGGCGTCATCCTCTCCCGAGCTCGGGAGGCACAGGGAGGAACACTCACCAACGCTTAGTGTGATTCGTGGAAACACACTCACACATTCAAGAAACACTGATCTTTCAAATAAGGAGTTTAGAGTCTTCTCGAATAGCAGCCATGGGGCTGTTAGCTTCACATTCCCACCAATGTTGTGTCGGCAGCTGCATTTCTGTTAAGACTCAGAAGACTTTATTTCTAATGACTGGATTTGTGCTCAGCTACCTCGCAGCACTGATGGAAGGAACGATACGTCAGAACCTTCCTTTTACATAGGATGTGCCTCAGGTGACCCGCGTCCTGGGTCCTGAGCAGTACCAGCCTCATTTCCTTCTCCCGCCAGATTACACTCGCCTAGGGGATAAGAAAGCAGCCAGTACTTGGGGCCAATTTGATTTAGAGTAAAGTTGGATCCAGTTGTCTTGAGCTAGTAAGTTGTCGGGAGATTCTGAGAAAAGTGACATAAAAGTCTTTTCTCCATAGGTTTAAAATCCTACATTTATTGCCATATATACATAGGTCCATTTTTGGACTGTCTGTTTTGTTCCACTGGGATGTTTACTAATCATGTTCTAGAACTATGTGTTGTTGTTTTTTTTTTGAAAATTGAGGCCTGACCATGTGTTTGAGTGGCTCCTATTATAACAGGGTTTCCTTCCCTGTTTGGGGCATAGCATTCTGTTCTTTCCTTCTAGTTTCCTTATTTCCACTTGCACAGCCTACCTAATGAAGTATCTTAAAATTCTTTTATTTTGAAAAGACGTGTGAGGAATTATATAATGTCTCCCTATCTACCAACAGCCTAAACAGTTGTGCAGACTCACAACCAGTCTTTCTTTACTGGCACCCCATCCTCTTCCTTCTCCAAACCTCTACTGGGTTATTTTGAAGCAAATCTCAGATGCCGTGTATATCATTTGCAAGTATTTCATTATGTCTCTGTAGGGCTTCCTTGGTGACTCAGACGGTAGAGTCCACCTTCAATGCTGGAGACCTGAGTTCAATCCCTGTGTCAGGAAGATCCCCTGGAGGAGGGCATGGCCACCCACTCCAGTGTTCTTGCCTGGAGAATCCCCATGGACAGAGGAGCCTGGCAGGCTACAGTCCATGAGGTCTCTAAGAGTCGGACATGACTGAGTGCCTAGGCACACAGCACATGTCTCTCTAAAGAAGAAGCACAGTTTTTCCAAACATGACCAATTCCATCTCATGATTATGTAATATCCTCTAATATCCAGTCAGTATGTGGATCTCCTTGACTGTCCTGTAAGCTGTTTGCTGTGTTTGAATCTAGATCCACATAAAGTCTGCACTTGCATTTGCTTCAGTTTGTTCCCTCCCTCCCTTGGCCTTTCTTTCTTCTGTAGGTTCCATTTCTTTGTTGTTCTCCCTCCTTTTCTTTTCCTTGAGATGAATTTATCTGAAGGGTCTTGAGTACACCCAGAATTGGCTAGTGGTCTTGTTTGGCGCATTACTCTCTCCTTGTGTTTCCTGTAAACTGATAGTTTCATCCAGCGTTTGCCGCAGTGTAATTTAACAACCCAGCGTAATGTCGTCATGCAAGAACAGAAAATGATTTGAGCCCTCCCTTCTAGGGACCAAGCTTTGTTTTGTCGACTAAAAAATATAGTCACAACCTGAAAGTAGAGATTTGTTTTATTTGCTGGGAATGTTTAGTACTCGGGAGTCCCAGAGACAGTAGCTCTGAGAAAACTGCTCCAAGCAGGCAGGAGGGCAGTGAACCAGTCAAGTTGCTCAGTCGTGTCCAACTCTTTGCAACTCCATGGACTGTAGCTTACCAGGCTCCTCCAACCCTGGAATTTTCCAGGCAAGAGTACTGGAGTGGGTTGCCATTTCCTTCTCCAGGGGATCTTTGTGACCCAGGGATCGAACCCAGGTCTCCTGCATTGCAGGTAGACGCTTTACCATCTGAACCACCAAGGAGTCAGGCTATATACAAGTTTGCAATGGAGGGAGCAGGCAGCCTGAACATCAAAGGTCATGTATTAAGTTAGGGAGTTTAGCATTCTTTGTATGGGAAGATGCAAGCCTCTGGGCTTGAATTCACTCCTTTCATGGGTACCTCAGCTACCTGAGCACCTCAGCCAATCCTGTTTCCTTGTTTACCTTGCGTCTTGCATCTCCCCCTACCCCCACCAGCAGTCACTGTGGGGGGCGGCAGCATCCGCTGGACCTCAGTTTTGGGGAGCCCTCTTTCACATTTGGAGGCCAGGAATCGCTGATGGCTGTGACAATTCTTGTTTATTAATAGGCAGAAGAAATTTTCATTTCACAGTTTGTACCACCCTCATCCTGTCCCTTCATAATCCCATTTCAGAATATCAGGTAAGGGGGCATTATTTGACTGTATTGAGAAGAAAAATACAATTTTCCTGACTCTTGTGGAGATCTTGCTCAAAATGAAAACTCTCACCACTGTTCCCTTTTCACAGAGAATCGTCTCTTATCTAGCCTTTCTGAGACCAAAGGGAGCAGGGTTACTTACCCCAAACCTGGTGGCTATGCGGGTCATTCCCTTACCGTGATGCTCTCTTACTGATTCTGCTCTGCTTCAAATCTGTCTCCTCCAGGCCTCTCTCCTGGGGCTTCTTTCTCTGCTTTTGGATCCTTTCCTGCCCGTTTTTATTGGTATTTAGTTTTCATCGCATTCCTTTTTCTTCCCATTGTTCAAATGTCTTCTCATTAGTTCTTAAGGTTTCGATCATCAGATACTGAGGACTTCCCAGTCCCTATCCCCTACCCAGGTCTCTCTTGATCCCCAAACCAGGGTGTCCACCTCCTGCTGAGTTCTGAGACTTGCTGTCTTCATCCCCAGACACCTCTGTTCCATGTGTAACTTTATGGCACCATCATCTTCCTAATTTCCAAGCCGAGAATCTGGGGTTCATCCTTGTGGTGCCCCTACTTACTCCTCCCCACTGTATCCATCAGTTAGAGTGACTTACTGTTTTTCCTTGATTTGCACAATCTGTCCCCCACTTCCTCAGTACTGGAGTCAAAAGCTAGTGCTTTTTTTTTTTTTTTTTTACTCCCAGCCCCCTCCCAAAAGCTGGTGCTTTGGAGCCAGGCAGGCTTGGGTGGAGGTCCCACCTCTTGATGAGCTCTGAATCTGACGTGAGTTTCTCTACTCCCTGAGCTCAGATTCCATGTCTGCAAAATGGGATTGATGCTGACACCCCATGTACAGGTTTGCTGTGGATATTAAATGAAACAGTGCATATGAATCACATTTATCTCTAAACACAGAGTCCTATTTAGTCATTAGCTGTCATCAAAATCCATTTCAGAATGCATCATGTTAGATGAAGATATACCATGTTGTCTTATGAGCCTTGAATGTCTTGTTCTGAAGATGTATTACTGTTTTAAACAATGGACCTCCAGGGAAGTCCCCATAGCATCTTTTTAAAAAATTTTATCTATTTTGACTGTACTGGGTCTTTGTTGCTTTGTACTGGCTTTCTCTAGTTGTAGAGATCAGGGGCTACTCTTTATTGTGGTGCGTGGGCTTCTCACTGGGGTGACTTCTCTGGTTGTGAAGCACGGGCTCGAGGTGCGTGGGCTTCAGTAGTTACAGACCTGGGCTCAGTAGTTGTGGCTTGCGGGCTTAGGTGTGCAGTATGTGGAATCTTCCCAGACCAGGGATCAAACCTGTGTCCCTTACATCAGCAGGTGGATTCTTATCCACTGTGCCGCCAGGGAAGTCCCTGAAGATGTATTGTTAAGTGAACTGCAAAGTATTTCCTGCTTCTAATTCTTACACTTCTCATGAAAGATGTGAAGACAGTTTTCTCTCAGTGGCTAGACATATTTAGGCATTTGTTTGTATACAGCATAGGTGTGTGAGTATGTCTGTAGCTAATAAAATTGTCATCACGAGACTGCTAAAGGCACTGTAAAATCATAAAAAGCTGTAACTTTTAGCGCAGCAATAAATAATACAAATCTACAAGGAGATCCAACCAGTGCATCCTAAAGGAGATCAGTCCTGGTTGTTCATTGGAAGGACTGATGCTGAAGCTGAAACTCCAATACTTTGGCCACCTCATGCGAAGAGCTGACTCATTGGAAAAGACCCTGATGCTGGGAGGGATTGGGGGCAGGAGGAGAAGGGGATGACAGAGGATTAGATGGATGGCTGGATGGCATCACTGACTCGATGAACCTGAGTTTGAGTAAATATACATTTATACATATACATTTGTCTATCACCTATCGTGTAACAATTCAAGTATGCTATTAATATTATAGTGCATAAATTATATATTTATGCTCATTATTTTTCTTACAGCATATGAACCTTAGGTTTCTAAAGAAAAAAATGATAGACTCAGCATCTGGATATGACTCTTTAGTTGGTCAGGAGGAATAAGAAACATTTAATTCACAATGCAAAGTTATTTTTTTCTTTGAGGGCACTTTATGATGTAATATGTAAGAAGAATATTGTATCTGAAAGTGAAAGTCACTCAGTCGTGTCTGACTCTTTGTGACCCCAGCAAGAATACTAGAGTGGGTAGCTGTTCCCTTCTCCAGGAGATCTTCCTGACCCAGGAACCGGGGTCTCCTGCATTGCAGGTGGATTCTTTATCAGCTGAGCTCCCAGGAAATATTATATTTAAATCATGGAAAAATACAATATTAGTTCACTTTTGGGGGAAAAAAAGTAATGTATGTGAAGACTTAGCCAAAAGCTGAAAGTTAGCTAGTAATTATCATGTTAATAATGCTTGTTGTCATTTCCTGGCGCTTCTTGCAGGTGGTCAGTCTCTCACCATTTCTTCCTCTCTCAGCTGTGACTCTGCCTCACTTGGACTCTCAGGCCATTTTCACATCCCTTCTCTCTGGTGTTCTCAAACACAAATCTGATGACGCTGCTCTCCTGCGCAGAGCCTTCCGAGGCCACCACTGCTGGGATGTTTTGACTCCTGACTTGGCCTCAAGGGAACCTGATTTGGTTCCCTGCACCTCTGCCCCATCCCTCAACCCCATCCCCCTCCACCATCCCCCGGGGCGTGCTGCCGGGCCTCCACAGATCCTTCAGGGTCAGTTTAAGCACACTGTCTCTGGGGAGCTTTCCTCCACTGCTCATTCCTTCTTGTTTTGGGGGCAGAGACTGGTTCCCAGATTTGTCTGTAAGCCTGGTGTGAAACCTCACTTCACAGCTGTGCTGTAATTAGGTATGAGCATCTGTGGTCAGAGATGGTCTTCTGGGGCCCTGGGCGCACCAGTGCCTGGCAGAGAGGCTCTGAGAAGCAGAGGGCCGGAAGAGGAGGCATCATGGGGGTCCCTTTATCCTTGTGTCCTTCAGTGTGGAGGGTACTATGAGCTCTTTGCTGTGATCGCCCACGTGGGGAATGCTGACTACGGTCACTACTGTGCCTACATCCGGAGTTCTGCAGATGGAGAATGGTTCTACTTCAACGATTCCAATGTTTGTTGGGTGAGAAGCGTCCTCCCAAACTGCCCCTTGCCCTGGGTTCTCCATCTCTAATGGGTTCTGAGCCAGGCCTGGAAGGCCATTGAGACCCAGACACACTGAGGTCCTGTTTTCTCTCTGTGTTGGGGGGGGCCTTTGTGAAGTTTGAAGCCCTTTTCTGCATGGAGCCCCATCTGGTTTATAGTTCTGCTACAGTCTGCTGAGCTTAGCATCCCGGTTTCTGGAATTCTTGGCTCAGGGCCCTGAAACCTTGTGCTCTGGGCTAGCCTATGAAGGCAGGAAGCTCTAGAAAGAGTTACAAAATCTGGGCCCAGCATAACCAAGTGTAGACAATGCACTTGAGGGATTCGGTGTGCCGAGTGCCTATCACTGGGTGATCGAGCCTGGGAGTAGTCAGACTGGCCTGTCTGGGGGAGGGAGGGCAGCTGGCAGCATCATCACTCTCTGGCCACTTAACCTGGTTTGTCTCTGTCCTTGCAGGTGTCCTGGGAAGACGTCCAGTGTACCTATGGGAATCGCAGCTACCGCTGGTAAGGAGGGCTGGGTAGGGGGTCCCATGAGCTCACGCAGGGCATCTCTTGCTGTAGGAAAGGGCTGCCATTCACCTTTGGAGGCCCAGAGAATATGCTCAGCCTCGTCTTTTCAGCCCCATCCACTGCACTGCTCCTCTCCTGGTTTATTTTTTAAATTTTTTTCATAGGTAAAGGTTGGACATTACGTATGTGTTTTTGGATTAGTTAAAAAAATTTTTGGCAGTGCTGTGTCTTCGTCGCTTCCTCTAGTTGTGGCGGGCGGGGGCTACTGTTTGTTGCAGGTGCGCAAGCTCCTCACTGTGGTGGCTTCTTTCGTTGCAGAGGACAGGCTCCAGAGCTTGCGGGCTCAGCAGTTGTAGTGCACAGGCTTAGCTGCCCCATGGCACGTGGAACCTTCCCAGACCAGAGATGGAACCCGTGTCTGCTGCACTGGCAGGTGGAGGCTTAACCACTGCACTGCCAGGGAAGTCCTCCTCTTGCAGTTTAGACCCAGCAGTGCTGAAGTGTCTGAGGCTCGCAAATGTCACACCATCCCTGGCTTTGCACGTGCTGTCCCTTCCCCTAGTTTGGCCCTGGGGCAAACCCCCTTCATGCTTCCATGCTTCTGCTCATGCCCGCCTGCCCTGTAATGCCTTCCTGGCACCATCCAGGCAGCTTTGCAGGAGCCCCTCAGATGCTTTCCGTCATGTGCTCACCTCTTCACAGCCAGGACCACACTGCTCGCTTCACCTACATAACATTCTTTCACGTTAACCATGAACTCTTCGGAGGCAAGGATCACTCTTGCCCTCCTCTGTTGTCTGGTACGGAGGCTTGACTTTAGTCAATAGCAGTAAATATATTGTTGAAAATCAGTAACTAAACAGAGGGGAGGCTGGAGAGGAAAACGCTGGGCAGAGATAAAGCAGAGACTTTGCAGGTTTTTTCTGCAGAGCTTCTGGGCTGGAGGTGACATTACACACTGAGTGTGGTGTGGGATGTGGCCCCAGCCACACGAGTAGGTCTTCACTTGGAAACTGATAAATTGGGTGAAATTTTGCTTGAAATCCTGCCCACCCCCAACCTGCTACTTTTCCTCGTCTCCTTTTCTTCTAAGCATCTCCCTTAGATACACTCTTAGATACACACTTTGTCACCTTTTGGTTGTCAGTGGTCCCCCGTTATTTAGATCAGGGTTTGGCAGATTTTTTCTGTCAAAGGCCAGAGAGTGAATGTTTCAGTTTCTGGGATACACAGTCTGTGTCTTGGCTCCTCGGCTCTGCTTCTGCAACGCAAAAGCAGCCACCGGTGGTACGTGAGTGAGCATATGTGGCTTTGTTCCTGTTACATTTACTTAAGTTCATGGGCTCATAGTTTGTCAACCCCTGCTTGAGATGTTAGCTGATAGCTTAACAGTAGTTATTTACCTGGGTTCCCAGTTTTGTAGATAGATAGATGATAGAGCTGATAGATAGATGAAGAGCTGATCTAGTAACCCGGGAAGTTTTCTGACGGGAGTTCTATCATGAAGTAATAATGTGGTAATGAACTGTTAATGTTTTGTCTCAGTGATGCCCTTGCACTTTTTTTCTTTCTAGGGGGGAGACTGCCTATCTCCTGTTTTACATGAAGACTGAGTCCTAATGAATGTTCCCTAAACCTTCAGAGACCTACAGAGTATCATCTTCCTCTTCTGTTCCTGTCTCTGCAGACTCTTGTAAGAGATTCTGCAGTGAGGAGAGGCACCATTTTCAAACTGTTTACATTTTATTTATAGTTAGTGGTGATTATTAGAATATTTAGCAGTGACACTACACAGGTCTGGATCGGTCAGAACGGGTGCCACTGGTGGACTCATGGCTGGGTCAGGTCTGGATTGCTCCTGCTGCACTAGGCGGTGATCCTTTGGCTGGGAGCTGCAAGGTCCGAGTGCTCCCAGGGGAGGAGAGACCAGGCCAGTGCTGGTAGCAGGAGGCAGTTGAGTAACAAAGGGCTGTCGTCAGGAATTATTTCAATATTCTACTGCTAATGTGACTATACTGGTAGGTACTGACTGTATATCATTTCTGTTTATAATTTTAAAAACTTTCAGGGCTTCTCTAGTGGCTCAGTGGTAAAGAATCCACCTGCCAATGCAGGAGACATGGGTTTGATCCTTGATCTGGGAAGATCCCACATGCCGTGGAGCAGCTAAGCCTGTGCACCACGACTACTGATCCTATGCTCTAGAGCCCAGGAGCCACAAGGACAGAGCTCACATGCTTTAGAGCCTGTGCTCCGAAACGAGAGAAGTCACTGCAATGAGAAGCCTGTGCACCACAGCTAGATAATAATAACCCCTGCTTGCCACAACAAGAAAAAAGCTCTCGCAGCAACAAAGACCCGGCACAGCCAAAAATTAAAAAAAGAAATTTTAAAATGCGTATCAGTTACATGAAACTCAAGTGCTTTGTAATTGTTATTCATTTATTTGATAAATATGTGTTGATCACCTACTCTGTGAAATGGTATGCCAAACACAATAATAAATACAATTCTTTCTCTCAAAAAGAACTTTTTAATTGAATGAGGGTTGATTAAAATACATACGATACTGAGGGTTTATGCTACAGGAATTCGAAGGAAAATAAATGAAAATTCTTCTGCTCTGTGCTCACAGGAGAAGCCTGAAGGCTGGAAGGGGGTTGAGAGTGAGGACAGTCTGTTTACAAGGAGAAGCAGACCCAGTGGCATGGCTCAGGGTTCAAAGACCCTCCACACAATTTGGATGCAAGGGAGGTGGGGGCCCAGCACGTTGATCTTGATCCAGGCTCAGAAGTTTGGGTCTAACTTAATAAGTAATGAGGATTTTTTTTTTTTTTTCTTTTGGAAAGTGTTCAAAAGGAAAGGAGCAATTAGTGGTGTTTCAGTAAAATGGATTTGCTGGTGACATGGGTTAGAGACAGGATGGCAGCATGTATGGACAGGCGTGCACAGCCCCTGGAGCCATGTCAGAAGAAGAACATGAATCGTGGGGTGCCCAGGGAAACTCTGCACCAGCCTGGGAAGAAGTGTGTGGACACGCCCCACCTACAGATGAAGTTGACTCGGTCATTAACGACTTGTTCGAGATTTCAGTTTGTGAGTGGCAGAACCAAAACCTCCAACGTGAAATGAGGGTGATTTATTCTTTTTATTGGCAAGAATTTAGCCACAAGAGAGTAAATTCTCACCGTATATTAGCCAAACAATGTAGTCATGGACAGATCCTCTTCCTTAGTGCTAACCGTCGCTAAACAGGTGTGTGTATATTCTTACCTCTCCCGTCACAGACGATCATAAAGCGCTTGGCTGAAAGCCACAGAAGCTGTGTTTTTTTCTCGCAGTCTGGAAGCTGGAGTCTGTAATCAGGGTGTCACAGGACTGGTTTCTCTAGGAGGCTGTGAAGGAAAGTCTGCCCTGGCCTTTCTCCTGGAGCCTGGTCAGGCCAGCCCCACTTTCATCCCCTGTGTGGACCTGAGTCCCTCTGGCCTCCACCTGCATCTTCACGCACTGTCTTCCCTACATGTGTTAGTCAAGGACACCAGCCATGGGTTAGGGGCCATCCTAGTGTAGCATGACCTCGTCTTCATTTGGCTAATTTCATCATTCTGAGGTTCCAGGTGGATAGGAATTTTAGGGGGACCCTATTCAGAGTAATAAAATGTATTGATTCCTCTAGGCCTTATTCTAGGTGTTGGCATGCATATTCACAGATATGAATAATTTTTACATCATGAATTCTACTGGACAAATTATTCTGCTCATTGTTTTTTCTCATAATAGTGTCTTAGGAAAGTTTCCAAGTTTGTATGTAGATGGATAACATTCTTTTGAATTGTGACTTTTACTCCATAAATAGATATACTATATTTTTTCCATTCCCATATTGGTAAATATTTAGGGCATTTCCATTTTTTCACTATTTTGAGTACCTTTAGATGTGTTTTTGTACATGAGTAAATATTTCTGTAGGTACTGAGGGGTGAAATTATGGATCAAAGAGACTGAAGGGAGAAGTTACATGTAGACTCCAAGTTAAAGAGGAAGGGTACTAATAGATCATTTTTAACGTCCTGGATTGAAGGAGAAGAAAAAGGAATCAATGGACTTGAGTTTCTGGAAGCAGCTGATTTCTGCGCTATTTTGTTTCTTCTCCAAAGTGCTCCCTTATCCATCCATATATCCGTTTGTCCAAAAATCAAGGTTCACAGAGATGCCCAATGCCTGACCTTGTGTGAACTTTGCTGTGGTCTTGTTTTGAGGGTTTGAGGTCTGTGGTTATTTCACCCCCATGTACCCCTGCTGTCTGCCACCCCAGACTTCTTCAGCACGTACACCCAATATCTTTGCCCCCTTGTTTTAAAGTAGTACTTTAGGGAATTCCCTGGTGATCCAGTGGTTGGAACTCCACAGGGTGAAGGGCATGGGTTCAATCCCCAGTCAGCCACCCAGGCCAAGGCCAAGTCCTGCCTACTGGGGTGCCCACAATATTCTGCTCACACAGAGTTCCCATAGACCGTACAGCTCCATTGCTGGTGACCAGATGGGAGTGTGCTGTTGGGCCCCATAGGGTGTCTCCTCTATGAGGTCACTTCTCCATAACAGGGAAGCATGAGCAACCTACATAACATACAAATAAGCACAGAGATTTAGGCAAGATGAGGCAACAAAGGAATGTCTTCCAAACAGTGGAACGAGATAAAATAAGAACTAAGTGAAGTGGAGATGACAGTCTACCCAGTGGATCTCAAAGTTCTGATCATAGAGATGCCCAGTGATCTTTGGAGAAGGCTGGGTGAACACACAAGTTTAACAGAGACGATGTTAAGAAGAAGCTAGTGGAGCTGAAGAAGAAAATCACTAATGTGCTCAAAGAAAACAGTAGTGGATTAGATTGACATGGCGGAATGGACGGTGAGCTGGAAGACCATAGTGGGAGTCATTCAAGCTGAACAGAAAGAAATTTTTTAAATGACAGTTTAGGGGCTTGCCTGGTACCCAGTGGTTAGGAATCTGACTTCCAAGGCTGGGGATGAGGTTTCCCCCCTTGGTCGGGGAACTAGGATCCCACACGCCTTGGGGCAACTAAGCCTGTGTGTCTCAACTGGAGAAGCCCGCGTTCCAGAGCCCACGATACACAACTACAGAGCCCGTGCTCACCTCTCTCCTCGCTGAGTTTAATCTTCATCCTTCACCATAACTCACCTTGAGTATAACCACTTCAGGGACTTCTGGGAGCCTTCACATAAAAAGAAGCCGAGGAGGGGGTCTCTGGGTCCCTGACTCTGTAGCTGGGGTCAGAAGCATATGGGGGGTGCGTTGTGGGGCCCTCTACCAGGGAGGGGCAGGAGATCCCAGGTGGTGGTTAGCTGAGTCCCAGGCACTCCTGGGTATGAGGCATCCTAGCCCCCTTGGTGCATCACAAAGAAACCAGCTCCCTCCTCCCCACAGCCCCCAGGCCTGGTCCCTGCTTCTGAGAAATTCCCTAGGGTGGGTCCTGGTGCTGGAGGTCGCCATGTTGTGGGCTCCTGAGTCTCTAGGGAGGATAGAGAAGTGGGGGAAGACTTGTCCAGAGAAAGCATCTGTCAGAACAGATCCTGGGGCTGCTGCACTCCAAACTCCACCACCATCCCCAGGTCCACTGAGGCAGGACCATGAAAGCAAGACTCCTTCCTTCCCCAAGACAGAGACACAGAGGAGACACCAGGTGAAGGCGAAGGTGGGAGGGAGGGCCCCACGAGCCCAGGGATGCCTGGAAGCTGGAAGAGGCAGGAAGGACTCTCCGCTGGAGCCTCTGGAGAGGGAACTGCACTGGGACACCTTGATCTCAGATGTCTGGTGTCTGAGACTGAGAGAGGACAGGCTTCTGTTGTTCTGAGCATCTGCCCCAGGAAGCTCATGCAGCTGGTGGGAAACTCCTGCCCTGATCTAAAGCCTCCCTCCCATTAGGTGAGGTGACCCCACAGACTCCACCTCTTCTTCCACGTCTAGTAGGTGGGAGACCCGCTTCTCCTTGCTACTCCAGGAGCGGCTCTGGAGCTGATCTGGGAGTGGTTCTGGGGTTTTGCAAACTGAGCCCCTGCTGCTGTGCCCCTGTTTCCCCATACGAGCATCCAGAGCTCTGGATGTCTGCCTTGCTGCCTGAATCCCTCCTCCCCCACCCAGTATCCGCAGGAAAAGTCAGGGATTCTGTAGCAGGGTCTGCAGGCAGTCTGTGTCTGGACCCATGTGGGAACCATGTTTTACTGTTTTCTCAGAAATGTCTCCAGGAATTTAATCTTACTCATTTCCTCTTCCTGATCTCTCTCCCCTACCCTTAAGTTAGATGTTCTGGCTGACCTGTCAGCGTTAGTTAGATGCTGTTCTGCATGCAAAACAAGCCCCCTTATCTTCAAACACCTTTCTTGATGACTCTCGTGTGATTACCTCTGGACCTCCAGGAGGAAGCCTCCTTTAATCCCTGCATTCTGGTCTCTGTTTTGCTTTACTGCTCTTAGTTAAAGATTATAAGATAAATTACCAATAAATATGTGCTCAGTATTTTCTTGGGAAGTTGCTTCTCTGAGAGCTTTCCCTGCACTCTCTCTTACAATCCTGTGTGTTTGTGAGAATCGTCGATTGTGAAACTGCCACAGACCCACGTTCACATCTTCCCTGTAAACACGGTGAGAACCTCCCCTGACCTCACGCTCCGTGCTGACCGCCTCCACATCTGGCTACAGGCCCAGTGCAGGTGTAAGACTGACTGCCCTCAGCCTCCTTGTGTTGTCAGGGCTGCTGCAGCCCTTGGTCAAAACCCGTGAACCCACTTTAATAGGGGTGTCCTTGCTCACAACCCTCCAAGCGCCTCCTTTAGCAAGAGGAACAGAAGTCTTTAAGTCAAAGGGTCCAGAGAGAAGAAAGGAAGCTACAAAGAAGGAAAACCAGATGGAGCCAGCTGGGACCAAGATGGCAACCGATTCTGACCTCCAGCAGACCCTGAGTTTCATTGTATGCTGATTTTACTGAATTATCTATCGTATATTAAAAAGCAGAAACATTACTTTGCCAACAAAGGTTCATCTAGTCAAGGCTATGGTTTTTCCTACTGGAAAAACTACTGTCATGTACAGATGCGACAGTTGGACTTTAAAGAAAGCTGAGTGCTGAAGAACTGATGCTTTTGAACTGTGGTGTTGGAGAAGACTCTTGAAAGTCCCTTGGACTGCAAAGAGATCCAACCAGTCCATCCTAAAGGAAATCAGTCCTGAACATTCACTGGAAGGACTGATGCTGAAGCTGAAACTCCAATAGTCTGGCCACTTAGTGCGAAGAACTGACACATTTGAAAAGACCCTGATGCTGGGAAAGATTGAAGGTGGGAGGAGAAGGGATTGACAGAGGATGAGATGATTGGATGGCATCACCAACTCAATGGACATGAGTTTGAGTAAATTCTGGGAGTTGGTGATGGACAGGGAGGCCTGGCATGCTGCAGTCCATGGGGTCACAAACAATCAGACACAACTAAGTAACTGAACTGAACTGATGTATCGTATTAAGTGACACATCTACCGGTGACCGTGACCAGACAGGAAGAACCTAAACAGGGTAAAAAGGAGGTGGCCTTCCTCTCCCTTTCCTAATGCACGTGCCTCCCCAGCATTAGCCTCACTCTCCTCCTCCTTTTCTTTACTCTGGAGAATGAAATCCCTCTCTGCAGAGGGCGAGAAGTTGAGCTGTGAACCTGCTTTCTTCTCTGTTCTTTGACCTCTGAGTAAAGCCTGTGCTGTGTTGTTTTTGGCTTTGGTTTCATAATCGCCTATGTGAACCCGCTTGGAGGAAGGAAACCTTGCTTGTTGAGGCAGAGAGCCTCGGCAGGCTAGGGCCCGAGCAGGGTCCATAGGACTTAACCTGTGACAGTCTGTAAGGGGACGGTGGTCTGTGCCCGTGGAGCGGGTGGAGGGCACACCTACCACCCCAGCACCTGGTCGTGGACAGCATGGCCCCTCTTGGGCCTGGACGTGTGCTCCTGTCCCCCCCCACCCCTGACACCACCTGACAGTGACTCGGTGATGCTGACTGCTGGGTCTCCCATCAGGAGGGATCCAGAAGCAGCACTTGGAGCCAGATCAGACGTGTCTTTTCACGGGCAGTGGCGATACTGGATATTAGAACATTGTTTCCAGAAAACAAACAGCTGCTAGAAGCTGATGTATGCTCTGGACTTGAAACCCATGCACAAGACAAGAGTTCCCACCAGACCCTGGCTTGGAAGCTGCTGTACAGGTGATGACCACCCCGGGGCTTCCTTGCCAAGTCCTCCAGGCTTCCTTGGTGGGCACAGCTGGACTCACACTCCATGGGCTTCCCAATCCAAAGCCTGAAGGGCCAATGCTGGCAGGGCCTAGGGATGAGAGTGGTCACTCCACCAACCACCAAAACCAAGCCCGTGCCAGGCTCTGCTACAAGTCTGCTTGCATTTGCTCTCCGGATTCCGAAGACAGACCTGCAGGAAACAGGGGCTGTGAGTCCCATATTGATGGTGTTCTGTGGAATTTCCATGAGACCCTTTTCTGCCCTGTCCTGAGCAAATGACTAGTCAGTCCATGCTACCGTCATTCCACAAGCAGGCTGAGAGGCTGGAGCTCTGAGAAGCCAAGTAACCCACCCAGAAAGACATACATGTGGCCACAGAGTGGGGTCTGTGCCCGCTGCCCGCACAGGGTGACTGCCTATTGACAGCAGGTTCACACCTGTCCCCTTCACCCCTCCCTGGGCCGCTCACAGAGCCTCCTCTTAGGGGGCTGACTCATCTTTTACCAGGGCTCTTGTCTCACATCCTGTCTCTGGGATCATCCAGAAGGCTTGTCACTCTGAAGCAGGATCAGTCTTATGTCACCAGGGCCACTTTCTTGGCCCACACTCACCACCTGCTCGTCCACTCCCAGCTCAGACCAGAAAGGCCCCCTCAGGTCCCGAGCCCCATGGCTCTGCCGGGACACCCACTCCCCTCCTGCCTGATCCTTCTCTCTCACATCCCCTTGAGGGTCACCAGGAGCTCCCACCACCCAGGGCAAGCTGTCTGCTGTGTCCTGGGGAGGCCTCCGTGGTGTCAGGTGGAAGAAACAAGAGGTACCTGTGGGGCCTCCCACACGCAGCACAGTGGCCAGCACCCGCCTACTGACCACTTCACTCTGGATGGGCCCAGGGTGGGTTCAGGGGCCCCACTGCGTGTCCTGGTTCTCATCTCATCCCAGCGCTGCCTACAGGGGACTCACTAAGCTAGTCTGTGCTGGCTGCACAGATAGGATGCTCATTCATACACCCCGTCCAGGAGCATGGGGTTCTGGTGAGCAGGCTCCTTCCAGGATATGGGGCTCACCTGAGCAGGTACCCGCAGGGCTCAGCACCCAGGAACTGTGCTCTTTGCAGAGCACCTCCAGCCCACCTGTTGGTCAGGCTTGACCCCGAGCCCCTCAGAGCAGGACCTGAACTAAAAAACAGCTGCTCCTGGACAGGTCAGTGACCTTGGGCTTCACTATGCAGCCTCCCTCCAGTGGGTCTTGCAGAGGCTTCCTCTGCATGTGGGCACAGGGCCCCTGTCTTCACCACCACCCCTCCTCTCCTTGACTCCTGGGTTCCTCTCTTTAGGAGAGGGTCTTCTTGAAATTACCTCCCACTTGTGGGCCAGATAAAATGATTAGAAAACAAGCCAGAGCTATAGCCCCATGTCCATCCTGGCCCCCAGGACCCACAACTGTGAGCCCCTGATGGGCAAGGATTTGGCTGATCTGAACTGGCCGGCCAGCCAGCCCTTCCCAGGTGTGCCTGGGTTGAGGTCTGTGTAAGTGGGTGTAAGAGGGCCGGCAGCTATACTCTATGCCATACTCTGTTGGATGTGTGGAGCTGGGCTGGTGAGAGGGCCTTGTGGATTGCTGTTTGCGATCAGGTCTTTTGTAGACCAGGTAAGAAAGGGGTGTGTCACTTGTACCTGCTGTTGGATCTCCCCCAGGAAACAAGAGAAAAGGCAGTGGGAGCCAGGATGGGAAAGATAACTCCGGCAGGGAAATGTAAATCTTGCAGAAGAGCCCCTAGGGTCGGAACCACCCTGCCTGGCCTGCACGTGCTCACTCAGCAAGCCCGCTGTCGCTGGGGTGGCTCTTGCCTGTGAGATCTTTGCTTGTATTCGGGTGTTTTACCTGGGAAGAGTGGATGAGGTTCAGGAACAGCCAGCCTGGGGGTCAGCCAAGGTTTTTTAGAGATGCCTCTGCTGGTTACCCCAGCTTCCCACTGAGGACTCTTAGGGGGATGGGGGGGAGTGAAGAGGGTCCAGGGGTGGAGGAGGGGGTGGGGAGGGAGCAAGGGCTGCTGGCTACACGTAAGTCCCCACCCCTGACCATCTTCAGATTTGCTCATTGGTGTAGCAAGCATCTTAACTGGGTTTTCACCTCTGTAACTCGTGACTTCTTAATGAGCAACGTGAGCGGTGACATTAAATGTCCTAAATCAGGACTAAATGCTTACCACACCCTGTGTACAGTGTAAGAACCTGGGGAAGTGTGTGTAGCTGGTACCCCTAGGGACAGGCTTCAGACTTGGCCCCTCAACATTCTGGTGTCCAGCCATTGCTTTAGGATTTTGGTGGGTGGGGGACCAATGCTGACTCTAAGGGTTCTGTAATCCAGCCTCCATCTGCCTTTAGTGAGACCCACACTTCTAGGATCCTACAGAGCAGGGTCTGTGTGGCTGCTCTGTGGCTTCCCTAACAAATGACCACAAGCTGGGTGGTTTAAAACAACAGGAGTAAATAAATAAATAAATAAAACAGGAGTTCATCCTCCCCCAGTCATGGAGACCAGACACCTGAGATCAAGGTGGTGCTGGTCTGAGGTCCCTCCAGAAGCTCCAGGAGAGGGTCCGTCCTGCCTTTTCCAGCTTTGGGGGCTCTAGGGGTTCCTGGGCTTGTGGCCTGCTCCCTCCCATCTCTGCCTCTGTCTTCGTGCAGCTTGTCCTCTGTGTCTGTGACTCCCTTCTTTTGTCTCTTACATGGAACCTGCCAATTGGATTGAGGGCCACCCACACCCAAGATGACCTCGCCTTGACATATTTAAATGCATCTACAAAAGCCCTTTCCCCAGATGCGGTCTTGAACATCTTTTGATGCCACCATTCAACCCATTAGCTGTGTACAAAATCACCCTCATTTTAGGAGATTACCAAGGTCCCATATAGACTGGCACAGACAGCAGCCATATGGGTGGGGGTCTGGGGAGAATGAGGACCATGGAATCACCTGGACAGGATCAAGTCCTGACTTCATCAGAAGGTGAGCACTTCCTCCATAGGGCCTGTGAGAGCAGTCACTCCATCCTACCCATGGAAAGGGACCCAGTGTCAAGCCCAGAAGTCTCTACCTTGCAAAGCTGGCTTTTCTGAATGTCATCATCAATACCATCATGTAACCAGTAACTGCGGGCTTAGAGATAGAGGGGAATTAGTGTGGGGACTGGCCATGAGCTCTGGAGGAGGTGCTGACAGTCACTGGGGCACAAGGAATTGGGAGCCTGGGAGGTCCCAGTGTTACTGACCAAACTTGGGTCCACACTCCTGGGAGCAATAAAGCCAGCCTACTGATGCCAGGTTGTGGTGAAGGAGAGTGAAAGTCATTCAGATGTGTCCGACTCTTTGTGATCCCATGGACTATACAGTCCATGGAGTTCTCCAGGCCAGAATACTAGAGTGGGTAGCCTTTCCCTTCTCCAGGGAATCCTCCCAACCCAGGGATCGAACCCAGGTCTCGTGCATTGCAGGCTGATTCTTTACCAGCTGAGCCACAAGGGATGCCCGTGGTGAAGGAAAGTGAAGTGATAATTCTAAAAGTGCCAATTCAAAGAGGAAAGGTGGCTTGTGCTCTAAACCCTGAACTCCCTGAAGTGTTTCAGCAAAGCAGTTGTACAGGCCACATGAGGGAGGGGGTCATAGAGTATGTGATCCTCTGGTGCATGGTTCTCTGATTGGTGAGGTAACAGGTGGCTAAACTCACAAATTCTCAGGCACTGGAAGCTCTGGGGGTTATGGGTTCATGCTCATCAAATAGTTAACTTCTTCCACTCAGTGGGGGTTTTAACATCTGTAAAACAACTCAGGGAGTGTGCCTCAGATACTGTTATCTCCATACTCAGAGAGGAGCTGCAGCAGAGGTTATGGGATGGGGTCTTTCCTGGGAAGGCCCCATAGGCTCCTGCTCGGTTACACCAGGTGTCTGGGCTCAGCAACCGAGGAAGGTGGGGCTGCCTCCTGGGCATGGGGAGGAACAGGAGCACAGTCCTCTGAGGGGCCTGTTAGTCCCCAAGGTGAGATGGGGAGGCAGTGGATGGACAGATTCATCTGACCTGGGGGAGGGATCCAGGCTGGAAATGTCACTGGAATCACTGGGAGGAAGAGGAAAGGTCAGGAGGGGGCAGGTGGGGTTATAGCACCTACGTGCAGGTGACGGTGGTCCTGTTGGAACCAATTCAGAGCCAGAAGGACTGACCCTCAGAAGCTCAGCTTCATCCTCTTGCTCCTTTGTAAAACATTGTCAGAGTTTGAGGCACCCTCAGGAGACTTCTGAGCCCAGTGCTGCTGTGGCTTCATCAGAGAGGCTCAGGCCCTGCCCACGTCCCCACTGGGGATGAAGCCCATCAGGGCACAGGGGCCCATAGACTTCAAGGAACCCCTGCCCCCAGAATTTGTCTCTCTTCCAACCAGCTGCTGCTTAGAGGCCCACACTCCCCCATCCTGATTCCACCCCCAGAGCCTGAGGAGTAGTCCAGTGTATAGATGGACCACTCAGTCTTCATGTTCTTGTTGCTGGACATTTTGGTGGACTCTATGTCTTGGCTATTATAAATACTGCTTCCCTGAAAACAGGGGTGCACGTGTCATTTCAGATTGTGGTCTTCAGATCTGAGCCCGAAGTGGGGTTGCCAGATCCCATGGCTCCTCTGTGGTACTTTTTTCAGGAACCTCCATGCTGTTTTCCATTGCGGCTGCACCCTTGTGCATCCCCGCTCAGGGTGTAGGAGGACTCCATTTCCCCTATGTCCTCTGCAGCATTTATTCTTTGGATATCTTTCTGATGATGGCCATTCAGACCAGTGGGAGGGGATTCCTCAGTGTAGAGTTGGTTTGCCTCGATTTACTAATCAGTGTGTCTTCCCTTGTGTGGCTCAGAAGTAAAGAATCTGCCTGCAGTGCAGGAGATGCAAGAGATTTAGATTTGATCCCTGAGTGGGGAAGATCCCTTGGAGAAGGAAATGGCAACCTATTCCAGTATTGTTGCCCGAAGAATCCCATGGGCAGAGGAGCCTGGCAGGTTAGAGTCCATGGGGTTGCAAAGAGTTGGACACGACTAGGTGGCTGAGCACAGTAATGAGGGAGGGGTAATGTCCTTTCAGGTGCTTGATTCATGAATACCTAGACATATACTTGGTTTTTTTAGGTTTTCTTCTCATATAGGTTATTACAGAGTGTTGAGGAGGGTTCCTTATGCTTTGCAGTGGGTCCTTGTGGATGATTTTATAAAGAGCAGTGTGTGTATGTTAATCTGAACCAGCTCATTTCTCCCTGCCCTTCTCTTTTCCTCCTTGGGAACTATAAGTTTCTTCTTGGGAACCATAAGTCTGTGAGGCTGTTTCTTTTTGGTAATGAGGTTCATGTGTCTCCATTTTTAGATTCCACCTAGAAATGATACCATATGATTCTTATCTTGCCCTGTCTCCCCTACTTCACTTAGAATGATCACCTCTACTTTCCTCCCTATGAAAGTGTCATTATTTGATCCTTTTTAATGGCTGAATGATATTGTATTATGTCTAGGTACCCTGTCTTCTTTATCTGTTCATCTGTGTTCTGCACTTAGATTGCTGCCATGTCTTCTTTATGGTCCTAGTGCAGCTGCGATCATAGGGCTGTAGGGTCTTTTCAAATTTTGGTTTTCTCCATATCTACACCAAGGGGTGAAATTGCTGGATCCTAAGGTACTTCTATGTTTAGTTTTTTAAAAGAAATTTCATACTCTTTGCCTAATGGATGGACTGATTTACATTCCCACCAAGAGTGCAGGGGAGTTCCCTTCTCTCTGCGTCCACTGCAACATGGATTGTTGGAGATTCTCTGAGACGGCCATTCTGACTGGTGTGAGGTGACAGCTCATTGGACTTTTGATTTGCCTTCCACTGAGCGCCAAAAAATTGATGCTTTTGAACTATGGTGTTGGAGAAGACTCTTGAGAGTCTCTTGGACTGCAAGGAGATCCAACCAGTCCATCCTAAAGGAGATCAGTCCTGGGTGTTCATTGGAAGGACTGATGTTGAAGCTGAAACTCCAATACTTTGGCCACCTCATGCGAAGAGTTGACTCATTGGAAAAGACCCTGATGCTGGGAGGGATTGGGGGCAGGAGGAGAAGGGGACAACAGAGGATGAGATGGCTGGATGGCATCACCGACTCGATGAACATGAGTTTGAGTAAACTCCAGGAGTTTGTGATGGACAGGGAGGCCTGGCGTGCTGCAATTTTTGGGGTCGCAAAGAGTCAGACACGACTGAGCAACTGAACTAAACTGAACTGAACCATTAGTGCACAATTGCACTCATCTCACACGCTAGTAAAGTAATGCTCACAATTCTCCAAGCAAGGCTTCAGCAATACGTGAACCATGAACTTCCAGATGTTCAAGCTGGATTTAGAAAAGGCAGAGGAACCAGAGATCAAATTGACAGCATGCACTGGATCATCGAAAAAGCAAGAGAGTTTCAGAAAAAACATCTATTTCTGTTTTATTGACTATGCCAAAGCCTTTGACTGTAACTGTGGACAATTCTGAAAGAGATGGGAATATCAGACCACCTGAACTGACTCTTGAGAAACCTGTATGCAGATCAGGAAGCAACAGTTAGAACTGGACATTGACCAACAGAATGGTTCCAAATAGGAAAAGGAGTGCGTCAAGGCTGTATATTGTCACTCTGCTTATTTAACTTCTATGCAGAGTACATCATGAGAAACACTGGGCTGGAAGAAGCACAAGTTGGAATCAAGATTGCTGGGAGAAATATCAATAACCTCCGATATGCAGATGACACCACCCTTATGGCAGAAAGTGAAGAGGAGCTAAAAAGCCTCTTGATGAAAGTGAAAGAGGAGAGTGACAAAGTTGGCTTAAAGCTCAACATTCAGAAAACTAACATCATGGCATCTGGTCCTATCACTTCATGGAAAATAGATGGGGAGACAGTGGAAACAGCGTCAGACTTTATTTTTTTGGGCTCCAAAATCATTGCAGATGGTAACAGCAGCCATGAAATTAAAAGACGCTTACTCCTTGGAAGGAAAGTTATGACCAACCTAGATAGCATATTAAAAAGCAGAGACATTACTTTGCCAACAAAGGTCTGTCTAGTCAAGTCTATGGTTTTTCCAGTGGTCATGTATGGATGTGAGAGTTGGACTGTGAAGAAAGCTGAGTGCCGAAAAATTGATGCTCTTGAACTATGATGTTGGAGAAGACTCTTGAGAGTCCCTTGGACTGCAAGGAGATCCAACCAGTCCATCCTGAAGGAGATCAGTCCTGGGTGTTCATTGGAAGGACTGATGCTGAAGCTGAAACTCTGATACTTTGACCACTTCATGTGAAAAGTTGACTAATTGGAAAAGACCCTGATGCTGAGAGGGATTGGGGGCAGGAGGAGAAGGGGCTGACAGAGGATGAGATGGCTGGATGGCATCACCGACTCGACGGACATGAGTTTGATTAAATTCCGGGAGTTTGTGATGGACAGGGAGGCCTGGCGTGCTGCGATTCATGGGGTCGCAAAAAGTCGGACATGACTGAGCGACTGAACTGAACTGATTCTGACTGGTGTGAGGTGATACCTCATTGTAGGGTTTTTTTTTTTTTTAATTTAATTTAATTTAATTTTTTTTCATTTATTTTTATTAGTTGGAGGCTAATTACTTTAAAATATTGTAGTGGTTTTGTCATACATTGACATGAATCAGCCATGGAGTTACATGTGTTCCCCATCCCAGTCCCCCCTCCCACCTCCCTCTCCACCCGATTCCCCTGGGTCTTCCCAGTGCACTAGGCCGGAGCACTTGTCTCATGCATCCAACCTGGGCTGGTGATCTGTTTCACCACAGATAATATACATGTTTCGATGCTGTTCTCTCAAAACATCCCACCTTTGCCTTCTCCCACAGAGTCCAAAAGTCTGTTCTGTACTTCTGTGTCTCTTTTTCTGTTTTGCATATAGGGTTATCATTACCATCTTTCTAAATTCCATATATATGTGTTAGTATACTGTAATGGTCTTTATCTTTCTGGCTTACCTCACTCTGTATAATGGGCTCCAGTTTCATCCATCTCATTAGAACTGATTCAAATGAATTCTTTTTAATGGCTGAGTAATATTCCATGGTGTATATGTACCACAGCTTCCTTATCCATTCGTCTGCTGATGGGCATCTAGGTTGCTTCCATGTCCTGGCTACTATAAACAGTGCTGCGATGAACATTGGGGTGCACGTGTCTCTTTCAGATCTGGTTTCCTTGGTGTGTATGCCCAGGAGTGGGAGTGCTGGGTCATATGGCAGTTCTATTTCCAGTTTTTAAAGAAATCTCCACACTGTCCTCCATAGCGGCTGTACTAGTTTGCATTCCCACCAACAGTGTAAGAGGGTTCCCTTTTCTCCACACCCTCTCCAGCATTTATTGCTTGTAGGCTTTTGGATAGCAGCCATCCTGACTGGCGTGTAATGGTACCTCATTGTGGTTTTGATTTGCATTTCTCTGATAATGAGTGATGTTGAGCATCTTTTCATGTGTTTGTTAGCCATCTGTGTGTCTTCTTTGGAGAAATGTCTGTTTAGTTCTTTGGCCCATTTTTTGATTGGGTCATTTATTTTTCTGGAATTGAGCTTCAGGAGTTGCTTGTATATTTTTGAGATTAATCCTTTGTCTGTTGCTTCGTTTGCTATTATTTTCTCCCAACGTGAGGGCTGTCTTTTCACCTTACTTATAGTTTCCTTTGTTGTGCAAAAGCTTTTAAGTTTCACTAGGTCCCATTTGTTTATTTTTGCTTTTATTTCCAATATTCTGGGAGGTGGGTCATAGAGGATCCTGCTGTGATTTATGTCAGAGAGTATTTTACCTATGTTCTCCTCTAGGAGTTTTATAGTTTCTGGTCTTACATTTAGATCTTTAATCCATTTTGAGTTTATTTTTGTGTATGGTGTTAGAAAGTGTTCTAGTTTCATTCTTTTACAAGTGGTTGAGCATTGTAGTTTTGATTTGGATTTCTCTAGTGTTTAGCAAGGTTGACATCATTTCCTGTGAATTTTTTTAAAGAGTATGAGTGAAACATCTTGCAGTTGACTCTTGAACATCTTCCCGGTGTTTTGATGAACACTCCAAGAACATTCCTTGAAGGCAGGTGTTGTTTACTCACAACCCCATGGCCCTTCTGAATATTAAGTGCCCATCAGCACAGCTTTCAAAGTTGTTGTTATGGAAAATGGCCACCAGGCGGCAGCATTGTTCATGCCCTTTTTTTCTTTTTCTTTCATTTTGATCTTATATTGATTAGAGTTGATTTCCAGTGTTGTGTTTGTATAAGGCGTACAGGAACTTAATTCAGTCATGCATAAATGCATATCTATTCTTTTTCAGGTTCTTCTTCCCATATACAGAAGATCCTAAAAAGTACTGAGAAGTGAGTCAGAGAAGAGAATAAAAATGCAGCAAGAGGTGGTGGAGGTGTTGGAAACAAACGCAAAATCAAAAAAATGTAATCCTGTAGAAGCAGGGCTCTACACATTTAAAGCATGGAAACTGGATTCTGGAATTTTTTTACAGTGGGTGCTTTTTCCCTAAGAAACTGCGAGAGAAGCCACCCACCGTGCCTGTTGGCTTTGATTTTGAAATGGAGAAAAGAATCAAACAGCGAGAAGCAAAGAGGATATTAGAGGATAAACACTTTAAATTTATGCAGAGCCTTGCCTTTATTGTATCTTGTTAGGTGTTGTGGGTGTTCCGGATAAGAAAGAAATTCCACTCACTGTCTCCAGGACTCCCGCCTTTAGAAGACAAGGACCCCAAAACCCACCCAAGGGGGTGAGGATGAGGAGCAGTCAGGAATGATAAGAGCTTAGCAATTGCCCCCTTGTGGAGTACATTTTAAGCCCCAAATCCCGGTGAGGAGAACTGTGGAAATACCCCTTTCTCTTTTGACTCAAAAAAGTCACTTACAGAAAAAGAAGAAAATAAAACAGCTGCGGAAAGGGGAAGTGTCCGAGCTCTAGGCACTTCCTTTGCCTCATTTTACTGCCGCTAACCTGCAGGAGAAGAAGATGAAGAACGCAGCTCAGGCTGAGCCTTCTGCTTGGAGCCTGGCAGAAGAGGTGCGTGAAGGCACAGACTTGGTTTCTCTTTATGCCCCGGTGACAAAGAAGGCTCCTTCTGGTGTGATGGAAAGAGCGGCTCTGGTTCCCGGATGGTGTCTGCAGCCGAGTCTAGAGTTGGAGTCGACTGGAGAACTTGGGTGGTACCCGCATAGGCAAGGGCTGCCCACTCACAGTAATTTGTGTGACTTCCATCCTCCTCCTCTTCTTTATATGTCAGAATATACAGTTGATTTAGCTTGTAATTTATTCACTTAAAGTGTAATTTTTACTGATCTTATCCTTCACTTTTTATATTTAAATTTTAAAAATAGAGATGCTTGATTTAGTTTATAATTTATGTCTGATTCTTTCCTCTTCTCTGTGCAAAATAAATTTGGAGTTAAGGAGCGCTTTGCTATGAGCGGGGAGCTTCATTAACCACCTGATGAGGAAGAGACTTGACTGCTGCGTCCCTCACTGAGGCTGTCTGCCGGCTTTGGGCAGAGCTGCTGTTCATGCACCTTCTTCCCTTGCTGGTTCTGACAATGAGGGAATGCTGAGCAGGACATGTTTTAAGTCCTCCTGTGACCTGGTCTGGAATCAATATGTTTGTCTTACTAAAAACTAACAAAGGCAGTTCCATACTCCTCTCGACATCTCATCAGCACCTTAAGTGTTCTTTTTCCTCCATGTCTTCCCCACCACTTTCCTTTGTATGCTGAGGATGGCCCTTCAAACAGGTGCAGAGTGTTCCCTCGCTGTGGTTTCGATTTGCACGTCTCTAACAATTCCTGATGTGCAGCACGTTTTCATAGGCTTTGATTTTAACCAGTGTGTGTGGAATTGATTGTGGAGATTTTCTTCTTCACAGTCTGTCCAGTTTTTTTTTTTATTTTCAGTTAGTTACCCATGGAAATCTTTAAAGTGCTGGTATCATTTAGAGTCCAGCAGTCCTTGTGAATATGAAGTGTGTATAAGTGTTGCAGTGAAATAAGAAATAGTTTTCCTTTTCTCTTTTGCTTGTTGAATCCTTGTCTACTTTAACTGTTCCTGATCTACAGTCTGTGCTGTTTCCTTCTTTTGAGAAGACTAACCCATTATGTAAGCTCTATCCTGCACCTGTGTGTGTGTGTGTGTGTGTGTGTGTGTGTGTTAGTCGCTCAGTTGTGTCTGACTCCTTGTGATCCCATGTACTGTAGCTCACCAGGTTTCTCTGTCCAGGAAATTCTCCAGGCAAGAATACTGGAGTGGGTTTGCCATGACCTTCTCCAGGGATATCTGGTGCCTATCGCCCTCTAACTGTGCATGAACCATACTTCGCATCTATTATGCTTTAATTTCATGCTAGTCACATCCTTAAGTTAAGTCATGCTTAACTTTATATTACTCTCTCTGCAAATCTTCCCTTGTCATTTGCTTGTCCCTCTTTTTGCCTTACGGAAAGAAAGCCACAGTGCAGTTCACAAAAGGCAATGGCCCCAACTGGGCTCTGATGCCAGCCTGTAGACTGTTTTGAAGCAATGCAAAAAGAAATAATACAGGATCCTTACATGTTTGCTCTTTATCTCCAGCCTCTGAGTATGAGGCCCAACTGTGTAATCCCCTTAATTCCCCATCCGGGGAGATACAGTTTTTGAGGCACAAGCCTACTGTGTTCTCTCCTCTGCCAGGAGGAGATTAAAGCCATCTTTCTATTTCCTCAAAAAAACATTTATTTCCACAAATAAGGTTCTTCTATTCTTGTTCCTTCCTGCATTGTTTCAAAACAGTTAACTGGTTCATTTTCTGAAAAGAAGGAAACTCAGTTATCAATGCAGACTGTAGGTCAGGAACAGCTAAAGTAGAGAAGAAATCAAAAGACCAAAGAGAAAAAAGTTTTTCTTATTTTACAGCAGCATAAGCAGTAGCTTTAAAGTTTCTGTTGTGGGAAATGGCCACAAGGAGACAGGATTTCTTCATGTTCTACTCCTGTTACTATAGTAACCAGAGCTTAAGGGTTACTCCTAGTCCATAGTTTCTTCTGAAACATGCCAGAGACCTGTCTCATTGATTCTTTTTTTTTTTTTTAAACTTAATGTTTACTTCTTTTGGAGGATAGCTGTGTTTGTAGGTGGAGAGATTCTTCATCAGTTATCTTCATACACATATTGATTCATCTTTTTTTTTCACATACACATTATTATAGGGTATGTAGCACACCACACTTTCTAAAGTAGGTCCATGTTGATTCTATATTCTATATGTATTTGTGAGTATAAATTAATCAAAACCTCCCAATTTATCCCTTCCACGCATAACTCCCCTTTGGTAAAACTCCATAACTCCCATGCTTGTTTCCTAAGACTGTGCATGTATTTTGCTTTTATAAAATAGCTCATTGGTATCAGTTTCTCCTTCTGAAGTACTTCATTTACTATGATTGTTCTAGATTAATCTATGAGAACTCTAGATTATCCCTGAAAATGGCATTCTATTTTTTCAAGGTTAAATCATATTCCATTCTATGCATATATGACTTCTTTATTCACTCATCTGTCCATGTACATTTTGGTTATTTCCGTGTCTCAGCTGTTATGGCTGCTGCAGTGCATGCTTGTGGGCATTCTTGTTGTTGTTCAGTCGCTACTTCTATCTTGCAAAATGGAGACAGTCCCCATGAGACACTCAATCCCCTTTCCCCTCCCTCAGCCCCTGGCACCCAGCATCCTGCTTTCTGTGAATATGGAGCCGACTGCTCTAGGGGCTTGTATTCGTTCTTCGAGTCTGGCTTATGTCACTGAGCATAATGTCCTCAGGGTTCATCCACACTGTAGCGTGTGTCAGAACTGCCTTCCTTTTAGGCTGGACAACATTCATTGCGTGGATGGACCATGGTCTGCTTGTCCATTCTTCTGTTGAGGGACACATGGAATATCTACAGTCATCTCTCACATCTTGTAATATTTGTGGAATAACTTCAGAAAGTCCCATGAACCAAAAGTCATTCACCATTAGCTACTTTATAAACCTTTTATTTTGAAAACCATCAAACCTCAGAAGAAGGGAAGAACGCATGTGAGCTTCACTTGTGTTTAGGAAGGAACGCTTTAGGTATTCATTTTATTCCCCCTGTGTGTGCTATGCGTGTGCGGGCGGACATGGGCTGTTTGTGGGCATGGTGTAGGCGCTCAGCACATATGTATGTGGCGTCTGCGTGTGTGTGTGTGTGTGTGTGTGTGTGCGCTAATGGGTCATGGGCTGGGGCCTTGGGGCCCGAGGTGGGCAGGCGGGGAGCTCCCCGTGGGTTCTCTGCTCTGAAGGCGTCTGTGCCCCATCTCTGCCTGCATTCTCCGCTTGGATGCAGTGCGGGGCCCTGTGGGCGTCAACCCCTGCACGAAGTCACTTGCCCGGGAGCCTAGGAGGTGTCAGGCCCCCTCCCCACCCGAGCGCGCTTCACCCTTAACTGACCATCAGGACGGACGGGCCTGCTCTCCCCGCGGGACCCTGCAGGACAGTCCTGCCTGGGCGGCCGGGGCAGCGCCTCCTGCTGGAAGCCTGGGGCGCTGCAGCCGGGCCACTTCCGGTCTGTCCTTGCCGGACACTGGGCTCCTGGCTCTCCCCGGGCACGGACCACCACGTGTCTGCAGAACCTGGTTACAGTTTTGTTTTACCCGTTGAAATGTTTAGTGACAACGCTTTTGTTCCGTTTTCTGGTGTGGGTGAAGTGTGGAGCCGGTGATGATTTCTTCAAGAAAGGTCCTAATTCCCACACGCAGGTGAGCCCCCTGTCCAAGGATGAGAGACCCCGGGTGTGTGACCTGTGCCTCCTTGGAGTGAAGCCCTAAGCTACTGACCAAGGTCTGTCTACACGGTAGGTTCAGACCTCCCCAAGCCCTGTCTACACTGATTATGTTTAGGTGAGACCGTGAGCTTCTGCAGTGAAAACATGTACACCTGACCGCGTTCTCTGTGCAGTAGGACATGGAGACCTGGGTAGAGACCCGGCCTGGCCTCTGTCCCGGAAAACTCCGTGCCTGCGTCTGAAGGTCACTGCTCAGACGTCTGGGGTCTGGCGCTGAGGTGGGCTTCTCTGGGTCACTGTGGGGTTCCATGGCCCTCCCAGGGGTCAGTGCTGAGGTAGGGCTCTTAGTCTTTCCCTCTGACAAGTTCACCTCCCCTGGGCTCATCGAGACACCTCAGGTGGGCTACCTGATTGCCTTTGTTAAATCTCTAAGTCGTGTCCAACTATTTGTGACCACGTGGACTGCAGCACGTCAGGCTTCCCTGTCCTCCACTATCTCCTGATGTTTGCTCTACTCATATCCACTGAGTCAGTGATGCCATCCAGCCATCTCATCCCATTTTGTCCCCTTCTCCTCCTGCCCTCAATCTTTCCCAGCATCAGGGTCTTTTCCAATGAGTCAGCTCTTTGCATCAGGTGGTCAAAGTATTGGAGCTTCAGCTTCAGCATCTGTCCGTCCAATGAATATTCACAGTTGATTTCCTTTAGGATTGATTGGTTGGCTCTCCTTGCTGCCCAAGGGACTCTCAACAGTCTTCTCCAGCGTCACAGTTTGAAAGCATCAGTTCTTTGGTGCTCAGCCTTCTTTATGGTCCAACTCTCACATCGACCGTAGCCATGGGGTCCTGACCAAGGGAACATGTGACCCCAGTTGGTGGGGCGGGGCGGGGGGGGCCGCTGGGGACTATGTGAGTCTCTGTGAGACCCCATCTGCATGGGTCAGAATCATGTACAGAGGGAGATCATTCACTCAAAGCTAAGAAAAAGGGAAGCATACATGTGAGCTTTACTTGACTTGTGTTTAGGAATTAATGCTTACAGTATCATTTTATACAGGCCTGTGCCTATTCCCTGTTTACCCCTATCAGGCTCTGCATCCCTGGGGCTCTGGAGACTCCTCAGGTGAGCTACCTGGTAATTATTCCAATTCACCAGCATGACCATGGCAAGAAGGAGCAGGTTTACCTTCGCAGCTGATTGCAGGGCACACGAATCAGGCAAAAAGCCAACAAGCAGCAGGTGAGGTTGCTGCCGGGCTCTCCTTCCAGTAGACTGTCCATGCTCTGCAGAGACCAGACCTGCCCCTTGTCTTCCAGCCCAGCGTCTGGCGAGTTTTCACAGCACCTCAGCAGGACAACGAAAGACCGAGACTGCCAGCACCAAGGTAGTGTGTTCAGCATTATCGTGACAGCTGTAAAACCAGTTAATATCACATAGAACCAAAGGGAAAGAGGAGGCCTTCTTTGGAACAAGTGTGGGGGAAGGAGACTGACCCAACACTTCTATCTACCAAGCCAGGAGCTTACAGGAGCTCACTCGTTTCCGCCAGAGGGGCCCAACCAGCAGAGACCTGGTGTCCTAACCAAGGGTCTTACCACCCCAGGTGCAGGGTCTGGGAGGGGGGTCATCCTAGAGACTGTGGACATGTGACCCCAGTACAGGGCCTGGGAGGTGTGTTACCCTGGAGACTGTAGACATGTGACCTCAGATTCAGGGTCTGGGGGATCACCGTGGAGACTGTGGATGGGCAACCCCAGGTACAGGGTCTGGGGATTATATAGGTCTCACCCCATCCACATAGGTCTGGATCCTGTATGCAGAGACCCCATATGTGCTCTTTACCTCAGTGTATCTATTCCACTCTGAGATTTCCAACATCTGAATTGAGGGTTGTTGCCCTGATTAACCTGTGGTCCTTTTTCTTTTCTTTATATTGTCACATTCACATGAGGTCAGGCACCTTTGAGTGAGTTGCTGCTCTGCATTCTGCTGAGTGAAAAAACCTTTGGTGGTATCATGTTAATATCATAGCATATCACATATCTAATTCATAGGGTCACCACTGTTTGATTTCCTCTAGACCAAGTTTGTGTAATTTAATGTGTAATTTATTGTTATTTTATATTGGGGGTAGAGTTGGTTTCTGATGTTTTGTTTTAGATGTACGTGAACTTGATTCAGTTATACATAGATGTATATCTGTTCTTTTTCTGTTTTTTTCTCATATAAGTTATTGCAGTTTGTTCAGTAGAGTCCTCAGTTCTATTCAGTAGGTCCCTTTTCATTATCAACTTGATGTATATTTTCATCCCAACCTCTTAATTTATCTGTCCCTTTTAACTTTCTTTTGCTAGTCATAATTTGATTTTCTCTGTCTATGAGTATATTTTGTAGATTAGCTCATTGGTATGAACTCATAGATTTCACCTGTACGTGATATCTTAGGATATTTGTCCTTTTCTCTCTGAAAAGTATTTATAGTATGATAATTTCTTGGTATATCCAAGCTGCTGCCAATATCATTATTTCATTCTGTTTTATGGTTGAGTAGCATTCCAGTGTTTAGATGTACCATGTAGTCTTCATTTTTCTGTCAGTGGACATTTTGGTAGCTTCTGTGTCTTGACTATTGTAAATAAGCTGCCCTGAAAATCAAGGTGCACGTGTCATTTTGAATGGTGATTTTCTCTAGACCTAAGCTGAGGAATGGGATTGCCAGATTATATGATACCTCTCTGTTTAGTTTTTCAAGGAAACTCCATGCTGTTTTCCATCGTGGCATCACCATTTACATCCCACCAAGACTGTGGGAGGATTTTATTTTCTTTACATTCTCTGCAGTAATTGTTCTTTGTAGATCTTTTCGATGAAGGCCATTGTGACCAGTGTGAGGTGATAACTCATAGTTTTGTTTGGCATTAATCTAATAATTACTGATGTGAACTATCTTTCCATGTGCTTTTATTATTATTTTACATCTTGGAAGAACAGTTTACCTCTTCAATCTGGCTTCTTTAAAGTTAGCCCTGTTTGGAATTTTTTCCCATTGATTTACCCCGGGACATTTCTTGAGGGCAGGTGTTATTTACAGCCCTCTTGGACTTGTGACTATTATGAGCCCTTTAGCATCTCTTTTAAGGTTTATATATTGATCTGAACCAGCTAATTACTCCCTGTCCCTCTGCCTTTCTTTTTTGGTAATCATTAGTTTCTTTTCTAAGTCTGAGAGGCTGTTTCTCTTTTGAGAAATTTATTTGTATCCATGTGTAGATTCCACAGGAAGTAATATCCTATACTTGTCTTTCTCTCTCACTTACTTTGCTTAGTATGATTATCTCTAGTTTCTTCCTGGTAACTGGAAATGGCATTATTTCATCCTTCTTTAATCTGAGTAATATTGCATTGTGTACATGTACCCCATTTTCTGTCTTCATTCATCTGTCCTTGTCCACTAAAGTTGCTTCCGTGTCTTGGTTATTGTACTAGTGACACCATGATCGTTGGATGCAGGTATCTTTTTAAATTTTGGTTTTCTCTGGATCTATGCTTAGGTATGGGATTGCTGGGTCACTGGGTACTTCTATGTTTAGTTTTTTAAGAACCTCCATAATGTTCTCCCTAGTGGGTGTACTGACTTACGTCCCCACCAACAGTGTAGGAGGGTTCCCTTTTCTCCACAACCTCTGCAGACTTTATTGTTGTAGGCTTTTCAATGTGGCCATTCTGATCAATGTGAGGTGATACCTCATTGTACATTTGATTTGCCTTTCTCTAAGAACTAACGATGCTGAGCAGCATTTCATGTGCTTTATGGCCATTTCTATGACTTCTTTGGAGAAATGTGCATTTATTCTTTGGCTGATTTTTTATTGGGTTGTTTTTTTTGACATTGAGCTGTACTAATGGTTTGTATGTGTTGAAGAGGAATTCCCTATAGGTATCTTTGTTTGCAAGAATTTTTTTTCCATTCTGAGGGTTGTCTTTTTCTTTCACTGATGGTTTCCTTTGCTGTGCAGATGCTCTTAATGTTTATTAGGTCCCATTTGTTTTTGTTTTATTTTCATGATTCTATGAGATGGATCAAAAAAGAACTCGCTTCATTTTATGCCAAGGCATGTGCTCTTTTCCTCAAGAGTTTCATAGTATCTGTCCTTTTATTTAGATCTTTAATCTGTTTGGAGTTTATTTTTGTGTATGGTGTTAGGGAGCATTCTAATTTCATTCTAATTTTCATTGCTAAGGAACCTGCCCGATGTCCTCCACGGTGGCTGCTCCCAATTTCCATTCCCAGCGTCAGTGTAGGAGGGTTCCCTTTGCTCTACATCCTCTCCAGCATTTATTGCTTGTAGAGTTTCCATCTGTGGCCATTCTGACTGTTAGGAGGTGATACCTTCTTGAAATTTTGATTTGCATTTCTCTCATATTTAGCGATATTGACATTTTTACATGTGATTTTTTTAAACAGTGTGAGTTAAACTTATTGGCTTCTTGAAGGCCTGCTCTGTTTTTAATATTTTTCTGTTGACGTCCCCGAGGGCTTTTCTTGAGGGCAGGTGTTTAACTTACAGCTCGCAGGCCTAGTGTGGCCTAGTTGGCACCGCAGTGCCGGTGAGCAAAGGATTTAAAGTTGTTGTTATGGGAAATGGCCACAAGGTGGCCACAAGCATGTCTTTATGCCCCTCCCCTGGTTACCGGGGGAACCAGAGCCTTAGGGAAAGTCCTGTTTCTGGATTGTCAATTAGAGTGGATTGTGCCAGAAGAAATACCCAAAGCTTGTGTCCCATTCCTTCTCCCTTCCTTACCCCTATCCCCTGGACATATCCCAGTTCCTGCAACACCACTTCGTGGAGGGTGCTTTAATCATAGTGGGGGTGACCCTAAGGAAGGAAGCTGGGGGTGGGAACCCCATCAACTGGAAACATTGGAGTCCAGGGGGCTTTCAAAGCTCCTCCATCCAAAAGGCTCCACGTCCTTTGGGTGCAGTAGGTGTAGTTTCACTGCAGGAGGACCTACCAGGATCTGGTGGTTGTGGGCCAGTGCGTAAGGGAACAGGCTTACCAGGTCCATGGGGCAGGGCTCATTGGCTGGCACATCCTCCCCAGCTCCCTCAGCCCCAAGACAGTCCATCCAAGGGACCCAAGCCTGCCCAGGCTTCAGGGATATGGCAGCAACCCAGGTCACTAAGGCCTGAAGGGAATAGAGCCAGCATTCTCCTTTTGTAATCTGCATTTTGTAATGGTGTAGAGGTGACTTACAGTGTTGTAGAAGTTATTTGTTTCAGGTGTACAAATGATTCACTCATGCATAGTGATGCATAAATGTTCTAGTGATGCATAGTACATGTTCTTTTTGGGTTCTCTTCCCATATAGTTTATTATGCAGTGTTGATTAGTGTCCTCGTCCTATAGTGGGTTCTTGTTGATTATTTTACAAAGACTCGTGTGTGTATGTTCATCTCCACCTTCTCATTTCTTTTGCCCATCACCTTTCCCTTTTGGTAACCATAAGGTGCTTTGCTATGTTGTGAGACCCTTTCTTTCTTTTTTTTTTTTTTTTTAAAGAAGTTCATTTGTACCCATTTTTAGAATCCTCCTCCAAGAAATATCATATGATACTTGTCCTCCTTTGTCTTCCTCACTTAGTGTGATCATCTCTGCTTCCTTCCTTGGTGCTGGACATGGCGCGACGTCACCCTTTTTATGGCTGAGCTATTACTGCTCTGGGTGCGTGTACTACATCTTGTTTACCATTCATCTGTTCTTACCCACTTAGGCATCATCCATGTATTGGCTATTGTACATAATGCTGCCATGAACATTGGGTGCATCTGTCTTTTAAAATTATGGTTTTCTCTGGATCTGTGCCCAGGACTGGGATTACTGGGTCCTATGGTACTTTGCTCTTTGGTTTTTAATGACCCTTTGTCCTGTTCTCCTTCGTGGATTTAATGACTTTCATTCCCACCAACAGGGAGGAGGGTTCTTTTCCCTCCGTTCCCTCTCCAGCATTTATTGTCCTAGATTTTCTATGCTGACCATGCTGACGTGTGTGAGGTGATGCCACTTCTGTCTCACAGTTCTCTAACGCTTATAGATGCTGAGCATCTTTTCATGTGCTTCATGGCCATCTCTATGATTTCTTTGGAGAAAGGTCCATTTTAATCTAGTGCCCCTATTTGACTGGGTTGTTTCTTTGATACTGAGGTGCATAAGCAGTTTGTATGTTTTGGTGAGAAATTCCTCGTGGGCATCTCTGTTTGCACATGTTAGTTTCATTATGGGGTTTGTCTTTTTGTTGTGTTTATGGTTTCCTCTGCTGTGCCAGTGCTTTTAAGGGGAGTTATGTCCCATTTATTTTTATTTTTTCCTTTATTTATTTTTGTTTTATTTTTCATGATTCTAAGAGATAGGTCAAAGAAAAACTTGCCACATTTTATGTCAAAGTGTGTTCTGCTTTTTCCTTTAAGAGTTTCATATTATTTGTCCTTTTATTTAGGTCTTTAATCTATTTGGAGTTTATTTTTGTGTATGCTGTTAGGGAGTATTCTAGTTTCATTCTCATGACCATTTCTTAAAAAACCTGCACACTGTTTTTCGTGGCGGCTACTTATAGTCCATCTTTTCACTAATGTGGGAGAGTTCTGTTTTTCCCACACTTTCTCCAGCATTTATTGTTTGTCAACTTTTGGACAATGGTCATTGTTAACCATGTGAGGAAATACCTCATTGTAGTTTTGATTTGCATGTCTCTAATATTTAGTGATGTGGACATCTTTTCATGTGATTCTTTGAAAGGATGTGAGTTAAATTTACCTCTTGAAATTGACCACTTGAATGCCTGCCTTGTTTTGAATTTTTTTTTTTTCCAGTAACACCTAGGACATTTCTTGAAGGCAGGTATTTTTTACCTTCAGCCCCTTGATCCTTGTGCATATTAAATACCCAGCCGCACTGCTTTTCAAGGTGTTGTTAAATTAGAAGGCCACAAGGGGGCAGCAGTTCTTCATGTCCCACTCTTTTTTCCCCTGTAATTTCCTTGTTATTTTATGTTGGAATATTGTTAATTTCCGATGTGTTTGTTTCAGTTGTACAGATACGTGATTCAGTTATGCAGGATGTTTATTTATTCTCCTTGGGTTCATTTTCACATATAGGTGATTATAGTGTGCTCAACTTTTCTATGCTATTCAGTAGTTACTTTTTAATCATCTCTGTGATATATGTTACTGTGTATGTGTTAATTCCAAACTCTTAATTTCTCCCACTTGTTTCTGAAGGCTGGGGACTCTGCAGAGGGCAACAGGCACCCCAGGTTCATTGTGGAGGTCCACTGCCTGCTACTCGCTCCCAGCTCCCTCAGCCCCGGGACATTCCAGCCTTGCTACCCAAGCCCATCAGGCTGCAGGGATGTGACATCAGCTCAGGTCACTATGGCCCGAGGGGAATAGAATCAACATTTCTTTTTCCATATTTTTCTGTTTTTACCCTATAATTTGAACAGGAATGAATTAAAATCTTGTGGTTTTTTTGTTTTTTTTTTCTTTTCCATCTACTGCATCTTGATTTTCTTGGTGACCAGGAGTTTCTTTTCTAAGTCTGTGAGGCTGTGTCTCTTTGGGAAAGAACTTCATTTGTATCCATTTTTAGGTTCCACCTACAGGTGATATCACATGATACTTGTCTCTCTCTGTCTCCCTTACTTCACTCAGAATGATCATCTCTACCTTATTTCCTGTGGCTGGACTTGGCATTATTTCCTACTTCCTTATCATTGAGAAATACTGCATTGTGTACATGTGCCCCATCCTCTGTTTCCATTCATCTGTAATTTCTACATTTAGTGTGCTTCTCAGACTTGACTATTGTACCTTGTTGGGCCGAGATTGCAGGGGTTCCCTTGTCTTTTAAATTTTTAAAAAATTTTCTCTTAGGTTTATTCCCAGCTGTGGGACTGCTGGGTCCTAAGGTACTTGTGTTGCAGTGAAAAGGGATAAAAAAGAGAGAAATCAGTTTTTCTCTTTCCCCTTCCTGAGAACAAAGGAAGTAGAGAAAACAATGAGCAGACCTGAATATTCCTTTTTTTTTTTTTTTTTAGCCGTTCCTGGCTCTGCATGTCTGTAACTAAGTTTGCTTTCCTGCCCCCTAACTCTGTAGGAGCTACACCTTGCACCCATTTAACATCTCCTCTATACTGGGAACAATTAAGTCATACTAAGGATAATCAGTCTAACAACACTAGAAAGCTATGCTGGGTGCCTTATGGACAATGCCAGTATATAGGTTCTCTAAAAAATAAGAACAGGTATGGAACAAAGTAAGCCAGATGTATATATTGGGCTATACATCTGGTCCCATCACTTCATGGCAAATAGATGGGGAAACAGTGGAAACAGTGGCAGACTTTATTTTTTGGGGCTCCAAAATCACTGCAGATGGTAAATGCAGTCATGAAATTAAAAGACTTCTCATAAAAGAAAAGTTATGACCAACCTAGACAGCATATTAAAAAGCAGAGACATTACTTTGCCAACAAAGTTCTGTCTAGTCAAAGCTATGGTTTTTCCAGTAGTCACGTATGGATGTGAGAGTTGGACTATAAAGAAAGCTGAGTGCCGAAGAAATGATGCTTTTGAACTGTGGTATTGGAGAAGACTTTTGAGAGTCCCTTGGACTGCAAGGAGATCCAACCAGTCCATCCTGAAGGAAATCAGTCCTGAATATTTATTGGAAGGACTGATGGTGAAGCTGAAACTCAATAGTTTGGCCACCTAATGTGAAGAGCTGACTCATTTGCAATGACCCTGATGCTGGGAAAGACTGAAGGCAAGAGGAGAAGGGGATGACAGAGGATGAGATGGTTGGATGGCATCACCGACTCAATGGACGTGAGTTTGAGTAAACTCTGAGAGTTGGCAATGGACTGGGAGGCCTACCCGCTCAGTCTGATGTGACTGAGCAACTGAACTGAACGGAACTGAGCTGACGTTGGATGGCCGCCAGAGGGCACTCTGACCTGCTCACTGTCCAAGCAGTACACCAGGTAGTCACTGGGACTCCAGGACATTCAGATAAGTTTCCACACACAGACTCCTTGCTTCTAACAGCACAGACCCTACCCCCAAGATTTTGCACAAACAGACGGGGACAGAGTAGGGCATTTGTGGCCCAACTGCTCAGAAAAAATGAGCAGAAAGCAGCCCTGCTAACAGCAGCACTGAGGAGCTTAGATCCAGTGAAACAGACTCTTCCCTTTTGGAAAGGGGAAACTAAGAAGAGACCACAACTGTGCTACGACCAGCGCGCCCATTCCAAAGAGACTGGGCGCTGGAGGAATGAGCGCCCGCATTGCAGAGGGACATCTAAAGGGTCGAAGAAGTTCAGTCAACCCAACATAGAAAGGTACCAGCCTGAGCCGGCTGTCCAAAACCTTATCCGCCTGGCTGGAGCAGTATCAGACTAGGGAAGACCTGGCTTCCTGATCCTGGGCCTCTGGGAGCCCACGGTCACGATGAAAGTGGGGGGCCAATCAATGAATTTTATGGTGGATACCAGAGCTGAGCACTCCGTGGTAACCACACCTGTGGCTTCCCTCACAGGCCGAACAGCATCTATTGTCGGGGCCAGAGGGGACTTGACAGCCCGCTCATTCTGCCAGGCCCGTTCATGTCAGCGAGGGGGCCATCTGGTGACTCATGAATTTCTGTACTTACTAGAATGCCCCATTCCCCTGCTGGGTAGAGACTTACTGACAAAACTGGGGGCACAAATCACCTTTACTCCCGGAAAGCCTGCAAGCCTCACCTTGGGGAGACAATCGATTCTGATGATGGCCGTGACTGTGCCCAGGGAAGATGAATGGCATCTCCGTTCCTCAGGGAGGGAATAAATAAATCCCCCCATACTGCTAAAAGAATTCCCTGATGTTTGGGCAGAGGAGGGGCCTCCAGGTTTGGCCAAAAACCATGCCCCCATTGTAGAGGACCTGAGGCCAGGAGCTAGTCCTGTTAGATAAAAACAATATCCATTACCATGGGAGGCATGCCTGGGAATTCAGGACCACATCCAGAGCCTACAAAATGCCAAGATCCTTATCAAATGTCAGTCTCCCTGGAGCACTCCGTTCTTACCAGTTAAAAAGTCTGGAGGGAACAGCTACTGCCCCGTCCAGGACCTCCACACTGTCAACAGTGCAGTGATCACCATCCATCCAGTGGCCCCAAATTCCTACTCTCTCCTGAGTCTCTTACCCCCTCAGACAAGCTGGTTCACCTGCTTCGATCTCAAGGATGCATTCTTCTGCCTCCATCTGTCATCAGCCAACCAGCCGTTGTTTACCGTTGAATGGGAAGACCCACACGGGAAGAAAGACACAGATGACTTGGACTCGACTGCCACAGGCTTCAAAAACTCACCTACCCTGTTTGGTGAAGCCCTGACTGCAGACCTTGCTGCCTTTCCTGGAGAAACTTTGAACTGCACCCTACTCCAGTACGTGGATGAACTGTTGCCAGCCAGCCCCACCTGGGGGCCTGCAGGAGAGGCATCAGGGCCCCGTGGGCTCTACTCCACCACAGGGCACAGGGTGTCATGGAAGAAGGCTCAGATCTGCAGACAGGAGGTCAAGTGCCTAGGGTCTGTCATCTCAGAAGGGCATCAGGCGCTCGGACATGAGAGGGAGCAAGCCATCTGTTCAATATCTCGGCTGAACACCGGGAAAGAAGTCTGTGAGTTCCTTGTGGCTGCCGGATTCTGCCAGATCTAGATACTGGGTTTCTCTGAAATTGCCAGGCCTTTGTTTAAAGCCACAGCGGGGTCTGGTAAGGACCCCCTGGAGTGGGGGCCTGAACAGAGAAAGGCCTTCGAGGAGATAAAGAGACTCTTGACCAGCGCTCCAGCATTAGGGCTGCCAGAAGTGACGCGGGACTTTAACCTCTTTGTACATGAGAAGTCACACTGCTCTGCGGGTCCTCACACAGGCTGTTGGGCCATGGCAGCGCCTGGTCGCGTATCCGTCCAAACGACTGGATCCAGTGGCCGTGGGTTGGCCGCCATGCCTCTGGGCATTAGCTGCCACTGTGGTTTTGGTCAGAGAAGCAGATAAGCTTACTTTAGGACAAAATATAAAAGTAAAGGTTCCCCATGCCATCACTGCCCTGATGAACTGCCAGGGGCTTAAGTGGCTGACCAACTCCAGGATGACTCAATATCAAAGACTGCTTCGTGAAAACCCACCAGTCCAACTTGAGACTATGCAGACACTGAACCCCACCACCTTTTTACCTGTGGAATCAGAAACCCCCGATCATAACTGTGAGGAGGTCATAGATGAGATTTACTTGAGCAGGCTGGACCTGACAGACACTCCCCTCCAGAACCCAGAACGGGAACTGTTCACTGACGGAAGCAGTTTCATCAAGATGGGCAGCGCAGAGCAGGCTCTGCCATGACAGCACCTGAGGAGAGAGTGAAGGCTGAGGCCTTGCCGCGGGTGGTCTGCACAGTGGGCTGAGCTGTGCGCACTCGCCCAGGTGCTAAGGCACGCCGAAGGGACACGAGTCAGCATCTATCCTGATTCAAGGTATGCCTTTGCTACTTTACATGCGCATGGAGCCATTTATAAAGAAAGGGGCCTATTGACAGCAGGGGGAAAGGAGATTAAAAACAAAGAGGAAACCCTTCAGCTGTTTGAAGCAGTCTGGAAGCCTTTCCAAGTGGCAGTCATCCATTGTAGAGGTCATCAGCGAGGGACTGATCCAATCAGCAACGGAAATCGGCCGCCTGACCAGGCAGCCAAGGAGGCGGTGACCCAACCGAGCCCCATAGTGGGCCCTGAGTCAACCTTTAAGGTCCTCTTGATGCCAGGATTGCCTCTGTCCCCGAGATACACAAGGAAGAAGATCAATGGACTCTAAATGAGAGAAGAATAAAAGAAAAAGAGGGCTGGAGGAAGCTCCCAGGCCAAAGACTTTTTGTCTCCAGCAGTATAGCAATCCAGCTGGTAAAACAACATCATGAGACAGCTAATTTAGGAAAAACTGCGCTGGAGAGTTTACTGAGCCACTACTGTTTCATTCCTAAGCTCCCAACCCTGTGTGCCCAGGTCAGTGCCAGATGAGTGACTTGTGCGCAAAACAACGCCAACCAAGGACCAAGACCCAACCCAGGGGTGCAGACCACTGGGACACTGCCTTTGAAGATCTAGAAGTGGACTTTACTGAAGTCAAGCCCTATAGGGGCTGTAAGTGCTTACTTGTGGTAGCCTGCACCTACTCGGAATGGGCCAAAGCGAACACCTCTTGCACTGAACGGGCACAAGAAGTGGCCAAGGCCTTACTAAGAGACATAATCCCTGAGACATGCGCTGCCTCTCTCCATAGGGTCTGACAATGGGCCAGCTTTTGTGTCTGAGATAATCCAAACTTTATCCAGGACACTGGGAATCAAATCAATGGAAGCTTCACACTGCTTACAGGCCGCAGAGCTCAGGGAAAGTTGAACACATGAATCGGACCCTCAAAACCACATTAGCTCAACTCTGTCAGGAGACCCAGTTATCTTGGGTCAACACGTACCCCTTTTCTTTACTCTGAGCCCAATGCACCCTGGGTCCTCAGGCTGTTCTCCCTTTGAGATCTTAATTGGGAGAATGCCCCCAGTGATAGGAAAACTCAAGGGAAACCCCTAACAGCTAGCTGACATGGAGAGATCCCAGTACCTCCAGGTCCTGGGAAAAGTCTTCCACCATATCGCCTGAGAAACCTTAGAAAGGACACCCATTCCTTTGGGCAACTGGGTTCATCCCTATCAGTCAGGAGATGAGGTATGGGCTACAGACTGTAAAAGGGAATCACTTCAGCCAGTTTGGACAGGCCCTTACACGGTCGTCCTGGCAACCCCTACTGCTGTTAAAATTTCAGGTGTCACCCCTTGGATCCACCACACCAGAGTCAAGAAGACAGTGGCTTCCTGTAATGAGGATACCTGGAAAAGTTTGGGACCCCCAAAATCCCCTCAAAGTCTGGTTCAGAAAATAACAGCCCTCACCCACAAAAGACGCTGAGCCCAGCTCTAGTCACTCCGGAAGTCCATTGCACAGCAGAAGCTTGAGGATTCTTCAGCCTTGCTCCAGCCACACACTGGCAAGCTGGCTGGTCAACGTACGGTGGAAGCTTGAGGATCCGGCCATCAAATTATCAATGGATTTTCATTGTCAACCCTGGGACTCTAACCCTGATAGGTATTATTGCTATGCTCTTTGCTACAGGACTAGCTTCAGTCACACTCCATGACTGGGATTTGGGTCAGAAGTTGTGATTAGCTGTCTGTTATCTCACTATAGTGAGAAGCCTCATTCTTATTAGATGTCTCTTATGATTGATTCTCCCTACTAACTAAACTGCTCCACAGTATAGCTGACCCCCCTTCATGATAGGCTCAGTTGCTATAGCTGTGATGACCTAAAGATGGGGAGAAAACCCTTTGCTAGTGTTCAGTTATCTGTTAGGTGCAGGCTGCTTTGCAGGCTTTTGGTGCCCTTACTGTAACAGATGGTGCTGTTCCTTGTCCATCATGCACCTGTCAACAATACAGTCAACCTTTGGGAAATCACTTACTTAACCATCAGCTAGAATAATGTATGGATAGCCAATCTTACAGGCCATCACCTATTGCCTTCATAACCATTCAATGTATATCCAGGGGCCTGGGTGAAAAAATGTTTTCCAGTTATGCCCCCAGCTGCCTCTACGTTTCCCTAGAGAATCAAACCATGGACAGTATCCCGACACCTTGGAGTTGCCATCATGCCCCTGTGCCTCTGTACGCCCCCAAATGCCACGCAGATCTTACAACCCAGAACAGATGTCTGTCTGCCAAATAAATGGAAAACACCTACTGGACAGGGACAATAATGCAGAAAAACAAAATCAAGGACCAACTTTGTCCTGAAAAATCAGGCTCTGCCTGTTGACAGTATGACTCAGGTTACAGAGTTAAATCCCCCTTAGACCCTTGTCTGCACCAGGTTCTCAGTGAAACTCATCACCTTCTTAATAACACCAACCCCCAGTTTGCCAGGGATTGCTTGCTTTGCTTAGGAACTCCACAGTACTTAGCTACACCAGTACCATTAAATACTCATCAGCTATGGGAACTCCTACAGATCCACCCTTACAAGGTCCAGTCTTAAAGGCAATTGAGTTAACTCAAAAGGCTCCAGAATGCTTTACAAATGATGGAGGAACTGGACCTGTAGACAATTTAGCCAGGGACCAATGTAACCAAACGTTAATTGGTGAATGGCCCACTCATCCTCCCACAAACAATATGGTGCCGCCCCCATCAAGGCCTTTTCTTTGTTTGTGGGACAGATGCTTACTTATGTCTACCAGTTAATTGGATGGGTATCTGCACCTTAGCTGTCCTCACTCCTCAGATGAACATTGTCCCTAACAACTAGACTCTCACATACGTACCTCTGGCAGCACATACGCAGTCAAAAAGAACCATCCAGTTTATACCCCTACTAGTTGGTCTAGGAATCACAGCTGGGATAGGTAGGGGAATAGGAGGAATTGCTTCATCAGTCACCTTTTACCATACACTATCCAAAGACTTCACAAATGACATTGAGAGAGTAGCCAAATCTTTAGTGGCCTTACAGGACCAACTAGATTCCCTGGCTGAGGTGTTTTTTACAGAATAGGAGAGGGCTAGACCTCCTGACAGCTGAAAAGGGAGGACTCTGCCTCTTCTTGAACAAAGAGTGCTGCTTTTATGTAAACCAATCAGGAATTGTCAGGGACATGGCCCAACACCTAAGGGAATGAATCATAAAAAGGAGAGAGAAACTGGCAAATTCCCGGGGTAACTGGAACAGTATCTGTAGTGGGGGATTGCGGCTTCTCCCTTTAACCTGTCCTCTCTTCATGTTCTTTGCAGCGCTCTTGTTTGGTCCTTGTGGTCTCAGTCCAGTCACCCAGTTCATAACTTCTCAGATTGAATCCATAAAGTTACAAATGGTAAAAGCTCATATATAGCCCCCTAAATGATGGTGAGCTCTAAATGTCCTACCAAAACATGAGATGATGCTTTCTACAAGTGATAGAAGCATCAAGAGGGGAAAATGAAGATGAAAAGTTAAAATTTTTAACATAACCTCCTGTTCTTTCTGCCTCTGTAACTCAGCTTGCTCCTTGTAAAGTCTGGATCATGTAGGTCTCAGAAAGAAGGGACTCACAATACTAGGAACTGGAGCTTATCTCACTCACCCTTGTCCTACTCTTTGCAATCACCCTAGCCCCTGCAAACCCATAAACCCACTTAATCATGCCTGTTTGTGTGTAAAAACTCTGTAACCCTTTGTTGGGGGCTCAGAGCTTGGAGTGTTAACTCCCCTGGGCCCGCTGGCATAATAAACCTGACTTCTCCAAGTGCGATGCTTAGTTTCCCGAGTACTGGTTTCTGCAATATTTCGTGATGCTGAGCATCATTTCGTGTGCCTATCTGCTATCTGTAAGGCTTTCCTCAGAGAAATATCCATTTTGATCTTTGGCCCATTTTTTTTTCTTTGTATGTATTTTTGAAAATGAGCTGCATGAACTGTTTGTATGTTTTGGAGTTGAATTCCTCGTGGGTCTCTTTCTTTGCAAATATTTCTTTCTATTCTGAGGGTTGTCCTTGTCTTTCATTGAGGGTTTCCTGCCAGGGGTCCAGCCCCAGCAGGATCCAGGGGAACCCTCAGGATGAACGGCGTTGGCGAATGAGAGAAAGAAAGAGAAAGAAAAAGAGAGAGAGAGACCAGACCAGGAAGGTGCGGCAGAGTCTGGCAGTTGCTTTATTTTTCACCATCGCCTTTATACCCTAAGTTGGTACATTTCTTAGGGGCAGATAAGCACACAGACTTAGTTTAGCATTACATCAGCTTGTCCTTCACGAAACCAGGTGTGTTGTGCTCTGTATATTTTTTGTTTACGAGAGTCTTTCCCCATAGATTTTTTGTACATTATCTTTTGGCCTTGAGGTTAGCAGAAAACAGAAAATTGGCAGTCTCATGGTACAGCAAATTGCAACATAATAGAAATAGAATCTTGTTAACATAAAAGACAGTCTTTTTGTAGAAATTATCAGCTAAATTTATCTGAAAAGTTTAACACACAAAGACTCTGTGGCTCTGGTGAGGCAGCCCCTGTTTAGCACTCCTGGTTAAAATTAACAATTATCTTATTGTTTTTACAGTAGGGCTAAACTCTTATTTTACTAGATCTCCAACTATATTAACAATAGTTTCCACTGCACAACCTCAGCATATTAACATCAATCAAACGTTGATCTAATAACCACTTTAAAAACGATATTTTTTGTATTTTCTAATAGGGCTTCCTCACCCCCCAAAGGGCTCTGTGCCTATTAGGGCCTTTTTAATGGTTAATCTCTATGTATTAATATCTTTTGGCTTTCAGGCCTGTTGACAATTTATGGTTTGCACCTGGTGCAACTTTAAGCAACTTCAGTAGCCGACCCTGTCTTTTTTGTGGTTAATCTGAAGAAGGAATTCATAGGGCCAGGACTCCATCTCAGGCCTATCTGTGCTGATCATGCTCGGCTGCCTTTCCAGTGAACTCTGAACTCTCTGTTTAGTGCCTGTGGGAACGACAATGGAAGGATAAGACCCCCTCCAGACAGGGGAATCTTGAAGATCACATCCAGGTTACTCATTGCCTAAGAGGAAACATACCGTAATCACCCCTGTCTCCAGACAGGTCATAGACTTTTTCCATATCTATCAGGATGTAATCACAGGCTTATCGATTATTAACTGGTTGGAACGTGACCACAAGCTTATTGATTATTAGCTGTTTGGAATGTAACTGCGGGCTTATTGATTATTGACTCTTTGAACACATAACACGTGAATGATGGGGTTATTGTAGTTGTATTTACCCTACCTTTGTTTATGTAAGTCTCAAGGGAATTGGGGTGGTGGGTTTGGACACGTACACATGGGGTATAAAAGATTTTCACAAATGCTGGTCGGAGTCTTTGGCTAAGAGGAGACTGCTTTGGACCCACCGGTGTAATAAACTGCACTCCACTATCTGCATTGTCCTTCTGAGTGAGTCTGTTTCCCGGAAAGTGTGGCTATAACAAATCTATTTTCTTTCTATTAGGTGTCATCTCCAAGGGAACTAGATAGGATTACATTTTCACAGAACAGAAATGCAGATTGCAAAAACAGCAGATATGGCACAAAACAGGCTCTTAGTCCAAAAGTGAATTACCTGCAAGAAGTCACCAGCTAATCTCTATCTAAACTATTTTCTATTAGGTGTATATGTGCCTATAATATTTGTGGGGCTTTTCTCACCCCGCAAAGGGGTCTATGCTTAATAGTTTCTTTTGTTAGCGTACTGTACTTAGGATGTTTAAAATAATCATGAGCATTTTGTGCAATGAGAGCACACATTTATCAAACAAGCCAGAATGCCAGCAAAAGGGTTTGAATTGAAGCATTTCCTTCATCCCTGGCCCCTTCGTAGGGTACCAGCGTCCAGGAGATTTATTAATTAGGGTTTTAAGTTGGTCTTCATTCAATGAAAGAGGAGCAGCAGAGCTCTTGGCAGGCAACACAAGAATCTGCAGTAGGGCAAACAAGAACAACAGCAGAAAATGGGGAGGATATAGGGTAGGGTAGAGGCCGAGGCCAACCTGGAGGGTCCCTTATCCTAGACGGCCTTGCTTGTCAGGTATTTTCCTCGTGACCTCGTCATGGATGGGGTCCCGGACGGCCTTGCCTGCCCGGTATTTTCTTCATGACCTCGTCACGGGTGGGACCCTCCATAACGGCTCCTGGCAGTTTCCTTTTGGTATACAAAAGTTTTTAAGGTTAATTTGGCCCCATTTTCTGATTTGTGGTTTATTTTTCATTTTTCTAAGAGGTAGATTCACAAAGAACTGTATATCTGATCTTTGCTGTTCAGACTGCCTGCTCCCTTTGTTGCAAACTTGGATATAGCCTGACTTCTCTTGCCTCCTTGGAAGTTTTCTCAGAGCTACTGAGATGCTGTCTCCCAAGATTGGAGTAGTAAACATTCCCACTAAGTAAAATAACTTTCTACTTTCAGGTTGTGGCTGTATTTTTTAGTTGACGACTTTAGTTCAGTTCAGTCGCTTAGTCGTGGCCAACTCTTTGCGACCCCATGGACTGCAGCACACCAGGCTTCCCTGTCCATCACCAGCTCCGGAGTTTACCCAAACCCATGTCCATCGAGTCCAATGGACATGGGTTTGGGTGGACTTCGGGCGTTGGTGATGGACAGGGAGGCCTGGCATGCTGCGTTTCATAGGGTCGCAAAGAGTCGGACACGACTGAGCAACTGAACTGAACTGAACTGAATGCAGATGAGGGGCTTCCCCAGTGACTTAGATGGCAAATTAAAAAGAAACAGAAGTTATGTCTCTAGAATTTAATCAGAGTACAATTGTGAGAAAGCAGAAATAACACAATAGCAAAATAGAAAATATATTCAGTTCACCGGCCACCAACAACACGTTGTATATCAGTGTTACTATAATATGGAATAAATGTTAATTTAAACAAGAATACTCAGGAAAAACACAAAAGCTCTTGGGTGTTCGTTCAGGTACATTCCACGTTAAATTACAACCCTGAATTAAAATTCAATAGCTTTCATTTCCCAGGTAATCACTTAGGGCTTGAGAAAAGCCTGCCGCCTTGTGGCCATTCCCTGCAATAGCAACCGTAAAGGTTTTGCTTGTGAGTCCTTGTTCAGTCGCTCAGCGGTGTCGGTCGTTCTGACACAAATTATTCACGGCACATACAACTCACTGTGGGGTTCAGCGTAGTGGGTCGTCAGGCTGGACCAGGCTTCAGGGCAGGAAAAGCAGGTGCAGGGTTCAGAAGAAAGCCTTTCAGGGGAGGTGCTCAAGTGCGCTCCCTGAAAATTCAATTTAGAGAATTTAACACTCAGGTTACCTCTTAGAGGATAGTGGGAGTTCTCCAGGCAGTCAGGAAAAAAGAACATGTGCAGAGGTGATGAACAGAAATAATCACAAATGATTCTGCATACCTAAGACAAAGAAATGTTTGGGTGTAAGAGAAGGTGAGGGAGATTTACAAGGTTCAGATTAGGAGCACTTCTGTGCACTATTTCAGAGGCTTTGAATATTGCACGTAGGAACTTAGGAAACACTGAAACTTGGGAAGGGAAGGTAGATGTTTGAAGGAAGACCCCCTGAAGACAGAAGGCTTCTCATGGGGCTGATCTAAATGACCCCAGTAAGACCTAATTTTTTGTTTTTTAATTTTAAAATTTATTTTTATTACTTTTCCAGTTTTATTAGGAAATAATTGACATACATCATTGTATAAGTTTAAGGCATACAGCATGACGGTTTTGATTGATGTGTATTCTGAGATGATTACCACAGTAGGCTCAGCTCAGATCCATCTTCTTATTCATCATTTTCTTATCTCATCAATTATGCTTTGAGTACTTCATAAGGCTTTAGAAGATTCATGTATCTCTAGCTGAGCGGTGCTCATTCTAATGCTTCTAGATAGAATTGTAACAGTCTCATTATTTTTCTTTACTTTTTTTTTTAACTGGAGTATACTTAAGGACTTAAACTGTTGTGTTAATTTCTGCTGTATGACAAAGTGAATAAGCCACATGTATACACATATCTCCTCTTTGTTGGGTTTCCTTCCCATCTAAGTCACCACAGAGCCCTGAGTAGAGTTTCCTGTGCTATATAGTAGGTTCTCATTAGTTATCTATTTTATACACCACAGCCTTCTCCTGGCGAAGGGGCTTACATCACTCAATGAAGCTCTGAGCCATGCCGTGCAGGGCCACCCAAGACAGACAAGTCATAGTGAATAGTGGTGACAAAATGTGGCCCACTGGAGAAGAAAATGGCAACCCACTCCAATATTCTTGCCTGGAAAATCCCATGAACTGTATGAAAAGGCAGCAGTCCATGAGATCGCAAAGAGTTGGACACAAATTAGCAACTGAACAACAGTAAAGTGAATATAAGACCCAATTTTAAGAAAAATATTTCCTGTTACTTTTATAGAAGTACAATGGAAAGGTCTAGATTACTGGTAGTTACTGCTTCTTAAACTGTTTCATTGAAGTACTGAAGTGTAATTGTCATATGTGTGGGTGCATGCTTTAGTCATGTCCTACTCTTTGTGATCCCATGGACTATAGCCCGCCAGGCTCCTCTGTCCGTGGGATTCTCCAGGAGAGAATACTGGAGTGGGTTGCATTTCCTCCTCCAGGGAATCTTCCCAATGCAGGGATCAAACCTTTGTCTCCTGTGGCTCCTGCATTGCAGGCGGATTTTTCACCCACTGAACCACCAGGGAGGGCTGTAATTAGCATATAAACAATGATATTTTGTGCCGTGTTTAGCTGTTCAGTCATGTTCGACTCTTTGTGACCCCATGGACTGTAGCCTGCCAGGCTCCTCTGTCCATGTGGATTCTCCAGGAGAGAATACTGGAGTGGGTTGCCATTTCCTCCTCCAGGGGATCTTCCCAACCCAAGGATTGAACTCAGGTCTCCCTCATTACAGGCAGATTCTTTACAGTCAGCCACCGGGGAAGCCCATAAACAATGACAGATTGAAGGAAACAGTAAAGCTCTATTTGATCAGGTATGCTTGGCGTGTCTCACAGAACAGAGTGACTCAGAGATGGGGAGTGAAGTGTATTTCTAAATTCATGTTTGGGAAAACCGGGTACTATTAACTGGTACTATTAGCTCCACACACACTCCATCACTCACTCTCATCTCCATGACCTAAAGCAGAAGGAATCTAAGATACCATGTTGAAGTGGAGAAAAGTATATAAAAAACGAAGCCATAGTAAATTTATTTCAAGTAGTAAATGCTGAGGCACAAGACCAAATGTATCATAAAAGGGAGGACAGTAGCAATTAGATGAATCAAAAATACTGAGTCCAGGGGCTTCCCTGGGGGTCTGGTAGCTAAGACTCCACACTCCTAATGCACAGGGTGTGGGTTTGATCCCTGGTCAGGGAACTAGATCCCACATGCCACACCTAAAGGGTTCACATGCTGCAACGAAGATGAAACAGTCCACATGCTGCAACTAAGACCTAGGGAAGCCAAATAAATTTTAAAATAAGTTTTAAGAAAAATTTAAAAAGTATTGAGTCCATTTTTACTAAGTGAGAATGTTGAGTAATGTTATATGATTGCAAAGAAATGTTATACAGGATGGTGAAATGGGCTGAAGGAAAATATTATTGTAATACAAAGTTTAAACACTGCAGATAAACAAGGATTATAGCCATCATTTTATTGCAAGAAAACTATGCATGCTATGGCTGACAAAAGTGGCCCATGTTTTTCTCATATAATTGGCTCTCTTTTTGTTATGTTATTCTGCCAACTAAAGAAGCCCACAGAGATGCTTCCTAAAGGTTTGCAGTAGGTTGAGTCTGCACTCCCAGAGCCCGGTTATTTTTCCAAGTGGAAACAACTTGCTTGACTTATAAAAATTTGTTGCAACACGTTCCTAAAGTGTAGTCTATGGAACTGTGACAATTCACACAATTATAATACAATGTAATGGGATCTAAAACAGAAATATTTTGGTTCATGTTACATAAATGGCAAGAGAATAGTAGAAGTTCAGCTGTGTACTTATTATTATAAATTCAGAAGCAGAAATAATGGCTGTTTTTCATTATTATCATTTTTAGTCTCACTGTTAGTGATCTTAAGCAGAAAGTCAGTTAAACATATATTAGACAATTTACAATTTCTTATAACTTATAAGAAAAGATTACAGCTGAATTATTTACCCAGGTGTGTCAAGAAAAAAAAAAAGATTACACTTGTTTACTCATGACTGGTAATCTAATACATAATAAAGGAAAACTTGTTCTCCTCAAGCATCGAGGACGACAGAAACATTCCAGCGCCTACGGTGGTTCATTGTGAAAAAGTGTGTTTACATCAATAAAAACTAGACTAATGCTTCTGATGACCATTTCTCAGGAATAAGAAGGCTGATAATCATCACAGCTTTATTTCCAGTGAGACACACTTGGAGGAGATGAACCTGAGGTGCCTTCTCTGATGAAGGAGGAAGCGCAGTGTTTGCTCCGATGACTGTGGAGCCGACCTCCACTCCCTGGCTTTGCTCTCAACTAAGGAGCAGTCCCGAAGAAGGCAATGGCACCCCACTCCAGTACTCTTGCCTGGAAAATCCCATGGACAGAGGAGCCTGGTAGGTTGCAGTTCATGAGGTCGCTAAGAGTCGGACACGACTGAGCAACTTCACTTTCACTTTATACTTTCATGCGCTGGAGAAGGAAATGGCAACCCGCTCCAGTGTTCTTGCCTGGGGAATCCCAGGGACGGGGGAGCCTGGTGGGCTGCCGTCCATGGGGTCGCACAGAGTCGGACACGACTGAAGCGACTTAGCAGCAGCAGCAGCAACAGCAAGGAGCAGTCCGGACTTTCCAGGTGGCTCAGTGGCAAAGGATCTGCCTGCCAAGCAGGAGACATGTGTTTGAGCACTGGATCAGGAAGATCTCCAGGAGAAGATCTCCAGGAGAAGATCTCCTGGAGAATGGCAATCCACTCCAGTATTCTTGCCTGGGAAATGCCATGGACAGGGGAGCCCGGCGTGTTACCCTCCATGGGGCCCCAAAGAGTCCACCGACCACCAGCGTTTACAGACTCAGTGAGACCTGGGTGTGAGGTCACCCAGCCCCGGGACCAAAGGCGTGAGATGAAGAGGAGGAGCAACAAGTGCCTTGTGTCCTGTGTCCTCTGCCTCAGGTAAGTATGTCTGTCTTCTTTCTACAAAACGACATCCGGAGTTCCTGCTGCAGTCGGGTCCCCAGCATTGGTTAGGTGAGCCTGGGTTAGCCTGCCCTGCCCCTGCATGGATGCGCTCTCTCTCATTCAGGGACCAAGTGGAACATCAGAGTTCTCCATGAATCACAGGCATCTCCACCCGCCTATGGGTGGAGACCACCCCTCTGCGACGATGAGCCCTCCGTCACACCTACGTGGAGTCAGGGGCATGAAGTGCTTGTGAGCCTAAAACCAACAGGCCAAGATCCAGGGGCACAATGTCAAGTATCCAGACTAACAAGTGGGACTTCCCTAGTGGTTCACCGGGTAAGCATCCACCTGTCGGTGCAGGGGACACAGGTTCAATCCCTGGTCTGGGAGGATCCCACAGGCTGTGGGGCAACTGAGTCTGAGTGCTACACCTATTGAAACACATGCACTGAGAGCCCACAACATGCTCCACAACAAAAATGAAGCCGCCACAATGAGAAGCCCTCGCATGCACGGGAACTAGAGAGTAGTCCCCTGACGCAGCAACTAGACACAGCCTGAGTGCAGTAACGAAGACCCAGCACAGCCAAAAATGAAATAAAAATCAAAACTGGAAAAAAAAAAAAAAAAAAAAAAAAAAACAAGACTAACAAGTGGTCCATGCTGTAAGTTTTAAATAGCAAAACTATAGCTGTGCTGAAAAGTATGAATAACACATTTTTTGACTGCAAAGATCTACTCTAAGAAGCAAGTTTGAAAATACATCATTTTAATGATCTTTGCTGAGTGTTTAATCTGCTTTTTAAAAACAACTTTCTGTTAAACAAATACTTTCTAATGATCAATAAAGTGTGCTAGTACTAACTTACATTCTTTACAACAGAAAGAATACATACGCATGAAATATTTGAAAGTGGGAAAAAGCCTTTTTTAGAGTACTATGATTATAGAAGGATTTGTATACTAGAGAAAGTGTGTATCATCTCCTAAGATGATTTCACATTCATGAGACAGTTGGCATCGTATTCTCCAGCTGCCACTGGACCCCTGGGCATTTCTAATGCTTTTCTTCATTTCACAATATGCTCAGTTGCTCAGTCATTTGTGATTCTTTGCGATCCCGTGGACTGTAGTATGCCAGGCTCCTCTGTCCATGGGATTCTCCAGGCAAGAATACTAGACTGGATTGCCATGCCCTTCTCCAGGGGAGCTTCCTGACGCAGGAATAGAATTCATGTCTCTTGCATCTCCTGCACTGGCCAGTGGATTCTTCACCACTGCGCCACCTAAGAAGCCCTAATATTATGTTAGAAAATTAAAAACAAATCCCCTGTGTGATAGAATTGGAGGTTAAATGTAAATCTACCAGATGTTCACACTAAGTCGACAAAGCCTTTCTTTACCACCCCCTCCAAAGCAGTCCTGTCACTTGGGGCCGGAGCCACAGTCGTCACAATAAATAACCTGTGATCCCTGCGTCTCCTTGGTCCTGCTCCCTCTCCCTGGCCCCAGACAGACAGGCTTCCTCGCTGTGCCCCTGCCTCGGGGTCCTTGCAATTTCTGTTCCCTCTCCTGAGAACACGCTTCCACGTGTCCCCTTGTCTCTGGCACACACAGAACTCCTGCACTCTCAGCCTGTTGTTCAAGTGTTACCTTCTTCGAGAGATACCCTTAGCTATCTTTACAAACACTGTATCCTCACCAGAAATTCCCTAAGTCACTTCCCTGCTTGTTTTGTTCACAGCACTTAATGACATGTATCTCTGCAGTTTCCTTTGTTTATAGATTTATTGATCTCCCATCTCCTCTTTCTCACCACTAGACCTTGAGATCCATGAGGACAGGTTTTGATTGCTTATCCAGTGTTTGTAACCCTAGAGCCTACACAAGTGCCTTGTATGCAATCAGGTTTTTTTTTTTTTTTTAAATGGGGTATAATATAGGTGCTTTACAATGTTGTGTTCACTTCTACCATACAATGTAGAAAGTGAGTCAAAGTGAGTGAGCAAAGTGAGTCAGTGGGCGAGTGAGTCAGTGAGTGAGAAATGAGTCGGCTACACATATACATAAATCCCCTCATTTTCGGATTTCCTTCCCATTTAAATCACCACGGAGCATTGAGTAGAGTTCCCTATGCTATACAGTAGATTCTCATTAGTTATCTATTTTATACATAGTAATAAGGGCTGAGGGTTAATTTCATGTCAAGGCTAAATATCCTTTTTTTTTTTTTTTTTTAACCATTCAATAATATCTGCCTCTGAAGTCGCATCTTAAAATCTGAGTTCTCACCAGCACATCAGCTTAGAGAGACTGCTCATCCTAACCCTGTTTTGCCTGAGGACCTGCAGTGTCCCCCACATTCTCCTGTGGTCCACATTGAAATGCGGCAGCACAGAGCCTTGCTAGTAAAATTCCACCACCCGATTCTGGTGACTCAGCCCTGACATTACACTGGAAATCAGCATCAGTGCTGTGGATGGAACTGTTTCAAAGGCTGAATGCAGTAATCAGAGCCATTATTCAATCAATACACTACTTAAACAAAAAGTGGGTACTCTCCTCTGCTCACAAATATGTTTTTATTGATTCTTTTCTTTTTCAAATCTTTGTCCTTTTTATTTAAGTACTACAAAATGGACATTAAGCCAGTTATTTGGAAGGCTGTTTTCTTTTTCATGTCATTTTTAAATTGCCTTATGAAACAATATCATGTTTATTCATGCAAACCAAATGCCATAGTCAAAGTTTAAACTGGTGTTTATTTTAAAATAGTTTCTGCTCTGTTCTCCAGCTGATTCACCTGACTTTGCTTCTTACCCATCAACACCATTAACTTTTTGGACAAATTTAGCTGTGGTTCTGGATTTCCAGTGAAACTTTTAATGTAAATATACAAACCCAGAATTATTCAGAATTATTCAAACTATGGAGATGATATCATTAGAGTGCACACATAATGTGACTTTTAGATATCTTCTACTTGGATTCAGAATCAAGATGTCTGTCTAGACAAAAAGAAGCATCTTTAAACAAAGCAATCTGTATTTCACCCTGAAAGTGAACTAATTTGTTTGAATACAGACATTGGATTATCCATGACTTATGTTTGCTTTCCTGAGCTTAAAATTATCTTCTAACTTTATTGCTTGATTCTTCTGTGATTCCCAATCTAATTTTTATTATATAACCATTTTCTTGTTCTAAAACACTTGCTTATTTTTTTGTGGAGAACAGTGTTCAGGTATTACAGTTTCACATTTGTTCTAGGTGGTTTCTGTACTTTTGTTCACACAAGGCCAAACATTTCTGAGGGTTTTCAAAGAAGAGATTGGAGTTCATTGAAAAGTAGCATTTTCTGTGATAAAACTCAGCACATATTAAAGGTGTGAAGAAAAAGTCACTAAGGGAAAGCTAAACTCAGGTCATGGGAAAAATGAGAAATCACAGCCAATTCACAAGTACAGATGGAGAAAACAACATAATTACTTATTTGCTGGGCTTTCTTCTTTTTTATGCTTTCCTGGTCTCAAAAAATATCAGAAATGTATTTGGATCCAAAGGTAGATGACAATGAAGTGAAAGGTTGATGTTTGGATATACTAAAGTCAAGGATGTTGTTAGTGGTTAACACGAGTGCATCTAAGAAAGGATTTATTTCCCGTGATTCCACACTAATTAATGATTGAAACTGAGCACACTTGAAAATTGACTCTGGGACAGGGGTAAATACATGCATTTCTGAAAGTCACTGCAACTTCAGGAAGGGAGGATATACCTAGATGCATGGTTACAACTTTTTCTCTCTTCTGAAACAGTTTGTGCAAACACTTCATAGTTTTAATACAACTTTAATCAATGTCAGATCACCATTGCAGGAACTTCTTGTGTTGAAAGTTAATTTAATTAGATATTTCTTCTCTGATACACAGTTTCAAAGATGACTTTACCCTTAGTTCATCACATTAACTATTGTTTCATAGAAAAATAACAAACTTTGATCCTATGTTACCTTGTTCAGCTAAAAAATGCACAATGATTGTAGTAATTCATTACTGAAAATGGACTACCCTGGTGGCTCAGTGGTAAAGAATCTGCCTGCCAATGCAGAAGATGCAGGTTCAGTTCCTGGGTTGGGAAGATCCCCTGGAGGAGGGCATGGCAACCCATTTCATTATTCTTGCCTGGAGGATCCCATGGATAGAGGAACCTGGCAGTCTACAGTCCATGGGGGTCACAAGAGTTAGACACAATTCAGTGACTATGCAACCACCACCAATGTTGAAAATAGAAATACTCCCTAGAGCAAAAGAGTTAATGTATTCATTTGCTATTGATTCTGAAATTTTAAATGAAAGTTTTAATGACTACACAAACACTTGCATATGTATTTACTTGTCTTTATGAATTCTGATCCAATAATTAAAAATAGCCAGGCTCCATGTGAGTTACCAATGACAGCATCTTGAGTCATTTAGAAAGTGTTCGTGAGAGAAAAAGGAAAAATTAATAAAGTGATTTAGCTATTGAATCCGTACAATCCAATACATATTTGCAAATTTGCTGCAATTCTTCTCAAATACTTGTCTTTCTTGAATGTATTCTGTTTTAGTTCATGAGATTTTCACCCCCAGCCACGGGGAAGGGAAAGGGTTAATGCATAAGCCAGGAAGATAAAGCAAAGTTCGTGACTTTAAAATTTTTCATTTAAATTTACATTTAAAAAAATTCTTTCAAATAATTGAATTTTGACCCATATACCTTCATTACATATTCCACAGATTTTTTTTTTTTTTTTTTGCAGGGGGGAATAATACTTTTTAAAAAATTTCTTGTTTGGAGGATAATCGCTTTATAATGTTGTGTTCGCTTCTCCTGTATAGCAGTGTGAATCGGCCGTGAGTATACATGTGCATCGGCCTGTAGAGGTGGGATGCAGTGGGGTGCAGGAGGGAGGGAACATTTTTATTTTTTGCTTTTCCTGTGCTGGGTCTTCCTTGCAGCACACAGATCTTCTCTAGCAGTGACTCGTGGGTTTAATTGCTCAGTGGCATGTGGGATCTTAGTTCCCTGACCAGGGATCAAACCTGAGCCCCTTGCAGTGGAGGCATGGAGTTCTAACCATTGGACCACCAGGGAATTCATTTCTCCCTTTCCTTATCTAAAAATAAAGAAAGTATTTTACACGCCACCTGGATGATATGAGTTTTTAACAAATCAAGTTAAGTTGGAAGAAACAGATAAATATCACAGACAGCTAGGAAAGGAGAAAGTGATGATTAGGAGAGGAAGTCTTCGCATAAAAAATGAAAATAGGATTACAAAATTAAAAACAATTAATTGATGCCAAATAATATGTTGACATCATGAGATGTGCTTATGTACAAATGGACTAATTTCAGTAAGGCATAACACAAAAATATTAAATGTGAATGATAAAAGAACACATTAGAAGAAAATCCTTCAACTATAACCTGCTGAGATGTGTGTCTTGCAAGCCTTCCATAACACGATTAAGCCAGAGAAGCTGAGCTCATGGAAAGAAAGTATTAATAGATGGTGGTGAGTGGGCTTTACTTGAAAATGGGACATTAAAAATCAATATCCAACATATCTTTGGCACAATTACATAAAAAGTGGATAATGCATTAAAAGTGCATATTGATGCATGGTACACAACGAGCACTCAATAAATACCAGCGATTTTTATTATACAGTGAAAGTGACAAATAGATTCAAGGGATTAGATCTGATAGACAGAGTGCCTGATGAACTATGGACGGAGGTTCGTGACATTGTATAGGAGGCACAGATCAAGACCATCCCCAAGAAAAAGAAATGCAAAAAGGCAAAATGGTTGTCTGAGGAGTACTTACAAATAGCTGTGAAAAGAAGAGAAGTGAAAGGCAAAGTAAAAAAGTAAAGATATACCCGTTTGAATGCAGAGTTCCAAAGAATAGCCAGGAGAGATAAGAAAGCCTTCTTCAACGATCAATGCAAAGAAATAGAGGAAAACAATAGAATGGAAAAGACTAGAGATCTCTTCAAGAAAATTAGAGATACCAACGGAACATTTCATGCAAAGATGGGCTCAATAAAGGACAGAAATGGTAGGGACCTAACAGAAGCAGAAGATATTAAGAAGAGGCGGTAAGAATACACAGAACTATACAAAAGAGATCTTCATGACCCAGATAATCACGATGTTGTGATCACTCACCTAGAGCCAGACATCCTGGAATGTGAAGTCAAGTGGGCCTTAGGAAGCATCACTATGAACAAAGCTAGTGGAGGTGATGGAATTCCAGTTGAGCTATTTCAAATCCTGAAAGATGATGCTGTGCAAGTGCTACACTCAATATGCCAGCAAATTTGGAAAACTCAGCAGTGGCCACAGGACTGGAAAAGGTCAGTTTTCATTTCAATCTCAAAGAAAGGCAATGTCAAAGAATCCTCAAACTAACACACAATTGAACTCATCTCACATGTTAGCAAAGTAATGCTCAAAATTTTCCAAGCCAGGCTTCAACAGTACGTGAACTGTGAACTTCCAGATGTTCAAGCTGGATTTAGAAAAGGCAGAGGAACCAGAGGTCAAATAGCCAACATCCGTTTGATCATCAAAAAAGCAAGAGAATTCCAGAAAAACTGCTGCGGCTGCTGCTGCTGCTGCGGCTCCTAAGTCACTTCAGTCGTGTCTGACTCTGTGTGATCCCATAAATGGCAGTCCACCAGGCTCCTCCATCCCTGGGATTCTTCTGCTTTATGCCAAAGCCTTTGACTGTGTGGACCATAACAAACTCTGGAAAATTCTTAAAGAGATGGGAATACCAGACCACCTGACCCACCTCTTGAGGAATTTGTATGGAAGTCAGGAAGCAACAGCTAGAACAGGACATGAAACAACAGACTGGTTCCAAATTGGGAAAGGAATATGTCAAGGGTGTATACTGTCACCTTGCTTATATATGAGATACACTGGGCTGGATGAAGCACAAGCTGGAATCAAGATTGCCAGGAGAAGTATCAATAACCTCAGATATGCAGATGACACCACCCTTATGGCAGAAAGTGAAGAACTAAAGAGCCTCTTGATGAAAGTGAAAGAGGAGAGTGAAAAAGTTGGCTTCAGTTCAGTTCAGTTCAGTTACTCAGTTGTGTCCTACTCTGCGACCCCATGACTGCAGCACGCCAGGCCTCCCTGTCCATCACCAACTCCAGGAGTTTGCTCAAATTAATGTCCATTGAGCCAGTGATGCCATCCAAGCATCTCATCCTCTATTGTCCCCTTCTCCTCTTGTCTTCAATCTTTCCCAGCCTCAGTGTCTTTTCAAATGAGTCAGCTCTTCGCATCGGGTGGCAGAAGTATTGGAGTTTCAGTTTCAACATCAGTCCTTCCAATGAACATTCAGGACTGATTTCCTTTAGAATGGACTGGTTGGATCTCCTTGTGGTCCAAGCGACTCTCAAGAGTCTTCTCCAACACAACAGTTCAAAAGCATCATTTCTTTGGTGCTCAGCTTTTTTTTTTTTTTTTTTTTTTTAAATAGTCCAACTCTCACAAAAGTTGGCTTAAAACTCAATATTCAGAAAACTAAGATCATGGCATCTGGTCCCATCACTTCATGGGAAATAAACGGGGAAACAGTGACAGACTTTATTTTTTGGGGGCTCCAAAATCACTGCAGATGGTAACTGCAGCTGTGAAATTAAAAGATGCTTGCTTCTTGGAAGAAGTTATGACCAACCTAGATAGCATATTAAAAAGCAGAGACATTACTTTGTCAATACAGTTCTGTCTATTCAAAGCTATGGTTTTTCTGGTAGTCATGTATGGGTGTGAGAGTTGAACTATAAAGAAAGCTGAGCACCCAAGAATTGATCCTTTTGAGCTGTGGTGTTGGAGAGGACTCTTGAGAGTCTCTTGGACGGCAAGAAGATCCAACCAGTCTATCCTAAAGGAAATCAGTCCTGAATATTCATTGGAAGGACTGATGCTGAAGCTGAAACTCCAATACTTTGTCCACCTGATGCAAAGAGCTGACTCATCTGTAAAGACCCTGATGCTGGGAAAATATTGAGGGCAGGAGGAGAAGGGGATAACAGAGGATGAGTTGGTTGGATGGCATCACCGATTCAATGAACATGAGTTTGAGTAAGGTCCAGGAGTTGGTGAAGGACAGGGAGGTGAACATGAGTTTGAGTAAGGTCCAGGAGTTGGTGAAGGACAGGGAGGCCTGGCGTGCTGTAGTCCATGGGGTTGCAAAGAGTCAGACACGACTGAGCGACTGAACTGAACTGAATGCAAGAAAGATGACCACCATCATCCATGAGGCTCAGTTATTTCTTTTTGAGGCTTACTTAGGAAAAGAGTAACTCCAAGGCTTCCCTGGTGGCTCAGGGGTAAAGAATCCACCTGCCAATTCAGGAGACACAGGTTTCATCCCTGGTCAAGGAATACCCACAAGCTGTTGGGTAACTAAGCCAGAGGTCACAGCCACTACACACACACACCATAGAGCCTGGCAGTCACAACTTCTGAGCCCATGTGCCGCAAGTATGGAACCCTGCACGCCACACCAAGAAAAGCCACTGCAATGAGAAGCCCATGCCGGCTGACTAGAGAGTAGCCCCCATTCGCTGCAACTAGAGAAAAGCAAATGCAGCAACAAAGACCCAGCACAGCCATAAATAAATAAATACATAAATAACCATTTTTTAAAAAGTCTAACTCCAATGATTGATGAGTGATTTTGACCCTGTTTGATTCTGCCTCATCATGGAACTGTTAATATTTAATGGAAGCAATGCAAGCAGTGAAATCTGTTCACTAAAATCTGTTTGTAAGGCCTTCCTCATAAACTGCAGAACATTAGAACTTGAGCATTTTTGACTCACCAGATTCTGCTGCTTCACACAACCGAAGAGGTCCAACCACACTCTCTAATAAAAATATGTCAAGGGCGTGCTTGGGATTCAGAAAATGGGGTGTCTCATTTGCCCACTAGAATGTACAGTTCATGGGATGGGAACCTGCCTGGCCCATCACACAATATTTCCTCAATGAATACAGGAATAGCTTTTTCCACCAAGTTTCTTGTTTTTGAACTTGCACTTGTCTCACATTTAAAGCAAAGTGTTAATTGCCCTTTTCCCTGTTTTGCTTTATTTAAAACAACAAAACTCCTAAGTCTTCTATACTTAAATTCTTCATCATATCCAGACCTAGTCCTCCTATATAGGGCCTTGGTTGCCATATTCAGAGCTAACAACTAAATAAAAATTACGGAAATAATAATTTTTCTCCTAATACAAGGGGTCTGAGTTCAATCCCTGGTCAGGGAACTAGATCCCATATGTCACAAACAAGACCAGGTGCAGAAAATAAATATCTAAAAAATAAATAAAAGTTTCTATTTCTTATGAGATTGTTTCAGAAACATTTCAGACCCATAATACTGTATTTTCATATTTATGCAAAACAGGTTTTACAATAATCAATGCTATAGTTTCATAGAGCATGACGTTGAGAATAATCCTCACCGAAGACCAGATAGGTCTTAAGTGATATGACATTGCTTAATTTACCACAGTCCAATACTGGTCTTCCATTTCATCTGTATTACAGTAGTAAAATGTATAAATAAAAGCATAAAGATACCACAGTAAAAATAAAATAAATAAGTACTGTGGTCAAGAAACTGTGGTCAAAGGCCCTCTATAGTTTCTCTGGACCTAGAGCTCCTCCAGGCTCCACCTGTGCCCCATCCGACTCCAGCTCCTCGGGACACCTGCGCTTCCTCACCGCCCTGCCAGCTTTTCAGATGAATTCAGGAACACTCCTGCAGCCTCTCCTAAGAGTCGTTAGCAACAGCGCAAGTAAGGTGAGTGTGTGATGTGTTTACATTTTTAAAGACAAAATCACAAGTGCCAATAAACTATCAAATAATATGTGAATCTTCAAGACAAGACTTTAAAATGTGTGAAATTATGAGTGCTATGTGACTGAAATTTGACAAAATATCCAAGACTGCTATCACTGCACAGCTTTCATATTCTGTTGAAGGATATTTATATAAATAATTGAAAAGAGTGATTTTGCTAAAATGAAGGTAATAAAACTTTACAAAATATAACTCAATTTTTTCCCATCTAAATACTACTTTCCCTTCAATAGATCACCTCGATTTGTTCAATCAAAATTATATTCAACATTATCTTTAAAATGAAAAGATAAATTAGAATGAAGACTAACCTCCAACTAATAAAAATAAATGGAAAAAAAAGTTGTAATATCACCCCCCAAGAAAAAGAAAAAAAGAAAAAAATAATCAGAATGACTTGAATTAAGCTGAATTTAAATGCTTTTAAAGATGTAATTAAATCATTTATTTTTATAAAGATAAGACTAATGCTTATCTAGTTTAATATCATTTACCTGTCAAAATAAATTATGGATGTAACGTTCCACTCACATTTCATCTAAAGCTACCAATTTGACAATGGTGTTAATTGTTTAACATGGTAAAAGTTTTGTAAAGTATTGTGGTCCGTTAAGACTGTATGAATTCTATGATAATTTGGGAGAAATTGATACTTTTATTTTTCTCTCACTTTTCCATTTTGTTGACATTTTCCATTACTTCTTTCAGAATGACTCGATTGCTTTATTTATACAGATCCTGTGCCTTTCTTGTGGACATTGTTTATAAGCATTTTATTATTGCTCTAAGTATCATGGAAAGATTGTTTCCAATTGTATTTCTAGGAAAGCCTTGCTATCCTACAGATAAACTATTGATTTTTGTGTTTATATCTTTTGTCAACTTTAGGCTTTAGCAAAACACCATCAAAAAACCCCACTGAGCAGACAAGGCCTACTTTGCTGGATTTGCTGAGATAAGAAAGGAAAACACCCTTGCAGAATCTTAACTGCCCAGACAGGAAGAGTGGAGTGATGGGTTTGCAGAGTCTGATTGGGTGACAAGATTCTCAGACAAGTCTTGTGAGATCAGGAACTCCTTGGGAACTGGCAGTGTGTGAGACACGATAGCTTTACACTCATATGCATACAAGACCAAGTTCTGAGCCAAGTTTGCGGGATAGGTGGTTTTGCTAATTTACAGCTAATATTTAGGGCCAAGTGTTTCCCAGAGCCAGACTTACCCGGTCTTTCATTTTTCTCAGCCTTCACATAGTGACAAGAATGTATCTTGGGGATGTATAGTTTCTAATCATGGGGAAAACCAAAACCACGTGGGTTTAAGTTCTCAGCCCCTCCTCCGTGACATCCATGTCACCCGAGGATGGAGATCACAACACCATTGTCTGCAAACAGAAGCAATTTCCATCTTCACTGCTTTTTGGTGAGCTGTGGATATATGAGAAGACTCTACTGCAGTTTTCCAGAATCTATTACTGTCATATTTGCTATTTCTTTTTGCTCAAAGATCACTTGTTGGATCACTTGAAGGGACAAAGTCCATTTCTCAGTATTTCTATTTTGGTGATGACATATTTGAGCAAAATGACATGGAATTATACTAAGAAAGACTTGTCTCAGGGTTTGGAGTCCTGTATTCATCAGGAGCTAAGGGTGCCCAAGCTCTCTTTCTGTGAAACATGGGCTACAAAGTTGCCAAGTGTTGTTATTGTTCAGGCAGACATCTGCATGTCTAGGTCTTGATGGGAGTTTTATTTTTCTGGTCACTTGACCCATTGTCCTGTCATTTACAAAGCACTTATTGCTTGATTCCAATTACACAGAAAATCACCTTTCTTATTGCAAAGAACTAGCATCAGAGGAAGCTGGTTGTCATTCAAAGGAACACAAGTAAAAACAATAATTATACTGAACGTGCATCTTAATCAAAAGACACACAAAGGAGTGACTCAAAGCATTGAAAGAAAAATTAAAGATGGGAAACATATACACATTGTAGATAAGAGGCTTGAGTATCTGTTAATAATCTAGATTCTTAAGTAAGTGAATAAGAAAGTGAGGACACAAGGAGAGAATGCAGGAGAGCAGGCTGAAAGAGAACAACCCGTCTCTGATACTGGGAGCCAGCTTCCTGGGTCTTCTGGAGAAGTAGTCTCCTGGATGAGTCGTCATCTTGGTCGGTGTTCTGGGATTAGGTTTTTGGCCCCTGAAAAAGTCACTATAAACTTCTTGAGGAGCCTGGCTTGAGATTTCTGGACCCTTTAACTTAAAGATGTATGCTCGCTCCTGCCTAAAGTGGGTGGGGGGAGCAAATTTTCAGTAGAGACCAGGAGTAGCTCTGGAGATAGATGGAGGCATTTGAGAAGAAGTCACAGAAATTCAGACCGTGAAGACCAAGGTACAGTCCCAACAGATCTTAACAAGACAGTTAATTTATGAGCATATGAACAAAAGATACCTAGATTTTTTTTGCTTGAGAAAAGTTGAAAGTGAAAGTGTTAGTCACTCAGTTGTGTTTGACTCTTTGCAACCCCATGGACTGTAGCCTGCCAGGCTCATCTGTCCATGGGATTCTCCAGGAAAGAATAGCGGTGTGGGTTGCCATTTGTAAAAATTGAATGAGCTATAATTAATAATTTATGCATATTTCCACAATGTAAGCATGTTATGATTAAACATGAACTTAAGTGTGATTGACACTTACTGTCATATATTAGAAAGTCCTGCCTACCTCCTGGGATACATGAGTGTGAAATTTAAAACCTAACTTTAGAAAATATTTGAAGCAGTATTAACTTCCCTTACTCAAATAAAAAGAAACTCAAAGAGGAGTCACCCCAACACAACTCAAGAGGAGGGTTCACCGCAACTCGAGAGGGGGCCCCCAGCCACAAAGACAGACGAGCTTCCCTGCCAGAGCTGGAGAGGATACCCCTGCCACAACTAGAGAAGAGCCTTTAGGACACCGCACCTAGAGAGGAGTCACTCTGCCGCAAATAGAGACAAGCCCACTGAAGCAACTCGAGAGGAGCCCCTGAAAACTAGAGCCGACCAACCCCACGAAAACGAGTGAGGGGCCCCCAGTGCCAAAAGTAGGCAGGACTGTCACCCCGCGGACCCACCCCCACCACGACCCGAGAGGAGCCCCGAGTCACCTGCCACCTCCTCCCAAGAGGAGCGCTCCACCACAACTAGAGAAGGTCACCATGCCACCACAAGAGAGGAGCACCCAGACCACAACTCGAGAAGTACAGCCTGCCACAGCTAGAGAGGAACCCACACACCACGTCTGGAGAAGAGCCCCACCACACACTGCAATTACTGAGGGCTATCCCCGCCCAATGCAACTCGAGAGGAGCCCCCCACCACAACTAGAGTGGTGACCACCCACCACAACTAGAGCGTTGAACCCCACCACAACTAGAGAGTAGCCCCTCGCCCACTGCAACTAGAGAGTGACCACTGCAACAACTCAAAGGAGGCCCACCACCACAACTAGAGAGGAGCTCCTACTTCAATGCAACTAGAGATGAGCCCCCCTGATAAAGCTAGAGTGGAGGCCCCTGCCACAACTAGAGTAGCCCCTTGCTCATCGCAGCTAGAGAGGAACTACTGAAAAAACTTTAAGGAGCCATTCCACCATAACTAGAGAGGAACCCCTAGTACAATGCAACTAGAAAGGAAATTTCACTGCCAAATTTTGAGAGGTGTCCCCCCAAACAACTAGAGAGTTGACTCTCCATTGCAACAAGAGAGGAGCCCCCCACAACAACTAGAGAGGAGCCTGCACACCACATCTGAAGAGCCCCCATGCACACAGCAACTATTGAGGAATACCCATGCCCAACACAACTACAGAGGAGCCCACTGACACAACTAGAGACTTGAGGCCCTGCCACAACTAGAGAGAAGCCCTCTACCCTCCACAACTAGAGCGGAGACACCCCCCCCCCCCAACAACTAGAGAGGAGCCCGCACACTGCAACTTGAGAGGAGGCCTATGACGCAACTCGAGAGAAGCCCACAGCTACACTGAGAGAGGCACCCATGCGCCAAAACTAGAGACTGTCACCCAGCCACAACTAGAGAGGAACCTCCGGGACATTGCACCTACAGAGGATCACCTCTGCCGCAAACAGAGAGGAGCCTCCAGCCGCAACTTGAGTGGAGCCCCCCACCACAAATACACAGGAGCAACCTCAGCACAACTCGAGAGTAGCCCCCATGAACATCATTACTAGAGAGGAGCTCACCCACACATCACAATTAGACAGAAGCCCCCTGCCACAACTAGAGAGGAACCCTCCACACCACAACTAAAGAGAAGGCCCCCTGCCACAAATAGGGAGTAGCTTCCTGCACATCGCAACTGGGAAGGAATGCCCTTGCACATCTCTATCAGAAAGGAACCCCTCACCACAATTCAAGAGGAACACTCCACTGCAAATCTAGAGGTGCCCCCCATACACTACAACTAGAGAAGAGCCCCCTCACCACAACTATTAGAGAGGCACCTTCATACCACAACTAGAAAGGAACTCACCCACCACAACTAAGAGTTGACCCCCACACCAACAGGAGAGGAGCCCCATAGTGCAGCTAGAGTAGCCACCCGCACATCGCTGCTAGAGAGGAGTCGCCCCAAGGCAACTCGAAAGGAGGCCCTACCGCAACTCAGAGGAAACCCGAGTCCCTCCACAACTTGAGAGAAACCCCTAGTCCCCCGCTGCAACTTGAGAGGAACCCCAAGGCCCCCGCCACAACTTGAGAAGAATCAAGAATCTGGCGCAACTTGAGCCCTTTGCTATAACATGAGAGGAGACCCCGGCCACAAAGACAGAGGAGCTCCCCCGCGAGAGCTGGAGAGGATCACCCCACCATAACTAGAAAGGAGCTCCCAGGACACATCACACCTAGAAAGGAGTCACTCTGCTGCAAATGGAGATGAGCCCACTGAAGTAACTCGAGAGGAGTGCAGTGAAAAGCCTATTTGGACACATGCAGAAAGGAGGCCCCTGAACATTACAACTAGAGAGGAGCCCCCCACTACTAGAGAGGAGTCCCCTCAACCACAAATAGAGATGAGCTGACAAACTGCAACTAGAGAGGAGCCCCCCTCCCCCCACTGCAACTAGACAGGATTTCCCATACCACAACTAGAGGACCCCCCAGGCACAGCACAACTAGAGAGGAGCACCCCAGCACATCACATCTAGAGAGGAGCCCAACCGCCACATCTAGAGAGTTGAACAACTGCCACAACTAGAGAGGATCCCCAGATGCAATTAGACAGTAGCCACCTGCACACCATTACTGGAAAGGAGCCACCCCACTGCAACTCAAGAGGAACCCCAAGTTCCCACTGTAACTCAAGAGGAGCTCCCTGCCACATCTAGGGAGGAGCCCACACACTGCAACTAATGAAAAGCCCACCCAGACGTTGCATGTAGAAAGGAGGCCCCTGCACACCACAACTAGAGAGGAGGCTTCCCCTCCCCTGGCACACCACAACTAGAGAGAAGCCTTCCCCTCCCCTGGCACACCACAACTAGAGAGGAGCCCCCCAACCACAAACAGAGATGAGCTGAACAAACTGCAACTAGAGAGGAGCCCCCTCTTCCCTGCACACTGCAACTAGAAATGTGGGAATCCTGTTCCCACATCACAACTAGAGAGGACCCCCCAGGCACAACACAACTAGAAAGGATTTGATTTTTGTTTGACTCTTCTGTCCATGGGAATTCTTCCAGGCAAGAATATTGGAATGGGTTGCCATGCCCTTCTTCAGGGGAACTTCCCAACGTAGGAATCGAACCAGGGTTCCCTGCATTGCAGGTGGATTCTTTACCAGCTGAGCTACCAGGGAAGCCCCAAACAGTACCCTAAATAACAATAATCTCTAAAGTAGTAAATACAGTTTAAGTAATACAACATAAAATATTCATAATTGGTTGAAGTCTCTTCCCTTGAAAGTTTTGTAACAATCAAGAATTCTATTATAATTTAACGGTTGATAGTTACTTCTCTTATTAAGAGAAGTAATAGTTTTGAGCTGAGAACACAGAATACACACATCCTATTATAGAAGCAACATATATTTTCAAGTAAATGCATATATTAAACACACACACAAAAAAATTAAAACTAGGAAACAGGCAAAAAAGGGTTAGAATGTCTCATTTTCAATATGTGATTTATTTCCTGAAGTTAGCTTATGGTTACACATCATACTTCTAGGATATTCATTTCATTCCACACTAAAAAACTTCATTCAGCATACATTCACACAATGTTTATTTTGTGACACATTTATGAAGTTTATGGATATGTAGCAGGGACTGAATTATTATTATTATTTTTTTTTAACTATGGACAGAGATTCATAACATTGTACAGGACTGAATTATTTTTGAAATAAGGCTACATAGATGCCAGGCACTGACTTAAGAAAAATGCTATTCTTATTTGAAGGGAGGACCAAAGACTAAAAAACCTGCCTTAATGATTCCAAAACCACAATCAAATACTGAATTCCTAACTCTCATGTTAAATGCTTCTTCTAGTCCATGTTTCCTGAATTGTATTTAAATTACCATTAAAAAATATTTTTTTTTGTTATTATTTGCATGAGGTTTTTTGTTTTTAATGAAATTCTAATTATTTTAAAAATAATAAATGTTCTCTAACCTAATGAATTTACTTCTTTATAGAAATATTTTACTGCAAAGTGAGCCTAAAATAACAGTTCACTATTTAGAGGGTATAAATAAAAATCGAGTTTTTCTTTTCTTCTCCTTTCCTGGTCTTCAGACAATTATAAAGGAAAAAAAAAAAGTCAAGCCCAGTGTTGGTTAAACTAAAACTAGAAATATACTACATTAAGCTATTTATTTATTAGAAATGAATTAAGTCACTTTTATTAAGGTACTTTATGACAGGCTAAGCACATTCCTGAAATAACTTTAAGAGACCAGAAAGCTAATATAATTTCTCTTGCTGAAATGACATGCTATGCTTAAACTCAGGAGTAAGTGTATAAATGTTTCCAAATAATTTAAATACGGAGATGCATGAGAAAAGATTTCTGCTGCTGCTGCTGCTGCTAAGTCACTTTAGTCGTGTCCGACTCCATGCGACCCCATAGACGGCAGCCCACCAGGCTCCCCCGTCCCTGGGATTCTCCAGGCAAGGACACTGGAGTGGGTTGCGATGTCCTTCTCCAAAGCATGAAAGTGAAAAGTGAAAGTGAAGTTGCTCGGTCTGACTCTTAGCAACCCCATGGACTGCAGCCTACCCAGGCTCCTCTGTCCCTGGGATTTTCCAGGCGAGTACTGGAGTTGGGTGCCATTGCCTTCTCCGAGAAAAGATTTCTAGGTATCCACTAAAAGAAAATTTAAATAATATGTGTCCAGGCGAGTACTGGAGTAGGGTGCCATTGCCTTCTCCGAGAAAAGATTTCTAGGTATCCACTAAAAGAAAATTTAAATAATATGTGAGGAAACACAGGACATTGGAACTTTACTAGTGATATATAAAGAGTAATACGCTGTGCCTATAGAATTTCATTTAAGTTAGAAAAAGTTCAAAAGATGTATTACTGGGCATAAAAAAACTTAGGGACCAAATCTTTTTATGATATTCTTTAAAATAACCCCACTTATATAGACTTTAATAGCAATAACTGCAAGGTCCCAAAGGCTCTGTAGCTTACCAATACTTTTAAAAAACTTATTCTTTAATTGGAAGAAAATTGCTTTACAATGTTTTCTTGGTTTCTGCCGAATAATAATGCAATCCAGCCATAATTATACACATATCACCTCCCTAAGAATTATTTTCTAATCAATAATTCAGCTAAGTCTGTTTTAAAAAAATGTCAAACATACGTATTTATTTGGTAACTCTTGAAAAATATTCAAAATACATAAAACTTCAGGATGTTCCTAAGAGCAATGCTGTAGAGTACCTTTTAATTCACAGCATTTCAAATGATCTTTTTTTTTTTTTTTTCAATTATAGATTGCTATTTTATTTTTTGTAGGTAGGTCATTTATTTATTTATTTATTTATTGGGTTTTGTCATACATTGACATAAATCAGCCATGGAGTTACATGTGGGCCTGGTGCGCTGGGAGGACCCAAAGGAATCGGGTGGAGAGGGAGGTGGGAGGGGGGATCGGGGATGGGGCATACATGTAACTCAAATGATCTCTTAAAATAGCAGGGACTCTCCACTTAAAAATGAATTAGCACAATGATTTCCTTAACTGATGGGGTGGAATAATTTCTCCATTATTGCCAGACTACATTAGAGGAAAAAAGGTTTTTGTCTCAGAAATATGCCTAAAAACTAAAAGCACTGCACAGATGGCATCAGATAAGAAATTTGTTTTCCCTAAATTACATATTTTGGGGGGAATTTTGACTTCATTCTCCACTATAAAATAATAATTTGTTCAAGTGTGCTTTCTTGTCTAATTTGAAAAAAAAGAAGTGTCAGTAAAAATATTTGTCTCACAGTCGGTTATAACTAAAGAGTCAATCTACTTTGTAAGCACTGAATAGAATACAAATTGGCCCCAAAGAGTGTGTACAACACAAGACTTTGTATTTATTACTCAGGGCTACACTTGTAATTTGTACTTGTACACAATTTTATATTTGCAAATAAAGAGTATTTTCCAAATTCACTCCTTATTTGAAACCCAGAGAACCATAATCCAACACTGAAAACAGTTCACAGTTGAAAAATTTACAAATGTCAAACTAGATTAAAAAATGAAATCTATTCACAGTTCTAAGTTTACATTTCAAAGTTAACATATCCAAATAATACTTCTCTCTAAGGGAATGACAACTCAAATGAATGTACTCCAAATAGTAGACACAGAATCCAAAATTACTCCCCCTAAATCATACCCAAACATTTGTTACCTAATCTACAAAATAAGACTAGATCAAATAATTTCTAAACTTCCTTTAAATTCTAATTATTTTGGGGGGATAATGGGATCAAATACCAGCTATCTTTAGTTTTTATGTGACTTTGCAAGTCACTTGTTTTTAACCTCTCAGAAAAGATGCTATTTAAAATATCTTAGCAAAGAAATTATTTCCTACAAGTTTTATGAAGCTTATTGAAAAATCTCCTTTAGTAACTTTGATGGGTTAAAAAGTGCTCCACAAAAAGAACTTGAAACCTGTAAATATGACCTTATATGGAAAGAGTCTTTGCAGACATAATTAAGTTAAAGATCTAGACATGCAATTATCCTGAATTAGGGTGGGCTTTAAATCCAAAGAGAAAGAATTGTCATTATAAGAGAAGGAAGACAGAGAGGAAGGCCATGTGAAGACAGAGGCAGATACTGGAGTAATCTATCTATAAACCAAGGAACACTATGGACTGCAGAAAGCAAGAGAGAGGCATGGAATGGATTCTCTTTTGGAGCCTCCAAAAGAAGCTAACACTGGTGACACGTTAATTTTAGGCATCTAGCCTCCAGATCTGTGAAAGATTTTTTTAAGCCACCAAATTAGTGGTAATCTGTTATGGCCACCATAGGATACTAATACAGTAATGTATTTCAGAAAGAAAACCCAACTGAAAAGGTATTATCATCAACACAATTTATCTTTGGCCATCATATGCTTCACATTAGGAACAATGAAAGGACATCATCATTTCTAGATTTTTAACAAAAATCCACTTGATTCCTAGATAAACACAGAAGAGCCTCTATTTTACAACATTTACTTATCTATGTTGAGTCTATTTTACTTACGATTAAAATTAGATTTACTAAAATGTTAAACAATTTTTCAATCAACAATATTACCTAATTGCAAATATTTTTAAAGACTTTGCTAATTTTTCTGAAGAGAATTAATAAATAAGTTTCAGTACTATAAAGCATGCTCAGTTTTCTTAAACCTGTATATAAAAAGCTTCTAAGCTTTTTGAGTAGCAAACAGTGTTAAAGAAATATGATAGCTATAAATAATTTTTTTCCCCATTATTATTCAAGCTTATGGAGCAAGTCTTAAATTTTCTTTAGTTCTTTACCATTTAACTTCCTCAGGTTTATATATATACATATATATAAACATATATATACACATACATATATGTATGTGTGTATTTAAAATACATATTTTAAATACATATTTAAATATGTATATTTAAAATACATATTTCGCTAGTTAAAACAAAAAATCTGATGTGATCTGAGTGTCACCATAGTGTCTAAAAGAAATTCCAAAATTTCTACTTAGTTTTCATTATAGAAATAGTCTAAAAAAAAAAAAAAAAGAAATAGTCTAAATAATAAGTCTATTTTTAGAGTTCAAGATATCCCTGATATTACCACATGAACCTCTGAATGTCTTGACTATTAGGCCATTGAAAAGTCTTGTTCAGAAAGATATAAAATGTTAGGAAGTTCACAATTGCATAGCAACCCAGCTCACAAACAAGTCTGGATGTGGGTGGCAGAGGTATATTAAGCCTATAAATAACATAGGGTAAAATGAAGTAACGAAATTCTAGCAGCTTCTGAGGTACTGTAACAGTAAATAAGCATATGAAAAACATTAAATTCCAGAAAATCGACTTTGATTTTAATGAGTCAGCAATACTCCAACCAGCAAATATATAGACTGGAACTAACAAATATTTCACAATTTCATATTTTTGAAAAACTCTTTTCCACACATAGAATGTATAATGTCTATTATCTGCTAGCAGGTATTTATGAGCATAAGTAAATTTCCAAACTAAAAATAGAGAGACTAAAGTTATCACAAAAAACTGAATCCTCCGTTTCCAAACTAAGCAAAGAAAAGCCCTGATTTTGTTAAGAGACAGCAGGTGAGGAAATGAAAAAAAGAGAGTAAAAGAGAAAAAGTAGAAAAGCTGAGGGAAGTGTAGACAGGCTTCATGACTACTCCGGTCACCAATAACAATTCCACCATTAACTGCCACAAAAGCACAGAATAGAAACGTGAGAAGAATGTAGGGCCAGGTCAAAAGTAAAAGCATACTCAAGTTCTTAAAGGACATTGAATAAGCCAAAAGAAACTGAAGAATTTTCCTGAATTCTGAAAATGGTCCTTTAATAGGGGTAGGCCTCTCTTCTTTCTTCTTCTGTAGCTCAGTTTTCCAAGCTTCAGTTAACTTTTGTGCAATGACATTTCCTGCACAGAAGATAGCCCAGATGATATTTGTTTGACGAAACATGAAGCCACAAAATCCAAGCAAGGCTGAAGTTTTATGATTTCCATAAAGACACATCAAGTAGGCAAAAAGAGTAAAAAACATGGATCCTGCTTCTGTATAATAAAGGAAGTTAAAAAAATAGAGTGTGGGAAATATTGCTAATGTTAATGTTGACAAGATCCTCTGGATACATGAGGCAGCCTATGAAAAGAGAAAACACAGTTCACAATAAAACCAATAGGCTATTCCTGCAGAGCTAAGGGAGAGATTTACTAAAACAAACAAATCAAAAACTGCCTGAGTTCTAAATAAATAAAATTATTCAATATTAATTTTACTCCTGGCTTTGCAAAAATACAGTATATATTTATGAGGGAACTTTCTGATACTTTTTAGTTACACCTAGCAATTTGGAAGCCGATAAAACAAAACATATGTGTGTCAAAGCTTCTATTACCTATTAGACTGAATCATTCAACAAACAGTTAAGGAGTTACTGTGTGCAAGACTATGAACTCAATTCTTTGGAGAACATGGAGATGAATGGGACACAGCGCAAGGGGTTCCATTTCAGTGAGCCTTCTATGAGCATTCATTTGGCCATCATCACCAATTTCTAGTGCAGTCTCAAAACTCTGTACCAGAGAGAATTTAAATACGTATATAACATTTATACCACCACACACAATGACCTTACTATTTGTGATGAGATTACAGGGATCTTCCTGAAAATAGTGGGGCTCATCTAAAGTTAAACATCTTCTTTTGGCCTGATAATCTATTTCAGAATTTGAAAGTACTCTTATTTCCTTGAATTCTATCTTCCAGTTAATCTAAATCACCAAGCCAGATCATGCCATTCCTTTGATTAAAATTAAGGGGGCTGTCCATCACCTACTAGATAAAGTTTAGAATACTTTTCATGACATAAAAAGGATACTCATGACTTCTCTCCTACCTACTTCTACAGCCTCACATCCCTGTACTTTAAAATCTTATAGTTACAAATAGCAATTCCCTGTATCTTGTGGCTCCATGTCTTTCTACAATTGCTTATGCTATGTCTGTCAGAATTCATTCCTATTCTACAGCCCTATCTGTCATCAAGATTCAGATTGGGTATGATATTCCTGATGTGTGAAGTCTTACCCAATGTAACCAACAGCCTTCCTTCCCAGTCAGGCTGCTTCTCTGTATTCTTGTAGTGTTTTACAGCTATCGTTATCACACAATTTACACTACTGAAATCATTTAAGTTAAAACTAACTACTATAGTTAATATTTACTGATTCCTTACTATTACATCCAGCAGTATTCTAGGAACCTTCCATTTATTAAGCTCTTTTTATGCTTCAGGATAGTCCTTTGAGGTTGAGTCTATATTTTTCCCATTTAACAAATGAAAACATGGAGTCACTAACGGGTAACCTGCCCAAAGTAACACAATTAATAAGTGGATAAAATTCAAACCCACATAATTCACCTCCAGGGTCTGCATTCTTAAATTATAAAAAAATGCCCAGGTAACATCTGTTTCCCCTAATGAAGACGTAAGTTTTATAAGAAAAAGACTGGTTCACTTACCTCTGTAGTCTCAGTGCTTAACACACAGAATAAGCTCAATAAATATTTACTGAACTGACTTAACTCATGAAAATTTATTTATATATTTTATAATTAGTTTTTCAAATATTTAAACACAAACATCTAAAATGGGGGTAGGTAGAAGACTTGTTTTAACTTTACAAAATATATACAAATATTGTTAAAAACATTTTCCACCAAATTTCATAAAATAAATTCACCATAATTGTGGACCTGCCTGTAAATAAACTCAAATTATTCTGGAAACAAACCTTGTGTCTGGGTTGCACTTTGCGGAGAAGCAAGTATAGTAAATAGAAGTTGCCAACACTGAAGAGAAGGTTAACAAATCGGAGCATTCCAATGGAGCAGACAACATGTTCTGACCATCCAAAGATCCAACTGGCAGGTTTGACCACTCCAACGGACAGCAGGTATAAGCCAGGTAATGTAGTAATCATGGGGTCCCACTTAAAAACAAAAGGTCAACAACGAAGCAAAAGCAAGAAACAGATTATACTGATAAGACTGACACAGAAACATCATCTTCACTAATAATCAGGCACTTCTGGGAAGTTATCCTATGACACAGTTAAATGAGTCCTTTTAACATCAGGGCAAATCAGACACTTCCTCTAAAGAAGTCTTCCTTATTGTCTTTTCTATTTGCTTTCTGACTGTTAAGGTATCAGCAACCAGGAGTCAACAACTTAAACTCAGTTTCCAAGACATACTCTTTGGAGGGCCTGTCTTTTGGTGATTAAATTGTAAACGCTACAGTTTTAAAAAGCCTGGAAATGCCTGCTGGAACTCTGATGGGTATGGAGCGAAAAATAAAGAGATTAAAGCACAGGATCCATAATGACAACTACAATGTACTGAGCCAATACTCTGTATTTAATCCTGTAACAAGCCCTATAATAGATAACGGTTTTACTATCATTTTCAGATGAGTAATCAGAAACTCAGAAAATTTCCAAGCCACATGAATAGTAAACATTTGCACCAAGTTTTAAAACCAGGTTTTTCTATAACTATAAACTATATTTAACCATACTCTACAATGCCTTCCCCCAGAGGATTTTTATATCCATATCTGCATACGCTGCTGCTGTTGTTCAGGCACTTAGTCCTGGTCTGACTATTTGTGACCCCACAGACAGTAGTCTGGCAGTCTACTCTGCCCATGGGATTTCTTCCCAGGCAAAAATACTAGCCTGGGTTGCCATTTCCAAATGCATATTCAAACACTTCATGGTTGACAGCTTATCCTGTTTACAGAAGGTTGCTAAAAACACCAAGGGTGGAACTAACATAACTTGTCACTTCTTAGTGGCTGAAGATACCCTCGCCCCCTCCTATCCCACTCTCAAAAGACACAGTGAGATGCTTGACAGGTGACCGAATGTGAAATTTTTTTATTCCCTAGGAGCAATCCAATGCTTCTAATTCTGGAACTGGCAAAGAAAAACTAGGATAGCTTTCATTAGTTGCCAAAAAGAGGGGCAATAATGTAGTTCCCCATTGGTTAATCTCCCAGAGGATTTCTTGCTAGGAGACAAATCTGCCATTTATGCAGTCATTTAGCAAATATTTTACAAATTTTAGAGGAACAAAAAATTACCCAGTTCCTTTCCTGTTTGGAGTGAAGGGAGCTAAGGATAAAGACGGGGGAAATTAGCGCTGGGGCCAGATCTTCCCTTTCTAGCTAGTGTGAGCGTGCAGACAGGTTGGGGACCCCACCTGCGAGAGAGAGAAATGGCCCTCACAGTAGCGCTGCGCCTGCGGCAGGTGGAAGATCTCGTCCATGTAGGGCTCTCGCAGGGCCCGGCTGAAAGCAGAGAAAAGGAGGCAGGACACTAAAAAGGTACAGCTCAGGGCAGCCGAGAAATAGTAACCCTCCAGCTGAGCCATTCCTGCCCCCATAGCCAAGAACCTAGTCCCGGAAAATCTGTGCAGAAGTCTCAAGTCCGCAAACCCGAGTCTGACACTCGGGCTCGAAATGGGCGCGCAAAGCGGGACTCGCCGGAGGGATCTGAGCACAGCCGGAAGACAAAGGATGCCGGGAGAGCGCGGACACGGAGCTTCCGGAAGGGTCGGGTTCACTGTTTCCTGAGTGACGAGTTTAGGTAACGGACAGGACTCTTACCCTGTCAATCACGTTGCACAGGGCGCACTGAGTGGTCAGAGCAGCCGGAAGAGGCCGACCTCGGCGATCTGAGGGCCACTGACGTGAGCCGTTTGATGCTTTGAAATGAAAGCAGTTTCTTTTTCTGAAGGTCTTTGTCAGCCTTTTCCCTGCCGTTTCCACTTCTTACCACCAGGAGGCGGCATTTCTCCATGTTTGTAATCCCCAAACTAAAAATTTGTACTTTCCTCCGCCCTGGTTATTTTTGTTTTCTCTCAAGTGATCTGAATTACTAAAACGTTCAGGTCCAAGGCATTTGATTTCGTCAACTTTGGAGGGTGGGAGGAGGAGCTTTGGTTGTGAAAAGAAAGATGGAGACGTTCAGATTAAAACTTGAAGGTCCAGAGAGACCCTTCACTACTGAGCGAATTTAGTACTAAGTAATTTTTCAAAATGTGGATACTCTGAACCAGGATTCATTTACATCAGCATTCACAGTGCATTCAGGCAAATTGCAGTACTCTATGGGAATTGGGGAAACAGTGTTTTAGAAATTGGGGCGTTTTAGTTAAAAGGAAAGCGTCTTTTTGCTGAAAGTTTGAGGGTTAACATCTCTGTAGCAGCGTAATGTTTTCTTACCAGATAACAAGCATGCGCATCTTAATGGATGAAATACTATGTACCATTTATATTTGTAGTCCCTAGAATGTCTTTCACATGTTGGATACTTAACTTTGAAGACTGTTATAGCTTCCTTGACTTTACACAATTCCAGTATTGGGGTTGGAGGCTGGAGGTGAGAGCAACTATTTGAAGACTGCTGGAGATAAATTATATTTTTGCCTGACATAGCTCACAATGTTTTGTAGAAAAATTACCTGTTGGGTGACCTCAATCACTGTTGTTTTGGTGGGAATACATGAGAAATGAGTCAGGATTTGTTTAAAGTTACAAATCTCAGGGTTTTCAGTTCAACTCTTTCTCTGGAGCAAAGCTAATTCACACTCTCCTATTTAAGCAACTTTCTCAAATTAAACTGACTGCCTCTCTATTCAGTCTCTGCCATTTCCTTATTAATAAGAGGGGTATGAGGCGAATATGTGGTGGAATAAAAATATGTATAAACCACTGAAATAAAATCATGTCAGGGTCCTACTTTGATATGATACTTAGTATTGTATTCCCTATTCTCTCCCATTTTATTATTTAGTCTATGCTGTACTTAATCTTCTTGATACCATGTTCATGTGATCTAGTCTTCCAGAAGTTGATGTGGTCTACGGTAACTGACTCTAGAACCCATGACTTTCTCAATCACCATATACATATTATAAGGGCAGAGAAATAGTTTTTTCCTCTACTCTTGGTACTGAACTCAGGTCTGGCTGCTCGTAGCTCCAAAATCAATACTTGAGAGAGGGAGAGAGAGAGAGAGAAAATTGTTGCTGGAAAGGAAAGTTGCTTTTAATCAGAATGCTGGCAGTCTGGGGAGGTGGTGGACTCAGTGTCCACCCCCCCATCCCCTCCGCCAATCTCCAAAGATTCTGCTTCATCATGAAAGTTTTTAGAAGTGTGAAATGGAGTATTTTCTGCTGTATCAATAAACAAGATGTCACAGCCGTCAGCTGTTCCAGCCCTACAAATTTGAAATTCTGAACCTAGAGAATGCCCGGAAAGAACAGTGCCTGCAATCTAACAGTTATCAGGCTGCTGCCACTCTCTATGGTGACCGAGGGACTAAGGTCACCTTAGTGAAAAATCGAGTTGCTGGATGCTGGTCCTAGATAGCTGAGATGTATTTGAAAGTAATGATTTCAGTGAACCCATACTCTTGCAACTTTCCATACATAGAAAATCATTAAATTCCTTGACTTGAGCTATCTGGTTTTCCTTAATTAACAATAATCTTTTGATGCTCAGACTACCTGCCCCTTGTTGCAAACTTCTATATAACTTGGCTCCTTCTCCTCACCTCCTGGGAACAATTCCCTCAGGGTCACTTGAGATGCTGTCCCCCAGTTTGAAGTCCTAAAAATTTCTGCCAAATAAAGCATAACTCTCAACTTCTACGTTGTGACTATTTTTAAGTCAACAGAGGTGAAAACAATGTAATCTCAGTTAGTCATTGAAATAGGGATTAGAGTCATTGCCACAGAGTGCAGGCTTATGTGCAGACTTGTCTATTTCTTGCGATTTTTCTTTATATGCTGTCTTGTTCACACAGTTTGTTCACTAGTTCACTCAAGGGAAAGCTAGGGAAGAGAGCTGGCCATCTGTTGAGCCAGTGATGCCATCCAACCATCTCATCCTCCGTCATCCCCTTCTCCTCCTGCCCTCAATCTTTCCCAGCATCAGGGTCTTTTCAAATGAGTCAGTTCTTTGCATCAGGTGGCCAAAGTATTGGGGTGTCAGCTTCAGCATCAGTCCTTCCAATGAATATTCAGGATTGGTTTCCTTTAGGATTGACTGGTTTGATCTCCTTGCAGTCCAAGGGACTCTCAAGAGTATTCTCCAACACCACAGTTCAAAAGCATCAATTCTTCAGTGCTGAGGTTTCTTCATAGTCCAACTGTCACATCCATATATGACTATTGGAAAAACCATAGCTTTGACTAGACGGACCTTTGTTGGCAAAGTAATGTCTCTACTTTTTAATATGCTGTCTAGGTTGGTCACAGCTTTTCTTCCAAGGATCAAGTGTCCTTTAATTTCACGGCTGCAGTCACCATCTGCAGTGATTTTGTAGTCCCTAAAAGTGAAGTCTGTCACTGTTTCCCCATCAATTTCCCATGAAGTGATGGGACCAGATGCCATGCTCTTAGTTTTCTGAATGTTGAGTTTTAAGCCAACATTTTTCCTCTTCTCTTTCACTTTCATCAAAAGGTTCTTTAGTTCTTCGCTTTCTGCCATAAAGGTGGTGTCATCTGCGTATCTGAGGTTACTGATATTTTTCCCGGCAATCTTGATTCCAACTTGTGCTTCAACCAGCCCAGCATTTCAATGATGTACTCTGCATATAAGTTAAATAAGCAGGGTGACAATCTACAACCTAGACATACTCTTTTCCCAATTTGGAACCAGTCTGTTGTTCCATGTCCAGTTCTAACTGTTGCTTCTTGACCTGCATATAGATTTCTCAAGAGGCAGGTCAAGTGGTCTGGTATTCCCATCTCTTGAAGAATTTTCCACAGTTTGTTGTGATCCACACAGTCAAAAGCTTTAGTGTAGTCAATGAAGCAGAAGCAGATGTTTTTCTGAAACTCTCTTGCTTTTTGATGATTCAACAGATGTTGGCAATTTGATTTCTGGTTCCTCTGCCTTTTCTAAATCTGACTTGAACATCTGGATGTTCACAGTTCACATACTGCTGAAGCCTGGCTTGGAGAATTTTGAGCATTACTTTGCTAGTTTGTGAGATGAGTGCAGTTGTGTGGTAGTTTTAGCATTCTTTGGCATTGCCCTTCTTTGGGATTAGAATGAAAGTTGACCTTTTCCAGTCCTGTGGTCACTCCTGAATTTTCCCGATTTGCTGCCATATTGAGTGCAGCACTTTCACAGTATCATCTTTTAGAATTTGAAATAGCTCAACTGGAATTCCAACACCTCCACTAGCTTTGTTCATAGTGATGCTTCATAATGCCAACTTAACTTCGCATTCCAGGATGTCTGGCTCTAGGTGAGTGATCACACCATTGTGGTTATCTGGGTCATGAAGATCTTTTTTGTATAGTTCCTCTGTGTATTCTTGCCACCTTTTTTAAATATCTTCTGCTCCTGTTAGGTCCGTCTTTTATTGTGTATATTATTTAGTATGCCTATACACACACTAAAAACTAAAATATAAGGAAAGGGTGACATTATACTGAACCTTGAAATTATTTGCCATTTTAACTATATGCTATTACCTTTTTATTTCCATTGCACCATGACAGTCTTGGCTTAACCGTATAGGGAGAAAACAACTCCTCAGTCCAACCTGCAGAAGGAACTGATGATGGAAACGTGACATATACTCAAGAATGAGAAAGAAAGTCGTATTTTTCCCCTCCCCACTTCCCCTTTGACTACAAAACTGTAGTCCACTAAGTTCCTGAGGTGTGGCATCCTCTTGCCTGCCCACTTATAAGCCTTACAATCATCCTATTCTAATAAATCTTGTGTATCTCTTTGCCTTATGCTGAATTTTTTCTGTGCTGCGATATAAAGAATTGAAGTTTCTCAGAGCTCCTTAAGATGCATTTCTGCAGTTTCACCTTTATCTTCAGAAATAATGATACTTCTTTCTTTTGGATATAGGAAAGGCACCTCTCATGTGAGGGTTTTCTGACCTACTTCAGGGAAAGGTAAGAATGTCCTTCTTAGGTTTTATGATCTGCTTCATTGGAAGATCAGATAGTTCTTCCTGCATATGCTAATTCTTAGGACTCCTTATGCTTGAGGTATTTAATATGCCAAAGTGCCATATTTTGAACCTAGAGTTTCTTGAACCCCTGTCAATCGCCTAAAACCTACTGACTTTTTCTAGAAATAGTGGGAATTTTCGATGGTAACGGTACAAAGCCAGACACTTATGCTATGTATTTCTCTTCATAGCACTTGCCACCAAGGTTTTACATTGAACATCTGACCCCTACACATGTCCCACACATCCCTTTAAAATAATTGGAAAGGCTCATAGAAATAAGGGTTTTTAGAAATGGTAGTTTCGTTAATAATTAACTTGTCTTCATTTTACAGAATAAGCTGAAGTCAAAATGAATGATTTACCTGAAATCACATATGAAGTTAGTAGCAGAGTCATGGTTAGAAATTAGAATATCAGACTGACAGTAATAAATAACCCCATAGATTTAGGGTTTAAAATAATCTTCAATTTATACTGAACTGAATATTTCATTAATCTCTGGAACTTTTTATTTACATTTTATTCTTTTGTGTTTAAATTAACCAAGTCAAAATACAGATTTTTATTTTTTTAAAATATCAATTGTACAGGCTAATTGCATCAAAATCTGCTGAGGAGCTTTGTAAAAAGCTAGATTCCAGATTATTATCTCACACCACTAAGTAATAATTTTCAGATAATAATCATTGGTGAAAAGCATATTACCCAAGAATGTTAAGAAACACTCAGGGCCCGATAGGGGTCTTCATAGAATACTCCACTGGTTTGTTGGTGAATTACTTTTACTGCTTGTAAATTGATGAAGTTGTTGTCACTTGTCTCCTTTGGGACTGTGACACTTCTCATAACCTATAAATGTTTTTCCAAGATCTGCCACTAAATCAAGACCTCACATTTACATAGTCATTTCTAGGGATTTGTATGAAGTAAGTTATATTTTATTAGATCTATGTTTTAAAACTGGATCACCATTAGTATTCTCCTTATGTTCTCCATTTTCCAGATGTCCTTATTTTTTTGATAAAGAGTCGCTACTAGAATGGGCATCATAGATCCTCAATTAAGAATTTTATTTTGTGTTGTCTTTTGAATTATGATATAACAAGTTATGGCAAAATGGGCAATTTCTTTTGGAATTTAAAGATAGGTAGTGTGTATAAGAAATAAATCTTTGTTGATTTAAGCTATTAAGATTTTTCATTTACTACTGCCATGGAACATAGCACAGCCTGATCAATTTTGACGTTCTTAATTTGGTGAACTCACATAATACAGTATATATTTAACTGTATGTGAAATACTTATTCCCTGTGAGTTTCCCCAAACATTGTAATTCTGATAACTAAGAAATTTTGGCAAGTATTATCATTTGAAGTGATAGTCCAAGTACTATCTTTCCTCTTGTTGAGGCCCTTTCACTTTCTACTGAACCAAAATACTGACCACTTCACAGTCACAGTGATGACTTAACTGCATCTTGGGCCAAAATCATAGATGATAACCACCAAAATGCAACTAGCCTTGAGCTAAATCTCAACATTCCAATTTTAGAAAAACTAAAATTAATCAGTTAACTCAGCATTTAATTAAAAAGAAAAGACACACAAAATGTTGGTACAAAAGCATTAGTCAATATTTTAACTCTTTACTGAAAATATTTTGGAGATATGATGCAGGGTGAACAATGTTCCTAGTTTGAGACTTCCCAGTTTTAGCCTTGCAAGCTCCAGGAAGTGCTTTAATCTCAGATGAACAGGGATGATTCATCCTCTGAAAAGTTTTGCCACATGACCCAAAGCATATGTAACATCTGGAGTGGATCCTGTGTTATAACCTCTCTAGGATTTTTTCTTTTTATTTTTTCATCCTTTTTTTTTCTCATAGAGAAAAATTTGACCTCTTCTTCAGTTGTTCATCTCCAGGCTTTCCACAATGAAAAACACAATGTTCATTGCCAAGCAACACAGAAGTTGGAGAAAAGAAATTTAAATACAAACAGTTTCATATTTTTCTATGAAACATATTCAGAAATGGGAAATTTTTTATTTAAAATAATCTCTATGTGAAGAGGAATTCTCCTCTGTGAAAACATGAGTAGCTGGAATAATTATCCTACAGCTATCACTGCCAGTTTAATGAGAAACATTCCAAGGAAGATACACTTCACAAAAGACTTTGCCTTTAAATTACATAAAATTTAAGGTCATTGCAAATTGATTATTAAATGGATTAGGTTGTTATGTCAATAAAATTGCAGTACCATTAAATCAGCCAAAGTGACAAGTTAGAAGGGAAGACATTCACTTAATTTATAGTTTTAAATAAACACTGTAATATGATTTTACTAATTTTAAAATTTCAGAACTTGGACTGAGTTTTATGATACAATTAAAATTTTGGCACTTATTCAAGTTAAAGTGAAATATTGAAGAGGCTTTCAGTTTGCTTTCTGCTTTTATATTAGAGCCAGACGAAGGAATGAGGGCACCTTTGGGCTGACAATTGACGCCCTGCACCAACTGGTAGTTTGACATATATTCAAAATATAATTCCTCAATTACTTGCATAAAATTAATTTAGTGAGGCCAGAAAAATTGAAATTTCATTAAGCAAATTTAAATATAGAAATGCTCATTTAGATTTTATTTTTCCTAGGAAAAGCAAACACATTGTAGGTAGAGGTAGTTCACGATCTGTGGTCCTAGTTCTGCTTTCAGGTCTTTTTGTTGATGTTGTGCCGTTTAGCATTGCTTTTCTGAATGAGACAGTACCCCATATCAAAGGATTTATAATCATTTAATGCACTACAGTGAAATATACATTGTTTATTACGGTCTCAAAATTTTAGTTTCTGTAATTACCAAATTTTAATGATTGATAATACATCTGTGCAAATGTATTTAAGGTAGGCCTGTGTTATTAAAGAAGTGAGTTTTCAGACTTCTTTTCACTAGACGGTGCTGACAGCTTCTATAATATCAAGATCAATTTGTTACCTTTCCTTAAAAATGAATTCCAATAATATTTTGGCTGATTATTGATCAGCACTCCAATATATGCTTAACAAGACTGTCACTCAGGATGGTTGTTGGTAGTTTTTTCAAGTTCATTATTTTCAATGTTAATTCATTACTATTATTTTTATATTGATGACATCTTACAATTACCATATCATCATGCAAGAAATACTGGAGGCAGGTGAGAGACTGGAGAGAGGCTGTAGAGATGCATGTGTGTCATATGGGGACAAACGAAAAAACATCGCTTACTTTCCTGGACCCTTCAAGCAAGTGAAGTGAATGCCTTAGACCTTGGGGGAAGGTGAGGAGATGTTTGCATTCCAGGACCCAAGCAAAGCTCTGTTGATTCTGGGAAAGGGAGAAAAGTAAAAACCTGTTGCTGATGGAAGGACAAGAATGCGTTTCGGCCCAATATCCTGCACTACTTCAAAGAAGAGCTCTGTTGCCATTAGGGGAGAGGCTAATGTCAGATGCAAACTCTTCGTCTCTCTAGAGCAACTCTCCCTCCCTCTAGGGCTACCACAGATGCAAGGCTACCATAACAGGGAGAAACAGGGCCAATGTGAAAGTCCATCCTTAAGGCCTAGGTACAGGGCATGCTTAACATAGAAGATGGATCAGGAATACTAAATCAAACTCCTTTGAAACTATCTCTGAGTGACAAAGCAGTTTACTGTTGCAGTGAGGCAAAGAGACAGAGAGAGAAACCTCTGAAATGCATGCTTGCAAAGGTGGATGAAAGTTGAGAGGGAAGTAAGAATACTGACAAAAACACCTTTGACACCCATGGCTCCGTACTTAGCACAAAGTAAAAGCAGACCTCTATCTCTACTTTCCTGCTGGTTCAGTTGGTAAAAGAATCTGCCTGCAATGCAGGAGACCTGAGTTTGACTCCTGAGTTGGGAAGATCCCCTAGAGAAGGGAAAGGTTACTCACTTCAGAATTTTGGCCTGGAGAATTCCGTGGAGTGTATAGTTCATGGGGTCACAAAGAATCAGACATGACTGAGTGATTGTCACTCTCTAGAATTTGAAGTCCACGATGTACCTTCATGTTGTGTGTGTGTCAATTATATAACCTAAGCACATATTTCTATAGAGTATATAGTATATGCCTAGGATTGTAATTGCTAGCTCATAAATCTGTGTATTTTTTAGTTGAAATGTTGAAAAAGAGTTTTCCAAAGTGGTTGTTTCAAATTATATTTATTACCACTTAGCAACTAAACCACCACCACCAAGCAATAGCTGAGAGTTTTCTTATTTCCTAGCCTTGTCAGCATGTGGTGAAACATTAAAATTTTACTAAGTAATGCATATGTAATGATATCTCATTGCAATTTAATTTGCACTTCCCTAATCTTGGCGAGGCAGCAGTGAGTGGTGGCTTGAAGCAAGATCTTAATTCCTGCCCAGGAATTAAACCTGGATAGCCTAGATGAAAACCAGGAATCCTAGCCACCAAACCAGCAAGGCTTAGAGGCTAGAAGTTGATTTTCCCCGAATCCTTGCCGCCAGTGAAAAATTCATTTATTATGGTGGCAGAACTGTAAATGCAGGTACAAAGTTTATTGTTAGAGACATAGCACAAAAACAAGTGGGAGAGCACAGAGAAATAGTTTATCTAGTTGAGATAGAAGCAAGGCAGAGACTAACACCCAGAGAGAAAAGGTGTGGGTGTCCCCCCTAGTGAGGAGGAGCACAGTAAAGAGGCAGTTAAGTCATTTAGATAGGTCAGTTTTTCCAGGTTGTTGTCTTCTTCTAGGCCAATTATCTGGTTTCTTTTTTCACACCTAACCTTCCCTGGAACCCTATCCTGGGGTTCCCATGCACCTCTCAGCCAAGATGGATCTCAAAGTGAAGGCTTCTGGGAGGAGCAAGACTCATTATGGCCTAGCTTTATCCCTTGACTTTTGACCCACAAGAAGCCTTTCTGTGCATGTGTAGTGTCTGCCTTGTCCTAAAAGAGGAGGAAGGGAGATCTCTTAATGCTTTACTCAAACAAGGTTTTGCCCCTCTTTATCCTTGCCAGGACTATTAACTTAAGGAGCTTATAAGAGACAAACATTGGCTATTTACCTCATTTCTGTTGTTTCTTCCATTTTGGAAGGCAAAGTGAAAGTGAAACTGAAAGTCTCTCAGTCGTGTCTGACTCTTTGTGACCCCATGGACTCTACAGTCCATGGAATTCTCCAGGCCAGAATACTGGAGCGGGTATCCTTTCCCTTCCCTAGGGGATTGTCCCAACCCAGGGATCAAACCCAGGTCTCCCGCATTGCAGGTAGGTTCTTTACCAGCTGAGCCACCAGGGAAGGAGGCTGATCATAAATACCTCAACTGGAGCCCACCTATCTCTTGTCTCAGGGAATGCAAATAGGAGGCTAGCTGTAAATGTCTAATCTGGACTGCATCTATCTCCTACATCATTATAACCAATGAAAGTGAGTATGGTATTTTTTGTCATTAATAGTTTAAATATAATAGATTTATATTTAATTAATTATATTAATAATATTCTACACAAGTATATTTAAAATTTTGTATCTCATACATTGTTATTAGATGTTCATAGAGCATTTAAGGAAACTGGTAAAAAGATAAACATTACTAAATTTCAAAAAGTAGAATTCTTTTATGTGTGTGGTTCAGTGATACATATACTCATATGTTACTTTTGAAATTATTTTCCATTATAGATTGTTATAAGATATTGACTGTAGTCCCCTGTGCTATAGTGTAAACTTTTATAGCTTGTTGCATATTTATTTTTTAAAATTAGAAATCTAGTGTTCTCTTCATACTAAGTCAAACAAGTGGAATCCATGTCAAATATTTTAGTTAGGTAGAAATTCACAAGTTTTCTAAAATATTTATATTATATATATATTATTTATATATATGTATGCAAAAGCTTTCCTACCGTACTTTATACACACTTGAGAAAGAACATAAAAATTAGAAAAAGGAGATAGAGAAATTGGAAAACATAAACTAAATGAAATGGAACATTGAATATGAAATAGAAAAAGTGAAACAAACTAGATAAAAGTAAAAGATCCTCATGTAGTACAGTTGTTTCTGGACACTGCTGTTCATTAGAAACATGCCTGGAGCTCTGGCCAAAAAAATAAAATAAAATAAAATAAAAAAGCAACACCTGGGCATTTGTATATTTTTTTTTTAAATTCCAAGATAATTTTGATATGCATCTGGATTTTAAAAAGTGATTACAGGTTTTTCTATTAAATGGTAGTTTTGGTGCATAGAATTCTATAATTTTTCTGTTGACCAATCATGATACAATGTTATTAAGTGAGTAATAGTTACATAATCACAATAATAAAAGATGTTTATCAGTTTTCTCAATCAATAACCAGACAAAAGTAAAATAATTATAACTGCAAGCCATAATGGGAACATGATTAAATTAACAGAATAAAATAATTGCATACAATTAGAGGGGTCAAGCAGAGTGATGTGGTAAGCAAAAGTGCACATATTTTCATCTGCTCAGTCAGCATATGTCTTTTGGTTAATGATTTAATCCATTTACATTTAAGGCAATTATTGATGCTATGATTCTATTACTATTTTCTCAATCATTTTGGTTTTATTTTCTGTAAGTAGAGCTTTTCCTTCTCTTGTTTTCTTCTTAGAGAAGTTCCTTTGCATTTGTTGTAAAGCTGGTTTAGTGATACTGAATTCTTTTAACTTTTGCTTGTCTGGAAAGCTTTTGATTTCACCATCAAATCTGAAGGAGAGTCTTGCTGGGTAGAGTATTCTTGGTTATAGTTTCTTCCCATTCATCACTTTACATATGTCATGACTTTCCTTTCAGACTTGTAGAGTTTCTGTTGAGAAATTAGCTGATAGCCTGATGGGAGCTCCCTTATATGTTATATGTCATTTTTCCCTTGTTGACTTTAATACTTTATCTGTGTCTTTAATTTTTGTCAGTTTGATTACTATATGTCTTGGTGTGTTCCTTCTTGGGTTTATCCTGCCTGGGACTCTCTCCACTTTCTGGACTTGGTTGATTATTTCCTTTCCCATGTTAGGGAAGTTTTCAGCAATTATTTCTTCAAATGTTTCCTCAGGTCCTTTCTCTCTCTCTTCTCATTCTGGGACCCATATAATGCAAATGTTCATGTGTTTAATGCTGTTCCAGAGGTCTCTTAGGCTGTCTTCATTTCTTTTCATTCTTTCTTCTATCACCTGTTCTGTAGCAGTGATTTCTACCATTCTGTCCTCCAGGTCATTCATCCTTGCTGTTGCCTCAGTTATTCTGCTATGGATTCCTTCTGGTGTATTATTCATCTCTATTTGTTTGTTTTTTGGTTCTTGTTGGTTTTTGGTAAACATTTCTTGCATCGTCTCAATCTTTGCTTCCATTCTTTTTCCAAGATCCTGGATCATCTTCACTGTCATTATTCAGAGAATTTTTTTTCTGGAAGGTTCAACTATCTCCAGTTCATTTTGTTGTCTTTCTGGTGTTTTATCTTGCCTCTCATCTGGAAGGTAACTCTGCTTTTTCATGCTGATTAACTTTCTGTAATGTGGTTTTGTTTTAGTCATTATGGGATTGTTCTTCTTGTTGCTTCTGTCTGCCTTCTGATGGAGGAGGCTAAGAGGCTTGTGTAGCTTCCTGATAGGAGGGACTGGTAATGGGAAAAACTGGGTCTTGCTCTGGTAGGCAGGGCCTTGCTCAGTAAAGCTTTAATCCAATTATCCTCTGATGGGTGGGGTTGTGCTCCCTACCTGGTAGTTGTTTGGCCAGAGGTGACCTAGCCCTCGGGTCTATGGGCTGTATGGTCAGATTAATGGTGACCCCCAGGAGTGTTTATGCCAACTGGGAACATTCCAGAGAGCTGCTGCTTGTCCCCTGTCCCTGTGGTGAGCTCCTGCAGACCCACACCTCCACAGGAGACCCTCTGACACTAGCAGACAGCTTTGGTTCAGTTTCCTGTGGAGTCACCACTCCTTTCCTCTGAGTCTTGGTGTACACAAGGTTTTGTTTGTGTCCTTCAAGGCTGGAGCCTCTGTTTCCCCTGGTCCTGTGGAAGTCTTGTAATCAAATCCCAGTGGCCTTCAAGGACAGATTCCCTGGGGTCTCCCAGTCGCTTTGTCAGGTCCTCAGGCTAGGAAGCCTGACATGGGGTTCTGAACCTTCATAACAGTGGGAGAACTTCTTTGGTATTATTGTTCTCCAGTTTGTGGGTTACACACCCTGTAGTTATGGGATTTGATTTTATTGTGGTTGTGCCCCTCCTACTGTCTTGCTGTGGCTTCTTCTCTGTCTTTATTTATTTATTTATTTTCCTTTATTTTTATTAGTTGGAGGCTAATTACTTTACAATATTGTAGTGGTTTTTGCCATAAATTGACATGAATCAGCCATGGATTTACATGTGTTCCTCATCCTGAACCCCCCTCCTACATCCCTCCCCATCCCATCCCTCTGGGTCATCCCAGTGCACCAGCCCCGAGCACTTGTCTCATGCATCCAACCTGGACTGGCCATCTGTTTCACACTTGATAATAGATGTGGAGTATCTTTTTATGGTAGGCTCCAGTGTCCTCCTGTTGATGATTGTTCAACTTGTGATTTTGGTACTCTCATGTCCTCCTGTTGATGATTGTTCAACTTGTGATTTTGGTACTCTTATGGGAGGAGATGAGCATAAGTCCATCTACTCACCATCTTGAACTGAAAGTGGTGAGTATGTTTATAATGGGTCATTTGAATATTCTTATTTATGGAGCTTTTACTCAAGTCAGTTGTCCACTTTTCTAAGTTGTGTGTCTTTTAATTCTTTATTTATAGTGAACCCTTTGCTGTTTGGATGTCTTGAAAATTTTCCACCCTCTGTGACTTACTTAGCTATTTATAAAATGATGGAATCTACTAAATTTACATATTCAGATTTAGCAATCTTTTCCTTTATGGTAATTTCCACTGGTGAAGTTTCCATATATCCTGAGGCCAGGACTTCTAAAATATTTTACAGAATCTCAGTTATTTGCCTTTCAAACTTAGACCTACAATCTACCTATAACGAATTCTAGTGCATTATGTGAGATGTGAATCTAGATGGTTTCCATAAAAATAAACAGTTGTCCTAGGAAAATTTTAAAAGGCTACTTTACTGCCTCTGCTCTACAGTGTCACTTATGTCAAATGAAGAAAATAAAGGCCCATATTTGCATGTGTCTCTTTCTAAACCCTCTCTTCCATTCCATTGCTGTATTTGTCATTATAATATTACATTATTTTACTGCATTTTCAAAATAAATCTTGACAACTGGTAGGGCATTTTTTTCCCATTCACAGGTGGCACTAGTGGTAAAGAATCCACCTACCAATGCAGGAGATGCAAAATGCATGTTCGATCCCTGGGTTAGAAAGATCCCCTGGAGAATAGAATGGCATCCCACTCCAGTATTCTTGCCTATAAAATCCCATGGACAGAGGAGTCTGGTTGGGTACAGTCCATGATGGGATTGCAAAGAGTCAGACACGACTGAGCACACACATTTTTTTCCCCACTGTGTTCTTTTTTCAGAGTATTTTGGATACTCTTGGATATTGCATATCCATTTATATTTTATTAATTCCCACAAAAAACTAGTTGCTGTTTCAATTAATATTGTATTGAATCTATTCAGCTATTTCAGGGGAGAAATGACATTTTTACTGTATAAAGTAGTTCACTACACTTTTAGTTTTTGATATTGTTTGTCAACCTCTTTTCAGTACATCATTCTGAGTCTTGATTTTAAATAATTCCATAAATTTAAACAAATGATAGATCTCTGTTTGGATAATATGGGAAGAATATTACATATAAGTGAAGGATGCAAATAAACCATATCCTCATATTTCATAGTATGAAGTCAATTGAGAATGTCTAACATTGAAAACCCCTTCATGGATCACTACTTTGTCATGGTGAAGGGACTTGCATAACTCAATGAAGCTATGAGCCATGCCATGCAGGGCCACCCAAGATGGACGGGTCTTAGCAGAGAGTTCTGACAAAACGTGATCCACTGGAGGAGGGAATGGCAAACCACTCCAGTATACTTTCTGTGAGATCCTCATGAACTGTACAAAGACCAAAAAGATGTGACACCAAAAGGTGAGTCCCCCAGGTCTGAAGGTGTCCAATGTGCTCCTGGGGAAGAGTGGAGGAGAATTGCCAATAACCCCAGAATGAATGAATCTGCTGGACCAAAGGGGATAGGATGCTCAGTTACTGATGTGTCTGGTGACAAAAGTAAAATCCAATGTTGCAAAGAACAGTATTGTATAGGAACCTGGAATGTTAGGTCCATGAATCAAGGAAAATTGGACATGGTCAAACAGAAGATGGTAAGAATAAACATCGACATCCTAGGAATCAGCAAACTAAAATGAACCAGAATAGGCTAATTTAATTCAGATGGCCATTATATCTACTACTGTCAGCAAGAATCCCAAAGAAGAAATGGAGTAGCCCTTATAATCAACAAGAGTGTCTAAAATACAATACTTGGGTGCAATCTCAACAATGACGGAATGCTCTAGGTTTGTTTCCAAGGCAAGCCATACAACATCAGAGTAATCCAAGTCTATGCCTCTACCAACAATGCTGAAGATACCGAAGTTGATCAGTTCTATGAAGACCTAGAAGACCTCCTAGAACTAACACCTAAAAAAGATGTTCTATTCATCATTGTGGATTTGAATGCAAAAGTAGGACATCAAGATATACCTGGAGTAACAGCAAGTTTGGCTTTGGAGAACAAAATGAAGCAGGTCAAAGGCTAACTGAATTTTGCTAAGAGAATGCACTAGTCATAGCAAATACTCTTTTTCAACAGCACAGAGATGACTTTACATATGGACAACACCAAATGGTCAATGTAATCAAATTGATCGCATCCTTTGTAGCTGAAGATGACTGCATACAGTTAGCAAAAACAAAACCTGGAGCTGACTGTGCCTCAGATCATTAGCTTCTTATAGTAAAATTCAGGCTTAAGCTAAAGAAAATCAGGAAACAGTTTTTCTGGCTAGCCAGGTATGACTTAAATAAAATCCTGTATGAATTTGCAGTAGAGGTAATGAATAGATTCAAGGGACTAGATCTAGATAACAGTGTACCTGAAGAACTATGGACAGACGTCCATAATACTATATAGGAGGCAGTGAACAAAGCCATGCCAAAGAAAAAGAAAAACAGGGGGGCAAAGTGGTTATCTGTGGAGGCTTTATGAACAGTGGAAGGATGAAGAGAAGTGAAAAGCAAAGGAGAGAGGGATGTTTAATTTACATTCAACTAAATGCAGAGTTTCAAAGAATAGAAGAGACAAGAAGGCATTCTTCAATTAACAGTGGTTAATAATTGAAGAAAACAACAAAAGAGGAAATACTAGAGATCTCTTCAGGAAAATTGGAAAAATCAAGGGAGTGTTCCACCCAAAGATGGGCACAATAAAGGGTAAAAATGGTAGAGACCTAGTAGATGCTGAAGAGATCAAGAAGAGATGGAAAGAATACACAAAAAGACTGCATAAAAAAGATCTTAATGAACCAGATGGTGTGGTTAGTCACCCAGAGCCAGACATTCTGGAGTATGAAGTCAAGTGGGCCTTAAGAGGCACTGCTGTTAATAAAGCTAGTGGATGCAATGAAATTCCAGAAGAAATATTCAAATCTCTAAAGGAGGATGCCATCAAGGCTTTGCATTCATTTTATGTCAACAAATCTGGGAGACCCAGCAGTGGCCACAGGACTGGAAAAGGTCATTTATCTCAATTCCCAAGAAGGGTAGTACCAAAGAATGTGCTAGTCATTGGATAATTGCACTTATTTACCATGTTAGTAAGGTCATGTTTCAAATCTTGCATGCTAGGCTTCAGCACTATGTGAATCAAGAACTTCCAGATGTCCAAGCTGGATTTAGAAAAGGAAGAGGAACTAGAGATCAAATTGCCAACATTTGCTGAATTATAGAGAAAGCAAGGGAATTTCAGAAATACACCTCTCTCTGTTTTGTCGACTGTGCTAAAGCCTTTGCCTGTGTGGATCATGACAAACTGTGGAAAGCTCTTAGAGAGATGGAAATACCAGACTATTTTACCTGTCTTCTGAGAAACCTGTATGCAGTCAAAAAGCAGCAGAACCCTGTATGGAACAACTGATTTGTTCAAGATCGTGAACGAAGTAGGACAGGGCTGTCTGCCGTCACCCTGTTTGTTTAACCTGTACACTAAGCACTTCATGAGAATGCTGGGCTGGATGGGTTACAAACTAGAATCAAGACAGGCAGGAGAAGCATCAACAACCTCAGATATGCAGATGATACCACTCTAAAGGCAGAAAGCAAAGAGGAACTAAAGACCCTCTTGATGAGGGTGAAGGAGGAGAGTGAAAGAGCTGACTTAAGGCTAAATATTAAAAAAACTAAGATCATGGCATCTGACCCCATTACTACATAGAAAATAGAAGGGGAAAAACTGAAAGTGGTGACAGATTTCCTCTTCTTGGGCTCCAAAATCACTGCAGATGGTGACTGCAACTGTGAAATCAGAAGACGATTGCTTCTTGACAGGAAAGCAATGGCAAACCCAGACATTGTGTAGAAGAGCAGAGACATTACTTTGCCAACAAAGGTCTGTATAGTCAAGGCTATGGTCTTCCCACTAGTCATGTATAATTGTGAGAGCTGGACTGTTAAGAAGGCAGAATGCCAAAGGATTGATTCTGTCAAACTGTGGTGCTGGAGAAGACTCCTGAAAGTTCCTTGGACAGCAAGATCAAACCTGTCAATCTTAAGAGAGATCAACACTGATTATTCACTAGGAGGACTGATGCTGAAGCTGAGGCTCCAGTATTTTGGTCATTTCATGCACACAAATGACTCATTGAAAATGTCCCTGATGCTGGGAAAATCGAGGGCAGGAGAAGAGGGCATCAGAGGATGAGATGGCTGGACAGCATCGTGGATGCAATGAACATGAACTTGGGCAAACTTTGGGAGACAGTGAGGGACAGGGAGGTCTGGTGTGCTGCAGTCCATGGGGTCACAAAGAGTTGGACACGACTGGGCAATTGAACAACAACAACAATATTGAAAAATCAAGCAGTAGTAACATTAATATAAGCATGTTAATTTAGTTTATAGAGCTAATTGTCAAATGGAGCAGCTTGAAGAGTGGAAGATGCTTTAATCTGGGGAACAGAAATCAGGTTGGTGAGGATAGTGCCCATTTTAAAAGAAAATTTATAAGCCTTTGAATTTATTGTATTTTGAAAAGCTCTTTGTACTTAAAAACGTGGTCTATCAACAGGTGCCTGTCCAGATACCCATACAACTGGTTTATGAACAAATTAATTCCAAATAGGAAAAGGAGTACGTCAAGGCTGTGTATTGTCACCCTGCTAATTGAACTTATATGCAGAGTGCATCATGAGAAACTCTGGGCTGGAAGAAACACAAGCTGGAATCAAGATTGCTGGGAGAAATATCAAAGCCTCAGATATGCAGATGACACCACCCTTATGGCTGAAAATTGAAGAGGAACTAAAAAGCCTCTTGATGAAAGTGAAAAAGGAGAGTGAAAATGTTGGCTTAAAGCTCAACATTCAGAAAACTAAGATCATGGCATCTTGTCCCATCACTTCATTGGAAATAGATGGTGAAACAGTGTCAGACTGTATTTTTTCTGGCTCCAAAATCACTGCAGGTGGTGATTTCAGCCATGAAATTAAAAGATGCTTACTCCTTGGAAGGAAAGTTATGACCAACCTGGATAGCCTATTTAAAGCAGAGACATTACTTTGCCAACAAAGTTCTGTCTAGTCAAGGCTATGGTTTTTCCAGTAGTCATGTATGGATGTGAGAGTTGGATGGTGAAGAAAGCTGAACGCCGAAGAATCGATGCTTTTGAACTGTGGTGTTGGAGAAGACTCTTTAGAGTCCCTAGGACTGCAAGGAGATCCAACTAGTCCATCCTAAAGGAGATCAGTCCTGAATATTCATTGGAAGGACTGATGCTGAAGCTGAAACTCCAATTCTTTGGCCACCTGATGCGAAGAGTTGACTCATTGGAAAACACCCTAATGCTGGGAAGGATTGGGGGCAGGAGGAGAAGGGACGACAGAGGATGAGATGGCTGGACGGCATCACCGACTCGATGGACATGGGTTTGGGTAGACTCTGGGAGTTTGTGATGGACAGGGAGGCCTGGCGTGCTGCGATTTATAGGGTCGCACAGAGTCGGACACGACTGAGTGGCTGAACTGAACTGAACTGAAATACAGAAATAAAAATAGATATTTAGAAATTTTATAGCCATATCATAGAGTAATTGCATGTCTGTGGAATTTAATGCAAAAAAGATTATGTCTTTTTTTCTTTTACTTTTTGCTATTTAATTTTTTATTGTGTTTTATAAAATTATCAGTTCATAATGGGTTGAAAATTTAAAAAAACTGATTTTTGTATCACATACAACTTGATAAACACTCTATTTCATTATAACAAATGATAATTTAATTCAAAAAAATAAACCAAACAAAAACTTTGTGCTATGTCCAGAAGATGCATAAAGTGGCTTGTCTTTGACCTGGCAAATCAAGAAATTTAATGTAATAGATATCTAAACACAGTGCTTATATTTGTCCATCATTTAGTATAATGTTCAACATTCAGTCTAAAATTTTCCCTTTTTTATTTCTGAGAATTTAGTCTCTATGAGTACAAGGTTATTTAGAAACCTAGCCTAAACTAATTTGGCTTTTCAGTGAGTGCCAGAATTTTTTCCTCTCATGTATATGGGTACCCTGCAGTTGTTGGGAGATGCTGGTGAGAGTTCTAGTACTCCACCTCTACAAGCTCATTATCAGATGGTTGATTGCAGTGAAAACAAACTGCCAATTTCTCAGAAAATGGACATTTACTAGAATAAATACAAATTGGCAATTGCCATGGGCACTTTAGCTACTGTAGCTACTTACCTTCAACACCCCCTGAAAGGAGTTCAGTTTGGAGAGCAGAAATGGGGGATTCTGTGCTTTGGGGAAAAACTGGCAGGTTAGGTGTTCAGGTAGTTAGATATTTTCAGGAGCTGATTTTATGAGCCCAATTCTTATATCTCATATCTAGAAAAGCACTAAAATCCTTCATGGTAATGGCTGTTCCTTGTGATTAGCAGAAAGCTTCTGGAACAGTATCTGCTTGATTGAATGTACTTTTACTTCAGCAAAATTACATTCATACTGTACTTCCTCCCTACCTCTTTGGAGTAGTTTCTCAGAGCTATTGAGGTGTTGTCTCATGGGCTACAGCCCTCATTTTGCCCCAAAGAATGTTTAACTTGCAACTCTCACATTGTGCTTTTTTTTTTTTTTAAGTTGACACTGGCTCTAAAAGACAGAAGCAGCCATAAAATCTGTAAGTGAAAGGAGTTTCTTCTCTCTGCCACTTGGTGTCTTGGCCAGCACTTATATGCATGTCTGTTTATTTGCAAGTACATATGACACTACTCTTGGGCTCCCCAGGAGTTGCTAGTGGTAAAGAGCCCACCTGCCAATGTAGGAGACATAAAAGATGTATGTCTGATACATGGGTCAGGAAAATCCCCTGAAGGAGGGCATGGCAATCCACTCCAGTATTCTTGCCTGGAGAATTCTAAGGACAGAAAAGCCTGGCAGGTTACACTCTGTAGGTTCACAAAGAACTGGACACTACTCGAGAGACTTAGAATGCATGGATGGTGCTATTCTTATGATGGGGAAATATTTTTAAAAATTAATTTATTTTAATTGGAGGCTAATTACCTTACAGTATTGTGGTGGTTTTTGCCATACATCAACATGAATCAGCCACAGGTGCACATGTGTACCCCCATTCAGAAACTCCCTAACACCTCCCTCCCCATCCCATCTCTCTGGGTTGTCCCAGAGCACCAACTTTGAGAGTCCTGCTTCATGCATCAAACTTGCACTGGTTATCTGTTTTACATGTGGTAATATACATGCTTCAATGCTATTCTCTCAACTCATCCACCATTGCCTTCACCCACATAGTCCAAAAGTATGTTCTTTACATCTGTGTCTCTTTTGCTATATTGCATATAGGGTCATCGTTACCATCTTTCTAAATTCCATATATATGTGTTACCAGACTGTATTGGTGTTTCTCTTTCTGACTTACTTCACTCTGTATAATAGGCTCCAGTTTCATCCACCTCAGTAGAACTGACTCAAATGCATTCTTTTTTATAGCTGAGTAATATTCCATGGAACAACAGACTGCTTCCAAATAGGAAAAGGAGTATGTCAAGGCTGTATATTGTCACTGTGCTTATTTAACTTATATGCAGAACACATCATGAGAAATGCTGGGCTGGATGAAGCACAAGCTGGAATCAAGATTGCTGGGAGAAATATCAATGACCTCAGATATACAGGTGACACCACCCTTATGGCAGAAAGTGAAGAAAAACTAAAGAGCCTCTTGATGAAAGTGATAGAGGAGAGTGAAAAAGTTGGCTTAAAGCTCAACATTCATAAAATTATGATCATGGTATCCAGTCCCATCACTTCAAGGCAAATAGATGGGGAAATAGTGGAAACAGTGGCTGACTTTATTTTCTTGGGCTCCAAAATCACTGTCAATGGTGATTGCAGCCATGAAATTAAAAGATACTTACTCCTTGGAAGGAGTGTTATGACCAACCTAGACAACATATTAAAAAGCAGAGACATTACTTTGCCAACAAAGGTCTGTCTAGTCAAGGCTGTGGTCTTTCCAGTAGTCATGTATGGATGTGAGAGTTGGACTAAAAAGAAAGCTGAGCACCATAGATTGATGTTTTTGAACTGTGATGTTGGAGAAGACTCTTGAGAGTCCCTTGGACTGCAAAGAGATCCAACCAGTCCATCCTAAAGGAAATCAGTCCTGGGTGTTCACTGGAAGGACTGATGTTGAAGCTAAAACTCCAATACTTTGGCCACCTGATGTGAAGAGCTGACTCATTTGAAAAGACCCTGATGCTGGGAAAGATTGAGGGCAGGAGGAGACAGGGACGACAGAGGATGAGACGGTTGAATGGCATCACTGACTCAATGGACATGAGTTTGAGTAAAGTCCGGGAGTTGGTGATGGATAGGGAGGCCTGGCAGGCGGCAGTCCATGGGGTCGCAAAGAGTTGGACATAATTGAGAGACTGAACAGAACTGAACTGAATATTCCCTTGTGTATATGTACCACAACTTCTTTATCCATTCATCTGCCAATGGACATCTTAGATTGCTTGCATGTCCTAACTATTGTAAACAGTGCTGCAACGAACATTGGGGTACAAGTCTCTTTCAGTTCTGGTTTCCTCAGTGTGTATGTCCAACAATGGGATTGCTGGGCCATATGGCAGTTCTATTTGTGGTTTTTAAAGGAATCTCCACACTGTTCTCCATAGTGGCTGTACTAGTTTGCATTCCCACCAACAGTGTAAGAGGATTCCCTTTTCTCCACACCCATTCCAGTATTTATTTTTTGTAGACTTTTTGATGGCAGTCATTCTGACTGATGTGAGATGGTGCCTCATTGTGGGTTGATTTGCATTTCTCTGATGAGTAATGTTGAGCATCTTTACATGTGTTTATTAGCCATCTGTATGTCTTCTTTAGAGAAATGTCTGTTTAGTTCTTTGGACCATTTTTTGATTAGGTTGTTCATTTTTCTGATATTGAGCTGCACGTGCTGCTTGTATATTTTGGAGATTAATTCTTTGTCAGTTGTTTCAGTTGCTCTCATTTTCCCCCATTCTGAAAGCTGCCTTTTCAACTTGCTTATAGTTTCCTTCATTGTGAAAAAGTTTGTAAGTTTAATTAAGTCCCATTTGTTTATTTTTGTTTTTATTTCCGTTACTATGGGAAGTGGGTCATAGACGATCTTGCTGTGATCTATGTATCTCTATTGTAATTTTGTTCCTGTTTATTTTTAAATTTTTCTTTTTGTTTCACTGGAAAGGAAAGATGGTGCTCAGTTTTAAACATTAAAAGTGTACCAATTGCTTTGTTACAATAAAACTAAATGTGTAAAAAAAAAAAAAAAGAAAAAAGAAAACCTTAACAGATCCATCACAAGCATGGAAATCAAAACTGTAATAAAAAATCTTCCAACAAACAGAAGCCCAGGGCCAGATGGCTTCACAGCTGAATTCTACCAAAAATTTAGAGAAGAGCTAACATCTATCCTATTCAAACTCTTCCAGAAAATTGCAGAGGAAGGTAAACTTACAAACTCATTCTATGAGCCCACCATCACCCTAATACCAAAACCAGACAAAGATGCCACAAAAAAGAAAACTACAGGCCAATATCACTGATGAACATAGATACAAAAATCCTCAACAAAATTCTGGCAAACAGAATCCAACAAAATATTAAAAATATAAATATTAAAAATATCATACATCATGACCAAGTGGGCTTTATCCCAGGGATGCAAGGATTCTTCAATATTCACAAATCAATCAATGTGATACACCACATTAACAAAATGAAAGATAAAAACCATATGATTATCTCAATAGATGCAGAGAAAGCCTTTGAAGAAACACAACATCCATTTGTGATAAAACCTTCCAGAAAGCAGGCATAGAAGGAACATACCTCAACATAATAAAAGCCATATATGATTAAACCTGCAGCAAACATTATCCTCAATGGTGAAAAATTGAAAGCATTTCCCCTAAAGTCAGGCACAAGACAAGGGTTCCCACCCTCACCACAATTCAACATAGTTTTGGAAGTTTTAGCCGCAGCAATCAGAGAAGGAAAAGAAGCTGAAGGAATCCAGATTGGAAAAGAAGAAGTAAAATTCTCACTGTTTACAGATGACATGATCCTCTACACAGCAAGCCTGAAAAGCACCACCAGAAAATTAGAGCTAATCAATGAATATAGTAAAGTTGCAGGATATAAAGTTAACACACAGAAATCCCTTGCATACCTATACACTAGCAATGAGAACACAGAAAGAAAAATTAAGGGAACAATCCCATTCATTATTGCAACAAAAAGAATAAAATACTTAGGAATAAGTCCACCTAAGAAAATAAGACCTATATATAGAAAACTATGAAATACTGATGAAAGAAATCAAAGATGACACAAATAGATGGGGAAATATACCATGCTCATTGATTGGAAGAAATAATATAGTGAAAATGAGTATACTACCCAAAGCAATCTATAGATTCAGTGCAATCCCTATCAAGCTACCAACGGTATTTTTCACAGAACTAGAACAAATAATTTCATAATTTGTGTGGAAATACAAAAAACCTCGAATAGCTAAAGCAATCTTGAGAAAGAAGAATGAAACTGGAGGAATCAACCTGCCTGACTTCAGTCTCTACTACAAAGCCACAGTCATCAGGACAGTGTGGTACTGGCACAAAGACAGAAATATAGATCAATGAAACAGAATAGAAAGCCCAGAGATAAATCCACGCACCTATGGACACCTTATCTTTGACAAAGGAGGCAAAAATATACAACAGAGAAAAGACAATCTCTTTAACAAATGGTGCTGGGAAAACTGGCCAACCACCTGTAAAAGAAAGAAACTTGAGCACTTTCTAACACCACACACAAAAATAAACTCAAAATGGTTTAAAGATCTAACTGTAAGACCAGAAACTATAAAACTAGAAGAAAACATAGGCAGAACACTCTCTGACACAAATCACAGCAGGATCCTCTATGACCCACCTCCCAGAATATTGGAAATAAAAGCAAAAATAAACAAATGGGACCTAATTAAACTCAAAAGCTTTTGCATAACGAAGGAAACTATAAGTAAGGTGAAAAGACAGCCTTCAGAATGGGAGAAAATAATATAAAATGAAGCAACTGACAAAGAATTAATCTCCAAAATATACAAACAGCGCATGCAGTTCAATATCAGAAAAATAAATGACCCAATCGAAAAATGGACCAAGGAACTAAACAGACATTTCTCCGAAGAAGACATGCAGATGGCTAACAAACACATGAAAACATGCTCTTCATCACTCATTACTGAAAAATGCAAATCAAAACCACAATGAGGTACCATTTAATACTGGTCAGAATGGCTGCTATCAAAAAGTCTACAAATAATAAATGCTGGAGAGGGTGCGGAGAAAGGGGAACCCTCTTATACTGTTGGTGGGAATGCAAACTAGTACAGCCACTATGGAGAATAGTGTGGAGATTCCTTAAAAAACTGGAAATATTTAAAGTAATTAGCCTCCAACTAATAAAAATAAATGAAAAACTAAATAAATAAACCAGTCAAAAGGGAAAACAAAACAAAACAAAACTGGAAATAGAACTGCCATAACACTCAGAAATGCCAGTGCTGGGCATACACACCGAGGAAACCAGATCTGAGACACGTGCACCCCAATGTTCATCGCAGCACTGTTTATAATAGCCAGGACATGGAAGCAACCTAGATGCCCATCAACAGACAAATGGATAAGAAAGCTGTGGTACATATACACAATGGAATATTACTCAGCTGTTAAAACGAACACATTTGAATCAGTTCTAATGAGGAGGATGAAACTGGAGCCTATTATATAGAGTGAAGCAAGTCAGAAAGAAAAACACCTATACAGTTTATTAACACATTTATGTGGGATTTAGAAAGATGGTAATGATGACCCTATATGTGAGATGGCAAAAGAGACACAGATATAAAAAACAGTCTTTGGGACTCTGTGGGAGAAGGTGAGGGTGGGATGATTTGAGAGAATAACATTGAAACATGTATATTACCATATGTGAAATAGATGACCATGCATGAAACAGGGAACTCAAAGCCAGTGTACTGGGACAACCCTGAGGGATTGGATGGGGAGGGAGGTGGTAGGGGGCTTCAGGATGAGGGACACATGTATACCCATGGCTGAATCATGTCAATGTATGGCAAAGACCACTACAATATTGTACAGTAATTAGCTTCCAATTAAACTAAATACATTTTTTAAAAGCAGAGACATCACTTTGCCAACAAAGGTCTGTATAGTCAAAGTTATGATTTTTTTTTTTTTAGTAGTCATGTGTGAATGTGAGAGTTGGGCCATGAAGAAGGCTGAGGCCGAAGAGTTGATGCCTTTGAATTGTGGTGCTAGAGAAGACTCTTGGGAGTCCCTTGGAGCAAGGAGATTAAATCAAGGAGATCAACCCTGAAAATTTAGTGGAAGGACTGATGCTGAAGCTGAAACTCCAGCATTCTGGCCACTTGATGCTAAGAGCTGACTTATTGGAAAAGACCTTGATGCTGGGAAACATTTAAGGCAATAGAATAGGGCAGTAGAAGATGAGATGGTTCGGTAGCCTCACTGACTCAGTGGAGAGCAGTATGAGCAAACTCTGGGAGGGAAACCTGGTGTGCTGTAGTTCATTGGGTCACAAAGAGTCGGACATGACTTAGAGACTGAACAACAACAGGTGATCTACCTGCATTTGCAAGCGGGTTCCTACCACTAGTGCCACCTGTTACAATTTAATAAATATGCAGCTAAGCTATATCTTAATGGGTTTTGCCAAAGTATGGGTAAATGTTTATATTTTTAATTTTTTAGAAAGGAAATACAAATTTAAAATAAAGTAAATGTCATTCATCACTGAATCCAAAAACATTCAACTTTTCAACTCAGATATTTACCATTAATGCTCTGCAATCCTCTTCCTTTTCTCTTTTTAATGCAAGAATTATGTATTTTACAATATAATCCTGCTACATCCTCATATTTATTAGAGAACATGCAAACATAATAGAAGAACCATCTGAAACATAAATGTAACATTTGCATCTATTAACAAATGCTAACTAATATTTTACTATGTTCTTTCTCTGAATAGAAAACAGGGCAGTAAAAAATTAGTCTGAGAACTTTAAAAGAAATATAAGGTCATAAAACTTGAATAAGCATTCCAACTAGTTAATTTATATAAGGACATGAATTAAGAGTGAGAAAAATTGAATTTAGTTTCCCTCTCCACCTGCCAAATTGGTTTGTTTTCTTAAATTGTTGGTACAACTTTATCCTAAGGTTCTTCTTGATGATAATCTTCTCAGCCAGGGTTTCTTTTCTAAGCAAAGAATCTGTTTTTTTTTTTTTTTCCTGTGATAATCACTTGTGGCTCCCTTGTTGGAGGTTGGTGAGAAAAGTCATTCATTTTCATACAGAAGCCTGAATCATCTCCTTGGAAACACCACAGTGTCTTAAATCACAAAGTGCCAAATCTGGCTCCAAAAAAAATTCATTTACACTTTCTCAGCTTTCCAAAGCTCAATATTCCACTGTCAAATTTTTTGATACCAAAAAATCTGTTGGATAGATTCATTGGACAAATTTATTGCTTTGTAAAACTGATTTTTAAAAATATTAGTCTAAAGTCTACACTACTACATAGTTACATTAAAAACAAAAATTTATTCCAATTTTTAGTAAGCAATCTGACTCCCTGTATCAAAGGTATATGTCCTAATTATCATCTGTTCCATCTGCTTCCTGTGTTCCCCCCACACACCTGCATGTATTCACTCAACCTACCCTATCCTTTCCTAACAAAATCTTAACTTCAGAAAAGGATGATGGGGTTGTGACAAGGAATAAATAAAACATGGGTAGTCCTTCCTAACTCACTCACTGAATTTTATATATTCGTGTTATTATTTGACAAAGTCTCTCTCCTTCTCTGGTCTCTTTGCTCTAGCAGGACAGAGACAGTAGTTTTCATCACCATTGAATCTCCAGTGCCTAGTACAAATGCCTGACTCATGTAATAAGTATATTTATCAAATAAAGCAATAAATAATGAAATTAATGCAAGGAATTCATTGTGAAAAAGAATCTTTGAGAGACTATAAAAATAAATATTATTCATCTCTTTTTCTCAGTTAATTTATTTAATTGGAGGATTACTTTACAATATTGTGTAAATATTTACCATACATCAACACGAACTGGCTACAGGTATACATGTATTCCGGACAAGGCAATGGCACCCCACTCCAGTACTCTTGCCTGGAATATCCCATGGACAGAAGAGCTTGGTAGGCTGCAGTCCATGGGGTCGCTAAGAGTCAGGCACGACTGAGCGACTTCACTTTCACTTTTCACTTTCATGCATTAGAGAAGGAAATAACCCACTCCAGTATTCTTGCCTGGAGAATCCCAGGTACAGAGGAGCCTAGTGGGCTGCCGTCTGTGGGGTCGCACAGAGTCGGACACGACTGAAGCGACCTAGCAGGAGCAGCAGCAGCAGCATACATGTGTTCCCCCCATCCTGAACCCTCTTCCCACCTCCCTCCCCACCCTATCCCTCTGGGTTGTCCCAGAGCACTGGCCTTGGGTTCCGTGCTTCATGCATCAAACTTGCACTAGCCATATATTTTACATACGGTAATGTACATGTTTCAATGCTATTCTCCTAAATTATCCCACCCTCGCCTTCTCCCACTGAGTCCAAAAGTCTGTTTTTAACATCTGTGCTAAATGCTGGAGAGGTGTGGAGAAAAGGGGACCCTCTTACAGTGTTGGTGGAAATGAAAACCAGTACAGCCACTATGGAGAACAGTGTGGAGATACCTTAAGAAAATTGGGACTAGAAATGCCATACAACCCAGCAATCCCACTGTTAGGCAAACATCCCAAGGAGACCAGAACTGAAAGAGACACACATACCTCAATGCTTATTGCAGCCCTATTTACAATAGCTAGGACATGGGAGCAACCTAGATGCCCATGGGCAGATAAATGGATAAGAAAGTTCTGGTACATATATGTAATGGAATAGTACTCTGCTATAAAGTTTGAGTCCATTCTAATGAGGTGGATGAAACTGGAGCCTATCATACAGAGTGAAGTAAGTCAGAAAGAGAAAAACAAATACTGTGTATTAATGCATATATATGGAATTTAGAAAGATGGTACTGATGATCCTGCATTATTCATTTCAAGCTGTACTACAGACCTTTTTCCTACCAGAGTGGTGAAATCAACCAAGGTTTGCCTTCATCTTGAGAAGTGGTAAACTGTTCTGAGAGTTGGAGTTTAATCCAAGAAAGAATCAAATTAGCCCTGCCTGGCTACATAGGTTTAGCTCTGCTTTTCACCTCAAGGAAAAGTGTAAAAGAGGTTTCAGAGGATCCTCCCTTCCTAGGTATCCATCATCTAAGAAAAATAGCAGATAGGTATCATGGATAGATAGGTATCATGGGTAGATTTTAGCTAGGAATAAACAGTGGACATCATAAAGATCAAGTATTCCTGGTTAAATTGGATCAGATGAAAATAAAAATTCATTATTGATAATGAAGAACTAATATCTCAAAAGTACTATAATGTTATGTAATCAGGCATCACATTCAACCTAATGTTTTCTAACTTAATGACTTATTTTGGTGATTTCCCAATTTTGTTTGATTATTTTTAGAATTCTAAAATTAAGTCAAATGAAGATATATGATCCAGTTAGCCTCTTGCTATTAGTATAACCACAGACTTTTATTTATAATTTGTAGATGAACAAACAGCAAAAAGAAATCTGAAGTTTGCTTTCGAAGGCACCGAATGGTTCCACATAAATGATGTTTAACAAAAACAAAATTTAGCTTTTTTAAAAGATTAAAGTATAGTTGATTTACAATATTATATTAAGATATACAAGTAGTTTGTCATTATTTTTATAGATTATACTCTATTAAGGTTATTATAAAATAATAGTTATATTTCCATGTGCTACAAAATATATCCTTGATGCTCACTTACTTTATATATAGTAGAGATATGTTTAGTCCTTTAAACACTATTTTTAAATTTAAAAATTAATGAATATTTACTTATGCCTTCATTGTTCATGTTGTTTGATTCTGGGTCAGAAATATTTTACATACAATTATTCAAATCTGAATAAAAATTTCAGAATATGATACTATCAAAATTATACATGCCTATATCCAACATTTGTTTCTTCTACTCCGGCTGTCATTTCCTTTCACACAATGTTGACACTACACTCATATTTAAAATTATGTGCTTATAATATCATTTACTCTTTTTTCTCTTTTAGACATTATTAACTTTTTGTCCTGAAATTGACATTAATATTTCTTATACAATCCCAAAATAATACCCATTTTTCTTTCTGTTCTTCTAATATTTTCATAGCCCCAATATGTCTAAATTTTACTATATAAGACTTTATTATTGGTCTTTGTTTAATAACAGGTGCCCATTTAGTGGAAATTTTCAAAATGAGAATCCTTATCTTCCTGGAAAAATTTTAAATAATTTCCTCTCTCTCTTCTATAAACACAGTTTTCTTTCTTTTTTTTTTTTTTTAATTTTTAGAAATCCTACGTGCTTATTGGTGAAAGTCGCTAAGTCGTGTCCAGCTCTTTGCAGCCCCATTGACTACACAGTCCATGGAATTCTCCAGGCCAGAATACTGGAGTGGGTAGCCTTTCCCTTCTCCAGGAGATCTTCCTAACCCAGGGATCAAACCCAGGTCTCCCGCATTGCAGGCAGATTCTTTACCAGTTGAGCCAGAAGGGAAGCCCTGTGATTATTAGACCTCCTGAAAACTGGCCCTTAACTTTATTATTTTATCTCTCAATTTCATTCGGAGAAGGCGATGGTAACCCACTCTAGTACTCTTGCCTGGAAAATCCCATGGACGGAGGAGCCTGGTAGGCTGCAGCCCATGGGATCGCTAAGAGTCAGACACGACTTCACTTTCACTTTTCACTTTTATGCACTGGAGAAGGAAATGGCAACCCACTCCGGTGTTCTTGCCTGGAGAATCCCAGGGACGGGGGAGCCTGGTGGGCTGCCGTCTGTAGGGTTGCACAGAGTCAAGAGGCAGCAGCAGCAATTTCACTGTTTTACTTTCCCCCTAGATTTCTTTATCTTTCAAGAGACTTCTATTTTTAAAAAATTCAATTTCTGCTTTAAAATTTTTTCCAATAGTTCTTTTCTTATTTTATTAAACATATTCATTTAGCCTTTTTACAAGTTTTTCATGGATGCACTGTTTCCTTATATCTTCCTATGATAAAAAATTATAACCTTCTTTTGAAGATTTCTCCTTAAATATATCTATGAATTCCAAATATGATTTCACTTTTTAATTGTTATTTGGCTTGACTTTCTACTCCCAATCAAGAGGGTCTCCTCAAAAGTCTACTGATTTTTAGCTATGCCATGCTACCTTATGCTAAATCGTTTCAGTGGTGTCTGACTCTTTGTGACCCTGTGAACTGTAGCCTGCCATGCTCCTCTGCCATTCTCCAGGCAAGAATACTGGAGTGCGTTGGCATTCCCTTCTCCAGGGGATCTTCCCCACCGAGGGATGGAACCTGAGTCTATTACATCTCTGATTTTTAGCTATATGCTCAAAAATTAAGAATGAATAATTATAGTTCTAGCTGATAGGAAGCTAGGCATGTGAACATATGTGATTGGCAAGGTACTTCACCTTAGAGTAATCTCTTTCGGCTGTTTCTTTAAGGAGTTTCTAGCTATCTGTACCTATAAGTCTTAATTGTTGATCTAGTAAGTTTCTCCAGAGTAAATTCCTTAATATCCCATTTGAGGGAGGGAAGAGGGGTGCTACCAGTTTGTTGAAACTGAGAGTATGAGAAGATGATTGAGGTATTATCCACTTGTATAGCATATAACTAATGAGAAGGCAATCAAAAACATAAGGTCCCATTATTATTGCTGCATAGCAAACTGCTCTAAACACACTGGTGTACAAAAACAATTTAAGTATGCTTATGGATTTGATGACCTAAGAATTTGAAAAGAGTGCAGTTGGGACATTTTGTCTCTGCTGCACATTATTTGGGATGCTATCTGGAGAGGCCATTCAGGCTGAATTGCACTCAATGGCTGTGTGTTAAAATCATCTGTAATCATCATCACCCGCTTGTTTGGTGATTGATGCTAATCTCAGCCAGATCTTTAGCTGTGCTTTTGGTTAGAAAAACTAAATGTGAATTCATTATTTGTCCTCTTCCAGTAGGCACTTATGGCTTCTTCAGAGCATGGTGGCTGGGTTTCAAAAGTGACAGGAGTCCCAAGAGACAGAGTAGAAACTTCTAGTTTCTTAGAACCTGGGTCAAGAAACCAGCAGAGTGTAACTTCTGCTGAAAGCCATCACTGAACTTAAACACAAGAGGAGCTAGGCTCAACTGTTGATGGGAGGAGTGATGGTTCTGAGGCCGTGTTATAAAATCTCTAAGACTTATGTATTTGAAGAAAGTAGGGAAAACCATTAGATCATTCAGGTGTGACCTAAATCAAATCCCTTATGATTATACAGTAAAAGTGAGAAATAGATTTAAGGGGTTATATCTGATAAACAGGGTGACTGATGAACATAGAAAGAGGTTCGTGACATTGTACAGGAGACAGGAATCAAGACCATCCCCAAGAAAAAGAAAGGCAAAAAACCAAAGTAACTGTCTGATGAGGCCTTACAAATAGCTGTGAATAGAAGAGAAGGGAAAGCAAAGGATAAAAGGAGAGATATACCGATTTGAATGCAGAGTTGCAAAGAATAGCCAGGAGAGATAAGAAAGCCTTCCTCAGTGATCAGTAGAAAGCAATAAAGTAAAACAATAGAATGGGAAAGACTAGAGATCTCTTCAAGAAAATTAGAGATACCAAGGGAACATTTCATGCAAAGATGGGTTCGATAAAGGACAGAAATGGTAGGGGCCTAACAGAAGCAGAAGATATTAAGAAGAGGTGGCAAGAATACTACTGTACAAAAAAGATCTTCACGACCCAGATAATCACAATGGTGTGATCACTCACCTAGAGCCAGACATCCTGAAATGTGAAGTCAAGTGGGCCTTAGGAAGCATCACTATGAACAAAGCTAGTGGAGGTGATGGAATTCCAGTTGAGCTCTTTCAAATCCTGAAAGATGATGCTGTGAAAGTGCTGCACTCAATATGCCAGCAAATTTGGAAAACTCAGCAGTGGCCACAGGACGAGAAAAGGTCAGTTTTCATTCTGTTCCCAAAGAAAGGCAATCTCAATGAATGCTCAAACTACCACACAATTGCACTCATATCTCGCACACTAATAAATTAATGCTCAAAAATTTTCCAAGCCAGGCTTCAGCAATACGTGAACCGTGAACTTCCAGATGTTCAAGCTGGTTTTAGAAAAGGCAGAGGAACCAGAGATTAAATTGCCAACATCTGCTGGATCATCAAAAAAGCAAGAGAGTTCCAGAAAAACATCTGTTTCTGTTTTATTGACTATGCCAAAGCCTTTGACTGTGTGGATCACAACGAACTATGGAAAATTCTGAAAGAGATGGGAATACCAGACCACCTGATCTGTCTCTTGAGAAACCTGTATGCAGCTCAGAAAGCAGCAGTTAGAACTGGACATGGAACAACAGACTGGTTCCAAATAGGAAAAAGAGTACATCAAGGCTGTATATTGCCACCCTGCTTATTTAACTTATATGCAGAGTACATCATGAGAAACTCTGGGCTGGAAGAAGCACAAGCTAGAATCAAGATTGCCAGGAGAAATATCAATAACCTCAAATATGCAGATGACACCACCCTTATGGCAGAAAGTGAAGAGGAACTAAAGAGCCTCTTGATGAAAGTGAAGGAGGAGAGTGAAAAAGTTTGCCTAAAGCTCAACATTCAGAAAACTAAGATCAAGGCATCCAGTCCCATCACTTCATGGCAAATAGATGGGGGGGAGGGGGAGGGAAACAGTGGAAACAGAGGCTGACTTTATTTTTCTGAGCTCCAAAATCACTGCCGATGGTGATTGCAGCCATGAAATTAAAAGACACTTACTCCTTGAAAGGAATGTTATGACCAACCTAGACAATATATTAAAAAGCAGAGACATTACTTTGCCAACAGAGGCCTGTCTAGTCAAGGCTATGGTTTCTCCAGTGGTCATGTATGGATGTGAGAGTTGGACTATAAAGAAAGCTGAGCACTGAAGAATTGATACTTTTGAACTGTGGTGTTGGAGAAGACTCTTGAGAGTCCCTTGGACTGCAAGGAAATCCAACCAGTCCATCTTAAATGAGATCAGTCCTGAGGGTTCATTGCAAGAACTGATGTTCAAACTGAAACTCCAGCACTTTGGCCACCTGATGTGAAGAGCTGACTCACTGGAAAAGACTCGGATGCTGGGAAAGATTGAGGGTAGGAGGAGAAGGGGACAACAGAGGATGAGATGGTTGGATGGCATTACCAACTCAATGGACATGGGTTTGGGTATACTCTGGCAGTTGGTGATGGACAAGGAGGCCTGGCATGCTGAGGTTCATGAGGTCACAAAGATACGACTGAGAGACTGAACTGACCTGAACAAGGAGTTTAAAGCAGCTTTGAAGATTAGTCTGATGAATGTCAATCATAAATATGAATCAAATATGAGAACTTGAAAACTGTACTGTATTTTGTTTTGTTTGTGTTGAGGATATTTAAACATGCTCTTTTTTTCTTACCCAGATACCCAATTATTTGGGTGCTATTCTCTGCACACTCTAGTGTTTCCCTTAATGCAGCACAGAAGAATCTAGCCATTAAGTGATAAATTTCTCGGGTTTTTCAGGGGGCACTATTAGTTGGTAAAGGACTTGACTACCAACATTCAGGTTTGGTCCCGAGGTTGGGAAGATCCCCTGGAGGAAAGCATGGCAAGGCACTCCAGAATTCTTCCCTGGAGAATTCCATTGACAGAGGAACCTGCAGCCTACAAACCATCAGATCACAAAGAGTCGGACATGACTGAAATGACTTAGCATGCATGCATGATGACTTTCTAAGACTATGCCAATCTATTACACTATTGAGTGATCATGTTATTAAAGATCAATTTTCCTGGCTAGATTGTAGCTCACTGATGTAGTTAAGTGTTCTCAATTCAGCTTTAATGTATGAGCATTTTGCTTTGACATTTCCAGAAAGGAGACTGTGGAGTCCTAACAGTTGGAGGTGGGAGGGGGGATCGGGATGGGGAATACCTGTAAATCCATGGCTGATTCATGTCAATGTATGACAAAAACCACTACAATATTGTAAAGTAATTAGCCTCCAGCTAATAAAAATAAATGGAAAAAAACCTCATGAATACGAATTATTGTGGGTTTTAAAATATTCATTCTTTTTGACAACATAGATCATTTGACTCAGTTTGCAACTTCATATTGCAGGTTTTTAAGAAGTCTGTTTCATTTTGTCAAAGAATAGATAATTTTTTTATTAAAAATATTTATACTCTGCTTTGTTTCATTTTATTTTGAGGAAGGAAAAGCAAACAGAATGGTCATCATTGAGATGAATGCCAGTGATCCACTTTCAATTGTTTTCACTTGTTCTGAATAATATATTTGCAAGGGATAATCAGGGAAAGCAGTCCTATTATTTTGCTGTTCCCTAGTGGCTTCTGTAAGTTGAAACACAGTTGGAGGCACCAAGAGAGAAATTTCTGAGTTTAGCGTAAACAAGGCTGAGTATTTTATCCTAGAGTAAGGAATAAAATTCATCTCTCTTGGAGGGAGCTCTTCTGCCTTTTCCCCCCTCAAGTCTAATATATCCTGACGTAGATAATCAAGGATTGAATCCCAAGGTGAGTATGAAGTTTTAGTGAAAGTGTTAGTCACTCAGTCATGTCCAACCCTTCGCAACTCAGTACTATAACCTGCCCGACTCCTCTGTCATGAAATTCTCTAGACAAGGATATTGAAGTGGGTAGCCACTACCTTCTCCAGTGGATCTTTCTGACCCAGGGATCAACCCCAGGTCTCCTGCACTGCAGGCAGATTCGTTACTGCTTGGAGCCAAGCAGGGAAGCCCCAAAGTGAGTATGTTCAGTCACTTATTCGTGTCTGATTCTTTGTGACCCCGTGGACTGCAACATACCAGGCCTCCTTATCCCTATCTCCTGCTCCTGGAGTTTGCCCAAGTTCATGTCCATTGAATCAGTGATGCCAAGGTTAGTATAGCACCAAGAAAAGACGAGATGCAACATACAATATTTTCCTTAGATCTGTGTCTTATTTGTGAGGGACCCTTTAGGAAATTCTGAAAAGCCAGAATCTCTATGTAGGTACATCATCAGTTCTCACTAAGCCCAGACTCCCTAATTTGAAGACAGGTAAGGTTTGACTCATCAAAAAAAATTACCTTTTGGTTGAATGCAAATTTTGATAGGGATGCAGCTGTGTACTGTCAGGAACCAACACTCAGTAGCTGGGAAAATATAATGTGGGAATCTGGGTGGTACGCTACAATATCAGCCATAGTCATGTCTCCTAATTTCATTAAAACGTTCTTCCACTACAGGAAAACAGATCCACCAAAGCAAAACTGATGTTATAGATAAGATACTGGCATTTCTTGCTGTGTAAAAACTTACCCTGAAACTTAAAAGTCTGCAAGAAAAAAGATTTACCTCACAGTTTCTGCAGGTCACTAATGTAATTAGTTTTGATGTATGTTGGTGCCTCTGACTCAAATTTACTCACCAGATTCAGTCAGGCAGTTTGCCAAGGCTTTGATCTCATCAGAAGACTCTCCTAGTGGTGTATCTACTTCCAAGTTCACTTACATGGTTGTTGGCAGCCGTTTCCTAAGAGGCTGTTAAATTAAGGCCTCCCTTAGTACTTTGCCATTTAGGCCTTGTTGTATGCTGAATTGCGTCCCCCTCCAAATTCCTATGTTGAAGCTCTAATCCTCAGTATTTCAGTACCTAACTATATTTGGAGATAGGTCCTTTAAAGTAAAGAGGTGATTAAATTAAAATAAGGCTATTGGGGGAGCCCTAATCTGATGCCTGGTGTCCTCATAAGAAGAACAACTTTGGACACAAAGACAGACACCAGGGGAGAACCAAGTGAAGATGCAGCAAGGGGCAGCTATCTAGAAGCCAAGGAGAGGCCTTGGGAGAAACCAATCTTGCCAGCACCTTGATTTGGGTCTTATTTAAAGAAATGTATTTCTGTGCTTGAACCAGCAGTCTATGGTATTTTGCTATGGCATCCCTAGCAAAGTAATAGAGGCCTGTATATAGGGCAGCTCACAAGATGATAGTTGGTTTCCTTCTAGCATGAGGCAGCAAGAGAGTACAGATCTTCCTCAACTTACAGAGGGGTTACATCCTGATAAACCCCATTGTAAGTTGAAAATATCACAAGTATAAAGTGCAATCAAAATATCTAACCCCCTGAACATCCTTGAACCTGAGTGTTCTGCATTACAGGCAGCCTCTTTACCATCTGAGACATCAGGGAAGCAAGCCTTTGTTAAGCCTGAGCCGTGCTGTACTTAGTCGCTCAGTTGTATCCGTCTCTCTGCAACCTCATGGACTGTAACCTGCCAGGCTCCTCTGTTCATGCGATTCTCCAGGCAAGGATACTGGAGTGGGTTGCCATTCCCTTCTCCAGGGCATTTTCCCAACCCAGTGATCGAACCCAGGTCTCCAGCGTGCACAGGTGGATTCTCTACTGTCTGAGCCACCAGGAAATTCCAAGAATACTGGAGTGAGTAGCCTATCCCTTCTCTAGGGGATCTTCCTGACCCAGGAATTGAACCAAGGTCTCCTGCATTGCAGGCAGATTTTTTACCAGCTGAGCTACCAGGGAAGTCCCTAGTTTAGTCTACACTGTCTTAAGTGTGCTCAGAACACTTATGTTAGCCAATAGTTGGGTGAAATCATGTAACACAAAGTGTATTTTATAATGCTGAATATCTCATGTAATTTATTGAATACTGTACTGAGAGACTAAAACTGAAAGACTGGATAGACAATAGTTGTAAGTGTACTGGTAGTTTACTCTCATGATTGAGTGGCTTGATTGGGAACTGGGTCTAACTGCCACTGCTCAGTATTACAAGAGAGTATCATACTGCTTATCACTAGACAGGGAAAATATAAAAACTTAAATTTTGAAGCACAGTTTCTGCTGATTGCAAATAGATTTCATACCATTATAAAATTGAAAAGTTGTAAATCAAACCATTATGTCAGTCAGTGTCTATACTCTCAAAATGAAAGCCATAATCCTTTTATAAACCAGTATCAAAATTGACATAGTTCTGTTGTAGTCTATTCACTTGGAGTCAATAAGTCTAGCTCAAATACAAAAAGAGGATATGGCATGAGGGCATGAAAATCAGGAGGAAGGAATCATTAGGGGCCAACTTAGAGACTGCCTGCCACAAATCTCACTTAGGTAATCTGAGATAAAGAAAAAAGAAAGCATGGGAATATTCTGTGAGGGAGGGAACATATAAGTGTTAGAATAAAAAAAAAATCTTTATGAGTGTTTAATGGGGTTTAAATAGGAGGAGAAATTTTAAATCTAGGACAACTATAACTGTTTTAATTCTACAATGTTACATAAAAAGAAAGTCAATAGATCCCTAGCAATCATCATAGTTGCCATAAGGGTTAAATCCAATTTCTTTATCACCATCTATGTCTATTAGTCTACTATCTTGTCTTATAAGCAAGAATACAAGGTAGAAGGCATTTCAACTAGGTGAGTGTCATCAGTTACCCTTGTCCTGATGCTTCACATTTAGTTTTTGAAAGCTGTAAACAGACCTGGTATGTGTGGCCTCCGAGGAGAGAATTTCTATCTGGGGCCAGAGATGAGGCCTGATCACTCAGAATTTTTGCATAGCAAAGTTTTATTAAGGTATAAAGGGATAGAGAAAGCTGACATGGACATCATAAGGAGACAGGAAGTGTGCCCACTTGCTGTTTTTTTTAGCAAGGCATTTTATACTAGTTAGTAAGCTGCTAATCATAGATAAAAGAAACACCTCAAGGCTTGTACTAGGCTCCTCTCCAAACACATGCATTTTGAGATAGCACCTGCACAAAGGGAGTCATCCACAGCCATACAACAACTGACATGAGTCTTGAAGAAAGGCAGATTCCCAACAAATACATAGTTTCATTAACATAGCTCAAGAAAAGCATTTTCCTGAGTAATTCTTATTGTTTTGCTGAGCCATTAGCAGCTCAAAGTTAGTTTCAAGTGTCATCATGGAAACACAGGATTAAAAGAAGCCTCCTTTAATCTTTTGTAGAGAAAAGAGTAAAACAAAAAACAACAACAAATGTCTGCTACTTGTGGTTTATTTCCTCCTGCCACTTGGGGACCATGACCTCCCTACCAAGGCCTATCTAACCCTTTCATTTTCCCTCCACCTCCTGCCAGTTTTCATGCTGGCTTAGTAACACCTCTTCATGAGTAAAGTTTGAAGTTAATTCTTATGTGACAGTACTAACTACTGCCCTAAATATATATTCAAATTAAGGGTTATATAGTGGGTATTTCTAAAGCAGAACATTCCTGTAAAATTAACAAAAACCAAGCCAGCTGCAATGTTATTTTGGGTGTGTCATCCTGCCCCAGGGCCATTATTAGTTTTTCAGGACTTATCTCTAAAAATTCACTTAGAGAGACCAAAAAAAAAAAAAAAAAAAAAGTAGACTTGGTTATAAGCAAATACTAGTTAAACGTATGCTACTGAAGGTGAGGAAGAGGTGCTGGGAGTCCAAAGCAGTCTTTAGGAAAAAAAGAAAAAGAAATTCCACATATTTTAAGAGATTAAAAAGCCCAGCAGAGGTGTATTTATGGCAATTGTAACAAGATAGAGAAGAAAGTCACTTTGGAAAATTTTGGAGAAGACAATAATTTTTGATCCAGGCACCACATTTTTTTAAGAGACTAGAACAAACTCCCAAGTTTAAGTTCTGAACCACCTGGTCATTTCAAAATATACTCACAAAAATATTTTATTCTTGGAGTAGGGTATACTTGAAATTACAAACTCTGTGCTTTAAAATTAGCCCTGGAGAGGTTTAAAGCTTTTTTTTCCTAAAGCACCTACTCAAAGCTCTTTCACCCTCTACCTCCATCTTTTCTTATGCCATCTAAGTGGCATAGTAAAGAGTGTAAAACCTGTTAGACTAGCTGAGTCTGAATACCAAATTTGCCCTTTACTAGCTATAAGACATTTCTGAGATTCAGTTTCTTAGTATGTAGCGTGGGAATAATGTAATTATAGGACATTCATAATGAGTATCTTCAGGGCTTCCCTGATAGCTCAGTTGGTAAAGAATCTGCCTGCAATGCAGGAAACTGCGGTTTGATTCCTGGATCAGGAAAATCCACTGGAGAAGGGATAGGCTACCCACTCCAGTAGTCTTTGGCTTCCCATGTGTCTCAGCTGGTAAAGAATCCACCTGCAATATGGGAGACCTGGGTTTGATCCCTGGCTTGGGAAGATCCCCTGGAGAAGGAATGGCCACCCACTCTAGTATTCTGGCCTGGAGAATTCCATGGACTGTATAGTCCATGGGGTCGCAAAGAGTCAGACACGAATGAGTGACTCACTTTCATAATGAATATAAGCACATTTTTATCCAGCTTGACAAATGATAAGCATTCAAGCCATATCTGTCTCTTCTTATTGTTAAACTGATTATTCTCTCTGAAACATCCTTCTCTCATCTATTGGCTTGTCAAATGCATTTTGGATCTCCTTTAAGATCCAACTTAAATTTTTCCTGTTCTAGGATCTCTAATAAGTCCACCAAGCTCCTTATTTTGGGCTTTCATGCCATTTCATTTTGTCTTTATTCATACACGTGTCACTTTCATGTCTTTTTTTCCCCCTGTTTTAACTCTGAATCTCCACTTGGCCTGAGCTCCTTGAAAGTCCTGGCTATCACTTATGCTGTTGGTCTCACATGGTAGGTTCTCAACAAATGTTTATGAAATAAGCAAGTGGCCATTCAGAAACTGACATGACATCTCATTGAGAGTGTCAAGGTAGAGTGGGTTATACTAACTAAAATTTTGAAAAGGTTGAGAAAATTATTTTTAAAATATCTTGAATCAATATATTCTATGCAAAATAAAAGCTACTCAGCACTGGTGTTTTGGCATGACTGGACATTTTGAAGACTATGTTTAAATTGTATAATGTTCTTACTACCAACATCACTTAAAAAAAGAAAAGTGTATGTAAGGTTTCATTGTAATTTGTCAGGTAGCCTTTAGCACTGGCATTGGCATTTCAAGTCATTTATTGGAGTAGTGTATTATAAATCCATATAAATATAGTATAAAGTAACCAAGTTATTCAGAGATTAAAAGATTTTGAAAACTGATATTTAAGGGATCATTTAAAACAACTGCTAGCCTCTATCCTTAACTACAGCTAGCATTTAATTTAACATTGCAATTACTGATATCCATCCTGATGCCCTAGGGAAGAGCAACATCCATTCAATCATACCTTAATTCAAATAAATCTTCACTTTATGCTCCCACATAGTTTATCTATATATCAAAATGTCAAAGCTTTAGTTTCTAACCTGACCTTTAATAATATATTTTCTAATTAACTGTGCACTGTGTATCATTATCAAATTTTCAGTAGTTGGTTTGAGATTCTCAGTAATTAGCACCTATCCTAATCAGCATTATTTTTTTTTCTCCAATTGGCATTATTTTAAAATATAAACATGATCTCCATTTGAGTTAAAAAATTTAAAGGTGATTTAAATTAATCATCACATTTTTTGGGTGATGTTTTGCCCAAGTATTTCAAGAATCAGTATCTATCTGTAAATCTACACATCTATAGCTATATTGGTATCAATATAGATATATAATAGCTTTCATTTATTAGTGTAACTAAGACACTTTTAGGCAGCTAATGTCATCGAAAATGGTAATAATATATATGTCATTCATATAATTAGATATAAAAGTATTTGGGAACATAATTAAACTGAATACACTGAAATAAGAACTTTTGAGTTAATGCTCTAAATTTGCTGCAGTTGTTCTCATGATTGGATTCACTCAGTGCGGCTTACCAATAAAAAGTACACTAAACCAAAAGAGGGCCTAAACTGTTAAAGCTCACCCCCTAAAATTAATATTTATTCTTTATTTTTCAACTTCCTCACCCACTTGACTTTTAAGTCACTGTGGAATGTTGTCCCTGTCATCTCCAAATTATAATTAGAACTGTCTATTTCTTTCTTTATTTCACCGCCACAATTGTAGTTGAAAAGTAACTATCATTATTTAAGTGACAACTGTTGATCATTTCCCAACAGGTAACCCTAATGCTTCCCCTCTTTGACAGTTTAATCTATAGCAAATAAATTTTGACATTCAGTCAAATGCTTCATTAGACACTTTTGATATTCTGAAAGCAGTACTAATATTTCCCCAGTTTAGAGGGATGGTGCTGACATCTGAGCACATTGCAGAATGAAGAGTTCTCTGCAACCTTTCCTTTCTATCTTAGACCAATAAGTCACTAATGAAACAAGGATAAAACAGTCAAGGCTTAATCTCATCTTGAAACCTTCGCTATTATTTTTCATACGGTGGAGAAAAAAGTTGACAGAAATAGAAAAAATAGACAAATCCTCAGTTATAAATACTCTAACATAGTTCTCTCAGACAAAACAAGCAATCCAATATAAAAACCAGTTAACATAAATACTTTTGTAGCATAATTTAAGCAACTTAACCTAATTTATACTCTAAACTGTAGAATACACATGTTTTTCAATTTCATAGGGAAAATAATGTATGAAAAAATAATGCATGAGAAGTCCTAAATGGTGCAATAAAACAAGAAAGGAGGAATGGAAATTACAAAGATTGGAAAGGAAGAGTAATAATTTTGCATCTTAAAAATAAAAACTTTAAAAGTTTTATTAGAATTAATAAATACAGCAAGATCACAGGCTACAATTTCTATGTATAAAGTGTAATTTTGTGTAAAAGAAAAAATTTACTATTAAAGAAAAAGATGGTATGGAGATTCCTTTAAAAACTAGGGATAAAGCCACCATATGACCCAGGAATCCCTCTCCTAGGCATATACCCTGGGGAAACCCTGAGGATTGAAAAAGACACATGTATCCCATTTTCATTGTAGCACTATTTATAATAGCTAGAACTTGGAAGCAACCTAGATGCCCATCAACGGATGAATGGATAGAGAAGTTGTGGTACAGATACACAATGAAATATTACTCAGCCATAAAAAGGAATGCTTTGAGTCAATTTTAATGAAGTGAATGAACCTAGAATGTATCATACAGAGTGAAGTCAGAAAGAGAGAGAGAAATATTGCATTCTAATACATATATACAGAATCTAGAAAAATGGTACTGAAGAATTTACTGAATTTACTGAAGAATTTACTGAAGAATCTACTACAGTTAAACACATATATGCCCTCTATCCAGCAACTGCACTTCTAATTATACACTCCTGAGTAATCAATAAATTGACTGAAAGGCATGATCAAAAGCAGGTTTGTCTGTAATGGCCTCATAATGGAATAAATCCAAGTTCCCTTGAACATAGAATGAGTAATTAAGAATAATATTAATATTTATACAGTAGAATACTATATAATGATAGTAATGGTGAATCACTATGACTAGCACTATAAAAGGATGAACTCAGCAACATTGTTGGATCTCACAGACATAAAGTTTAGTGAAAGGCTTCAGGTGCAAAAGAAGTACCTACTCTGTGATCCTATTTATATAAAGTTCAAAAATAGGCAAACTCAACCTTTATGATAGAAATCAGAATGGTCATTATGATTGCTGGTCTGATCGGTTGGGGGCATGGCACAAGAAAGCCTTTAAGTGATAACATTTTCTCTGTCTTGGTAGAGAAAAAACCTTTGATATGCAAAAAATATATTTAGTATAACTCCACATACATATATTTCAATAAAATATCACTAAAAACAAGAACAAAAACAAAAGAAATTTTGGGTGCGTAATAATATCTATCCTTTGAGACTATTTCGGGAACTTAATGGAGTGGATAAATTCGTTAATAAAAGTGAATTTACCATAATACTTAGCACATATTAACCACCCAATAAATTTTAGGTACTGGGGGAAATGGTAAAGATGGACCAAGTTTTGTTAATGATGTGCAGCAACTGGAAATCTGATATAATGTAACTGGGGGAGTATATCAGTACAACCACTTTAGAAAATGTTTTGATAGTATCTAGCAACATTAAGCATAGAAGGCAATGGCACCCCATCCAGTACTCTTGCCTGGAAAATCCCATGGACAGAGGAGCCTGGTAGGCTGCAGTCCATGGGGTCGCGAAGAGTCGGACACAACTGAGCGGCTTCACTTTCACTTTTCACTTTCACGAACTGGAGAAGGAAATGGCAACGCACTCCAGTGTTCTTGCCTGGAGAATCCCAGGGAGGGGGAGCGTGGTGGGCTGCCGTCTATGGGGTCGCACAGAGTCGGACACGACTGAAGCGACTTAGCAGCAGCAGCAGCAGCAGCAGCAGCAGCAGCAGCAGCAGCAACAACCTTAAGAGGCTTCCCTTATAGCTCCGTCAGTAAAAAATCCGCCTGCAACGCAGGAGACTCCAGTTCGATTCCTGGGTCGGGAAGATCCGCTGGATAAGGGATAGGCTACCTACTCCTGTATTCTTGGGCTTCCCTTGTGGCTGGTAAAGAATCCATCTGCAATGTGGGAGACCTGAGTTCAATTCCTGGGTTGGGAAGATCCCCTGGAGAAGGGAATGGCTATCCACTCAAGTATTCTGGCCTGGAGAATTCCGTGGACTGTAGTGTCCATGGGGTCGCAAAGAGTCAGACACAATTGAGCCACTTTCACTTCACTAATATTAAAAACAATTCCATCATATGAAAGAAGCTTCTCACTTAAGGTATAGAGCTAAGGGATATGCATACATAAGTTCCTCTGATAAGATGCATCATAATATTCATTGCAGCTTTATTCATAATAGCCAAATGCTGGAAACAGTTCAAATACCTATCAATGCTGAATAAATTAATAAGTTGTAGTGGATATGATGAAATACCACACAGTAACAGCAGAATAAACTACTGTTGTGGAATCTGGAGTCATAAAAACACACCTTGGAAGACACTTAAGCCAGTGTAGCACAGTTTATTATGCCAGCGGGTCCAAAGGGAATCAGTTCCCAACAAGGACTCTGATGTTTCTGAGAGACTTAGTTTTATACCCCTTGCTACATGACATGTTCACAACCTCTTTGATGTATATGATTGAGTTTTACAACAAGCAGGTGCTAGGAGAACAAACAATTAAGGTTAAAGGAGGGAACAATAATTTTACATCACAGGGCCATGTCTCCATGGTTAATCTAACAGGGGCAGCCTGACCTCAACTACAATCTCCATTTGCCATCTGTTGGGAGGGAAGTCTCCAGGAGACCTGGTTTTCATTAGCAATGATTTCCTCATTCTTGGGCAGAGTTCAGGTCCAGTGCACATCCTGTCTTTAAGATGGATGACAGGCTTCAAGATGAAGTCTCTCCTGCTTTCCTCACAGTGGCCCCGACACTGCTACCACAGGCAACAACAAAAGTAAATGTTGAACAAAGGAAACAAGGCCCAAAATTAATAGGTAGACAATGATTCACATCAAACATAGTGGATGCTATATGATTCTCTTTATAAGAAACTCAAAAGTAAGCTAATTTAATACAGAGTAACAGAAATCAGAGTGGAGCTACTTCTTTGCAGAAGTGGTAGTTATGAGAGAAAGGGCATGAAAAACCTGTTTGCTGAAAATTTTCTGTGTGTTGATATGGGGGATGATTACACAGTTGTATATATACATTTTAAAATTGGTTGAGGCTATCCATTCAAAATTTGTGTTCTTCTCTATATGTACCTTCTACCACAATACTAAAATTTTAATGATGTTTTAAAATTTGAAATACAGAATAATTAAATAAAATTAAAAGTTTACCTAGATTTGGCACTTTTACAAATCAGAAATAGCACTTTTGACACCCTTTATAAACACACTAGAATAACATTTGGATTACATGACGAAAACAAGGGCTGTTCTTGGATAAAGAGCAGCAACCTTAATATGTTCACAATATTTGAAGCATAATTCCATAAGCATATTGCATTATTAAACTTTGACTTGTAAGAATTGCTGAAATAAGAGGAAAGATTAAAGAAAACTTACAATTTAATTACTAAATAAGAACAAACCAAATTAACATAACTCATAAGATTCTAAAAAAGAATATTAGTCTTCTATCCAAAACCTCACATAAAAAAGTTCAGAAAGCAGAAGGAACAGACTAAAGAGAAAATTTAATAAAAGAGAAAAACATGAAAATTTATTTGGACAAATCTAAGAAGTATTTCTTTCAGAATGTCAATAAAAGTGATTGTGTTCCTTAATCCGGAAAAAAAGAGAAAATAATTTTTAAAAAATTTAAAAAAAATTTTGGAAAAAAGATTATATTAGCAAATATAGACAACTACAAAAGATTACTTTGAATTAGTTATTTCCGGGCTAACTAACTTGGAACCTAGGTGAAAGGGCTGATTTTTAGGAAAATATGCTTAACAAAATTGTTATAAAACAAAATGAATTATCAAAAAGCTAAAGAGAATTTAAAATGTTGTGAATGTGCTCAAATAGATACTTCAAAAAAAAAAAAAAAAGATATATTCTCTGCCAATTCTCTTGTTTTGTTTTGTTTTAGCAGTGATTTCATATGTACAAGGAGCCTAATAATGATAGGTTACAGGGCAGCGGTGAACAAATTCTTGATCTCTGAAGGAGATAATTTCACTTCGAGACCAAAGGACACAGACTCAGTCACCCAGAGCTTCATGTAGCAAAGTTTTATTAAAGTAACAGGGATAGAAAAAGCTTTTAATAAGAGGCACTGGAAGGGGGAAGAGAGTAACCCCCTTGCTAGTTTTTAGCTAGATACTATATACTTTTTCAATTCATTAATAATAATAGATCAAAATTGTTGGAAAAGACCCTGATGCTAGGAGAGATTGAAGGCAGGAGGAGAAGGGGACAACAGAGGATGAGATGGTTGGATGGCATCACTGTGTCAAAGGACATGAGTTTGAGCAAGCTCTGGGAGTTGGTGATGGACAGGGAAGCCTGGCATGCTGTAGTCCATGGGGTCACAAAGAGTTGAACATGACGACTCAGTGAACTGAACTGAATAGATCCAAAGGATGACTCAAGGTTGTAAATGTCTTATCAGACTCACTCCCACACATACATCTTATGATAACAAGATTAGCCAGAAGGTTCCTGTTTCCTGGAAAAACATGCCTTACAGCAAGATCTGTTCTGTTCAGTCGCTCACTGATATCTGACTCTTACCTTGCTCAAACTCATGTCCATTGAGTCAGTGATGCCATCCAATCATATCTTCCTCTGTTATCCCCTTCTCCTCCCACCTTCAATCTTTCCCAGCAGCAGAGTCTTTTCAAATGAGTCAGTTCTTTGCATCAGGTGGCCGAAGTATTGGAGTTTCAGCTTCAGCATCAGTCATTCCAATGAATATTCAGGACTGATTTCCTTTAGGATTTACTGGTTGGATCTCCTTGAAGTCCAAGGGACTCTCAAGAGTCTTCTTCAGCACCACAGTTCAAAAGCATCAATTCTTCAAGGTTTAGCTTTCTTTATAGTCCAACTCTCACATCCACACATGACTACTGGAAAAAGCATAGCTTTGATTAGATGACCTTTGTTGGCAAAGTAATGTCTCTGCTTTTTAATATGTTGTCTAGGTTGGTCATAGCTTTTTTTTCAAGGGGCAAGCATCCTTTAATTTTGTTAGGTAGTTAGAATAGGGAAAAGGAGTCCAAAATGGCGGTGGCTAAAAGACCTGGAAGGGAAAGCCCACGAAAATAGAACAAAGGAAGGTCCGAGGACCTGAGTGAGAACCTCAGGTAAAACAAACAATGCTCCTGCCTAAGCCCAATTTGCATAGGACAGGTCCAGGGGGAACAAAAAACATATAAAAAGAAGAGCTAAAGCCCCCTCTCTCTCTTTCTCCCTCTCCCTCTCTCTCCCTCTCCTTCTCTCTCTCTCCCTCCCCCTCTCCCTCTCTCTCCCGCGCTCTCTCCCTGCGCGATGGGGCGATCTTCTCTTCGTGTCTTTGGATCCACGTGCCCTCATGCCTCGAAGGTGGATTTTCCTGCTATTATCTAAATAAATAGAGCTGTAACACTGAGCTGTACACTGATTTATTTAAGAGCTATAACACGGTCTGTCCTCTGAGAGCTGTGACCCGCCAAGGGGCTTTAATGTCCGTCACTCCAAATCTTCGTTGTGACGAGACAAAGAACCAAGGAGCATACACTCGCATGACAATTTCATGGCTGCATTCACCATCTGCAGTGATTTTGGAACCCCCCAAAATAGTCTGTCACTGTTTCGATTGTTTCCCCATCTATTTGTCATGAAGTGATGGGACTGGATGCCTTGATCTTAATTTTCTGAGTGTTGAGCTTTAAGCCAACTTTTTCACTCTCCTCTTTCATGTTCATCAAGAGGCTCTTTAATTCTTCACTTTCTGCCATAAGAGTGGTGTTATTTGCGTATCCAAGGTTATAGATATTTCTCCCTGCAATCTTGATTCCAGTTTGTGCTTCATCCAGTCCACCATTTCACATGATATACTCTGCATATAAGTTAAATAAGCAGGGTGAAATATGCAGCCTTGACATACTCCTTTCAGGATTTGGAAACAGTCTGTTGTTCCATGTACAGTTCTAACTGTTGCTTCTTGACCTGCATGCAGATTTCTCAGGAGGCAGCAAGATACTTTGTTCTATTAACACAGCTTAAGAAGGACATTTGGACATTCTCATGAACAAGATATACTGGTTTATTGAGCAATTAGCAGCTCAGGGCTTGAAAAATTTAGTTTCAGATAGTTGCCATGGCAACACAAGGTTAAAGGAGCCTCCTATGTGACTAAGGCGGAGTGAAGGAATGTAGAGGACAAAACGTCTGCTGCTAGTTCACTTGCCTTTTTTCCCCGCTTGGGGACCTTGGCCTCCCTATGGAGCCCTACCTGACCATTAATTGTTTCAATAATTTAGTATAATTTTGAAATTTATTTGGAAGCATGCTAAAATAAAACTTTTCTGTTTTTGTAAACAGCATATATTGATCATAAAACCTGGAAAATGCCCTTCTAAAATTATGCACAAATATTGCCACTTAATGTAAATTAAAATTTATAAATGAAACAAATGTATGTATAGTTTTCAAGTTAATTGGGGTTGTAGTGGTTTTGTACTGTGAATTTAGTTGAATGGGAACTACATTTACCAGATTTGCTCGCCTATATGGTCCTGGGTCAGGTTTCTGTGAATGTGTGCTAAGTTGCTTCAATGTCCAACTCTTTGTGACCTTATGGACTGCAGCCTGCCAGGCTCCTCTGCCCATTAGATTCTCCAAGCAAGAATAGTGGAGTGGGTTGCCATTTTCTTCTCAGGGGATCTTCCCCACCCAGAGATCAAATCCACACCACTTACGTCTCCTGCATTGGCAATCTGGTTCTTTACCATTAGCATGACATTAGAGGTGAAGCAGCTGTCTTTACCCTGTAATAGTCAGTGTGGCGATCTAGGCGCAGTTCCATTCCAAACGTCACACACTGGCTCTTTAGGTTGCCAAGGGATAGCACTCAGACCTGCAGCTCTTTCACCTCCAACAGGATCTCCTCCTGAAGATTATTAAGGCTGAATCAGATGCAGATTTTTTAGTGAATTACTCTATAATCAAGGTTAAAGATGGGGAATGACAGACATTGGTTTGTATTCATAGGTTGTCACAACTCTTGCCTGATTTTCTTCCAGACTGTCGATGCTGAAAATATACAATGAGTTCTGGCCCATCACTGGACTCAGAACGATAACCTTATGTAGACTGTTTTACCAGTTCTCTTCTTTGGGGTCCCTGGTTAGTGACTTTTATCTGATCCTTAAACTGTCCTCTTCCAGACCTCTATTTCGTCACTTCTCCCTTACCTACCCTTTATAATAAATCATTTATTTTATATCACTCATAAACTTAAAAACTTAACCTCAGAAAGTTTCCAGCAAGATTTATAAAGTATTCAATAAGGAAATAACTTCAATCTTATATCATCTCTTTTAGAAACTGGAAGAAAAAAAAAGAAAACCCCAGGAAACATCCCAAATCATTATATGATGTAGCTTAACCTTAATATTAAAATACAGCAAGAACAATCTGAGAATGAAAATATATGGGTGATTTTTGCTCCTTAATATAAATACAAAGGTCTTAAACAGAACTTTAAAACACCAAATCCATTAATGTGTGTATGTAAATACATTAAAGTTAGATTTTATTCTAGAAAGGGAAAGTTGGTATTGCTCAGAAAATCAAATAATTCCCCACATTAACAGAGAGGAAAAAACTATTGACAAGGTCAATAGATATAGAAAAAACATATGATAAAATGCATAATATTCATTTTATAAAGCTTAAATATATAGGAATGAAAGAAAATGTCTTGCTTAAAGAGTATCTTCAAAAAAAGCATTCAATACATATCATGTGCTTTGTGTAATTAGTCACTCAGTTGTGTCCAATTCTGCCACCCCAATGCGTTCCTCATCCATGGGGATTCTCCAGGCAAAGATACTGGAGTGGGTTGCCATGCCCTCCTCCAGGGGATCTTTCCAACCCAGGTCTCCTGCATTGCAGGTGGATTCTTTACTGAGTCACTGGGGAAGTCCAATATAAACAGATAGTTTAAGATGTCCTTTGATGGAGGAGTAAAAAGATGATGGGAGAGTAAGATGTGGAGTTTACATTCTCCACACAAAAATATAAAAAATGCATCTACAAGTGGAATGACTCCCCAGTGTTGTGTTAGTAGCTCAGTCATGTCCAATTCTTTGCAACTCCATGAAGTGTAACCCAGCAGTCTCCTCAGTCCATGGGATTCTCCAGGAAAGAATACTGGAGTGGGTAGCCATTCCCTTCTCTAGGGTATCTTTCCAATCCAGGGATGGAACCCGCATCTCCTGCATTCCAAGCAGATTTTTTACTGTCTGGGCCACCAGGGAAGCCCAGCAGATCTACTACACTCTGTCAGAAGATCTTAGTCTTTTAAAAAAGAAAGAAAATCTCTAAGTAACTGGGTGGAGCAAAAGGAAAAAAGGAAATAAAAAAGAGAGAGAGAAAGGAATCTGGGAATGAGCCGTGAAGGAAGAAAATTTTCCACAACATAGGACGCACCCTCACTAGTGGAGACAAATGGGAAGCTTCAGAGCCTCAGAGGAGAGTACAGCCACAGGTATACAGAGAGCAAAGCTGAGATAATCCTGCACAGAGGATCGGTGCTGATGCACGCTGCCCAGCCTGAGACATTTGTCTGCCTGTGGTCACAAATCAGGGTGGGTAGGGACTTGGTACTGAGACTCTGGCTTTGGCAGTCAGACCCCAAGGAAAAGACTGGGATTGGCAACATGAAGACAGCTTGTGGAGGCCAGAGTATAATGCATCTGAGGGAATCCAGGAAGAAGCCTGGGCATGCCAAAGAGGCATGGGACCATTGTTGTGGGGTGCACAAGGAGGGGTTGGGGTCTGCCATGGGAGCTTCTTTCTCCCCATGCCCTTAGGCAGCAGGGCACCATTTATGTGAGCTCCAGGGGCTGGTACAAGTCATGGATCCTATCTCAGATTGAAGAGGCAGGCATGGACCACTACCACTGTTGCTGCTGCTGCTACCTCCAAGGGTCCTTTGAGCTAGTACAGAACATTGCATATACTTTCCCAATAGGCCCACCACTGCCTAGGGTACCATGGTTGGGAGGTGGGGGACAACTTCCCTGTGAAAGGCAAGAGTATATGGTGCACCCCAGTCTCTTGCAACTTCCTGCCAGCCTCTATCACCACAGGCCTGTCTACATTCAACTTGTGCCATATCCTTCCTTCTCCCTGGCCTGAGTAAATGTGTGCTAATCAGCTATTGCTGAATGCTAGGAATAGTGCTACCAAAGAAGAGGAATGGGATTCTCTCCATGCAGCCACAGCAGTAACAGATTAAATCCCTGTAACTGACTTGGTAAACACTGCATTTGTGGAATATCTGAATAGACAATGAGGGTTCCCACATTTTGAGGCTGGTCTAGCATTAATAACTGTGGGCTTTGAGGAAAAGTACACACAGAAATTGGGCTGAGTCAGTGTCTGAGCTGGCCTCACACTACTGATAGCAAGTCCAGAGACCTACCTAGAGGTATTAGAGGACTTTCTGGGAAGGATCAGCTGTGGTTCACCATTGAGGGAAGGAAAATGACAGATGAGGCCTCAGGAAATTTCATTATTTCTACTATTTTCCTGTTTCATTTTATTCTGTTCTTTCTTTTATTATTCTTTAATTTAAAAAGTTAACTGGAGGATAATTACAATGTTTTGCTGATTTCTGCCATTAAATGTGAATCAGTCTTAATTATAGATGTATGCCCTTCCTCTTGAGGCTCCTTTCTCCCTCCCATCTTACACCTCTAGGTCATCACAGAGAGCCATGCTGGGCTCCCTGTTATATAGCAGCTTCTCTATAATTATTTTACACATGATAGTGTATATATGTCAATGCTACTTTCTCAGCTTGTCATTTATTCACCTTACCCAGTAAGGTGAATCCACAGTAAGCAGTATCCACAAGTCTCTTATCTATGTCTGCCTCTGCATTCCTTCTCTGCAAAAAGATCATCAGTACTACTTTCTAGATTCCACATATATTTGTTAATATACAATATTTGTGTTTCTCTTTTTAACTTACTTCACTCTGTATAACAGGCTCTAGATTCATCCACCTCACTGCAACTGACTCAAATTCACCCCTTTTTATAGCTAATTAATATTCCATTGTATATATGTATCACATCTTCTTCATCCATTCATCTGTCAGTGGATGTTTAGGTTGCTTCTATGTCCTGGTTATTGTAAATAGTGATGCAATGAACACTGGGATCCATTTGTCTTTTTGAATTATGGTTCTCTCAGGGTATATGCTCAATAGTGGGCTTCCCAGTTGGCACTAGTGGTAAATAATTTGCCTACCAATGCAGAAAATGTGAGAAATATGGGATTGATCCAAGAAACACGGGTTCAGTTCCTGGGTTGGGAAGATACCCTGGAGGAGGCATGCAACCCACTTTAGTATTCTTGCTTACAGAATCCCATAAGCAGAGGAGCCTGGCAATCTATGGTATATAGCAACTGAAGTGACTTAGCATGCACACACACACACACACACACACACACACACACACTCACATACTCACTCACACACATACCCAGGAGTGGGACTGCTGGATCATGTGGTAATTTTGTTCCTAACTTTTAAAGGAGTCTCCATACTATTCTTCATAGTGGCTATATCAATGTACATCTGTATCAACAGAGCAAGAAAGTGCTCTTTTCTCCACATCCTATCCAGCATTTACTGTTTGTAATTTTCTTGATAATGCCCATTCTGATTGGCATGAGATAATACCTCATTGTTCTTTTGATCTACATTTCTCTAATTATAAGTAATGTTGAACATCATGTCATGTATTTATTGGCCACATATATGACTTCTTTGGCGATATGTCTGTTTAGGACTTCTCATTTTTAAATTAAGCTATTTTCCTGACATTGAACTGCATGGTCTGCTTTTACATTTTGGAGATTAACCCTTTATAAGTTTCTTCATTTGCAATCATTTTCTCAAATTCAGAGAGTTGTCTTTTAATTTTCTTTATTGTTTCCTTTTCTGTACAAAAGTTTTTAAGTGTAATTAGTTTCAATTTGTTTATTTCTGTTTTTATATCCATTACTCTAGGAGGCAAGCTTCCCTGGTGGCTCAGAGGGTAAAGAGTCTGCCTGCAAGGCAGGAGACCCAGGTTTGATCCCGGGGTTGGGAAGATCCCCTGGAGAAGGAAATGGCAACTCACTCCAGTAGTCTTGCCTGGAAAATCCCATGGATGGAGAACCCTGGTGCAGGCTAGAGTCCATGGGGTTGAGGAGACACCACTGAGTGGCTTCACTTTCACTTTAGGAGGTGGGTAAAAAAGGATCTTGTTATGATTTATGTGAAAGTGTCCTGCCTAAGTTTTCCTTTAAGAGTTTTATCGTATCTGGTCTTACATCAAGATCTTTAATGCATTTTGAGTTTATATTTGTGTAGGGTCTTAGTAAGTATTCTAGTTTCATTCTTTTCATATAGCTGTCCAGTTTTCCAGTACCACTTATTTGACAGCTCTCAGTGAATGATGTCAAATTTGTGATCTCTGAAGATTTAGCTTTGGGACCAGAGACCAGGCTTGATCACTCAAGAGCTTTTGTGTAGCAGAGTTTTATTAAAGTAAGAAAAGGGACAGAGAAAGCTTCTGACAAAGACATCAGAAAGAGGACAGAGTGACCCCCTTGCTAATGTTAGAAAAGGAATTAAATACTTTAATTAGTTATTCAGTACAGTTCAGTCACTCAGTTGTGTCCGACTCTTTGCGACCCCATGGACTTCAGCACACCAGGCTTCCCTGTCCATCACCAACTCCCAGAGCCTACACAAACTCATGTCCATCACATCGGTGATGCCATCCAACCATCTCATGCTCTGTCATCCCCTTCTCCTCCTGCCTTCAATTTTTTCCAGCATCATGGTCTTTTCCAATGAGTCAATTCTTCCTATCAAGCGGCCAAAGTACTGGAGTTTCAGCTTCAGCATCAGTCATTCCAATGAACACTCAGGACAGATTTCCTTTAGGATGAACTGGTTGAATCTCCTTGCAGTCCAAGGGACTCTCAAGAGTCTTCTCCAACACCCAGATTAAAAGCATCAATTCTTCAGCACTCAGCTTTCCTTATATCCAACTCTCATATCCATACTTGACTACTGGAAAAACTATAGCTTTGACTAGATGAACTTTTGTTGGTTAAGTAATGTCTCAACTTTTTAATATGCTCTCTAGGCTGGTCATAGCTTTCCTTCCAAGGAGTAAGCATCTTTTAATTTCATGGCTGCAGTCACCATCTGCAATGATTTTGGAGCCCCAAAAATAAAGCCTCTCACTGTTTCCATTGTTCCCCCATCTATTTGCCGTAAAGTGATGGGACCAGACGCCATGATCTTCATTTTCTGAATGTCGAGTTTTAAGCCAGCTTTTTCGCTCTCCTCTTTCACTTTCATCAAGAGGCTCTTTTGTTCCTCTTCACTCTGCCATGAGAATACTGTCATCACCTGTAGGTGTCATCTGCATGTCTGAGGTTATTGATGTTTCTCCTGCTAATCTTGATTCCAGCTTATGCTTCATTCAGTCCAGCATTTCACATGATGGACTCTGCATATATGTTAAATAAGCAAGGTGACAATATACAGCCTTGACATACTCCCTTCCCAGTTTTGAACCAGTCCATTGTTCCATGTCTGCTTCTAGCTCTTCCTTCTTGATCTGCATACAGAATTTTCAGGAGACAAGTAGCATGGTCTGGTATTCCCATCTCTTTAAGAATTTTCCACAGTTTGTCATGATCCAGTCAAAGGCTTTAGTGTAGTCAATGAAGCAGAAGTAGATATTTTACTTGAATTCCCTTGCTTTTTTCCATGATCCAATGGGTGCTGGCAATTTGATTTCTATTTCCCCTCACTTTTCTAAATCCAGCTTGTACATCTGGAAATTCTCAGTTCATGGACTGTTGAAACCTAACTTGAAGGATTTTGAGCATTACCTTGCTAACATGTGAGATATGTACAATTGTGCAGTAAGTTAAACAATCTCTGGCATTGCCATTCTTTGGGATTGGCATGAAAACTGACCTTTTCCAGTCCTGTGGCCACTGCTGAGTTTTCCTAATTTGCTGGCATATTGAGTGAAACTCTTTAACAGCATCATCTGTTAAGATTTGAAATAGCTCAGCTGGAATTCCATCACATCCACTATCTTTGTCCATAGTGATGCTTCCCTAGTCCCACTTGACTTCACACTCCTAGATGTCTGACTCTAGGGGAGTGATCATACCATCATGGTTATCTGAATCCTTAAGACCTTTTTGTAGAGTTCCTCTGTGTATTCTTGCAAATGTTTTTAATGTCATCTGCTTCTGTTAGGTCCATTCTTTTTCTGTCTTTTTTGTGCCCTTTTTATATGAAATATTCCCTTGATATCTCTAATTTTCTTGAAATGATCTGTAGTGTTTTCCTTTGTATTGTTTTCCTCTATGTCTTTGAAGATAAGAAAGTCTTCCTTATCTTATCTCTGTTTGCTATTCTATGGAACTGTATTCAGATAAGTGTATCTTTCCTTTTTTCCTTTGCCTTTCAATTCTCTTCTTTTTTCAGTTATTTGTAAAGCCTCCTCAACTAAACATTTTGCCTTGTTGCATTTCTTTTTCTTGGGGATGGTTTTGGTCACCTCCTCCTGTACAATGTTATGGATCTCCATAGTTCTTCACACAATCTGTCTCTCAGATCTAATCCCTTGAATCTTATTTGTTACTTCACTGTATAATCATAAGGGATTTGATTTAGGTAATACCTTAATGGTCTAGTGGTTTTCCCTTTTTACTTCAATTTAAGTCTGAATTTTGCAATAAGTGTTTCATTATCTGACCCATAGTCAGCTCCTGGTCTTGTTTTTGCTGATTGTATAGAATTTCTCTATCTTCAGCTGCAAAAATATAATCAATCTCATTTTGAATATCTCATGCTGTACATAGACAAGAGGGTTGTCTCTTGTGTTGTTGGAAGAAGTTGTTTGCTATGACCAGTATGTTCTCCTGACAAAACTTTTAACCTTTGCCCTGCCTCATTTTGTCCTCCAAGGCCAAACTTGCCTGTTACTTCAGATATCTTTTGACTTCCTAGTTTTTCATTCCAGTCCCCTATGGTGAAATGGACATCTTTCTGTGTTGTTTGTTCTAGAAGGGCTTATAGGTCTTCACAGAACCGTTCAACTTCAACTTCTTCAGCATTAATGGTTGGGACATAGACTTGGATTACTGTGATGTTGAATGGCTGCCTTGGAAACGAACCGAGATCATCCTGTCATTTTTGAGATTGCACCCAGTTACTGTGTTTTAGGCTGTTTTGTTGACTATGAGAGCTACTCCCTTTCTTCTAAGGGATTCTTGTCCACAGTAGTAGATAAAGTGATCATCTGAATTAAATCCACACATTCCCATCCATTTTAGTTCATTGATTCCTATAATGTCGATGTTCACTCTTGCCATCTCCTGTTTGATCACTTCCAATTTACCTTGATTAACATTGACTTAACATTCCAGATTCCTATTCCATACTGGTATTTATGGCATCGGACTTTACTTTCACTACCAGATACACCCAAACTGGGCATTGTGTCCACTTTGTCTCAGCCTCCTCATTCCTTCTGGAGCTATTTCTCTACTCTTCCCTAGTATCATATTGGACTCCTATCGACCTGGGGAGTTCATCTTTCATAGTCATATCTTTTTTCCTTTCCAAACTGTTCATGGGGTTCTCAAGGCAAGGATGCTGACGTGATTTGCCATTCCCTTCTCCAGTGGAACATTTCATCAGAACTCTCCACCATGACCTGTCCATTTTGGATAGCCCTACATGGCATAGCTCATAGTTTCATTGAGTTACACCAGGCTGTGAGCCATGTGATCGTTTTGGTTAGTTTTCTGTGATGTGATTTTCATTCTGTATGCCCTCTGATGGGTGAGGATAAGAGATTTATGGAAGCTTCCTGATGGGAGGGACTGGCTGTGGGGAAAACTGGGTCTTACTCTGGCCATGCTCAATAAATCTTTAATCAATTTTCTTTAACTGGGTGGGGCTGTGCTCCCGCCCTGTAGCTTTGCTTGAGGCCAAACTATGGTAGGGTAAATAGCAAACTCCTCATAGAGGACTTATACCAGCACAGCAGGCCTCCCAGGAGAGCTCCTAGTGTCCCTGAACCAGCAGCAGGCCAGTGTCAATCCACGCCTCCACCAGAGACTCAAACACTCACAGGCAAGTGTCGTTAAGTCTTTTGTGGAGTCACTGTTTCTTTCTCCTGGGTCCTGATGAGTACAGGTTTTGTTTATACCCTCCAAGAGTTTCTGTTTCCCCAGTCCTGTGGAATCAGTAATCAAATCCCACTGACTTTCTTTTTTTTTTTTTTTTAATATTATTTTATTAGTTGGAGGCCAATCACTTTACAACATTTCAGTGGGTTTTGTCATACATTGACATGAATCAGCCATATAGTTACACGTATTCCCCATCCCGATCCCCCCTCCCACCTCCCTCCCCACCCGACTCCTCAGGGTCCTCCCAGTGCACCAGGCAAGAGCACCTGACTCATGCATCCCACCTGGGCTGGTGGTCCGTTTCACCATAGATAGTATACATGCTGTTCTTTCAAAACATCCCACCCTCACGTTCTCCCCCAGAGTTCAAAAGTCTGTTCTGTACTTCTGTGTCTCTTTTTCTGTTTTGCATATAGGGTTATCGCCACCATCTATCTAAATTCCGTATATATGTGTTAGTATACTGTAATGTTCTTTATCTTTCTGGCTTACTTCACTCTGTATAATGGGCTCCAGTTTCATCCATCTCATTAGAACTGATTCAAATGAATTCTTTTTAACGGCTGAGTAATATTCCATGGTGTATATGTACCACAGCTTCCTTATCCATTCATCTGTTGATGGGCATCTGGGTTGCTTCCATGTCCTGGCTATTATAAACAGTGCTGCGATGAACATTGGGGTGCACGTGTCTCTTTCAGATCTGGATTCCTCAGTGTGTATGCCTAGAAGTGGTATTGCTGGGTCATATGGCAGTTCTATTTCCAGTTTTTAAAGAAATCTCCACACTGTTTTCCATAGTGGCTGTACTAGTTTGCATTCCCACCAACAGTGTAAGAGGGTTCCCTTTTCTCCACACCCTCTCCAGCATTTATTGCTTGTAGACTTTTGGATAGCAGCCATCCTGACTGGCGTGTAGTGGTACCTCATTGTGGTTTTGATTTGCATTTCTCTGATGATGAGTGATGTTGAGCATCTTTTCATGTGTTTGTTAGCCATCTGTATGTCTTCTTTGGAGAAATGTCTGTTTAGTTCTTTGGCCCATTTTTTGATTGGGTCGTTTATTTTTCTGGAATTGAGCTTCAGGAGTTGCTTGTATATTTTTGAGATTAATCCTTTGTCTGTTTCCTCATTTGTTATTATTTTCTCCCAATCTGAGGGCTGTCTTTTCACCTTACTTATAGTTTCCTTTGTTGTGCAAAAGCTTTTAATTTTCATTAGGTCCCATTTGTTTATTTTTGCTTTTATTTCCAATATTCTGGGAGGTGGGTCATAGAAGATCTTGCTGTGATTTATGTCGGAGAGTGTTTTGCCTATGTTCTCCTCTAGGAGTTTTATAGTTTCTGGTCTTACATTTAGATCTTTAATCCATTTTGAGTTTATTTTTGTGTATGGTGTTAGAAAGTGTTCTAGTTTCATTCTTTTACAAGTGGTTGACCAGTTTTCCCAGCACCACTTGTTAAAGAGATTGTCTTTTTTCCATTGTATATCCTTGCCTCCTTTGTCAAAGATGAGGTGTCCATAGGTTCGTGGATTTATCTCTGGGCTTTCTATTCTGTTCCATTGATCTATATTTCTGTCTTTGTGCCAGTACCATACTGTCTTGATGACTGTGGCTTTGTAGTAGAGTCTGAAGTCAGGCAGGTTGATTCCTCCAGTTCCTTTCTTCTTTCTCAAGATTACTTTGGCTATTCTAGGTTTTTTGTATTTCCATACAAATTGTGAAATTATTTGTTCTAGTTCTGTGAAAAATACCGTTGGTAGCTTGATAGGGATTGCATTGAATCTATAGATTGCTTTGGGTAGAATAGCCATTTTGACAATATTGATTCTTCCAATCCATGAACACGGTATGTTTCTCCATCTGTTTGTGTCCTCTTTGATTTCTTTCATCAGTGTTTTATAGTTTTCTATGTATAGGTCTTTTGTTTCTTTAGGTAGATATACTCCTAAGTATTTTATTCTTTTTGTTGCAATGGTGAATGGTATTGTTTCCTTAATTTCTCTTTCTGTTTTTTCATTGTTAGTGTATAGGAATGCAAGGGATTTCTGTGTGTTAATTTTATATCCTGCAACTTTACTATATTCATTGATTAGCTCTAGTAATTTTCTGGAAGAGTCTTTAGGGTTTTCTATGTAGAGGATCATGTCATCTGCAAACAGCGAGAGTTTCACTTCTTCTTTTCCTATCTGGATTCCTTTTATGTCTTTTTCTGCTCTGATTGCTGTGGCCAAAACTTCCAACACTATGTTGAATAGTAGTGGTGAGAGTGGGCATCCTTGTCTTGTTCCTGATTTCAGAGGAAATGCTTTCAATTTTTCACCATTGAGGGTGATGCTTGCTGTGGGTTTGTCATATATAGCTTTTATTATGTTGAGGTATGTTCCTTCTATTCCTGCTTTCTGGAGAGTTTTAATCATAAATGAGTGTTGAATTTTGTCAAAGGCTTTCTCTGCATCTATTGAGATAATCATATGGTTTTTATCTTTCAATTTGTTAATGTGGTGTATTACGTTGATTGATTTGCGGATATTAAAGAATCCTTGCATTCCTGGGATAAACCCCACTTGGTCATGGTGTATGATTTTTTTAATATGTTGTTGGATTCTGTTTGCTAGAATTTTGTTAAGGATTTTTGCATCTATGTTCATCAGTGATATTGGCCTGTAGTTTTCTTTTTTTGTGGCATCTTTGTCTGGTTTTGGAATTAGGGTGATGGTGGCCTCATAGAATGAGTTTGGAAGTTTACCTTCTTCTGCAATTTTCTGGAAGAGTTTGAGTAAGATAGGTGTTAGCTCTTCTCTAAATTTTTGGTAGAATTCAGCTGTGAAGCCATCTGGTCCTGGGCTTTTGTTTGCTGGAAGATTTCTGATTACAGTTTCGATTTCCTTGCTTGTGATGACTCTGTTAAGATCTTCTATTTCTTCCTGGTTCAGTTTTGGAAAGTTATACTTTTCTAAGAATTTGTCCATTTCATCCAAGTTGTCCATTTTATTGGCATAGAGCTGCTGGTAGTAGTCTCTTATGATCCTTTGTATTTCAGTGTTGTCTGTTGTGATCTCACCCTTTTCATTTCTTATTTTGTTAATTTGGTTCTTCTCTCTTTGTTTCTTAATGAGTCTTGCTAATGGTTTGTCAATTTTGTTTATTTTTTCAAAAAACCAGCTTTTAGCTTTGTTGATTTTTGCTATGGTCTCTTTAGTTTCTTTCGCATTTATTTCTGCCCTAATTTTTAAGATTTCTTTCCTTCTGCTAACCCTGGGGTTCTTCATTTCTTCCTTCTCTAATTGCTTTAGGTGTAGAGTTAGGTTATTTATTTGGCTTTTTTCTTGTTTCTTGATGTGTGCCTGTAATGCTATGAACCTTCCCCTTAGCACTGCTTTTACAGTGTCCCATAGGTTTTGGGTTGTTGTGTTTTCATTTTCATTTATTTCTATACATACTTTGATTTCTTTTTTGATTTCTTCTATGATTTGTTGGTTATTCAGAAGCGTGTTATTTAGCCTCCATATGTTAGAATTTTTAACAATTTTTTTCCTGTAATTGAGATCTAATCTTACTGCACTGTGGTCAGAAAAGATGACTGGAATGATTTCAATTTTTTTGAATTTTCCAAGACCAGATTTATGGCCCAGGATGTGATCTATTCTGGAGAAGGTTCCGTGTGCACTTGAGAAAAAGGTGAAGTTGATTGTTTTGGGGTGAAATGTCCTATAGATATCAATTAGGTCTAGCTGGTCCATTGTATCATTTAAGGTTTGTGTTTCCTTGTTGATTTTCTGTTTAGTTGATCTATCCATGGTTGTGAGTGGGGTATTAAAGTCTCCCACTATTATTGTGTTACTATTAATTTCCTCTTTCATACTCGTTAGTGTTTGCCGTACATATTGCGGTGCTCCTATGTTGGGTGCATATATATTTATAATTGTTATATCTTCTTCTTGGATTGATCCTTTGATCATTATGTAGTGTCCTTCTTTGTCTCTTTTCACATCCTTTATTTGGAAGTCTATTTTATCTGATATGAGTATTGCGACTCCTGCTTTCTTTTGGTCTCCGTTTGCGTGAAATATTTTTTTCCAGCCCTTCACTTTCAGTCTGTATGTGTCCCTTGTTTTGAGGTGGGTCTCTTGTAGACAGCATATATAGGGGTCTTGTTTTTGTATCCATTCAGCCAATCTTTGTCTTTTGGTTGGGGCATTCAACCCATTTACATTTAAGGTAATTATTGATAGGTGTGGTCCCGTTGTCATTTACTTTGTTGTTTTGGGTTCACGTTTATACAACCTTTCTGCATTTCCTGTCTAGAGAAGATCCTTTAGCATTTGTTGAAGAGCTGGTTTGGTGGTGCTGAATTCTCTCAGCTTTTGCTTGTCTGTAAAGCTTTTGAATTCTCCTTCATATCTGAATGAGATCCTTGCTGGGTACAGTAATCTAGGTTGTAGGTTATTCTCTTTCATTACTTTCAGTATGTCCTGCCATTCCCTTCTGGCCTGGAGGGTTTCTATTGATAGATCAGCTGTTATCCTTATAGGAATCCCTTTGTGTGTTATTTGTTGTTTCTCCCTTGCTGCTTTTAGTATTTGTTCTTTGTGTTTGATCTTTGTTAATTTGATTAATATGTGTCTTGGGGTGTTTCGCCTTGGGTTTATCCTGTTTGGGACTCTCTGGGTTTCTTGGACTTGGGTGGCTATTTCCTTCCCCATTTTAGGGAAGTTCTCAGCTATTATCTCCTCGAGTATTTTCTCATGGCCTTTCTTTTTGTCTTCTTCTTCTGGGACTCCTATGATTCGAATGTTGGGGCGTTTCACATTGTCCCAGAGGTCCCTGAGGTTGTCCTCATTTCTTTTGATCCTTTTTTCTTTTTTCCTCTCTGCTTCATTTATTTCCACCATTTTATCTTCTACCTCACTTATCCTATCTTCTGTCTCTGTTATTCTACTCTTGGTTCCCTCCAGAGTGTTTTTGATCTCATTCATTGCATTATTCATTTTTAATTGACTCTTTTTTATTTCTTCTAGATCTTTATTAAACATTTCTTGCATCTTTTCAATCTTTGTCTCCAGGCTATTTATCTGTACCTCCATTTTGCTTTCAAGATTTTGGATCATTTTTATTATCATTATTCTAAATTCTTTTTCAGGTAGATTCCCTATCTCCTCCTCTTTTGTTTGACTTGGTGGGCTTTTTTCATGTTCCTTTACCTGTTGGGTATTTCTCTGCCTTTTCATCTTGTTTAGATTGCTGTGTCTGGAGTGGGCTTTCTGTATTCTGCAGGTCTGTGGTTCCTTTTATTGTGGAGGTTTTACCCAGTGGGTGGGGTTAGACGATTGGCTTGTCAAGGTTTCCTGATTAGCGAAGCTTGCATCAGTGTTCTGGTGTGCGGATCTTGATTTCTTCTCTTTGGATAGCAATGGAGTGCCCAGTAATGAGTTTTGAGATAGGTCTATGTGTTAGGTGTGACCTTGGGCTGTCTGTATGTTGACGTTCAGGGCAATGTTCCTGCGTTGCTGGAGAATTTGCGTGGTATGTCGTGCTCTAAAACTTATTGGCTCTTGGGTGGTGGTTGGTTTCGGTGCAGGTATGGAGGCTTTTGTACGGTCACTTATTACTTAAAGATTCATGTAGTCAGGAGTTTTCTGGTGTTCTCAGGTTTTTGGCTTAAGTCTCCTGCTTCTGGATTTCAGTTTTATTCTTCCTGTAGTCTCAGGACTTCTCCAACTATACAGCACTGATAATAAAACTTCTATGTTAATGGTGGAAAGTTTCTCCCCCGTTAGGAATACCCAGAGAGGTTCACCGAGTTACATGGAGAAGAGGAGAGGGAGGAGGGAGATAGAGATGGGCAGGAGGAGAAAGAGGGGGACTCAAGAGGAGAGAGACAGATCTACGAAGTTGTCTGATCCCAGAGTGTTCTCCGTAGCCCAGACACCCACAAAGATTCACAGAATTGGATTGGGAAGATAAGGGGAAAGGAGGAAATAGAGGTGTTCTGAGGTAGAAAACAGAGTCAAGATTGGGAGAGAATAATCAACACATTCGTGAATAAAAATGGGAGCTGAATATTGGATTCTTAAATGTTCACAATTTATATCATATACTGAAAAACAAAAATTAAAAATCTAGGGTAGAGGTTAGACTCTTAAAAATACTATATTAAAAACAAAAACCAAAACACACAAAAGAAATTTTAGAAATATATATGAAGTTTGGTATAAAAATAGGGCTTCCCTTCTTTTTTTTTTTTTTTTTTTTCCCTTTCTTCTGTAAGGTTATAGTGGATTGAAAATGAAAATTAAGGCGCAGTAAAAGGAGTGCTAGAGGGCTTTAAAAGAAATAAGAGAAAAAGAAAAAGAAAATAGAAGAGAAGAAGAAAAAAGAACAGAAAAAAAGAAGAAAAAGAAGAAAAAGAAAAAAAAAGAAAAAAGAAAGAGAAAAAAAAATTGTTTTGCCTAATTAAAAAAAATCATAAAAATCTATGAAAGTTAAGGAGTAATGGGGGAGTAATAAGGAATTTTTAAAGGAAAATAAAAGAGAACCAAGAAAAAAGAAAAAAAAAATTTTTTTTTTTTTCCTTACTTAAAAAAAAAAAAAAAAAAAAGAAAAGAAAAAAGAAAAGAAAAAGAAAAAATATATCTAGGAATTTCTCTGGAGCTGTTGCGGTCAGTGTGGGTTCGGCTCAGCTTCAGATAGCTCCTCGTTCCAGCTTACACTTCTCGATATCTACAGGCCCTTCCGGTGTAGTCAGTCGGTGGTTTCTTCAGGGATTTTAATCTGTTGCACCGGTCCCTTCTGAAGCGGTTCCCTTTATTTGGGTTCTGTTGCCGGTCTCTCTTCCGCGCCTAATTTCCGCCCTGACACAGGGGGCGGAGGTGGATTCTTATTCAGGTAGCTTGTTCCGTCGCGCTGCGGGGAGGGGCTGTGCGGGGAGGGGCTGTGCGGGGAGGGGCCGGCGCTCCCGGGAGAGGCTTGCGCTCTTTTCTCGGTCTGCGCTGCTCAGGCTCCGGGCTGTTCTGTCTGAAGCGCGCGCCACGCTGCGCGCGGCTCCAGCCCTCGGGCGGTTCACAAAAGCACAGCACACAAAGCTGGGCCCGCGCTCCGGCCTCACGCCGCCCGAGCGGCCCAGGCAGCCAGGCGCTTGACGGGCGCTCTCTCCCCGGGTGCGGCGCGTCTTCTGCCCCGCGCGGTCCCAGTCTCAGTCCCCGCCGGCGCCAGTCGGGCGTGCGCGCCCTCTGCCCTCCGCGTCCCCAGCCCCAGTTCCCGCCCGCGCCGGTCGGGCGCCCGCGCCCTCCGTCTCGCCGCGACCCTCCCGGCGGACTTCGGTCGCCCAGAATCTCGGTCCCTTTGTTCTGCGAACGGCCGGCAGTGTGTTCGGGCCGGTTAATTTTCTCTCTCTCTTGCTCTCCCACAGTTCAAGCTGGGAACTCACAAAAGCTCCCTCCGATTGTCCTCAGGGTGCTCAGGCCCGGACCCTGCCCCAAGTAATGCCGCCCGCCCCTCTCCGTTCCGCCCCCACTTGCTGGTGGCGGATGCGGGCGTCTGGGGTACTTTTCTGCTGGGAGTTGCTTTTAGGCTCGTAATCTGTGGGTTTTATTTATTCTATCCCTCCCAGTCAGATTCAAACTCTTGAGATTCCAACACTTCCCCCAGGCCCGCCAGTGCGAGGGTTTCCCGGTGTCTGGGAACGTCCTCTATTAAGTCCCTTCCCGGGACGGATCTCGGTCCTTAGCTCTTTTGTTTCGCTTTTTATCTTTTATATTTTGTCCTACCTCCTTTCGAAGACAATGGGCTGCTTTTCTGGGCGCCTGATGACCTCAGCTAGCGATCAGAAGTTGTTTTGTGAAGTTTGCTCTGCGTTCAGTTATTTTTTTGATGAATTTCTAGGAGAGAAAGTGGTCTCTCCGTCCTACTCCTCCGCCATCTTGGCTCCTCCCCCACTGACTTTCAAAGTCAGAACCCTGTGGATTCTCATTCCCTTTGCTGGATCCCCAGTTTGGGAAGTCTATTGTCAGGCCTAAAACTTTCATAACAGTGGGAGAACTTTGGTATAATTGCTCTCCTGTTTGTGACTCACCCACCCAGTGGCTCTATCATGGGGCTAATGGTGACCTCCTCTAAGAGGACTTCTGCCACATGCTGCACCTCCCAGGACTGTTACTGCCAGAGCCCCTATCCCTGTGGCAGTGGTCTGCTGTCCCATGCCCCTCAGGAGACCCTCAAACACTCATAGGCAGGTCTGGCTGTCTCTTGTGGAGGTCACTGCTCTTTTCACTGGGCTCTGGTATGCAGTTTTGTTTGTGCTCTCCAAGAGTCTCTGGTGGGTATGAGGTTTGACCTTAAATGTGATGCTGCGCCTCCTATAGTCTTGTTGTGGCTTTTACTTTGTCCTTGAATGTGGGATATCCTTTTATGGTGGGTTTCAACATTTTCCTGTCATTGATGGTTCAGCAGCTAGTTGCGATTTTGGTGTTGTCACTGGAGAAAGAGTTCACGTTCTGCTCTGCCATCTTGATTCTGGGATACTATAATGGAAAAGAATATTAAAAAAAAAAAGTATGTATGTGTATAACTGAGTCAGTTTGCTATAGAGCAGAAATTAACACAGCATTATAAATCAATTCTATTTCAATAAAAATAAAGAAAAAATCAATGTGAAAAGGCAATATACAGAATAAGAAAAATATTTACAAACTATATATCTGATAAGATGTTAATACTCAAAATATATAAATAACTTGTACAATTCAATAACAAAAAGGAAAAATAACTCATAAGCAAAATTGATAAATAAAAACTGAATAAACATTTTACCACAAGGATTTATGAATGGTCGAAGGTCTAGGAAAAGATGATCAATGTCATTGGTTAATATAGAAATGCAAATTAAAACCACAATGAAATAACCTTACATCTGTTATAATGTTCATCATCAGAAAAGCAAAAGTTAAATGCTTGGATGGAGGTAGAGAAATTTTGTGCACTGTTAGTAGGGATGTAAATTGGTACAGTCATTATGGAAAACAGTATGAAGTTTCCTCAGAAACTGAAAAATAGAGCTACCATATTATTTAGCAATTCCACTTCTGGGAATATACCCTCAGGCAACAGAAACTCTAAAAGATATATGCACCCCCAGGCTCACAGAGACAATATTTACAATAGCCGTTATATAGAAACAAACTAAGTGTCTATCAATGGATGAACGAATTAAGTTGTGAGGAGCACACATGTGCACACACACATACACACACACAGTAGAATATTATTCAGCCATAAAAATGAAGAAATGCTGCCATTTGCAACAACAACAAAAACAACAACATGGATGGGCCTTGAATTCATATGCTAAGTGAAATAAGTCAGACAGAGAAAAGCAAATAAAGCTGACCTTTGAGCAACTTGTGAGTTGGGGCACTAATCACACACTCTCAAAAATCTGGATATAACTGTACAGTCAGCTCTCTGCATCCATGCTTTCACATTCACAGATTCAACTAACCACAGGTCAAGTAGTACTATAGTGTGTATTTTTGGAAAAAATTCACATATAAAGTGGATCAATGCAGTTCAAACCTATACTTTTCCAGAGTCACCTGTATCATCTTATTATTATCTTATTATTATCATTATGTATCATCTTATTGTCATCTTATCATCTTATTACTGTATCATCTTATTATCATCTTAGAATCTTAGAAAATAGACAAACACAAACATAACCACTAGGCTTTTAATAAAAGAGAACAGATTTGTAGTTACTGAAGTTGGAGGGTGGGGAGAAGAGGAATTAGAGAAAGATGATCAAAGGTTATAAACTTCCAGCTGTAAGAAGCATGAATCCTAGGGGTGTAAGTTGCAACATGATGACTACAGTTAACTCTGCTGTACTATACACAAGAAAGTTAAAAGAGTAGGTCCTAAGAGCTCTTATCTGAATTCTTTTCTTTTCCTTGTATCATATCCACATGGCATGAAGAATATTAGTTAAACCTATTGTGGTAATAAAAATATATGTAAATCAAGGCATCAAGCTGTATGCCTTAAGCTATGTAGTAATGTATGTTAATTATTTCTCCATAAAACGGGTGAAAGTTAATTCAGTTGTAGTCTACTAAAATACCTAAGAGCTAAAAGTCCACTGAAGCTCCTTCAAAGGTAATAGAACATTTGTTTACTGCTTTTAAGATTCTTTCTTTGCTTATTTTAGTCAGAGGTTTGATGACAATGTGCAACGGTGTGACTTTTTATTTACCGTGCTAAGAGTTGACTGACCTAATTGAATTAGTAGGTTGTCTTTTCTTAAATCTGGAAAATTCTGGCCATTATTTCTTCAAATAGTGGTTTTGTCCCAGTTCTTTTCCTATCTTTCTGGACTCCAATAAAGTGTATTTTTAGACATTTCGAGCAGCTCCCTTATGTCTCATATTCAGTATTACATATTTCTTCATTAGTTTTACTCTCTGTATTTCATTTTGTGAACTTTCTGCTGCTCTGCCTTTGCCTTTACTAATCCACTCTTCTTTTATGTCTAGTTTGCTATCAGCTCTATTCAGTCAGTTCTTAATTGCAAATACCTGGCTCACTGTACATATCAGTCATTTAATTATTTTATTGATTTTATTACTCTATTATTTTCCATTTATTTATTCATTATGTCAATCTTAGTGCCTATTTTCTTTAATATATTAATTATAGCAATTGTGAAATCCTTATCTGCTGACTCTAATATTTGGATCATTCCTCTTTCTATCCCTGTTGACTATTTTTATCTTCACTATTGGTCACTTTTTCTCCTGATTATTTGTGTTTCTATTAACTTCTTATCATACTCCTTATGCTGTTGATGATATATTGCATAGACTCTAGATTTTATCTTTCTCTAAAGAGTGTTAATTTTGATTTTTACAGGAGCTAAATTACTGGCAAATTACCTTTATCATTTTAAAACTTGGTTTTTGTGGTGAGCATATTTTATTTGATCTTTCTATGGTTTCAACTAAAAGTCTGGGATATTTACCAAGAGATTCTCACTCAAACTTGACTGTAACTTTAATATTTCCATAGCACTATGCAGCATCTGAATCTCATCTCTCTGGACTCCCAGTATCTTCCAGCCAAGCCTGGAAGCTTGGCTTATAAATACAGAGCATAAAAAGCCTTCAAAGATATTTGTTGCTACCCCAGAACTGTAACATCTATTTGCTAAATCCACTAAGATCTTTGTTTTCTACTTGGAATCTCTTCTAAAATGCTGCCACTTGAAAATTTCTTCAGAAAGACCAAGATAAGAGTGGGGCTTGCCTCTCTGCAGTCTTTCCTTTGAGAGTTTTAAGACCTGAATTGGTTTCTGGCAAGTGAGAGGAAACAAACGTTGCATACATTTGGTATTTTTTATATAAGTTACTCAGTTATGACTGGAATAGGAAGTCCCACTGCAAAATTTATTTTAGTTGTCTAGACCAGTAAAGGTAGTTTGACACTCAATAAAACCTATATTTCTATCTAAGCCAACAAGTTCTCCAGGAGTAAGAGAGATACAACCCTACTTTGTACTGTTATAGCTCACCCCCATTGCTATATAAGAAGTATGTTCCCATTTCAATAATATGAAGAACAAGTACTTATATATACCCACACAAATAGAAATACTTATTTATATACTCTTGAACATACATATTGCCATATAGTAATTTGTCTTTATCAATATATTTAATGAAACTAAAGAGTGAGAATGAATAATATCCATTTAATAGCAGTTTTATGAAACAGATACAAAAGCTGAATGAAGGTATAGAAATAATTGTCTTTTGAATACAAATTATTATTTCAACCAGCATATATAGCTAAAAATAGCACATAATTTTCCCACCTAAAGCTGTTACCACATGGTTTGCTTTGGATCTGATAGTCTGGGATCCTGCAAACTAAAACAAGACATCATCAAATGATCACCAAAGGTTGTTTGCCAAATATAGGATCTGAAATTTTTCTTCACTTATTTTTTTTAAAAAAGTTTTATTGGGGGTACAATTCATTTATAATGTTGTGCTAGTTTCAGGTCTACAGCAGAGTGATTCTGTTACACATATACATATATCAATTATTTTTCAGATTCTTTTCTCATATATGTCATCACGGACATTGAATAAAGTTCTATGTATTATTCAATAAGTCTTTGTTGATTATTTATCTTATATATGGTAGTTTATATATGTTCATCCCAAGCTCCTGATTTATCCCTCCCTCATCTATCTTTCTGTTTTGTAAATTAGTTCATTTGTGTCATTTTTATTTTTTATTTATTTGTTTATTTTTTGTGTGTGTCATTTTTAAAATTAGATTCCACGTAAAGGATATTATGTAGTATGTGTCTTTCTTTGTCTGACCTACTTCACTTTGTATTATAATAATCTCTAGCTCAATCAATGTTGATAAAAATGGCATATTTTTGTTTTTCATGGTTGAGTAATAGTCTGTTGTATATATATACCTCATCTTCTTTATTCATTCCTCTGTTGATGGGCATTTTGGTTGCTTCTGTGTCTTTGCTATTGAAAATAGTGCTGCAGCTAACACTGGTGAAGGGAAGTTGCATGTATCTCTTTAACATACATACAGTTTTCTATGGATTCATGCCCAGGAGTTGAATTCCTGAATCATATAGTAGTTCTATTTTAAGATTTGTAAAGAACCTCCATATTGTTTTCCATAGTGGTATACCAACCTCTATTCCCACCAACAGTGTTGGAGGGTACCCTTTTCTTCACACACTCTTTATCATTTATTATTTGTATACTTTTTTGATGGTGGACATTCTGACTGGTGTGTGGTGATACCTCATGGTAGTTTTTATTTACACTTTTCTAATAATTAGTCATATTGAACATTTTTCATATGCTTTTTGGACATCTGTATGTCTTCTTTGGAGAAATGTCTATTTAGATCTTCTGCAGTTTTTATTTGAGTTTTTTTTTATAGAGCTGCATGAACTGTTTATATATTTTAGAGATTAAATTTTGGTTGGTCACTTCACTTGCAAATGTTTTCTTCCATCCTGTGGGTTGTATTTTCATTTTGTTTATGGTTTTCTTTGCAGTGCAGAAGTTTTTAAGTTTAATCAGGTCCTATTTGTTTATTTTTGTTTCTATTTTCATTACTCTGGGAGGTGGATCAAAGGAAATATTGCTGAGATTTATGTTAAAGCATATCCTGCCTCTTGTGGGGCCACTGCTCCTTTCTCCTGGGTCCTGGTGTGCACAAGGTTCTGTTTGTGCCCTCCAAGAGTCTATTTCCCAGTCCTATGTAAGTTCTGGCAGCTCTATGGTGGGGTTAATGGCGACCTCCTCCAAGAGGGCTTATGCCATACTCATAAGCTAGGTGTTTGCTGCACCCAGAGCCCCTGCCCCTGCAGCAGTCCGCTGCTGACCCATACCTCCACAGAAACACTCAGATACAGTTCTGTTTCAGTCTCTATGGGGTCTCTGGGTCCTGATGCACACAAGGTTTGTTTGAACCCTTTGAGAATCTCTTGTGGGAATGGGGTTTGATTCTAAACGTGAATTCGCCCCTCCTACCACCTGGCTGGATCTTCTCCTTTGCCCTTCAATGTGAGGTATCTTCTCAAAGTCGCTCCAGTGCCACACAGCCGCAGCTCCAGCGCCACACAGCCACTGCTCCAGAGCTGTGCAGCCACTGCTGGAATGCTTCAGTAGCTTCCTAACTCATCTCTTGACTCTATTCTTGGGTCCACAGACTCCATCTTCCTTACAGAAGCCAGAGCAATCCGCTCCGTCAAAGTTTGTCTTCTCTGTTGATTGCCTGTTCGCCTTGTCCTCACACAGTAGAATGGAAGAGCCATTGAGGAGAGTTCACCGCTGGATCTTGCAAGTCCACTAAGCTAGATGCTCACACATAATTGTTGAAATAATTCATTAATAGATGGCAATTTTATATGTTTTAAAATATCCTGATTTGACAAAGAGCTGTCAATTTGTGTGGGTCATCATTAAAAAAAATCTTTGTAAGTCCTGGACCCATAAATGGATGAATTGGCCTCAAGTCCCCTACAATACTGTTGTAAGGAAAGAAGGAGAGGGAGGAAGAGAAGGACAACTGCTGAGTGGCTGGATGAGTGGCTGAGGGAGAAAGCACATGGGAACACTCTGGGAAAGGAAACCCAGAGTGCTAAGTTGACGGCACAGTTCCCCTGGCTACCATCTTGAGGCCAGACTTGCCCGAGAGTGTCCAGGAGGCTCCAGCAGAGGTGTGAATCAGTGGTAGCCTGCTGCCACTGGGAGCACTGAGGGTAGCAGCTCATGCATGGGACCTTTTGAAGGAGGTCACCATTATCTTCATTACCTTCACCATTGTTTGGCCCCAGGTAAATAACAGGAGGGAACACAGCTCCACCCATCAACAGAATATTGGATTAAAGATTTACTAGGCATGGCCCCTACCATCAGAACAGGACCCAGTTTCCCCCTGTCAGCCTGCCCCATCAGGAAGATTCCACAAGCCTCTTATCCTTCTCCATCAGAGGGCAGATAGGCTGAAAACCACAATCACAGAAAAGTAACCAATCTGATCACCTGGACCACAGCCTTGCCTAACTCAATGAAGCTAAGCCATGCCATGTAGGGCCACTCAAGATGGATGGGTCATGGTGAAGAGTTCTGACAAAATGTGGCCCACTGGAGAAGTGAATGGAAAACCACTTCAGTATTCTTGCCTAGAGAATCCCACGAACAGTATGAAAAGGTAAAAAGATAGGACACTGAAAGATGAACTCCCCATTTGGGGAGGTGCCCAATAGGCTACTGGAGATCAATGGAAAAATAACTCCAGAAAGAATGAAGAGATGGAACCAAAGCAAAAACAACACTCAGTTGTGGATGTGACTGGTGATAGAAGCAAAGTCTGATGTGGTAAACAGGAACAATGATTAAGAACCTGGAGTGTTAGGTCCACGAATCAAGGCAAATTGGAAGTGGTCAAACAGGATATGGCCAGAGTGAACATTGACATTTTAGGAAGCAGTGATCTAAAATGGACTGGAATGGATGGACTTAACTCAGATGACCATTATATCTACTACTATGGGCAAGAATCCCTTAGAAGAAATGAAGTAGCCATCATAGTCAACAAAAAAGTCCAAATGCAATACTTGGATAAAATCTAAAAGATAACAGAATGATATCTGTTTGTTTCCAAGACAAACCATTCAATATCACAGTAATCCAAGTCTATGCCCAACCAGAAATGTTGAAGAAGCTGAATTTGAAAGGTTCTAGCTCTGAAATGAAGAGAAGCTAAAAGCAAAGGAGAAAAGGAAACATATTCCCATTTGAATGCAGAGTTCCAAAGAATAGCCAGGAGAGATAAGAAAGCCTTCCTCAGGGATCAATGCAAAGAAATAGAGGAAATCAACAGAATGGGAAAGACTAGACATCTCTTCAAGAAAATTAGAGATACCAAGGGAACATTTCATGCAAAGATGTGTTCGAAAAAGGACAGAAATGGTAGGGACCTAACAGAAACAGAAGATATTAAGAAGAGGTAGCAAGAATACACAGAAGAACTGCACAAAAAAGATCTTCACGACCCAGATAATCACGATGGTGTGGTCACTCACCTAGAGCCAGACATCCTGGAATGTGAAGTCAAGTGGGCCTTAGGAAGCATCACTACCAACAAAGCTAGTGGAGGTGATGGAATTCCAGTTGAGCTATTTCAAATCCTAGAAGATGACCCTGTGAAACTGCTGCACTCAATACGCTAGCAAATTTGGAAAATTTGGCCACAGGACTGGAAAAGGTCCGTTTTCATTCCAATCCCTAAAAAAGACAATCCTAAAGAATGCTCAAACTACCACACAATTGCACTCATCGCACACGCTAGTAAAGTAATGCTCAAACTTCTCCAAGCCAGGCTTCAGCAATACGTGAACCGTGAACTTCCAGATGTTCAAGCTGGTTTTAGAAAAGGCAGAGGAACCAGAGATCAAATTGCCAACATCCACTGGATCATTGAAAAAGCAAGAGAGTTCCAGAAAAACATACATTTCTGCTTTATTGACTACGCCAAAGCCTTTGACTGTGTGGATTACAATAAGCTGTGGAAAATTCTGAAAAAGATGGGAATAACAGACCACCTGACCTACCTCTTGAGAAATTTGCATGCAGGTCAGGAAACAACAGTTAGAACTGGATATGGAACAACAGACTGGTTCCGATTAGGAAAAGGAGTACGTCAAGGCTGTATATTGTCATCCTGCTTATTGAACTTATATGCAGAGTACATCATGAGAAATGCTGGGCTGGAGGAAGCACAAGCTGGAATCAAGATTGCTGGGAGAAATATCAATAGCCTCAGATATGCAGATGACACCACCCTTATGGCAGAAAGTGAAGAGGAACTAAAAAGCCTCTTGATGAAAGTGAAAGAGGAGAGTGAGAAAGTTGGCTTAAAGCTCAATATTCAGAAAACTAAGATCATGGCATCTGGTCCCATCACCTCATGGGAAATAGATGGGGAGACAGTGGAAACAGTGTCAGACTTTATTTTTGTGGGCTCCAAAATCACTGCAGATGGTGATTGCAGCCATGAAATTAAAAGATGCTTACTCCTTGGAAGGAAATTTATGACCAACCTAGACAGCATATTAAAAAGCAGAGACATTACTTTGCCAACAGAGGTCCGTCTGGTCAAGGCTATGGTTTTTCCAGTGGTCATGTATGGATGTGAGAGTTGGACTAAAAAGAAAGCTGAGCACGGAAAAATTGATGCTTTTAACTGTGATGTTGGAGAAGACTCTTGAGAGTCCCTTGGACTGCAAGGAGATCCAACCAGTCCATCCTAAAGGAGATCAGTCCTGGATGTTCATTGGAAGGACTGTTGCTGAAGCTGAAACTCCAGTACTTTGGCCACCTCATGTGAAGAGTTGGCTGATTGGAAAAGACCCTGATGCTGAGAGGGATAGGGGGCAGGAGGAAAAGGGGATGATAGGGGATAAGATAGCTGGATGCCATCACCGACTCGGTGGATGTGAGCTTGAGTAAAGTCCGGGTGTTTGTGATGGACAGGGAGACCTGGCGTGCTGCAATTCATGGGGTTCCCAAGAGTTGAACACGACTGAGTGACTGAACAGAACTGCTATTTTGCCCATGTTTTCCTCTATGAGTTTATAATGCCTGACCTTGCTTTTGGGTCTTTGATCCACTTTATTTATTTATTTATTTATTTTGTGTTGTTACAAAATTAGAGAGTGGATCAGGAGAAGGGCAAGACTAACATAAAAACTTATTTTCCTGTGAACACTCCTAGGCAAAAAGACATTACCTACAGGAGTTCTCTGGACAGGTGTGAGTTGTTGCCACGATTCTGGGCTCCAGAGGCAGGCATAAGCTACCACTATAAAACCTGCAAGAAAGCTCCAAGTGTTTCCCACACTTTCCTGGGAGAGAAAGTGTGCAGAGAGCAGCTGCCCATAGGACACCTTTGAGCAGGTATTGAGTCCTGCCCTGCTGTCCCAGGAGTGGGAAGACAGCAGAGGCACATACAAGACCTGTGAGCAGATGCCATGCTGTGTCCTGACTGTTTCAGGTGTGTATGGACCATAGCCATCACTTGGAGACCTGTGAGGAGGTATTTAATGCTAACCCTGCAGTCTTGGGAAGGTGTAAAGGTCACTGCACCTGCACACATCGTATCATGAAATAATGGGCAGACACTAGAAGCTAGAGGAGCTATGATCTCGCATCCAGCATAATAGAGACCAGAAACATGGAAAGTTAGAAAAAATTAGATGACAGATAAATATGTTCCAGGTGAAGGAGCAAGGTAACCCACAAGAATGACTAAATGAAAAGGAGATAGGGAAACTACCTAAAAGATAATTCAGAGTAATGATAGTATAGATGATTCAAGATCTTGAAAAAAGAATGGATACACAGGTAAACAAGATACAAAGAATGTTTAACTAAGAACTGGAAAGTTTAATGAACAAACAATTTTGTTAAAGAGAGGAACAATATAATAACCAGAATGAAAGCTACAATGGAAAGATTCGATAACAAAATAACCAAGGAAGAAGAATAAATAAGTGAGCTGGAAGAAATAATGGTGGAAATCACTGCTGTGGAACAGAATAAGGAAAAAAAAAAAGATTAAAAAAAAAAAAAAAGAACAATCACAGACAACATTAAATACACCAACATTCACATTATAGGAATCCCAGAAGGAGGAGAAAGAGAGAAAGGGTCTGAGAAAATATATGAAGAGATTATAGGCATAAACTTCTGTAAAATGAGAAAGTCCAGGAAGCACAGTCACATGCAAAATAAGCCCAAAGAGGAACATAGTGAAATACATATTAGTCAAACGAGAAAAATTAGAGAAAGAAAAAGTATTAAAAACTACAAGGGAGTTACACATATTCCCCATCTCATATCAATGTATGACAAAACCCACTGAAAAATAAAAAAATTAAAAAAAAAAAAAACTACAAGGGAAAAGCAACAAATAACAAACTAGGGAACCCCCATAACATTGGCAGCAGCCTTTTTCAGCAGAAACTGCAGGCCACAAGGGAGTGACATGATGTATTTCAAGGGATGAAAGGAAAGCACATGCAAAGAAGAATAATCTACTCAGCAATGCTCTTGTTCAGACTTGATAGAAATACTGAAAGCTTTTGAGACAAGTGACTCTAATAAAATAGCTGTGGTACATATACACCATGGAATATTACTCAGCCGTTAAAAAGAATTCATTTGAATCAGTTCTAATGAGATGGATGAAACTGGAGCCCATTATACAGAGTGAAGTAAGTCAGAAAGATAAAGAACATTACAATATACTAACACATATATACGGAATTTAGATAGATGGTGGCGATAACCCTATATGCAAAACAGAAAAAGAGACACAGAAATACAGAACAGACTTTTGAACTCGGGGGGAGAACGTGAGGGTGGGATGTTTTGAAAGAACAGCATGTATATTATCTATGGTGAAACGGACCACCAGCCCAGGTGGGATACAAGAGTCAGGTGCTCGGGCCTGGTGCACTGGGAGGACCCTGAGGAGTCGGGTGGGGAGGGAGGTGGGAGGGGGGATCGGGATGGGGAATACATGTAACTATATGGCTGATTCGTGTCAATGTATGACAAAACCCACTGAAATGTTGTGGAGTGATTGGCCTCCAACTAATAAAATAATATTTAAAAAAAAAAAAAAAAAAAAAAATCAGCAGCATCAAATGAACTTTATAGCAGATACTAGAAGAACTTCACTAGGTGGAAAAAAATCATAGCTAGAAATAAGAAAATTATGAATGAGTCAGTTTACTTTTTAAACAAATATAAAACCAAAGGTAGGAAATCATTCCCACACAAATATATCAAAATTGCAATTATGAGAAGAAAGAATACAAATGCTAGAGATACTGGAAATGCATTGGAAACTAATAAAGGTAGACATCAATTCACAAGATAGGAGACTAAAAGAGGATGAGAAGAAAAAAGACCTGCAAAAATAAAGCCAAAACAGTTAACAAAATTACAGTAAGAATATTATTGCTGTTCAGTCACTCAGGTATGTCCAACACTTTGTGATCCATGGACTGCAGGACAACAGTCTTCCCTGGCCTTCACTATCTCCCAGAGTTTGCTCAAACTCATGTCCATTTAGTTGGTGATGCCGTTCAACCATCTCATCCTCTGTCACCATCTTCTACTCCTGCCCTCAATCTTTCAATGAGTCAGTAATTCCCGTCAGGTGGCCAAAGTATTGGAGCTTCGGCTTCAGCATCAGTCCTTTCAGTGAATATTCAGGGTTGATTCCCTTTAGGATTGATTGATTTGATGACCTTGCCAGTCAAGGAAAGTCTACTCCAGGACCACAATTTGAAAGCATCAGTTCTTTGGCTCTCAGCCTTCTTTATGGCTCAACTCTCACATCCTGTACATGACTACAGGGAAAACCATGGCTTTGACTATATGGACTTTGGTTGGCAAAGTGATGTCTCTGCTTTTTAATATACTATCTAGGTTTGTCATAGCTTTTACTCCAAGGAGCAACTGTCTTTTAATTTCATGGCCTCAGTCAGAATCTGCAGTGATTTTGGAGCCCAAGAAAATAAAGTCTGTCACTATTTCCACTGTTTCCCGAACTATTTGACATGAAGTGATGGGACCAGGTGCTATGATCTTAGTTTTTAGAATGTTGACTTTTAAGCCAGTTTGTTCACTTTCCTCTTTCACCTTCATCTAAGGGCTCTTTAGTTTTTCTTCACTTTCTGCCTTACAGTGGTATCACCTGCATATCTGAGGTTGTTGGTATTTCTCCTGGAGGTTGTGATTCCAGCTTGTGATTCATCCAGCCCTGCATTTCATATGATATACACTGCATGTAAATTAAATAAGCAGAATGGTAATATGTAACTGTGCCACACTCCTTTTCAAATTTTGAACCAGTCCATTGTTCCATGTCCACTTCTTTTTTTTTTGGAAACAGTAAACTTTAATGTATTTTAGAAGAATGTACACACAGTAATGAAGAACAGAAGAGAATATGGAGAGATGAAATGGTTAAGACAGAACATTTTGGTGAGTATCTTTGTAAATAAGTGAGAGGATTTTATTTTATTTTATTTTTCTCTTTTCTTTTTTCATTTATTTTTATTAGTTGGAGGCTAATTACTTTACAATATTGTAGTGGTTTTTGTCATACATTGACATGAATCAGTCATGGATTTACATGTATTCCCCATCCTGATCCCCCCTCCCACCTCCTTCTCTACCCGATCCCTCTGGGTCTTCCCAGTGCACCAGGCCTGAGCACCTGTCTCATGCATCCAACCTGGGCTGGTGATCTGTTTCACTATAGATAATATACACCATGTCCACTTTTAGCTGTTGCTTCTTGACCTGCTTGCAGATTTTTCAAGAGGCAGGTAAGGTGGTCTGGTATTTCTGCCTCTTTAAGGATTTTCCACAGTTTGTTGTGATCCACACAGTTAAACACTTTAGCATAGTCCATGAAGTAGAAGCAGATGTTTTTCTGAAATTCCCTTGCTTTTTCTATGATCAAACGGATGTTGGCAATTTGATCTTGTTCCTCTACCCTTTCTAAGTTCAGCTTGCATATCTGGAAGTTCTTGGTTCATGTATTGTTGAAGATTAGTTTGAAGGATTTTGAGCATTACCATGCCTACCTGTGAAATGAGAACAATTTTTCAGTAGTTTGAGCATTCGTTGGCATTGCCCTTATTTGGGATTGGAATGAAAACTGACATTTTCCAGTCCTGTGGCCACTGCAGAGTCTTCCAAATTTGCTGGCATATTGAGTGCAGCACTTTCACAACATCATCTTTTGGGATTTGAAATAACTCAACTGGAATTCCATCACATCCACTAGCTTTGTTTGTACTGATGCTTCCTAAGGCCCACTTGACTTTACACTCTAGGATATCTGGCTCTAGGGGAATGATCACACAATCGTGGTTATCTGAGTCATTAAGACCTCTTTTGTATAGTTCTGCATATTCTTGCCACCGCTTCTTAATACTTTATGCTACTATTAGGTTCATACTATTTCTGTCCTTTATTGTGCCTATCTTTGCCTGAAATGTTGCCTTGGTATTTCTCTCTCTCTCTCTCTCTTTTTTTTTTGAAGGGATCTCTAGTCTTTTCCATTCAATTTTTCCTCTCTATTTCTTTGTATTGATCACTTAGGAAGCTTTCTTATCTCTCCTTGCTATTCTTTGGAACTCTACACTCAGATGGATATATCTTTCCTTTTCTTTTGGATATATATTTTGCCACATAACATAACCTAAAAAGATTAATTATGCATTTGACAATACTTCCTATGTAATTTAACATAACAAATTAACCTAATTAGTTTAATATCTGTCTTTAGAATGTTTAAGGGGCCCTTTGAAGCATCCCAAAGTTAGATAGAAGTCAAAGAACTTCATTAAATTTTGATTTAGGTTTCTACCATACATTGACATGAATCAGCCATGGATTTACATGTATTCCCCACCCTGATCCCCGCTCCCACCTCCCTCCCCACCCCTTCCCTCTGGGTCTTCCCAGTGCACCAGGCCTGAGCACTTGTCTCATGCATCCAACCTGGGCTGGTGATCTGTTTCACCCTTGAAAATATACATGTTCCGATGCTGTTCTCTCAAAACATCCCACCCTTGTCTTCTCCCACAGAGTCCAAAAACCTGTTCTATGCATCTGTGTGTCTCTTTTTCTGTTTTGCATATAGGGTTATTGTTGCCATCTTTCTAAATTCCATATATATGTGTTAGTATACTGTATTGGTCTTTATCTTTCTGGCTTACTTCACTCTGTATAATGGGCTCCAGTTTCATCCACCTCATTAGAACTGATTCAAATGAATTCTTTTTAATGGCTGAGTAATATTCCGTGGTATATATGTACCACAGTGTCCTTATCCATTCATCTACTGGTGGGCATCTAGGTTGCTTCCATGTCCTGGCTATTATAAACAGTGCTGCAATGAACACTGGGGTGCACGTAAAGTAATTAGCCTCCAACTAATAAAAATAAATGGGGAAAAAAATAAAAATACTAAAAAAAAAAAAGAAAAAAAGTTTTTGATTTAGGAAATTTTGTCAATAAATATCAAGAGTTTAGAGTACTCAGTCAGATAGGAACACAAATCACTGTGAAACAATAGTTATCCCCTTAGCCAAAGTAATAGTGAAATATTTCAAAGGTAAATGCAAGAACATATCACTTGAAAGTAAAGAACTTAAAATGTGTTATCAAAGGCAGTTCAACATTTTAAGAAAATTTTTACCATGTGCAAAACTCTTTTTTCAGGGTCCACGTTCACAAAACTTTCCTCATTTTCTGTAGCCATCCTTTAATTTTCCCATTATGAAACAGACACCCTGTTAGTCAAAGCCACATCTTTTTCCTTTCAGTTCAGTTCAGTTCAGTTCAATCGCTCAGTCGTGTCCGACTCTTTGCGACCCCATGAACCGCAGCATGCCAGGCCTCCCTGTCTATCACCACCTCCCGGAATTTACTGAAACTCATGTCCATCGAGCCATCCAGCCATCTCATCCTCTGTTGTCATCCCCTTGTCCTCCTGCCCCCGATCCCTCCCAGCATCACGGTTTTTTCCAGTGAGTCAACTCTTCGCATGAGGTATTTTTCCTTTAGTTAAACGCAATTCCATTCCTGATATCTTCTTTACTAAAAATATGCATTCTACTTTCCTTAAGCAACCATGAACTGTTCTTTATATCAGCACTCTAGATTGGTGAACATAAATGCCAGTGATAATTTCTAAAAATATTTACTTTCTTATAGAGAACATATCAGGATGGCACCATGTTCATTAATAGTCCAAAATATCTTTAGTTTCTCTATAAGAAGAAGCTAGTGTTCAGTAATTAATGTTTCAGTATCTTATTATATTTGTGAGTGACTGAGCTGTTCAATAAACTTCCATCACTTAATTAATTTAGAACAGTCCTAGAAATTCAATTTAACAAAATTTGGGGAGACTAGAATAGAGTTTTCCTTAGTAGAGTTTATCTAAAAACCTCTTATCTCATTTGTATTTTCATTCCTTAAAAGTCTCTTCACATTGAGTTACTTGCTGATAAATTTGTAACAGATATAACAAGATTTTATTTAACTTATATTAAATCTAGGCACAGTGAAAGTATTATATTGATTTTGCTGACTCAAGACCCATCTATATTAATTAGATCAACAAGCTTAAGCATTAAAACCAGGTATTAATTTAGTATTGAATATTCCCCAGTTGACATGAGCCTGAAATTCACTTAGCTTAACTTTTTCTTATATTTAGAATTGTTTGATTTGTAACTGCATACTTCCTCTTTAGACTAAATAATGGGGTCATTTACAAATTAACTTCAGCAATATTAAGATAAAGACACATAATATCAAAGACAAAGACACATACTGAGATGTACATATATCGAGGCAGACACAACAAGAGATCTAACTTCATTTGATAAACTAAGGCATGAATTAGATATCATGATATAAAACTCACTAGTTTTTAAATAAAAGTTGGAATAAGAAAGATTTTAAAGGACTTTATTCCTTGTTTGTGTTTTGTTTTGTTCAGTTTCAGGAATTAGAGATGGTCAAGATAAGATAAGTTATCCTGAGAGCTCTGGTTTCAAGGCACAGGGGGTGAAAATCAGGTTCTCCAAGTAGAATTTATTCCCTCAGTACTCTAATATTACTTTCCTTCAAGCTATCTTTCTCTACTAGGTGGAACTTAAACTCATTGGGGGTCATTTAAGCTTTGACTGGCATTGTGTGCTTTAGCACCAATTTATTGGCACAATTAAAGGTTCATAATTTTTGTAGATACTCTTGTTTCTTTCTTTTAATGGGTTGAACATTTGGTCAGCCAGCATAAGAAGGGTGTTTATTTGTAATTCAGAGAAATTTAGATTGTCTTCTGACTAGAGTAGCGAAATCCTCATTTAAGCCTTCTAAAAATGTGGACTTAAGCAAAGGTTCATTTTGGTCGTTAGAAAATGACTCAAGGGTCAAGCCATAATGTTGCTTTAAAGTTTTTTTTTTTATTTAAAACTTTCATAGTAGTTCAGAATTGCTTCATTTGGCCTTTACTTGCACTGTTGAATCTCTCTCCAATCTATAGTTTTTGAAAAAGACTCTGGGAAAAGTTTCGAGTAATTTTTGAGCTAATTCCTTGCATTTAGTGCTAGCCTGTGAACCGTGTGATTCAATGTCCATTAAGAGCGAGGGTGGGATGTTTCAAGAGAACAGCATCGAAACATGTATATTATCTAGGGTGAAACAGATCACCAGCCCAGGTTGGATGCATGAGACAAGTGCTCGGGCCTGGTGCACTGGGAAGACCCAGAGGGAAGGGGTGGGGAGGGAGGTGGGAGGGGGGATCAGGGTGCGGAATACATGTAAATCCATGGCTGATTCATGGCAATGTATGACAAAAACCACTACAATATTTTAAAGTAATTAGCCTCCAACTAACAAAAATAAATTAAAAAAAAAAGAGAGACATTTCTATCCTGTATCTCTATTTATTCCTTTGTTTTGCTTTCAAAAACTGACAGCTGAATAGGCATGCACACACAAACACTTGACAGCTATATTAACTGATATAGATCTGAAAGCCAAGGCTTATAGGAGGGATGGTCAACTGAAATTACTTAGCAAATCCTAATGGATTCTGATTTAGATTGGGAAATTTGTTAGCCAAATTTCTAAGTGCTGCCAGGTGTATATGATAGCTCCAGGGCAGTTGACTTCTCTCTGTAATAGATTTCTCCTTAAGGGAACTATAATCACTTCTGATTTTTATCCTCCTATGCTGTAAGGAAGTAAAGAAACACCTGGAGAAACAGGCAAATTTGGCCTTGGAGTACGGATTGAAGCAGGGCAAAGGCTAATAGAGTTTTGCCAACAGAAAGCACTCGTTATAGCAAACACCTTCTTCCAAACACAAGAGAAGACTCTACACATGGACATCACCAGATAGTCAACACTGAAATCAGATTGATTATATTCTTTGCAGCCAAAGATGGAGAAGCTCTATACAGTCAGCAAAAACAAGACAGGGAACTGACTGTGACTCAGATCATGAACTTCTTATTGCCAAATTCAGACTTAAATTGAAAAAAGTAGGGAAAAGCACTAGACCACTCAGGCATGACCTAAATCAAATCCCTTATGGTTATACAATGGAAGTGAGAAATAGATGTAAGGGACTAGATCTGATAGACAGAATGCTTGATGAAGTATGGACAGAGGTTCAGACATTGTACAGGAGACAGGGATTAAGACCATCCCCATGGAAAAGAAATGTCAGAAAGCAAAATGACTGTCTGAGGAGGCCTTACAAATAGCTGTGAAAAGAAGAGAAGTGAAAAGCAAACGAGAAAAGGAAAGATATTCCCATTTGAATGAAGAGTTCCAAAGAATAGCCAGGAGAGATAAGAAAGACTTCCTCAGTGACCAATGCAAAGAAATAGAGGAAATCAGCAGAATGGGAAAGACTAGAGATCTCTTCAAGAAAATTAGAGATACCAAGGGAACATTTCATGCAAAAATGGCCTCAATAAAGGACAGAAATGGTAGGGACCTAACAGAAACAGAAGATATTAAGAAGAGGTAGCAAGAATACACAGAAGAACTGTACAAAAAAGATCTTCACGACCCAGATAATCACGATGGTGTGATCACTCACCTAGAATCAGACATCCTGGAATGTGAAGTCAAGTGGGCCTCAGGAAGCATCACTATGAATAAAGCTAGTGGAGATGATGGAATTCCAGTTGAGCTATTTCAAATCCTGAAAGATGATTCTGTGCAAGTGCTGCACTCAATATGCCAGCAAATTTGGAGAACTCAGCAGTGGCCACAGGACTGGAAAAGGTCAGTTTTCATTCCAATCCCCAAAACAGGCAATCTCAAAGAATGCTCAAACTACTGCATAATTGCACTCATCTCATATGCTAGTAAAGTAATGCTAAAAATCCTCCAAGCCAGGCTTCAGCAATACGTGAACCGTGAACTTCCAGATGTTCAAGCTGGTTTTAGAAAAGGCAGAGGAACCAGAGATCAAATTGCCAACAACCGCTGGATCATCAAAAAAGCAAGAGAGTTCCAGGAAAATATCTCTTTCTGTTTTATTGACTATGCCAAAGCCTTCGACTGTGTGGATCACAGTAAACTGTGGAAAATTCTGAAAGAGATGGAAATAACAGACCACCCGACTGCCTCTTGAGAAATCTGCATGCAGGTCAGGAAACAACAGTTAGAACTGAACATGGAACAACAGACTGGTTCCAAATAGGAGAAGGAGCACGTCAAGGCTGTATAGTGTCACCCTGCTTATTGAACTTATATGCAGAGTACATCATGAGAAAAGCTGGGCTGGAAGAAGCACAAGCTGGAATCAAGATTGCTGGGGGAAATATCAATAACCTCAGATATGCAGATGACACCACCCTTATGGCAGAAAGTGAAGAGGAACTAAAAAGCCTCTTGATGAAAGTGAAAGAGGGGAGTGAAAAAGTTAGCTTAAAGTTCAACATTCAGAAAACTAAGGTCATGGCATCTAGTCCCATCACTTCATGGGAAATAGATGGGGAAACAATGGAAGCAGTGTCAGACTTTATTTTTGTGGGCTCCAAAATCACTGCAGATGGTAATTGCAGCCATGAAATTAAAAGACGCTTACTCTTTGGAAGGAAAATTATGACCCACCTAGAAAGCATATTAAAAAGCAGAGACATTACTTTGCCAGCAAAGGTCCGTCTAGTCAAGGCTATGGTTTTTCCAGTGGTCATGTATGAATGTGAGAGTTGGACTGTGAAGAAAGCTGAACATCGAAAATCGATGCTTTTGAACTGTGGTGTTGGAGAAGACTCTTGAGAGTCCCTAGGACTTCAAGGAGATCCAACCAGTCCATCCTAAAGGAGATCAGTCCTGGGTGTTCATTGGAAGGACTGATGCTGAAGCAGAAACTCCAATACTTTGGCCACCTCATGCGAAGAGTTGGCTGATTGGAAAAGACCCTGATGCTAGGAGGGATTGGGGGCAGGAGGAGAAGGGGACGACAGAGGATGAGATGGCTGGATGGCATCACTGACTTGATGGACATGAGTTTGAGTATACTCCGGGAGTTGGTGATGGAGAGGGAAGCCTGAAGTGCTGCGATTCATGGGGTCATGACACGGCTGAGCGACTGAAGTGAACTGATGCTGGGGGAAAGGGAGCAGCAGGAGGAAGAAGAGTTGGAAGAGTAAAAAAGAGATACTATCTGACCAAGTAATTCGGATAGAAAAGGATATGTAGAAGGAGAGATAGAGTCTGTAACATAGTGCTATCAGCCTTTTGTTGCCCTTGTTCTTATATAGTCTCAAGAGAAGTTTTTAGATACCAATAAAAGCAAGCATACCCACAGTCTGATCTTATGGCCAGCTTTTTCTAACTATGTGCACAAAGCTATCAATTTTGGAATATCTAAAGAACCCCAATTTGGTCATTTTAGTTTGAGATTTCTGTTAGTGTAATTTCCCCAATCAAGTAGGTACTTTCAAATATAAATTTTGTACATACATTACCCTGGCTGGTGTGTTAGTTAGAGGCTGGCTATCTGATGCCCCTTGTTTCTGTTTGGTTGACTCTATTTCCCATTTTAAGTTCAATTTATCAGGATAAAAGTCACTAATGAAATTGTGTGGTGGACTACTGTGCTGCTTGTAAACTTTACTCTTCTAGGCATCAACCTTAAGTCATTTCAGCTCTCTTATGTCCTTCAGTTTCTCCCTTCAGCAGTCTAAGACCACCATCTGTGCTCAGATCATGGAATGACCAATTTTTACCTGTGACCACTGGACAAGTATTTTAATTAATCAGTGGGTTTTCCTTTAGGACCACTGAACAGTATGAGGACTCAGCCTCCACCACTCCTGAAATTTTTCAGTTGCCTGAGAAAGCTGTAACCAGCCAGGAGAAGTTTTGTCTCTTTTCTTAGGAGCAAAATCCTCATATAATACCTATTATCTTGACAAATTCTATTAAGTCAGCCATTTTGAGGAAAGCTTCAGGAGTTAGTGATGGACAGGGAAGCCTGGCGTGCTGTGGTCCACGAGGCTGCAAAGGATCAAACACAATTGAGCGACTGAACTGAACTGAACTCGTTGAGGAAAAATATGAGATCAGAATCTTATCTAACCACTCAGCATAGACCACTCAGTCTCTTGCAACTGAGCAGCCTCTGTATCTTTCAACTGAGCCCTACCCTGTATCTTTCCACTGGGTGGAGTGCCGTGGTATTTTTCAGCCACCCCTAGCCACAGTTTCTTTCAGCTGGGAGAGGGCAGGTACCTGCTCCAGTGCAAATAAACTTAAGGATTATCAACCAACATGGGAAATCTGAGAACCAAGAGAGACTTACCAAATTCATCTCGAATCTCTGAAGAGGCAGATGGGCACAAGGGGCCCCTGCTGGTACCAAAGCTCTGGTTCCTAGTAGAGTTCAGGCAAAGAAAAGAAGTCAACTCTTTCTTGGTCATCAAGGATCCCTCCTTCTTGGTCATCATAAAACTGTGGACTTAAAAAATGCATAACATGTCAGTTGTGAGAGAAGTTTCATTTGGGGCAAAATGAGGACTGCAGCCCGAGCCACAGTTCTTCAGATATCTCTGAGAAACTGATCCAAAGAGGCAGGGGGGAATGTCAGTGTTTATGTGATTTTGGTGAAAGGGGAATACATGCAGCCAAGCACATATTTTTCTAGATAATTTCTGCTAGTCTGGTGAAGCTTTCTGCTAGTCATGAGGAAAAGTCATCAACACCATGAATGACTTTAGTGATTTTCTAGATATGAAGAGATAGAAAAATTGGGCTCATAATAATGGCTCCTGAAAATCCTAATTTTTACCTCAACCCAGAGTGTCTCATTTCTGCTTTCCAGTCAAGACTCTTTTCTAGAGGTGTTAAATGTCAGTAGCTGCAGCAGCACTTGATTTAATCCTTATAGAAATATATGACAAGTGCCCAAGAAAGGGCAAATTTGTTGTTGACAGTAGATACTACTGGCATTATAGGAGGCTTACAATAAGAAGAAGCTTAGAAAGAAAGTTCAGCTAGCTGGTACTGTAGCTAGAAATAATGTAAAGTACATTTAGTAATGATACACACAAAATCAAAATGTGCAAATGGATGTTTCTACAGTGGTGTTCGAGAAAGTCAAAGAAACACTATACTGGATTTTATTGCAGTATTTAAATGGGAAACATCTTGAAGTGAAGGAGTTAGAAGCAGCTCATAGGGATATTATTTGTTGCTGTTCAATCGCTAAGTCGTGTCTGACTCTTTGTAACCCCATGGATTGTAGCGGGCCATGCTCCTCTGTCCTGTACTAACTCCCAGAGCTTGCTCAAATCCATGTCCACTGAATCAGTGCTGCCACCTACCCATTGCATCTTCTGCCACCCCCTTCTCTACTTGCCCTCAATCCTTCCCAGCATCAGGGTCTTTTCCAATGGGTCAGGTTTCACAACAGGTGTCCAATGTATTGGAGTTTCAGCATCAGTCCTTCCAACGAATGTTCAGCATTACTAACCGACTGGTTTGATTTCCCTGTTGTCTGAGGGACTCTGAAGAGTCTTCTCCAGCACCACAATTCAAAAGCATCAATGCTTTGGCACTGAGCCTTCTTTATGAACCAACTCTGACATTCATATGTGACTACTGGAAAAACCATAGATTTGACTAAACGGAACTTTGTTGGCAAAGTGATGTCTCTGGTTTTGTATACGCTGTCTAGGTTTGTCATATCTTTCCTTCCAAGGAGCTTAGTTCAGTTCAGTTCAGTTCAGTTCAGTCAGTCGCTTAGTCGTGTCCGACTGTTTGCGACCCCATGCACCACAGCATGCCAGGCACCCCTGTCAATCACCAACTCCTGGAGTCCACCCAAATTCATGTTCATTGAGTCAGTGATGCGATCCAGCCATCTCATCCTCTGTTGTCCCCTTCTCCTCCTGCCCTCTATCTTTCCCAGCATCCAGGTCTTTTCCAAAGAGTTAGCTCTTTGCATCAGGTGACCAAAATATTGAAGTTTCAGTTTCAACATCAGTCCTTCCAATGAACACCCAGGACTGATTTCCTTTAGGATGAACTGGTTGGATCTCCTTGCAGTCCAAGGGACTCTCAAGAGTCTTCTCCAACACCACAGTTCAAAAGCATCAATTCTTCAGCACTCAGCTTTCTTTATAGTCCAACTCTCCCATCCATACATGACCACTGGAAAAACCATAGACTTGACTAGACGGACCTTTGTTGGCAAAGTAATGTCTCTGCTTTTTAATATGCTACTAGGTTGGTCATAACTTTCCTTCCAAGGAGTAAGCATCTTTTAATTTCATGGCTGCAATCACCATCTGCAGTGATTTTGGAGCCCACAAAAATAAAGTCAGTCACTGTTTCCACTGTTTCCCCATCTATTTGCCATGAAATGATGGGACTGGATGCTATGATCTTAGTTTTCTGAGTGCTGAACTTTAAGTCAACTTTTTTACTCTTTTTTCACTTTCATCAAGAGACTCTTTAGTTCTTTTTCACTTTCTGCCATAAGGGTGGTGTCATCTACATATCTGAGGTTATTGATATTTCTCCCAGCAATCTTGATTCCAGCTTGTGCTTCTTCCACCCCAATGTTTCTCATGATGTACTCTGCATATATGTTAAATAAGCAGGGTGAAAATATACAGCCTTGACGTACTCCTTTTCCTATTTGGAACCAGTCTGCTGTTCCATGTCCAGTTCTAACTGTTGCTTCCTCATCTGCATGCAGATTTCTCAAGAGGCAGGTCAGGTGGTCTGTTATTCCCATCTCTTTCAGAATTTTCCACAGTTTATTGTGATCCTCATAGTCGAAGGCTTTGGCATAGTCAATAAAGCAGAAATAGATGTTTTTTTATGGAACTCTCTTGCTTTTTTGATGATCCAACAGATGTTGGCAATTTGATCTCTGGTTCCTCTGCCTTTTCTAAAACCAGCTTGAGCATCTGGACGTTCACGGTTCACGTATTGCTGAAGCCTTGCTTGGGGAATTTTAAGCATCACTTTACTAGCGTATGAGATGAGTGCAACTGTGCGGTAGTTTGAGCATTCTTTGGGATTGGAATGAAAACTGACCTTTTCCGGTCCTGTGGTCACTGCTGAGTTTTCCAGATGTGCTGCCATATTGAGTGCAGCACTTTCACAGCGTCATCTTTCAGGATTTGAAATAGCTCAACTGGAATTCCATCACCTCCACTAGCTTTGTTCATAGTGATGCTTCCTAAGGCCCACTTGACTTCACATTCCAGGATGTCAGACTTTAGGTGAGTGATCACACCATCGTGTTTATCTGGGTCGTGAAAATCTTTTTTGTACAGTTCTTCTGTGTATTCTTGCCACCTCTTCTTAATATCTTCTGCTTCTGTTAGATCCCTACCATTTCTGTCCTTTATTGAGCCCATCTTTGCATGAAATGTTCCGTTGGTATCTCTAATTTTCTTGAGGAGTCTTACCCGCTCTATTGTTTTCCTCTATTTCTTTGCATTGATTGCTGAGGAAGTCTTTCTTATCTCTCTTTGCTATTCTTTGGAACTCTTTATTCAAATGGGTATATCTTTCCTTTTATCCTTTGCTTTTCACTTCTTTTCTTTTCACAGCTATTTGTCAGGTCTCCTCAGACAGTCATTTCGCTTTTATGCATTTCTTTTTCTTGGTGACGGTCTTGATTCCTGTCTCCTGGACAATGTCACGAACATCCGTCCATAGTTCAACAGGCACTCTGTCTATCAGATCTAGTCCCCTAAATCTATTTCTCAATTCCACTGTATAGTCATAAAGGATTTGATTTAGGTCATACCTGAATGGTCTAGTGGTTTTCTCCACTTTCTTCAATTTAAGTCTGAATTTAGCAATAAGGAGTTCATGTTCTGAGCCACAGTCAAATTGCGGTCTTGTTTTTGCTGACTGTATAGAACTTCTCCATCTTTGGCTGTAAAGAATATAATCAATCTGGTTTTGGTGTTGACCATCTGGTGATGTCCATGTGTAGAGTCTTCTCTTGTGTTGTTGGAAGAGGGTGTTTGCTATGCAGTATATTCTCCTGGCAGAACTCTATTAGCCTTTGTCCTGTTTCATTCTCTACTCCAAGGCCAAATTTGCCTGTTCAGGTATTTCTTGACTTCCTACTTTTGCATTCCAGTCCCCTATAATGAAAAGGACATCTTTTTTTGGGTGCTAGTTCTAGCATCTATTGTAGGTCTTCATAGAACTGTTCAACTTCAGCTTCTTCAGCATTACTGCTCAGGGCATAGACTTGGATTACCGTGATATTGAATGGTTTGCCTTGGAAATTAACAGAGATCCTTCTGTCGTTTTTGAGATTGCATCCAAGTACTGCGCTTCAGACTCTTTTGTTGACCATGATGGCTACTGCATTTCTTCCAAGGGATTCCTGCACACAGTAGTAGATATAATGGTCATCTGAGTTAAATTCACACATTCCAGTCCATCTTTGTTCACTGATTCCTAGAATGTCGATATTCACTCTTGTCATCTCCTGTTTGACCACCTCCAATTTGTCTTGATTCATGGACCTACCATTCCAGGTTCCTATGCAATACTGTTTTTTACAGCACCAAAACTTGCTTCTATCACAATTTCCATTCACAACTGGGTGTTGTTTTTGCATTGGCTCCATCCCTTCATTCTTTCTAGGGTTCATTCTCCAGAGATCTCCAATAGCATATTGGGCACCTATTGACCTGTGGAGTTCATCTTTCAGTATCCTATCTTTTTGCCTTTTCATACTGTTCATGGGGTTTTCAAGTCAAGAATGCTGAAGTGGTTTTCACTTCCCTTCTCCAGTGGACCACATTCTGTCAGACTTCTCCACCATGACCCGTCCATCTTGGATGGCCCCACAGAGAATGGCTTAATTTCATTGAGTTAAACAAGCCTGTGGTCCTTGTGATCAGAATGGCCTGTTGTCTGTGATTGTGGTTTTAGTCTGTCTACCCTCTGATGCCCTCTCTCTGTGTCTACTGTCTTACTTGGGTTTCTCTTACCTTGGATGTGGGGTATCTCTTCACGGCTGCTCCAGCAAAGCTCAGCCACTGCTCCTTATCTCAGACATGGGGTGGCTCCAAGGAGCAAAGGTCTTTTAACTTCATAGCTGCAATCACCATCTGCAGTGATTTTGGAGCGCAAGACAATAAAATCTATCACTGTTTCCGGTTTTTCACCTTGAATTTGCCTGAAGTAATGAGACAAGATGCCATGATCTTCATTTTTTAAACAAAATTTTGAGTTTCAAGCCAGCTTTTTCAGTCTTTTCTTCACTCTCTTCAAGAGGCTGTTTAGATTCTCTTCACATTCTGCCATTAGAGTGTTAGCATCTGCATATCTGATGTTGTTGCTATTTCTTCTGGCAATCTTGACTCCAGCTTGTGATTCATGCAGTCCTCCATTTTTGCATGATGTACTCTGCATATAAGTTAAATAAGTAGGATAACAATATACACCCTTGTCATACACTGTTCCCAACTTTGGACCTGTCCCTTGTTTCATGTCCAGTTCTAACTGTTGCTTCTTGACCCACACACAGGTTTCACAGGAGACAAGTAATGTGATTGGTACTCCTATCTGTTTAAGAATTTTCCACAGTTTATTGTGATCTGCATAATCAAAGGTTTAGCATAGTCAATGAAGCAGAAGTAGATGTTCTTCTGGAACTCCCTTGCTTTCTCTGTGATCCAACAAATGTTGGCAATTTGATCTCTAGTTCCTCTGCCTCTTCAAAACCCACTTTGTACATTTGGAAGTTCTCAATTCACGTAGTGCTGAGTCCTCACTTGAAAGAATTTGAGCATAATCTTGCTAGCATATGAATTGAGTGCAATTGTACTGTAGTTTGAACATTCTTTGGCATTTCCCTTAGTTGGAATTGGAATGAAAACTGACATTTTCCAGTCCTGTGGCCATTGCTGAGTTTTCCAACTTTGCTGATATATAGCTATGATGTGCCAAATCGTGTCCAACTCTGTGATGATACCATTGACTGTGGCCCATTAGGCTTCTCTGTCCGTGGAATTTTCTGGGCAAGAATACTGGAGTGTATTGCCATTTCCTACTCCAGGATATCTTCCTGACCTGGGGGTTGAACCTCCATCTCTTGAAACTCCTGCATTGGTGGGCGGACTTTTTACCATTGTGCTTCTTAGGAAGCCCTAACAGCATACATTAAGTGACCTTTTTTTCAAATTTAGTCACTTATAAAGAGAACAACAATTAGACTAAATGTGAAAAAATTAGATATGTACCATGCACAATGAAAAGGCCATTAAGAATCTTTATGTCCTCCAAAAATACAGTTCCTCCTGATCCTTTGAATGAAGGGATGGAGGAAACTAATTTCTTCCTAATTTCTGAGGCCCCATCCTTCCAAGACTAGTAGAATATGGCTGCTCCTTTCAGAATGGCTGACAGTCTGTTATGTCTCTCCATTGTCCTGAACACCTCCTCCCTTCTTCTTCTTCCTGCTTTTTTTAAAAAAAAATTTTTTTTTTTTTTTAAATTTTTCAGTGGGTTTTGTCATACATTGATGTGAATCAGCCATAGAGTTACACGAATTCCCTATCCCGGTCTCCCATCCCACCTCCCTCTCCACCCTTCTGCCTGCTTTTTAAAGGTCTTCTAGATTCAAACAGAAAGGTCCAGTTTTCTGGATTTTTAGTATAAACTAGCCTTGATAATTATGAAGGTCCATTCCTAGTTTAACATTTAATAGGTTGTGATCAAAACCAAAACAAGCAGTAGGGTTTTCCAGGCCTTGCTGTTTCCTGCCAAATATGTGCTGCTATACACAGTGCGGCACTTTAATAGCATCATCCTTGAGGATTTTAAATAGCTCAACTGGAATTCCATCACCTGCAATTACTTTGTTCATGGTATAGCTTCCTAAGGACCACTTGACTTCACACTTCAGGATATCCGGCTCTGGATGAGTGATCACACCATAATGGTTGCCTGGGTCATTAAGACCTTCTTGTATAGTTCTTCTGTGTATTATTGCCACCTCTTCTTAATACTTTTGCTTCTGTTAGGCACGTACCATTTCTATACTTGATTGAGCCTACCCTTGCATAAAAGTTTCCCTTTATTTCTCCAATTTTCTTATACAGATCTCCAGTCTTTCCCATTCTGTTGTTTTCCTCTATTTCTTTGCATTGTTCATAGAAGAAGGTCTTCTTATGTCTCCTTGCTATTCTCTGGAACTCTGCATTCTCTTAGATAAAATTTTTCCTTTCTCCTTTGCCTTACACTTCTCTTCTTTCCTGAGCTATTTGTAAAGCCTCCCCAGACAACCAATTTGCATGTTTACATTTCTCTTTCTTGCATGGAAACCTGGAATCTTAGGTCCATGAGTCAATGTAAACTGGACACTGTCAAGCAAGGGACCATGATATTGAACATCGACATCTTAGGAATTAGTGAACTAAAATGGATGAGATGGGCAAATTTACTTCAGATGCCCATTATATCTACTAATATGCACAAGAATCACTTAGAAGAAGTGGAATGGCCCTCATAATCAACAAAAAAGTACAAAATGCAGTATTTGGGTGCAACCTAAAAACGAACAGAATAACCTCTGTTCTTTTCCAAGGCAGCCATTTAACATCAGAGTAATCCAAGTCTATGCCCCAACCACTGATGCTGAAGAAGCTGAAATTGACTGCTTCTATGAAGACCTACAACATCTTCCAGAACTAACACTAAATTAAAAAAAAAAATGTCTTTTCCATCATAAGGGATTTGAATGCAAAAGTAGGAAGTCAAGAGATACTAGAATAACAAGCACATTTGGCCTTGGAGTGCAGAATGCAACAGGGCAAAGGCTGAGTTTTGTCAAGAGAATATGCTCATCATAGCAAACATCCTTTCCTAACAACTCAAGAGATGACTGTACACGTGGACTTCACCAGATGATCAAAACAAAAATCAAATTGATTATATTCTTTGCAACCAAAGATGGAGAAACTCTATACTGTCAGCAAAAAACAAGATATGGAGCTGATTTTGGCTCCTTATTGCAAAATTCAGGCTTTAATTGAAGACAGTAGGGGAAACCACCAGGCAATTCAGGTATGAACTAAATTAAATCCCTTATGATTATACGATGGAGGTGAGACATAGGTTCAAGGGAATAGGTCTGGTAGACAGTATGCCTGAAGAACTATGGCTGGTGCCTTATAACACTGAACAGGAGGCAATGACCAAGACCATCCCAATGGTATATTGCTTATTGTCTTCTTAAAGTGATGGCTTCTCAGTTAGCCTTTTCTTACCTACCATATATATGTATTATACATATATATATTATATATATATATATATATATATATATATATATATATATATATATATATATATACAAAAGTAAAATCACCTCAATAAGAATAGAGAAGTAATTCAAACATCACAGACAAACAGCAAAAATAACTGGGGAAACAATAGAGGAAGTAACCGTCAGAAAGTCATTGCAAGCAACACACAGAAGACTTTGTGTTTAGTGGTAAATAAAATCAGAATCTTAGTGTCTTGCAAAGAAAAGAAGCCAAAGAAGCATGATGGTACAGTAAAGAATAGAAAGTAAAGACAATGGAGAAAAATCAGATGAAAGATAATCATAGTGAGATAGAGACTGAGTAGAATGAAGCAGCAAAACCACCGGATCAAGAGTCTAATCATGAGCTCATTTTAGCATGTCTTAACGCTATGGTTATAGTAACCATCCTCCCCATATGCAACTCCTCAGCAAATACCTGAAGTACAATATAGCTAAAACCTACCTAAATATCTTGCTATGGAATTGCAAGTACCTGGCTAGCTCAGTTGATAGAGCATGAGATTCTAAACCTCAGAGTTGTGGGTTCATGCCCCACGTTGGGTGGCAAAGGTTTTTGGGGTTTCCCTGGTGGCTCAGATGGTAAAGAATCTGCCTGCAAAGTGGGAGACCTATTCGATCCCTTGGTTGGGAAGATCCGCTGGAGAAGAATGACAATCGACTCCAGTATTCTTGCCTGGAGAACTCCATGTACAGAGGAACCAGGTGGACTACAGTCCATGGGGTTGCAAAGAGTCAGACACAACTGAGCGACTAACACACACACACACACACACACACACGCACTCACAGAATTAACAGATGTTTTATATATCTAAGAAATAGGTCAAAAAATTAATGTAGATGCTGAAATTCTTATTATCATCCAGATCTCTTTTTTTGAGATATAGTTTAAACAGTAAAGGAGTAGATTGCTTCCTTATAGTCAGCTAAGCTATTCATATCAACCCTGTCACTTTATAGAAATATAGACAAAAACTTTAATGAAAAAGATTAAAACAGCAATGTCCTAAAACTCTAAGTAGTGACAAGGCAGTCAGGAAGAACCTTGCCAAAAATAAAGGGAAAACAGGACCCAGAAGCAAGCATTAAAGCCACTTTGCCTTGAAAGCATTTACTGGTACTGTATAATTGGGATCTTATTTTTCCCTATTAGATGAAGTGAAAGAAGCACAATTTAGAGCTCCAAACCAGTTTAGTGAAGGACCATCTCTACAATAAACTGCAAAAAAGTCTCCTAAAGTGCTGTACCCTCAAACTTAAAGTAAAACAGCAACAAGAAAGCTTTTACATGAAATGTGGGCCCAGAAGTAGAGAAGTAGAATAAAAAAGACTTTAGTTACTGCAATTATTAAATGTAGATAATGAAACAATAATGAATAAAGAAATGAATGTATTTGGCAGTCTCCAAGTTTAAAATGCATTGTAACTATAATGAGAGATATTCTTTTAAATCAAATTTAGGATAAAAGGAAGAAACTGACAAAGCAAAAAGAGAACTTTATCTTTCCCACAATAAAAGTATATAGGTAGAATGTGTTAATATAAATGTGGCTCAATTTTTTAAAAGAAAGTGAAAATGCTAGCTGCTCAATTGTGTCTAACTCTTTGTGACTCCCTGGACTGTAGCCAACCAGGCTCCTTTGCCCATAGGATTCTCCAGGCAAGAATACTGGAGTGGGTTTCCATTCCCTTCTCCAGGTGATTTTCCTGATCTGGGATCAAACCCAGGTTACCTACATTGCAGGCAGATTCTTTATCATCTGAGCCACTAAGCAAACCCTCAATTGTTTAAAAAATACTCCTACTTCTGGACATAAAACTTTCAACAAGTTGATTTGATAAAAAGCTTTGTATGATTGACAGGTTTTATTTACAGTGTTTGTTGGGAGAAGAAGCTTTGACAGTTGTCTTGCTGATTGCTGAACCCAGGGTAGGTAAGGTGCAAGCAGGTAAGTTGGAAGAAAATGCAAGGAGGAGCTGTAGCAACTACAGACAGGCTTTATTCACTAGTGGCCAACACAACAGCAGGGGATATTTCAGGTGGGCTTAATATAGGTATACAGGAACAAAGGTGGCAATTTGCCAGGCCATTACATCATGATGCACATGCGCAGTGCTATGAATGAGCTCAGCTCTTAGATAACCATGCGAAGTCATTGTTTACAGAAAGTGGGCTGAGAGAACCTGAACACCGCCATCTTAACTCATTTCTATTCCTCTAAAACAGGGTATTTATACAATTGAGTATAAATAGCAGTGAGACTGGAAGATCTGTATTATTAAATGTTAATGATTGGTCAGACCTATCCGGGAGTTGGTGATGGACAGGGAGGCCTGGCCTGCTGTGATTTATGGGGTCGTAAAGAGTCGGATACGACTGAGCGACTGAACTGAACTAAACTGATACTGCTTAAGGCCAGAATGCTAGCAATGCCCTTCACAGACTATATTTATGAATATTCTAAGGTTTATCTTTAAAAGGTGCTTAAGTAAGGAACTGTAGGTAGGTATGACAAATATTGGAACAGTTTTAGAATAAATAGAGTGGAGCCATAGCATTTAACATCTCTCTTATTATACAATGGATCTGTCTACATGTAAAAATGTCTGCATGCATCTTATGCCTTAAGATGTACATGAACCACCTGGGAATCTTGTTAAGTTACAGATTCTCATTAACCTTGTCTGGGGTGACCCTGAGATGTCAAACAAGCTCTAGATAATGCTGACCACTAGTACATTTGACTAAAAGGATCTACTGTAAACTTTATTATGCATTATAATCACCTGGAGAGCTTCTTAAAACACAGATTCTTAGATATGACAGGAATTCTAAGTTGGTTCCTGAGAGTTTTCATTACTAAAACTTTCTTCAGAAATGCTGATATTGCTGGCTTATATGCCAGACTTTGATATCCACCAATCTAGTAGAAACAATTTGGAACAGGCAGTTGAAAATGCCAAAGAACACAGTAGGAAATAATTTTGGTCATAACCCAAGGCTTCAACCTATCATGCCTCTCCTGACAAGTCACCATAAAAGGCCTCAGTAAGGATGCACTTTCAGGTGCATTTCAGGGGTCTAATTAGTTCTCATGATATATATGGTGGGCCTCAGCCTCTTGAATCCAGTCAGTAAAGGGTTTCATTAGATGGACATTGTCTGAAGTTCATCATTTTGCTATTACACACCAGGAACTGAATGTAATTTCATTCGTATAAATTCAGATGGAAAAAGAAATTGGGATCATTCAGTAGCCATTGTTTGGAAAAGAAATCAAGAACCAGAGATATTGCTTGAGATTACACAGTTAGTGGCACAATTGAAATCAGATAGTCTCTGACTCCATAGTATAAAATGGAATGTTATCTTCTAGTAAATTGTGATTGCACCCTAATTATTCCTCTTCGAAGAAGAGGTTCAAGTTTCAGGGATATACTATATGTTTGGGGAAGGAGAATTCACTCAGTGTTCCTCTGAAAGTAATCAAGCAAGAGATCAGTAATTATTTCCTGCCAGGATATTATTTCACCTAAACTAACAGTAAAAAAAAAAAAAAAAAAAGCAACAAAATAGAACAAACAAAAACATATAAACAAAAAAGATGAGGGGAGGAAACATATACTGAGTGCCAATTATTTCAGAGATTGTGCTACATACTCTTTCCCACATATTTATGTTTGATCTTCATAAGGCCTTTAGAAGATAAAGTGCCTGGATCTTAAAATTGAGATTATCAACCAAAGACAAAACCCTAAGTGGAGTTACTTATTATATCTCTAAGGGTCAAGTTTTACCCTCATACTGTTTATTTTTGTTTTTATTTCCATTACTCTGGAAAGTGGGTCAAAAGGATCTTGCTGTGATTTATGTCAGAGAGTGTTTTGCCTATGTTTTCCTCTAAAAGTTTTATAGTTTCTTATCTTATATTTGGATCTTTAATCCATTTTGAGGTGTGTGTGTGTGTGTGTGTGTGTGTGTGTGTGTATGTGTGTGGTGTTAGAAAGTGTTCTAGTTTCATTCTTTTACATATGGTTGACCAGTTTTCCCAGCTCCACTTGCTAAAGAGATTGTCTTTTCTCCATTGCATATTTTTTCCTCCTTTGTCAAAAATAAGGTGTCCATAGATGCATGGATTTATCTCTCGGCTTTCTCTTTTGTTTCATTGATCTATACTTTTGTCTTTGTGACAATCTTGATGATAGTTTTGTAGTACAGTCTGAAGTCAGGAAGATTGATTCCTCCAACCTTTCTTCTTTCTCAAGATTGCTTTGAATATTTGAGGTTTTTTGTGTTTCCATACAAATTGTGAAAATATTTGTTCTAGTTCTGTTAAAAATGCCCTTGGTAGCTTGATAGGGATTGTGTTGAATCTATAGATTGCTTTGGGTAGTATACTCATTTTCACTGTATTGATTCTTCCAATTCATGAACATATAAAATAGAAAATTCAGTTCAGTTCAGGTCAGTTGCTGAGTCGTGTCTGACTCTGTGACCTCATGGACTACAGCATGCCAGTCCCCCCTCTCCATCGCCAACTCCCAGAGTTTATTCAAAATCATGTTCATTGAGTTGGTGACACCATCCAACCATATCATCCTCTGTCATCCCGTTCTCCTATTTCTTTCAATCTTTCCCAGAATCAGGGTCTTTTCCAGTGAGTCAGTTCTTCGTATCAGGTGGCAGACGTATTGGAGCTTCAGCTTCTGCATCAGTCCTTCCAATGAATATTTAGGACTGATTTCCTTTAGGATGAACTGGTAGAAAATTGGACAGTAATAATTTTAAAAGACAATGGAGTACATTTTGCTAGGTACTTTATGCATATTATTTATTTAAATGTATAATGACTTCTAGGGGTTCTTATTATTGTCTTAATTTTACTGATGTATGCTGAAGAAATGCTAGATATAAGAGTCAAGCCTAGGTTTGCCTAAGCCCCAAACCTACATTTTTAACCATTTATGCTATTTTAGCTCTGTAATATGATTTAACGGAACTTTGCAATTGCCCTGAATACATCTTGTGAGTAACATAACAAGGATACTCATTAGCATTTTTCTTGAGAATTAGTCATCTTTCCTTCAGTAGAGGAGGTGTATACAAATAACATCAGGCAAGAAAAATCAGAGAAACATGCCAAGTACAGTGCAGGAATATATACAGCCCACAGCTCCATTCAGCAGCATGTGATTACTTCTGAAACAAAGTGAGCTCTCAGTCTCTAGCAGAAGCTCTTATATGTGCAATTGCAGTCTTTACATATCCACTTTACCTTCTGTAAATCCCAATTACACTTCATAAATCAACAATCTACCTTGTTTCACTCCTTTACAAAGAAGGAAGGATAACCATAAACATATAATTGCATGTCATCTTATAAAATGTAGGGCTTCCCCAGTCGCTCAATGATAAAGAATCAACCTGCAATGCAGAAGACACAGGAGACCTGAGTTTGATCTGTGGATGGGGAAGATTCCCTGGAGAAGGGCATGGCAAGCTGCTCCCATATTCTTGCCTGGGGAACCCCATGGACAGAAGAACTTGGCAGGCTGCAGTCCATAGGGCCACACACGACTGAAAAAACTGAGCACACATGCATATAAAATGCAACATTCAAGTGAAGAAGTACAGAAAGACAAGGTACATTATCAGTTATTGAATCTCAGCATCATGGGTTGAAAAGGTACAGCCTGAGATTGGCTTGAGCTTTTAGTGTTTGTATAAGAACTAGTTTTTGCCTCTATTATAAAAATATTCTTTAACAAATTTATAGATGTTGTCCAGTTATGTCATCAGTTCAGTTCAGTCGCTCAGTCGTGTCCGACTCCTTGTGACCCCATGAATTGCAGCACGCCAGGCCTCTCTGTCCATCACCAACTCATGGAGTTTACTCAAACTTATGTCCATCGAGTCACTGACGCCATCCAGCCATCTCATCCTCTGTCATCCCCTCCTCCTCCTTCCCCCAATCCCTCCTAGCATCAGGGTCTTTTCCAATGAGTCAACTCTTCACATGAGGTGGCCAAAATATTGGAGTTTCATCTTCAGCATCAGTCCTTCCAATGAACACCCAGGACTGATCTCCTTTAGGATGGACTGGTTGGATCTCCTTGAAGTCCTAGGGACTCTCAAGAGTCTTCAACACCACAGTTCAAAAGCATCAATTTTTCAGCACTCAGCTTTCTTCACAGTCCAACTCTTACAGCCATACATGACCACTGGAAAAACCATAGCCTTGACTAGATGGACATTTGCTGGCAAAGTAATGTCTCTGCTTTTTAATATGCTATCTAGGTGGGTCATAACTTTCCTTCCAAGGAGCAAGCGTCTTTTAATTTCATGGCTGCAATCACCATCTGCAGTGATTTTGGAGCCCACAAAAATAAAGTCTGACACTATTTCCACTGTTTCCCCATCTATTTTCCATGAAGTGATGGGACCAGATGCCATGATCTTAGTTTTCGGAATGTTGAGTTTTAAGCCAACTTTTTCACTCTCCTCTTTCACTTTCATCAAGAGGCTTTTTAGTTCCTCTTCACTTTCTGCCATAAGGGTGGTGTCATCTGCATATCTGAGGTTATTGATATTTCCCCCAGCAATCTTGATTCCAGCTTGTGCTTCTTCCAGACCAGCGTTTCTCATGATGTACTCTGCATAGAAGTTCAATAAGTAGGGTGACAATATACAGCCTTAACGTACTCCTTTTCCTATTTGGAACCAGTCTGTTATTCCATATCCAGTTCTAACTCTTGTTTCCTGACCTGCATATAGGTTTCTCAAGAGGCAGGTCAGGTGGTCTGGTATTCCCATGTCTTTCAGAATTTTCCACATTTTATTGTGATCCACATAGTCAAAGTCTTTGGCATAGTCAATAAAGCAGAAATATATGTTTTTCTAGAACTCTCTTGCTTTTTTGATGATCCAGCGGATGTTGGAAATTTGATCTCTGGTTCCTCTGCCTTTTCTTAAACCAGCTTGAACATCTGGAAGTTCGCAGTTCACATATTACTGAAGCCTGACTTTGAGAATTTTGAGCAGTACTTTACTAGTGTGTGAGATGAGTGCAATCGTCATAGATACAAAGGAAGAGGAGAAGAAGAATGAGGAGTAGAAAAGGAAGATGAAGGAGTAGAAGGGGAAAAAGGACAGGAGGGAGAAGAAGGAGGAGGAGAAGTAGAAGTGGAAGAAGGAAAAGGATGAGGAGGGAGAGAAGAGGAAGGAGGAGGAGGAGGAGGACGAGAGGAAAAGGAGAGACAGGAGAAAGAGAAAAAAAGAAAAAAGGGGAAATGTCTATTTTGGAGCTGAGGATTCTCTTTTGAATTTTGCCTGGATTGTTGGCTTCTGCATAACCTTGGTTAAACCATGCCTTTTTTTCCCTGCACCTATTTTTGTTTATAAAATGATGTTAAGCTAGGACAATGGCAACCCACTCCAGTATTCTTGCCTGGCAAGTCCCATGGACTGAGGATCCTGGTAGGCTACAGTCCATGGGGTCGCAAAGAGTCGGACCCGACTGAGCGACTTCACTTCACTTCAAGCTAGATTATTTAGAAAGCCATTTCCATTTTTTTCCTTTTTTTTCCATTTATTTTTATTAGTTGGAGGCTAATTACTTTACAATATTGTAATGGTTTTTACCATACATTGACATGAATCAGCCGCGGATTTACATATGCTCCCCATCCTGAACCCCCCTCCCACCTCAATCCCAACCCCATCCCTCTGGGTCATCCCAGTGCACCAGCCCCGAGCCCTTGTGTCATGCATCCAACCTGGACTGGTGATCTGTTTCACACTTGATAATATACATGTTTTGATGCTGTTCTCTCAGATCATCCCACCCTCGCCTTCTCCCATAGAGTCCAAAAGTCTGTTCTATACATCTGTGTCTCTTTTTCTGTCTTGCATATAGGGTTATTGTTGCCATCTTTCTAAATTCCATATATATGTGTTAGTATACTGTATTGGTCTTTATCTTTCTGGCTTACTTCACTCTGTATAATGGGCTCCAGTTTCATCCATCTCACTAGAACTAATTCAAATGTATCCTTTTTAATGGCTGGGTAATATTCCATGATGTATATGTACCACAGCTTCCTTATCCATTGGTCTGCTGATGGTCAGCTAGGTTGCTTCCATGTCCTGGCCATTATAAACAGTGCTGCGATGAACATTGGGGTGCACGTGTCTCTTTCAGATCTAGATTCCTCAGTGTGTATGCCCAGAAGTGGGATTGCTGGGTCATATGGTAGTTCTATTTCCAGTTTTTTAAGAAATCTCCACACTGTTTCTTTTGAAACATCCCACCCTCACCTTCTCCCACAGAGTTCAAAAGTCTATTCTGCACTTCTGTGTCTCTTTTTCTGTTTTGCATATAGGGTTATCATTACCATCTTTCTAAATTCCATATATATGTGTTAGTATGCTGTATTGTTCTTTATCTTTCTGGCTTACTTCACTCTACATAATGGACTCCAGATTCATCCATCTCATTAGAACTGATTCAAATGAATTCTTTTTAATGACTGAGTAATATTCCATGGTGTATATGTACCACAGCTTCCTTATCCATTCATCTGCTGATGGGCATCTAGGCTGCTTCCATGTCCTGGCTATTATAAACAGTGCTGCGATGAACATTGGGGTGCACGTGTCTCTTTCAGATCTGGTATCCTCGGTGTGTATGCCCAGAAGTGGGATTGCTGGGTCATATGGCAGTTCTATTTCCAGTTTTTTAAGAAATCTCCACACTGTTTTCCATAGTGGTTGTACTAGTTTGCATTCCCACCAACAGTGTAAGAGGGTTCCCTTTTCTCCACACTTTCTCCAGCATCTATTGCTTGTAGACTTTTGGATAGCAGCCATTCTGACTGGCCTGTAATGGTACCTCATTGAGGTTTTGATCTGCATTTCTCTGATATTGAGTGATGTTGAGCATCTTTTTATGTGTTTGTTAGCCATCTGTATGTCGTCTTTGGAGAAATGTCTGTTTAGTTCTTTGGCCCACTTTTTGATTGGGTCATTTATTTTTCTGGAATTGAGCTTCAGGAGTTGCTTGTATATTTTTGAGATTAATCCTTTGTCTGTTTTTTCATTTGCTATTATTTTCTCCCATTCTGAAGGCTGTCTTTTCACCTTGCTTATAGTTTCCTTTGTTGTGCAAAAGCTTTTAATTTTCATTAGGTCCCATTTGTTTAATTTTGCTTTTATTTCCAATATTCTGGGAGGTGGGTCATAGAGGATCTTGCTGTGATTTATGTCAGAGAGTGTTTTGCCTATGTTCTCCTCTAGGAGTTTTATAGTTTCTGGTTTTGCATTTAAATCTTTAATCCATTTTGAGTTTATTTTTGTGTATGGTGTTAGAAAGTGTTCTAGTTTCATTCTTTTACAAGTGGTTGACCAGTTTTTCCAGCACCACTTGTTAAAGAGGTTGTATTTTTTCCATTTTATATTCTTGGCTCCTTTGTCGAAGATAAGGTGTCCATAGGTACATGGATTTATCTCTGGGCTTTCTATTTTGTTCCACTGATCTATATTTCTGTTTTTGTACCAGTACCATACTGTCTTGATGACTGAGAAAGCCATTTCAATTTTGCTGAAAGAAGGTGCTTAAATCCTTGTGTTAAACAAATGCACTGCCAAGTTTGTGATACTAAAGTCTGCCCACATACATTAATTTGTTTATTCATTCATTCAGCAAATACTTGCTGAGAGTCTATGAAGTGCCAGAGACTGTTCTACGTGATAATAATTCATCAAAGAATAAAGCAGACAACATATTCTTCACTTTATGAGACTGTGACCTTTACTTTCAAGTGATGTAAATAAATAAGAATCCATGTATTGCTACTTTTGGGAATCAAATGTACCAAGTAAATGAGATGCCTCCCAAAGTATCTGCAACATTATATCTCAGGAAACTGGTTTTGGGCATCAGTTCAGTTCAGTTCAGTCATTCAGTCATGTCTGACTCTTTGCGACCCCGTGGACATACAGAGTTTTCCATACATACACATGTCTATGTTGGTACTCTCTAGTCTATTGTATTAATTGGCATTCCTATTTTTATTGTTCCTCAGTTCAGTCATTCAGTCGTGTCCAACTCCTTGTGACCCCAGGGACTGCAGCACATCAGGTTTCTCTGTCTATATCACCAACTCCCAGAGCTTGCTCAAACTCATGTCCCTTAAGTCAGTGATAGTATCCAACCATCTCATCCTCTGTCATCCCCTCCTCCTTCCCTCAATCTTTCCCAGCATCAGGGTCTTTTCCAATGAGTCAGTTCTTCGTATCATGTGGCCAAGGTATTGGAGCTTCAGCTTCAGCATCAGTCCTTCCAATTAATATTTAGGACTAATTTCCTTTAGGATTGACTGGTTTGATCTCCTTGCAGCCCAAGGGACTCTCAAGAGTCTGCTCCAACACCACAGTTTAAAAACATCAATTCTTCTGTGCTCAGCTTTCTTTGTATTCCAAACTCTCACATCCATGCATGACTACTGGAAAAACCATATCTTTGACTAGACAGAGCTTTGTCGGTAAAGTAATGTCCCTACTTTTTAGTATGCTGTTTAGGTTTGTCATAGCTTCTCTTCCAAGGAGCAAGCATCTTCTAATCTTATGGCTTAGTCACCATTTGCGGTGATTTTGGAGCCCAAGAAAATAAAGTCTCCTTCTGTTTCTATTGTTTGGGGCATACTGTGCCTCAATCTCCTTTCAACGTCACATTGAGAATTATGCTGTAATGTACAACTTCCTCGGAGAAGGCAATGGCACCCCACTCCAGTAGTCTTGCCTGGAAAATCCCGTGGACAGAGGAGCCTGGTAGGCTACAGTCCATGGGGTCGCTAGGAGTCGGACACGACTGAGCGGCTTCACTTTCTCTTTTCCCTTTCATTCATTGGAGAAGGAAATGGCAACCCACTCCAGTGTTCTTGCCTGGAGAATCCCAGGGACGGGGGAGCCTGGTTGGCTGCTGTCTATGGGGTTGCACAGAGTCGGACACGATTGAAGCGACTTAGCAGCAGCAGCACAAATTCCTCTGGAACAAAATACCCTTTTCTAGTTCCCCTATGTTAATAGTTTAAGCAAGATCCACTGTTATTTATAGTGGATTTTTTGTTCATTGACTGGCTCCGAGGTCATCTCTATCAGAGTCACCTTAGGTCCTTTGTCCTCTATGGTTGTGTTGGTCAGTTTCCCTGGAACTTCAGCAGTTCTCCTTTAAAACTTTCTGCTATTACCGCCTCTTACCACATGGAGAGAATATTCACGTTAGCCACTAGCTCTTGCTTATAAAAGGAATATTTTACAGAAAATAAATAATATATGCCTTCTCCAAAGGATCTTCTTTTACTCAATTTTCAGGGATCTGCTACAAAGAAGGCTGAGCAACTCAATTCAAATTTAGTGGTAGGCAATATGATGGTCGAAAGAATGGCTGTGAGAGGCCTGCATTTTCATTGTATAAACTTAGGCAAAATATTTGGTCTCTGAGTCTTGGATTCTTATGAAAAAATAATATGCAACTCAGAGTATTGTTATAAAGATTAAATTAGATAGCAAGTAAATGCCTAGCACCCATCACCAAGTATTACATAGACAATATATCTATCACCTACTTTGATGCTAAAGAGGACATCAAACCATGCGAATGAATGACCAGTTACAAGTTATATAAGAATGTTCAAATATGAAACATTTTTAATTATGAAAATAAAAGTCTAAGGAATAAGCTGACTGATTTGCTAACAATATTTATGTCTATGACCTCTATTTTCCAGCATAATAAATGCTAATTTCCTTTTGTAACCTTCCCTAATATCCTAGCCAAAGACCTATAATGAAATCGGTTATTTCTCCAGCTGGCCACTTCTAATGACCTACATGTTAAACACACTTGCTTTATTTACTGGGTCACTTACCAGCGAATCAAATAAGCAATTTTGGTAAAGGAAGTGCAAGGACTACGTTCAAGTCATAGATTTACCACTTACCATCTGCATAGTTTACATATTGATCTTTCTAGACCAAATTTTTCCAGCTGTAAAATGGTCATCTATAGCTGTTTTTTCAGTCTGTACAGGTTTCTTATAAAGATCAAAACCCATACTCTTCAGCTTTGTAAATTTAGTACTTTTATAAATATAAGTGATATTATTATCCACTGACTAATATATTTGTTTTCCTGACTAATATATTTGAATGCATTCAAATAAAGTTTTTGATTATATATGTATTTATATTTACAATTTATAGGTCCAGATTTCTTTTTTTCTCATAAAAACTATGCCTTAGAGAGAAATTAAAACTTGAAGCCTGTGAAAGGATAGTCACCTATCTTTTTCTATCTTGATCCTTAAGAAATAGAAAATAGTGCTGTCATGAGACAAATAGGGTGATTACATCATTTGCTAAACTATCTGTAAAGGTATGTGACAGAAGATGTCAATTACTCACCCCCAATAAAACATGAATTGGCACATTTGATTTAAAGCATTATACTGGGGGTGTCAATGTTACTTTATTTTTTCAACCATTTCATATATGTGAAATATACCCAGGTCTCCCACATTGCAGGCAGATTCTTTACCAGCTGAGCCACCAGGAAAGCCCATTTCATATATATATATATAACTGAATCATTATCCATGGCCCTTATATCAACATCAAAATTCTCCAGCAACCTATGAGCAGTATGAACAATTGTTATTAGATATATTTGAGGTGTACAACATAATGTTTTGTGATATAAATACAAAACATTGTGAAATAATTACCACAATCAAGCTAAGTAGCATGTCCAATCACCTATCAAAGTTATGAATTCTTATATTTGTGTGTGGTGAGAACATTTAACATTAAATTTCTCAGCAAATTTCAAGTATAAAATACAGTGAGTCAGTTCACTATATCCTCATATGCATAACTCATGAATATAGAGAGCCATTTTATGTACTTTAAAATGTACTTTAAAATGGCAATATACTTTGCCATTTTATATAAAGAATTTGAGAGTCCATGGATATTGGTATCTAGAGATACTAGAACAAATCCCTCTGCAGATATTGTGGGACTATTCTACTATTAACTTTAGTACATTAAATCTCTAGAAATTATTCATCCTGCACAACTGACTGCTTGACCCCTTTGACCAACATCTATCCATTTCCCCTACTCTCCCAACCCTGGCACTCTACATTTATGAATTCGACTTTTAAAGATTCCACATATTAGTGATACCCATGCAAGATTTGTCTTTCTGTGTTTTTGGCTTATTTCACTTAGCATGATATCCTCCAATTTTATCCATGGTATCACAAATGGTAAGATTCCCTTCTTTTCTTTTCTTTTTTTATATTTCAATTTTTTATTTGCTTACTAAAAATAAACTTACAATTAAGTTGGTTGAATTTTATGACAAAATTGGATCATACTGTTCATATTGTTCTTAACATGTGTGTTTTGTTCAATAATAACTCACTTTTTTGAATATATAAGATTTTTTAAAAGAGAAATTCCCCTCCTTTTTTTCATTTATTTTTATTAGTTGGAGGCTAATTACTTTACAATACCGCAGTGGGTCTTGTCATACATTGACATGAATCAGCCATGGATTTACATGTATTCCCCATCCCAATCCCCCCTCCCATCTCCCTCGATTCCCTTCTTTTCAAAGGCCATACAGTATCCCATTCTCTGTGTGTGTATCTGACATCTTCTTTATTAATTCATCTGCCAGCGAACATATAGGTTGCTTCTATATCTTAGTATTGCGAATAATTCTGCAATGAACATGAGACTGCATATATCTCCTCAAAATACTGATTTTATTTCTTTTGGATGTATACCCAGAAGTGGGATAGCTGAATCATATGATTTTTATACTTTCAGCTTTTTGAGGAAAATCCATACTGTTTTCCATACTAGCTGCACAATTTTACATTTGCATCAATAGCAAACAGAAGTTACCTTTTCTCTACATTCTCACCAACACTTGTTTCTTTTCTCTTTTTGATAATCATTCTTATGATATCTTATTATGGTCTTGATTGACTTCCCCGTGATGATTAGTGATACTGAGAACCTTTTCACATATTTGCTAACCACTTGTGTGTCTTCTTTAGGGAAATATCTATTTGGTCCTTAGCCCATTTTTCAGTCAAGTTTTTGTTTCTTTTATTTTGCTTTTAGCTGCTAAGTTGTTTGAGTTCCTTATACATTTTGATATTAAGTGAAAGTGAAAGAAAGTGAAAGTCTCTCAGTCATGTTCAACTCTTTGCAACCCCATGGACTAAATAGTCCATGGAATTATCTAGGCCAGAATACTGGAGTGAGTAACCTTTCTCTTCTCCAGGGGATCTTCCCAACCTAGGGAATGAACCCAGGTCTCCCACATTGCAGCCTGAGCCACAGGGGAAGCCCATTTGATATTAACTCCTTTATTGGATAATTTTTTTTCCAATACTTTCTCCCATTCTGTAAGTTTCCTTCAATAGTCAGCAATACTCTGTTGATTACTTCTTTAACTTTGAAGAAGTTTTTCACTTTGATGCAATCCCATTTTTTTGGGGGGGGAGGGGAGCGCTTACCAGGTGGTAAAAAAGAAAAATCCACCTGCCAGTGGAGGAGATGGGAGAGATGTGCATTCCATCCCTGGATCAAGAAGATCCCCTGGAGCAGGAAATGGCAACTCACTACAGTATGCTTGCCTGAACAATTCTATGGACAGAGGGACCTGGCAGGGGCAGTCTATGGAGTCACAGAGAGTCAGATATGGCTGAGCACACACTACCCGGCACACATGGGGAAAAGTGGCATTTATTTTTGCTCTTGTTGCCTGGGCTTTTGGAGTCATATCCAAAAATATTTGCCCAGAATAATGTCAAGAACTTTCCCCCTACATTGTCTTCTGGTAGTTTTATGGTTTCTGGTGTTACACTTAGGTCTTTAGTTCATTTTGAGTTTATTTTTGTGTATGACATAAGAATCCAATTTCATTCTTCTGCGTGTGGACATCCATTTTTCTCAACACCATTTACTTAAGGGATAGTTCTTCATTTACTGTGTATTCTTGGTAGCCTTCTCAAAAATCAATTGACCATAGATAGATGCATGGATTATTCCTGGGTTCTCAGTTCTGTCCCATTGGTCTATATGTTTCTTTGCCAGCACCATACTATATGCTGTGTATGCAGCATATTGTTGAGTCTTGTTTCTTGCTTATTTGATTTTTAATCCCTTCAGCCACACTATATCTCATGGCTGGAGAATTTAATTGTTCATATTTAAGGTAATTATTGATAGGTAAGGACTTACTGTTGCCATTTTATTGTTTTCTGACTGTTTCATAGAAGTTCATTTTTTCCTTTCTTCTCATGCCATCTTTCTTTGTGAGTTGATGAATCTTTACAGTGATATGCTTTGATTACTTTCTCCTTATTTTTTTTGTAACTTCTAGAGGGTTTTTCTCATGCTACCATGAGACTTATATAAAATATATGATAACTATAACACTTGTTAAACTGATAACTTCAATAACATAAAAAATTAAATTAACAAGGTATTGAATCTCTAGCAATTTTAACTTTTGTCTTTTAATTTTATACTAGAGTTATCAGTAACTTGTATGTCACATTATGATTCTGAATTTGACTATCTACTGGGTTAGCCAAAAGGTTCATTCAGTTTTTCTGTAAGATGTTACAGAAAAACCCAACCACCTTTACCCAGAGTTTATACTTTCATATTTTTATTTTACAACTTTTTCCCTTTATTCTTCTTCCTTTTATTTTCCTTTTAAAATTTTATTTTTAATTGGAGGTTAATTGCTTTACAATATCATGCTGATTTCTGCCATACATCAATATGAATCAGCCATAGGTATATATATATGTCCCCTCCCTCTTGAAGCTACCTCCCACCTTCCACCCCATCCCACCCTTTTAGGTTTTAACAGAGCACTGGTCTGAGTTCACTGCATCATACAGTAAATCCCTAATGGCTATCCATTTTACATTTGGTAATATGTATGTTTCCATGCAACTCTCTCAATTTATCCCACCCTCTCCTGTCCCCACTGCATCCACAAGTCTATTCTCTATGTCTGTGTCTCCACTGCTGCCCTACAAATAGGTTAATCGGTTCCATCTTTCTAGATTCCATATATATTTATGCTAATATGCAATATTCGTTTTCCTCTTTCTAACTTACTTCATTGTGTATAATAGACTCAAAGTTAATCCACTGCATTAGAACTGACTCAGATTTATTCCTTTTTATGGGTGAGTAATATTCCATTGTATATATGTATAACTTCTTTATCCACTCACCTGTCAGTGAACATCTAGATTCCTTCTGTGTCCTAGCTATTCTAAATAGTGCTGCAGCAAACATTGGGGGAACTTGTGTCTTTTTTCAGTTATGGCTTTCTCAAAGTGTATGTCCAGTAGTGGGCTTCCCTCATAGCTCAGTCAGTAAAGAATCTGCCTGCAATGCAGGAGACCTGGATTCAATTCCTGATTCAGGAAGATTCCCTGGAGAAGGAATAACAATCCACTCTAGTGTTCTTGCCTGGAAAATCCCATGCACAGAGGAGCCTGGCGGGCTAAAGTACATGGAGTCGCAAGAGTTGGACATGACTTAGCGACTAAACCACCACCAGTGGGATTGTTGGGTCAAGTTTTAGCTTTATCCCTAATTTTTAAAGGAATCTCCATACTGTTCTCCTTATGGTTGATTCAATTTACATTCTCACTAACAGTGCAAAAGTGTTCCCTTTTCTCCACACCATTTCCAGCATTTATTGTTTGCTGATTTCTGAGCATGACCATGCTGACTGTTGTCAGATGACACAACATTGTAGTTTTAATTTGCATTTCTCTAATAATTAGAAATGTTGAACGTCTTTTCACGTGTCTGTTGGCTATCTGTATGTCTTCTTTGGAGAAATGTATATTTAGGTCTTGTGCCCATTTTCTTATGGGGTTGTTTTCTTGATATTAGTTTGCATGAGCTGCTTGTGTTTGTTAGAGATTAAACCTTTGTCAGTTGCTTCATTTGCAAATATTTTCTCCCATTCTGAGGGCTGTCTTTCCATCTTGTTCATGACTTCTTTGCTGTTCAAAAGCTTTTAAGTTTAAGTATGTCACATCTGTTTATTTTTGGTTTTGTTTTTATTACTCTAGGAGATGGATCAAAAAGAATCTTGCTCATTGATATCAGTGTTCTGGCTATGTTTTCCTCTAAGGGTTTTATAGTGTCTGGCCTTACCTTCAGGTCTTTAATTCACTTTATTTTTATGCATGGTGTTAGGAAGTGTTCTAGTTTAATTCTTTTACATGTAACTGCCCAGTTTTCTGAGTACTATTTATTGAAGAGATAATCTTTTCTCCATTGTATATTCTTGCCCCCTTTGTCATAGATTAGGTGAACAGAGGTGTGGGGTTTATTTTTACCTGAACTTTCTATCCCTGTGCCAGTACCATATCATCTTGATTACTGTAGTATATTATTTTAAAAATTATTTTCCATCATAGGTTATTTTAAGATATTGACTATAATTCCCTATGTTATGCAGTAAACTTCTATTACTTGCTGCACATCTATTTTTAAATTAGAAATCTAGCATTCTATTCATACTAAGTCAAACAAGTGGGATCAATACATCATAATTTTTTTGTTAGGCAAAAACTCATGCAATTTCTAAAATATATATATCATACATATTTCTGTATATCTTTATACAAAAACTATTCTATTACACTTGATAAAGGCTTGAGAAAGAACATAAAAAAATAATAGGTGGAGAAATTAGAGAACCTAAACTAAATAAGTGGGAGCACTGAATATGAAATAGAAAAAGTGAAACAAACTAGATAAAAGTAAAAAATCATAGAGTCCAGTTGTTTTTAAACATGACTGCTCACTAGAAACATAACTGGAGCTCTGGAGAAAAAAGGAATGCCTAAGCATTTTTATTTAAAAAAAATTCAAGATAATTCTGATATGCATCTGGATTTTAAAAAGTGATTACAGGTTTTACTGTTAGGTACTTGTTTTGGTGATATAGAGTTCTATTATTTTTCTGTTGGCCAGTCATGATCAAAGGTATTAAGTATATTTAGATAATCACAAAAGTAAAAGATGTTTATCAGTTTTCACAATCAATAGCTAGACAAAAAATAAAAGATAATTATAACTGCAAGTCATAATGGGAACATGATTAACTTAACAATATAAAATAATTACATACAATTTGAGGGGGTTAAGCAGAGTGATGTGGTAAGTAGAAGTGTATGCATGCAGATGTCTTCATCCATCTAGCCAGTGTATGTCTTTTGGTTGGCACATTTAATCCATTTACATTTAAGGTAGTTATTGATATGTATGATCATAATACCATATTCTTAATTATTTGGGTTTATTTTCTGTAGGTGTTTTGCTTCTCTTGTGTTTCCTGCCTAGAGAAGTTCCTTTAGCATTTGTTTTAAAGCTGACTTGGTGGTGCTGAATTCTCTTAACTTTTGCTTGTCTGTAAAGCTTTTAATTTCTCCATCAAATCTGAAGGACAGTCTTGCTGGGTAGAGTATTCTTGGTTGTAGGTTCTTCCCTTTCATCATTTTAAATATGTCATGCCATTCCCTTCTGGCTTGTAGAGTTTCTGCTGAGAAATCACCTGATACCCTGGTGGAAGTTCCCTTGTATGTTATTTGTTGTTTTCCCCTTGTGGCTTTTAATATTTTATCTCTGTCTTTAATTTTTGTCAGTTTGATTACTATGTGTCTCAGTGTGGTTCTCCTTGGGTTTACCCTGCCTGGGACTTTCCGTGCTTTCTGGACTTGGTTGATTATTTCCTTTCCCACATTAGGGAAGTTTTCAACTACTATCTCTTCAAATGTTTTCTCAGGTCCTTTCTCTCTCTCTTCTGCTTCTGGGACCCCTATAGTGCCAATGTTCATGCATTTAATGTTGTCCCAGAGGTCTCTTAGGCTGTTTTCATTTCTTTTCATTCCTTTTTCTATAATCTGTTCTGTAGCAGTGATTTCCACCATTCTGTCCCCCAAGTCATTTATCTGTGCATCTGCTTCAGTTATTCTGCTATGGATTCCTTCTAGTGCACTACTATTCATCTCTGCTTGTTTGTTCTTCACTTTTCATAGATCTTTAGTAAAGATTTCTTTCATCTTCTCAATATTAGCCTCCATTCTTTTCTGAGATCCTGAATCATTTTCACTATCATTAGTCTGAATTCTTTTCCTGGAATGTTGCCTATCTCCACTTCATCTAGTTGTTTTTCTGGGGTTTAATCTTGTCCCTTTATCTGGGACATAACTTTATGCTTTTTCATCATGATTAACTTTCTATAATATGGCTTTTCTTTTAAAGCCACTGTGAGACTATGCTTCTTCTTGCTCCTTCTGTCTGCCTTCTGATGGAGGAGGCTAAGAGATTTGTATAAACTTCCTGATGGGAGGGACTGGCGATTGGAAAAATGAGGTCTTGCTCTGGTGAACAGGGCCTTGCTCAGTAAAATTTTAATCCATTTATCTGTTGATGGGTGGGGTTGCACTCCCTCCCTGGTAGTTGTTTGGTCTGAGGTGACCCAGCCCTTGGATCTAGAACCTCTATGGTAGAGTTAATGGAAAACTCCAAGGTTTACACCAAAGGGGACCTTCCCAGATTGGTGCCCCTATCCTCATGATAAGACCCTGCTGTCCCATACCTCTACCAAGGAATGGATAAAAAAGATGTGGTGCATATATATAATGAATTTTTTTTTCAACCATAGAAAAATTATGAAATAATGCCATTTTTAAACAACATAGATGGGCCTAGAGATTACCATATTAAATGAAGTCAGTCACACAAAGAAAGTCAAATATCCTATGATATATTCACATGTGAAATCTAATTTTAAAGAAAATGAAGCAATTGAGCTTATTTACCAAACAGAAACAGACTCACAGACTTGGAAAACAAATGTAGTTACCTAAGGGTAAATGTGGTGGGAAGGTATAAAGTAGGAGTTTGAGATTACCATATTTATACTACTATATATAAGAGTGATGTCCAGCAAGATCTTCGATGACCCACCTCCCAGAATATTGGAAATAAAAGCAAAAATAAAAAAATGGGACCTAATGAAAATTAAAAGCTTTTGCACAACAAAGGAAACTATAAGCAAGGTGAAAAGACAGCCTTCAGAATGGGAGAAAATAATAGCAAATGAGGAAACAGACAAAGGGTTAATCTCAAAAATATACAAGCAACTCCTGCAGCTCAATTCCAGAAAAATAAATGACCCAATCAAAAAATGGGCCAAAGAACTAAACAGACATTTCTCCAAAGATGACACACAGATGGCTAACAAACACATGAAAGGATGCTCAACATCACTCATTATCAGAGAAATGCAAATCAAAACCTCAATGAGGTACCATTACATGCCAGTCAGGATGGCTGCTATCCAAAAGTCTACAAGCAATAAATGCTGGAGAGGGTGTGGAGAAAAGGGAACCCTCTTACACTGTTGGTGGGAATGCAAACTAGTACAGCCACTATGGAAAACAGTGTGGAGATTTCTTAAAAAACTGGAAATAGAACTGCCATATGACCCAGCAATCCCACTTCTGGGCATACACACTGAGGAATCCAGATCTGAAAGAGACACGTGCACCCCAATGTTCATCGCAGCACTGTTTATAATAGCCAGGACATGGAAGCAACCTAGATGCCCATCAGCAGATGAATGGATAAGGAAGCTGTGGTACATATACACCATGGAATATTACTCAGCTGTTAAAAAGAATTCATTTGAATCAGTTCTAATAAGATGGATGAAACTGGAACCCATTATACAGAGTGAAGTAAGCCAGAAAGATAAAGAACATTACAGTATACTAACACATATATATGGAATTTAGAAAGATGGTAACGATGGCCCTATATGCAGGGCAGAAGAAGAGACGCAGAAGTACAGAACAAACTTTTGAACTCTGTGGGAGAAGGTGAGAGTGGGATGTTTCGAAAGAACAGCATGCATATTATCTGTGGTGAAACAGACCACCAGTCCTGGTGGGATGCATGAGTCAAGTGCTCGGGCCTAGTGGGCTGGGAAGACCCAGAGGAATCGGGTGGAGAGGGAGGTGGGATGGGGGACCGGGATGGGGAATACGTGTAACTCTATGACTGATTCATATCAATGTATGACAAAACCCACTGAAAAAGAAAAAAAAAGAAAAAAGAAAAAGAGTGATGTCAACAAAGGCCTACTGTCTAGCACAGGGAAATCTGTTTAATATTCTATAGTAACCTATATAAGAAAGTGTTATATATATATATATGTGTGTGTGTGTGTGTGTGTGTATTAGTTCAGCTCAGTCGCTCACTCATGTCTGATTCTTTGTGACCCTATAGACTGAAGCACCCTTGACTTTCCTGTCCTTCACCAACTTCCAGAGCTTGCTCAAACTAATGTCAATTGAGACGGGGATGCCATCCAAACATCTCATCTTCTGTCACCCCATTTACTCCTGCCTTCAAGCCTTCCCAGCATAAGTGTCTTTTCTAATGAGTCAGCTCTTCAAATCAGGTGGCCAAAGTATTGGAGCATCCATCAACTTCAGCTTTAGCCCTTCCAATAAATATTCAGGACTGATTCCCTTCAGGATTGACTGGTTTGATCTCCTTGCACTCCAAGGGACTCTCAAGAATCTTCTCCAGTTCCACAGTTCAAAAGCATCAGTTCTTTGGTGCTCAGCTTTCTTTATGGTCCAACTCTCACAGGCATAAGCAGAAATAGATGTTTTTCTGGAATTCTCTTGCCTTTTCTATGATCCAGTGGATGTTGAAAATTTGATCTCTTATTTCTGAACCTTTTCTAAATCCAGATTGAACATCTGGAAGTTCTCAGTTCACATATGGTTGAAGCCTTGCTTGGTAAATTTTGAGCATTACTTTGTTAGTGTGTGAGGTGAGTGCAATTGTGCAGTAGTTTGGACATTCTTTGGCATTGCCTTTCTTTTGAATTTGGATGAAAACTGACTTTTTTCAGTCCCGTGGCCACTGCTGAGTTTTCCAAATTTCATGGCATATTGAGTGCAACACATTCAGAGCATCATCTTTTAAGATTTGAAAGAGCTGAGCTGGAATTCCATCACCTCCACTAGCTTTGTTTGTAGTGATGCTTCCTAGGACCACTTCACTTTTCACTCCAGGATGTCTGGCTCTAGGTGAGTGATCACACCATCGTGGTTGTCTGGGTCATTAAATTTTTTTGTATAGTTCTTCTGTGTATCTTCTGCTTCTGTTAGGACCATATTGTGTTAGCTTCTCAGCTTCTGTTAGGTCTATATTGTATTAGCTTTCAGTTCAGTTCAGTCGCTCATTCATGTCCGACTCTTTGTGACCCCATGAATCGCAGCACACCAGGCCTCCCTGTCCATCACCAACTCTTGGAGTTTGCTCAAACTGAGGTCCATCGAGTTGGTGATGCCATCCAGCCATCTCATCCTCTGTCGTCCCCTTCTCCTCCTGCCCCCAATCCCTCCCAGCTTCAGGGTCTTTTCCAATGAGTTGACTCTTCACATGAGGTGGCCAAAGTACTGGAGTTTCAGCTTCAGCATCAGTCCTTCCAATGAACACTCAGGACTGATCTCCTTTAGGATGGACTGGTTGGATCTCCTTGCAGTCCAAGGGACCCTCAAGAGTCTTCTCCAACACCACAGTCCAAAAGCATCAATTTTTCGGTGCTCAGCTGTCTTCACAGTCCAACTCTCACATCCATACATGACCACTGGAAAAACCATAGCCTTGACTAGACGGACCTATGTTGGCAAAGTAATGTCTCTGCTTTTTAATATCCTGTCTAGGTTGGTTATAGCTTTCCCCCAAGGAGTAAGTGTCTTTTAATTTCATGGCTGCAATCACCATCTGCAGTGATTTTGGAGCCCCCCAAAATAAAGTCTACCACTGTTTCCACTGTCTCCCCATCTATTTCCCATGAAGTGATGGGACCAGATGCCATGATCTTAGCTTTCTGAATGTTGAGCTTCAAGCCAACTTTTTCACTCTCTTCTTTGACTTTCATCAAGAAGCTTTTTAGTTCCTCTTCACTTTCTGCCATAAAGGTGGTGTCAACTGCATATCTGAGATTATTGATATTTCTCCCTGCAATCTTGATTCCAACTTGTGCTTCCCCCAGATCAGCATTTCTCATGATGTATTCTGCATATAAGTTTAATAAGCATGGTGACAATATACATCCTTGACGTACTCCTTTTCCTATTTGGAACAAGTCTGTTGTTCCACGTCCAATTCTAATTGTTGCTTTCTGACCTGCATACAGGTTTCTCAAGAGGCAGGTCAGGTGGTCTGGTATTCCCATGTCTTTCAGAATTTTCCACAGTTTATTGTGATCCACACAGTCAAAATCTTTGGCATAGTCAATAAAGCAGAAATAGATGCTTTTTTTTTTCTTCTGGAACTCTCTTGCTTTTTCGATGATCCAGCGGATGTTGGCAATTTGATCTCTGGTTCCTCTGCCTTTTCTAAAATCAGCTTGAACATCTGGAAGTTCACGGTCACGTATTGCTGAAGCCTGGCTTGGAGAATTTTGAGCATTACTTTACTAGCGTGTGAGATGAGTGCAATTGTGTGGTAGTTTGAGCATTCTTTGGGATTGCCTTTCTTTGGGATTGGAATGAAAACTAACTTTTTCCAGTCCTGTGGCCACTGCTGAGTTCTCCAAATTTGCTCGCATATTGAGTGCAGCACTTTCACAGAACATCTTTCAGGATTTGAAATAGCTTAACTGGAATTCCATCACATCTACTAGCTTTGTTCATAGTGATTCTTTCTAAGGACCACTTGAGTTCACATTCCAGGATGTCTGGCTCTAGGTGAGTGATCACACCATCGTGATTATCTGGGTCATGAAGATCTTTTTTGTACAGTTCTTCTGTGTATTCTTGCCACCTCTTCTCAATATCTTCTGCTTCTGTTAGGTCCCTACCATTTCTGTCCTTTATTGAGCCCATCTTTGCATGAAATGTTCCCTTGGTATCTCTAATTTTCTTGAAGAGATCTCTAGTCTTTCCCATTTTGTTGTTTTCCTCTATTTTTTTTTTTTTTTTTGCACTGATCGCTGAGTAAGGCTTTCTTATCTCCTTTTCCTATTTTTTGGAACTCTGCATTCAAATGGGTATATCTTTCCATTTCTCCTTTGCTTTCTGCTTCTCTTCTTTTCACAGCTATTTGTAAGGCCTCTTCAGACAACTATTTTGTCTTTTTGCATTTCTTTTCCATGGAGATGGTCTTGATTTCCGTCTCCTGTACAATGTCATGAACCTCTTTCCTTAGTTCATCAGGCACTCTGTCTATCAGATCTAGTCCCTTAAATCTATTTCTCACGTCCACTGTATAGTCATAAGGGAATTGATTTAGGTCATACCTGAATGGTCTAGGGTTTTCCTTACTTTCTTCAGTTTAAGTCTGAATTTGGAAATAAGGAGTTCATGATCTGAGCCACAGTCAGATCCCGGTCTTGTTTTTGCTGACTGTATAGAGCTTCTCCATCTTTGGCTGCAAAGAATATAATCAATCTGATTTCAGGGTTGACCATCTGGTGATGTCCATGTGTAGAGTCCTCTCTTGTGTTGTTGGAAGAGGGTGTTTGCTATGACCAGTGCGTTCTCTTGGCAAAACTCTATTAGCCTTTGCTCTGCTTCATTCCGTACTCCAAGGCCAAATTTGCCTGTTACTTCAGGTGTTTCTTGACTTCCTACTTTTGCATTCCAGTTCCCCTATAATGAAAGGGACATCTTTTTTGGGTATCAGTTCTAAAAGGTCTTGTAGGTCTTCATAGAACTGTTCAATTTCAGCTTCTTCAGCATTACTGGTTGGAACATAGGCTTGTATTACAGTGATATTGAATGGCTTGCCTTGGACACGAACAGAGATCCTTCTGTCGTTTTTGAGATTGCATCCAAGTACTGCATTTGGATTCTTTTGTTGACCATGATGGCTACTGCATTTTTTCCAAGGGATTCCTCCCCAGAGTAGTAGATTTAATGGTCATCTGAGTTAAATTCATCCATTCCAGTCCATTTTAGTTTGTTGATTCCTAGAATGTCGACATTCACTCTTGCCATCTCCTGTTTGACCACTTCCAATTTGCCTTGATTCATGGACCTAACATTCCAGATTCCTATGCAATATTGCTCTTTACAGCATCGAACCTTGCTTCTATCACCAGTCACATCCATAACTGGGTATTGTTTTTGCTTTGGCTCCAGCCCTTCATTCTTTCTGGAGTTATTTGTCCATTGATCTCCAGTAGCATATTGGGCACCTACTGACCTGGGGAGTTCGTCTTTCAATATCCTATCATTTTGCCTTCTCATACTGTTCATGGGGTTCTCAAGGCCAGAATCCTGAAGTGGTTTGCCATTCCCTTCTCCAGTGGACAACATTCTGTCAGATCTCTCCACCATGACTCGTCCGTCTTGGCTCTCCCCACACGGCATGGCTTAGTTTTATTGAGTTAGACAAGACTGTGGTCCTGTGATCAGATTGGCTAGTTTTCTGTGATACGATTTCAGTGTTTATGCCCTCTGATGCCCTCTCACAACACCTACCATCTTACTTGGGTTTCTCTTACCTTGGACGTGGGATATCACTTTATGGCTGCTCCAGCAAAGTGCAGCCCCTGCTCCTTACCCTGGACGTGTGTTATCTCCTCACAGCCGCACCTCCTGACCTTGAACGTGGAGTAGCTCCTCTCAGGCCTTCTGCGCCCAGCACAGCTGCTGCTCCTTGGACATGGGCTTGCTCCTCTTGGTCGCCGCCCCTGACCTCAGGTAATAGGTAGCTTCTCTCGGAGCTTTAGGTATGCATAAAAGTGATTCATATGTATATATATGTATACATGAATATACATGAGTATCAAGTATATATAAATATATACATCTGAATCACTTTTCTGTATACATGAATCTAGCACACAGTTGTAAATCAATTATTTTCCAGTATAAAATAAAAATGAAATAAAAAATAATAATTCAGTGCCAGGTGCTATTTTATTTAAATTTTAATAAGGAGTAACCAAAATCAATTACAAATATTTTTAAAAGCAATGCCTATATGAATTGACAAGAAAAGGTTTAAATTACTATAGCACAACAATGTGAAAAAGAATCAAGAAAGCAGAATAATGGTATGAAGCAGAGTTGACATTTATCTCATTTTAACCCATGGCAATCAACCTAATAGTTTTTATAGTAGCCACCAGTCATTTATTTCATGGGCTAAACTCAGGGACAATTTCCAATGTTTACTTCCATTTTTTTTTTTTTTTTTTTGTAGATCCTAGTGACACAAAAATGTTGATTATAGAGGGGAAATGCTAGTACAAAATACTTGATCAGAAAAGTTAACTTTAAAAATGATCATACTAATAGGTTCAGTTTAATTCACATTATGGGAGAAACTAGTCAGAGAGCCTCAAAGGAGAATTCTGTATTAAACATGAAGAGAAGAATTTCTATAGAGTTTTATAGGGGTATAGTAAGAGAAGTCATTCAAAGTTTACTTCTTTCTGTCAAAAACACAATTGGAAAAAAAAATAATTTAGTAATGTGTAGGTTGAGTAGTTTAGGTTTATCAAGAGCAGCTTCTCCAGTGGCTCAGCAGGTAAAGAGTTTGCATGCAGTGCAGGAGATGCAGGAAATGCGAGTTCAGTCCCTGGGTCAGGAAAGTACCCAGGAGAAGGAAATGACAACCTACTCCAGCACTCATGCCTGGGAAATCCTGTGGACAGAGGAGCCTGGTGGGTTGCAAACAGTCAACCTAAATGGAGTGACTAACACTTTCTTTTCACTTCAGATTGAGCAGTTTAGGTTTATCACGAGGGGTAGAAGAAATATAAACAGAAAATTTAGTGATATGTGAGGGTCACAGTAAGAAATTTTCAGTCCTTAAGGGTTTTTCCCACTCCCTCCATTTTGGTCAAGGGAGAGACTGAATCTTATTGTTTGACTGTAGCTGTGCATATCTCTTAGATCTGTACAACCTGCATTATTTTCAGTCTCAGACTGTTGTTGCTGTTCAGGTGCTCAGTAATGTTCAACTCTTTGCAACCCTATGGACTGCAGCACACCAGGCTTCCCTGCTTACCATCTTCCAGAGCTTGCTCAAACTCATTTCCCTTGAGTCAGTGATGCCATTCAACCATCTCATCTTCAGTCATCCCCTTCTCGTCCTGCCTTCAAACTTTCCCAGCATAAGGGTTTTTCTAGTGAGTCAGCTCTTCAAATCAGGTGGCCAAAGTATTAGAGCTTCTGCTTCAGCGTCAGTCTTTCTAATGAGTATTAAGGATTGATTTCCTTTAGGATTTACTGCTTCAATTTTCTTGAAGTCCAAGGGACTCTCGAGAGTCTTCTCCAACACCACAATTCAAAAGCATTGGCTTTCATCCTTTATGGTCCAACTCTCACATCCATATATGACCACTGGAAAAACAATAGCTTTGACTCTACACACCTTTGTCAGCAAAGTAATGTCTCTACTTTTTAATACGTTGTCCAGGTTGGTCATAACTTTTCTTCCAAGGAGCAAGTGTCTTTTAATTTCGTGGCTGCAGTCACCATCTGCAGTGATTTTGGAGCCCAAGAAAATAAAATCTGTTACTGTTTCCATTGTTTCCCTATCTATCTGCCATGAAGTTATGGGACCAGAAGCCGTGATCTCATTTTTTTGAATGTTGAGTTTTAAGCCAGCTTTTTCACTCTCCTCCTTCACCTTCTTCAAGAGGCTCCTTAGTTCCTCTTTCCTTTCATAAGGGTGGTGTCACCTGCATATCTGAGGTTATTGATATTTCTCCTGGCAATATTGATTCCAGCTTGTGCTTCATCCAGTCTGGCATTTTGCATGATGTACCCTGCATATAAGTTAAATAAGCAGGGTCATAATATACAGCTTTGACATACTCCTTTCCCAATTTGGAACCAGTCTGTAGTTCCATGTCCAGTTGTGACTGTTGCTTCTTGACTTGCATACAGGTTTTTCAGGAGGCAAGTAAGGTGGTCTGGTATTCCCATCTCGAGAAGAATTTTCCACAATATATTGTGATCCACACAGTCAAAAGATTTAGCAGAGTCAATGAAGGAAAATAGATGCTTTTCTGGAATTCCCTTGCTTTGTCTATGATCAAGCTGATGTTAGTAATTTGGTTTCTTTTTCCTCCGCCTTTTCTAAATGCAGCTTGATCATCTGAAAGCTCTTGGTTCACACAGTGTTGAAGCATAGCTTGGAGAATTTTGAGCATTACTTTGTTAGTATTAAATGAGTGCAATTATATGGTAGTTGGAACATTATTTGCCATTACCCTTCTTTGGGATTGGAATGAAAACAGATCTTTTTCAGTCCTGTGGCCACTGCTGAGATTTCCATATTTGCTGGCATATTGAGTGTAACACTTTAATAGCATCATCTCTTAGGGTTTTAAATAGCTCAGCTGGAGTTTCATCACTTCCACTAGTTTTGTTTATAGTGATACATCCTAAGGCCCACTTGACTTCGCAGTCCAGGGTGTCTGGCTCTAGGTGATTGATCACACCATTGTGGTTATCTGAGTCATTGAGATGTTTTTGGTATAGTTTTTCTGTGTATTCTTACCTGCGTTTCTTCATGTCTTCTGCTTCTGTTAGGTCCATACCTTTTCTGTTCTTTATTGTGCCCATCTTTGCAGTAAATATTCCCTTGATATCTCTAAATGTTCCCTTGATGTTTCCTATAACTTTTGTCCTTGTAATTGAATTTTAATCTTTTGTCAAGTGACTAAGTAAACGGAAATATTTATGACTGGACAGAATACAGCAAACAAATATTGAGATAAAATGTGTTAACATAACAATGATCCAAACCCCTAGGATAATATCTTTTAGCAAAGTCCTGTTGCCTATGGGGTTAGCCAGGATAACGATTCTCATCCCACCCAGAGTTTGTAGAAAAGAGATGTGATTTCAGATTAATAGGCTTACGAAATACTTTTTTATATATCTGATTTACCCAGAGTAATAAGTTTAAGGGAAGATTATTAAAAGTCTAATTTTAGCAATTAGAAAACATCAAGTGGGAAAGATAAGCCAAGAAAAGGAAAAAAAGACACGAGTTACTTGGTAGTTCTGGGCATTTGGGAATCTTGAACTGTAGTTCTTGTGTCAATTATCCATGTTTTGTAGCAGCCTGTTGCTTGATCTGAGGTCTTTGGATTGCTCATTTTAGTCACTAAGTTGTGTCTGACTCTTTTGGGATCCCAAGGACTGTACCCTGCCAGGCTCCTCTGTCCATGGAGGCAAGAACATTGGAGTGGGTTATTAGGTTGCCATTTCCTTCTCCAGGAAATCTGCCTGATCGAACCCGCATCACCTGCATTGGCTGGTGGATTCTTTATGACTGAGCCACCAAGGAAGTCCTAAGTTTCTTTGGATAGATGTCTCTTCTGATGCTGCCTGCTTTTGTTCAATCTTGAGTCTCAGATTTTTTTTTATCAGCATGGAATTCCAGGAGCTGGTTATATCATGTTTTCTTTTTCTTTTTAGCTGTGACATGTGAATAAAAGGGTTGGTTCCCTGAAGTTTTACTACTGTATGTGCGAATAGCAGTATCTGATCTACTTCTAAGAGGTTCAAGAGAAAGTTTTATTTGTGTAATTTCTACTTAACCAAGAAAGTTTTATAGTCATCCCTGTGGTTTATCCCAAGGACAATAGCTTGACACTATACTGGAGTGTCTTTATTAAACTTCTACACTATTTGACTATGTAGACCTTTGGAAACAGCAGACTCAGGTATTAGCGGTGAAAGCTCCATAGGACAATATTTCTCTTGGAGTGTACCTAATAGCCATGAGAACTAAGGGAAAAGATATTGATCATAGCAGTTGAAATTTCTTGGAGAGTTTTGCAGGTTCCTGTTTTATACTGTCATTCATTTGGTTATTCATAATCATTTATATATATCTTGTTTTCTTTCTTTTCTTTTCTTTTTTTACTAAAAGTGATCCTTTATGGTGGTGGTGCATAGAGGAATGTTTTCCCATATTCAATTCTATTAAACATTTGGAATAAATTTTATGTATGGTTAGGATATCAAACCTGAGTTTGGCTTAACCTAAGTTGGCTTAAAGCTCAATATTCAGAAAACTAAGATCATGGCATCTGGTCCCATCACTTCATGGGAAATAGATGGGGAGACAGTGGAAACAGCGTCAGACTTTACTTTTTGGGCTCCAAAATCAGTGCAGATAGTGATTGTAGCCATGAAATTAAAAGACACTTACTCCTTGGGGGGAAAGTTATGACCAACCTAGACAGCATATTGAAAAGCAGAGACATTACTTTGCCAACATAGGTCTGTGTAGTCAAGGCTATGGTTTTTCTAGTGGTCATGTACGGATGTGATAGTTGGACTGTGAGGAAAGCTGAGCGCCAAGAAATTGATGCTTTTGAACTGTGGTGTTGGAGAAGACTCTTGAGAGTCCCTTGGACTGCAAGGAGATCCAACCAGTCCATCCTAAAGGAGATCAGTCCTGGGTGTTCATTGGAAGGACTGATGCTGAAGCTGAAACTCCAATGATTTGGCCACCTCATGTGAAGAGTTGACTCATTGGAAAAGACCCAGATGCTGGGAGGGATTGGGGGCAGGAGGAGAAGGGGACGACAGAGGATGAGATGGCTGGATCGCATCACCGACTCAAAGGACATGAGTTTGAGCAAGCTCCAGGAGTTGGTGATGGACAGGGAGGCCTGGCATGTTGCGATTCATGGATTCCCAAAAGTCGGACACGACTGAGTGACTGAACTGAACTGAGGATAGCAAAGAGTATGCTGTTATATAAATTATCATTTTTCCTACTTGCTCTTTGTATTTTATTCTGACTGGTATCTGTTGAGTAGACTATGAGACTTATGTTCATAGAAAAAATCTGGAATTGGATACCTTGCCGGTGAGTAACATTAGAGCCTAGACTTTCCAGATTCTTTTCTCTTTGTGGTTCCATGTCAGTATTCACCAGTAGCTCACCTGTGTGTGATTTAAAAGCAGATACAAAGAAGACATAGTTCAGATATTGGAGTTCCCATCCTAGTAAAGAGGCAGACATATAGGAATTTCAAAGACACCATCTTCTAGCTTGTTTTCCATATTATGTGAACTTGTAGTCAAGAGTAATCTCAACACCACCAACAAATATTTGATTTCCATTTTTATAGATGTGTAGTTTGCCCTGATCTTGTCACAGCTTCCACATCAGAGATCCATACGAGTTTGAATTTTTTTGTGAGTCCTCTTGTGGCCACCACAAAAGTATTTCAGGGTTTTATTGTTGGTAATATTCTTTGATTCCACTCTTCTCTGAATTATATATTTATAATTCAGATCCCTTGGAGAAGGAAATGACAACTCTCTCCAGTATTCTTGCCTGGAAAATCTCATGGACAGGAGAGCCTGGTGGGCTACAGTCCTTGAGTCAGACATGTTTAAGCATTGACAGACAGACCAGAGGGTAAGAGCAGGGGATAATTTGGAAAATTGGGCAATCCCAATTGTGATATTGACATATACACAATTCTATATTTAAAATATATAACTAATAAGATAATAGTATAATCACATAACTAATAAGATAATAGCAAAATAGGTAGCACAATAATAATACTGTGTAGCACAGGGAACTCAATTCAATATTCTGTAATGACCAATATAGGAAAATAATCTGAAAAAGAAATAAGCATCTAAAAATTTTAAAACACAATTTTTCCTGTTATAATAAATAATGCATTTTATTTTCATAGTCATAATAAATAATAATTGTTAAATTAATTAAAATAATTTATTAATGCCTATTTATGCCATATAAATGCTAGGAGCATGATTAAAGTATGTTAGGAGTTTTCATTATTTCTTCTATGGATAGGCGTCATCTGATCACATAAGAGTATAGGAAAGTAGATAACTTTCTCCTTGGCTCTAGAGTCAAGTGTGTAGGTAAAGATAAGGATAAAGAAATTACATTTATGTCTCTACAAGTGAAGAGGTGTGAAGTTTTAAGTATGATAGCATTTCAGAAATACAATTATCTTAAGTAACTTCAATATTTGGGTTTTCAAAGTGATTATATTACCCAAAGTAATCTACAGATTTATGAAATCCCTATCAATATACACATGATATTTTTCACAGAACTAAAACAAATAATCCAAAAATTCACATGGAACCACCAAAGACCTGAAATTGCCAAAACAACATTGTGAAAAAGAACAAAGCTGGCAGTACCACCCTCTCAGATTTCAGACTATACTCCAAAAGCTACAGTAATCAAAGCAACACAATACTGGCACAAAAACATAGATCAATGGACAGAGAGCCCAGAAATAAACCCATACACTTTTGCTTGATTAATTCAACAACAAAGGAAAAAGAATATACAATGTAGAAAAGACAGTCTCTTTAACAAGGGGTGCTGGAGAAACTGAACAGCTATGTGTGAAACAATTAGATTAGAACATTACAAAAATAAACTCAAAATGGATTAAAGATGTAAATATAAGACCTGAAACTGTGAAACCTAAAAGAAACCATAGGCAGAACTCTCTTTGACATGAATAGCAACAATATATTTTGGTTCTTTCTCTTAAAGCAAAAGAAATAAAAGCAAAAATAAATGAACATAACTTAATTAAACTTAAAAGCTTTTGAAAAGCAAAGGGAACTGTCTAGGAAATGAAAAAACAACCTTTGGAATAAATATAAGTATTTGCAAATAGTATGGCCAGGTAAAGATTAACCAAAACATATAAAAAACCTCATATAACTCAATATCAAAGGGAACAAAGAATCCAATCAAAAAATGGGCAGAAGAGCTGCATAGACATTTTCCCAAAGAAAACGTGCAAATACATAACACGTGCAAATACATAACATCATACATTAGACGATGCTCAATACTGCTAATCATTGAAGTGAAGTGAAGTGAAGTCGCTCAGTCGTGTCCAACTCTTTGCTACTCCATGGACTGTAGCCTACCAGGATCCTCAGTCCATGGGATTTTCCAGGCAAGAATACTGGAATGGGTTGTCATTTCCTTCTCCAGGGGATCTTCCCGATCCAGGGGTCGAACCCTGGTCTTCCCACATTGTAGGCAGACGCTTTTACTGTCTGAGCTACCAGGGAAGCCCCTGCTAATTATTAGAGAAATGCAAATCAAAACCATGATGAGATATCACCTCACATCTGTAAGAATGACTATCATCAGAAAGTCTACACATAGCAAATGTTGGCAAAGATATGGAGAAAAACAAACCCTCCTGCATTGTTTGTGGGAATGTGAATTCAATGCAGTCATTATGGAAAATAATATGGAGGTTCCTCAAAAAGCTAAAAATAGAATGACCGTATGATCCAGAAATTTTACTTCCAGGTATATACCCAAAGAAAATGAAAACACTAATTAGAAAAGATACATGTACTCCAATGTTCATAGTAGCACTATTTACAGTAGTCAATATAGAGAAACAGCCCAAATGTCCATCAGCAGATGAATGGGTAAAGTATACTACATCTGCTTTATCTACAGCAGTAAGCCAGCCAGTAATAATGTATGGTGTATCACTCAATCATAAATAAGATTACAATTCTGCTACTTGTAGTAACGTATGTGGACCTAGAGAATATTAGGCTTAGTAAAAATGTGAGACAGACAAATACTGTTTGATATCACTTATATACCAGATTTAAAAAAATGCAAATAAATATATATGCAAAACAAACAGACTCACAGATATAGAAAAATAACAGTTACCACAGGGGAGAGGTAAAGTGGGGAGGGGCAAATTGTGGGTATGGGATTAAGAAATACAAACTACTATGTATAAAGTAGATAAGTGACAAGGATATATTATGTAGCACAGACATAAGACATTATCTTATAATAACCTTTAATGAAGCTTAATCTATAAGTATACTGAATCGTTATGGTATACACATGAAATAAACATAATATTGTAAATCAACTATGCTTCAATTAATAATTAATAAGTTGGATTTTCAGAAAATAAGTTTTAATATAATGTATTTATGTTCTTTAATTAGGAGAGATTGTCTAACATTTAGAAAATATCTGTGAATATTATACATGTTAAAAGTGGGAAAAATACTTTACAGAAATTTAGATAAGTACAAGATAAGATTTTAATATTATTTGGATGAAAATTCCCAATGTAAATCATCCTGAATTTTTTCCATGAAAACAAACATTACCCAAGGAAAGGAAACAATTGATTCACAGTATTATAGGCATTTTGTTTGAAATTGGTTTATTTATTATTCACTGCAACTACAAAAGCTTGTGTTATGCTCCTTAAGCTTTTAGAGAAGAGAATGAGAGATGGTTGGGAAATGTTACATATCTGATGTGTCAGAATGGATTTTCAATCCTGTTCAAAATGACTTAAAAGTTCATGCTCTTTCCACTTCACCAAGTTTTCAAAATAACCATAACCTTTCAAATACAAAAAGATGGAACTCTAAGAATAAACTAAGTATACTGACAGGGTCTGTCTTCTGAGGAATGTTTTAAATAGAAGAACATATAAAAGAAAAATTGAGTTTCAATAAAACAGAATGTATTCATCCAGAATTTTATTTCCAACTTTCAATTTTTGGTCTCAAATAGATATTTTAAGCACAAGACAAGGTGACAGTCAAATTGTTACTGACCAGAGTTCTTAGGCTTCCTTAATCAATAGAATTTGACAAGAGGCTAGACAAGAAATTCAGCAAGGCTTTTTGGGGCTCCTACTGCAGCTTAGGTGGTCTGCCTATACCTTTAGTGGTTTTGAGTGCAGGGGGCATGTGCAGTATCCTGTTTTTGCTCCTGGCTTTTCAGAAGTGGCAGTTGGATTTTTGATCTTTCTGTAACTTATAACAAGATGTGTAATTTGCCCAAAGTGCACAAGTACCCGGTTATCTTTAGTCCCTTATAGTTTCTTAGCATTCTATCACTTGAGGACATGTGTCCAGGCATTTGTCTAGGTGAAGCACTGTAGCAGAGGGTTCCAGGTCCCAGATCCAAAGCTGTCTCAAAACAACGACATAATGTTGCTGAAACTCAGCTTCTGTTCACCAGGGCTGAACAGAAACAGAGACAGAGTTTTGAGTGAAGTAGAAAGGAGTAGCTTTTATTGCTTTGCAAGTCAAAGGGGGCCACAGTGGACTAATGCCCTGAAAACTGTGTGACCCACCATGGAGGGGTTAGTGAAGAGTTTTATGTGCTCAAGGAGCAGGGTGTGATCACCTTGTGGAGAGTTCTTGCATTGGTTGGCATCAAGGTGAAATTCAAGTATCATCAACCTTCTGGTTTCAACCAGTCTAGGATCTGTGTTCTTGTGGTCAGAAGTTTTCATCTGGGGTGGAGGGGGGGATGCTTCCCACAAAAACAACTTAGGAATGTGTGTCAGGCCTTTATCTCTATCAGGGAACTGGAAGCTTGGTGGTTCTGTTATGTGGCAGAATTATAGTCTAAATTATTACCAATTCCTTAACCCTGAAGCCACTCTTTGTTTCTACATCTTCATGTTTCCCAGTCATTAACTCTTGAGTCAGCATTTTACTTCAGAAAACAAGGACACAGGGTTTCGTCCATGGATAGGGGCTTGTACATAGTTTCAGTTGGAAACAATAAAGAATTAACTTTTGACTCAGCTACAGACTAGTATCTGTGTGCTATTTGTTATAATATAATGTTAATATAATCTAAGAATTTATGTTAAGCATGTTCAAGTAAGCAAACAATTTACTGGCTCTCTGTTTTCCAATTAAAAGCCAACTTAATTCTATTTACTTTACAAATTTTTCCTTCTTACAACTACATATCAGAAAAAGTGGGTCTTTCTTTAGGCTTTCTCTACTGACCACTAACCTCTTTACTTCTGTTCAGTATTCATTCCTTAAGTGAACTATGAATACTTACAATACTATAGCATTTCATGAAAAGGTTACTACTTAACTACCACTCTCTTGTAACAGAGAAGAACAAACTTGACTCCATATTGGATGTATTCTTTTAGTTACAACCTTTTTAGTTATAACCTGCTGTCTGTGTTTAGTTTTGCTGGATCTGCACTTTTTAAAAAAGAATGTTTTCTATAGCTTGAAAATACTTGATAACCCATTTTCAAAGCTCTTCTTCTCAGGCTTAACCTTTAAAAGTATAACACATTCTTTTACACAGAGAGAAAAGTTGCGGAGCAGAGAATAGCATTTGTCTTGCTGAAGGTTTACAGGAACATCTTGATCAGACCTATGTGGACATCTGTAAGAACAAAGGATTAGCACATCCCCTCTGAGGTTTGGCTGGCACCAAGAAGTTCACATCAACCAGCCACATCCCCTCTCCTTTTAATATAAAAGAAGCTTGAATTCTAACTCTGAATAAGATGGTTCCTTGGAACTCCAGTCTACCATCTTCTTGGTCTGCTGGCTTTCCCAAATACAGTTGCTATTCCTTGTCCCAACACCTGATCTCTCACTAGCAGTATGAACTTGAACTCAGTAACATCCTCACACGTGGTTAAAAATTATCCTCAACTCTTTAAGTTGATTCCTTTGACAAACTACATTTAGAATAAATCATCCTGGCAGGTTCTTCAGGAGGCTAGGTAGCATATAATCAGAGGTTTATATTTTTGTGTGGATGGCAAGTTACATCCAGCTCCTTCTCCAATTTTTTTCTAGGGTATCACAAAATATGAAATATTCTGATTGGTGTAGTTTTTAAGTCTTGATAAGTCACTCACCCAGGTGCTGAAGCAGGTTCAGATCTCAGATCTCCTTTGTGAAAAGAATCTTGTGTTTGCCTACATTACCAAGAAGGGAAGATACCATATGAAGATGAAGTCCACCAGAAAGCATGATCTGGGGTATATAGTCACCATGTTAGAAAATCAGCACTGTCCGTGGTCATGTGGTTCTCACAATATAGTAATGTTTCCTAAATTAGCAACATAAGATGAAAACAATGAGAAAATAAGATCTCATGTCTGCTTTTTAGTGCTTAGCAAAAGCCTAGCTAAAAGGTAAAATATTTAGAAATTCAATTTAGAAATGCTTTAGTTCCAAAATGAGGTGATTATCAGTCCAATCTGGAAAGTTTTTAGAAGTGTCAATTCCTGGCTCTCACTCTCCAGAATCTCTTTTAGAATGGACCCAGGAAACTCTTCCTTTTAATGGCCCCCAGGTGACACTGATGATCATTCAGATTAGCAAACTCTAGCATGCTAGTTTTTGTACTTGAAAACAATCTTAAAGCTTAACATTCAGAAAACTAAGATCATGGCATCTGGTCTCATCACTTCATGGGAAATAGATGGGGAGACAGTGGAAACAGTGGTAGACTTTATTTGGGGGGGGCTCCAAAATCACTGCAGATGGTGATTGCAGCCATGAAATTAAAAGATACTTACTCCTTGGAAGGAAAGTTATGACCAACCTAGACAGCATATTAAAAAGCAGAGACATTACTTTGCCAACAAAGGTCCATCTGGTCAACGCTATGGTTTTTCCAGTGGTCATGTATGGATGTGAGAGTTGGACTGTGAAGAAAGCTGAGCACTGAAAAATTGATGCTTTTGAACTGTGGTGTTGGAGAAGACTCTTGAGAGTCCCTTGGACTGCAAGAAGATCCAACAAGTCCATCCTAAAAGAGGTCAGTCCTGAGTGTTCATTGGAAGGACTGATGCTGAAGCTGAAACTCCAGTACTTTGGCCACCTCATGCAAAGAGTTGACTCATTGGAAAGTGGAAAAGACCCTGATGCTGGGAGGGATAGGGGGCAGGAGGAGAAGGGGACGACAGAGGATGAAATGGCTGGATGGCATCACCGACTGGATGAACATGAGTTTGAGTAAAGTCCAGGAGTTGGTGATGGACAGGGAGGTCTGGCATGCTGCGATTCATGGGTTCGCAAAGAGTCGGACACGACTGAGTGACTGAACTGAACTGAACTGACACATCACATCTTTTCTATCTTGTCACATCTTCAGATACAATGAAATTATCTTGAAATTATTATCTTGAATAATTACAATGAAATTATTGATTAGTTTTCATAGGCTGGGTAATTTCATGTGCTAATGAGTGGAAAGATTATTCCAACAATTTTTGAGAAGGGGTGGAGATTTCCAGGATTTGGGCTACCACCCACTCCTTGGTCTTTTGGCAGTGCCTTGGAATTGTCATGGCACCTCTGGGTCTGTCATTTCACTTGGCGATTGAGGATCAAAGTCTAATCTTGTCTGCCATCTTGATCCCATTTGATTCTAATTGGTTTATGCTGTGTCCTTGGGCTATAGCATTCTTTCAAAAGTTGTTCTCTGCCCCTTTCCCTCCTGTTACAAGCCTATCTGAGAGTTACCTCTCTCAATATTATGAATAATCGTTCCCACTGCCCACCCCGCCCCCCGGATAACTGGCATGTTTCCACGTTTTGTATAACATGAATGATTATATTGCATCTTGGTTTCATTTTGTCTGAGTTATCGGCAATCACAGGTTAACTTTTATTCTGAAACAAAGAAACGTTTTCTCTTAGGGCTGGTATTGCTGTGCTGGATTAAGCCTCAACTGGAATCAAGATTGCCCGGAGAGATATCAGTAACCACAGATATGCAATTATATCACCCATATCGCAGGAAGCGAAGAGGAACTGAAGACCCTCTTCATGAAAGTGAAAAGGGAGAATGAGAAAGCTGGCTTAAAACTCAATAGTCAAAAAACAAAGATCATGGCATCTGGTCCCATCACTTCATGGAAAATAGATGGGGAAACATTGGAAACAGTGAGAGACTTTATTTTCTTGGGGTCCAAAATCACTGCAGCCATGAAATTAAAAGATGCTTGCTCCTTGGAAGAAAAGCTATGACCAACCTAGACAGCATATTAAAGAACAGAGTCATGGCCCACAAAAGTACGTCTAGTCAAAGCTATGGTTTTTCTGGTAGTCATGTATGAATGTGAGAGTTGGACCACAAAGAAAGCTGAGCACCAAAGAATTGATGCTTTTGAACTGTGGTGTTGGAGAAGACTCTTGAGAGTCCCTTGAACTGCAAGGAGACCCAATCGGTCAATCCTAAAGGAAATCAATCCTGAATATTCATTGGAAGGACTGATGCTGAAGCTGAAGCTCCAATACTTTGATCACCTGATGCAAAGAACTGACTCATTGGGACGGACCCTGATGCTGGGAAAGATTGAAGGCTAGAGGAGAAGGGGATGATAGAAGATGAGATGGTTGAATGGCATCACTGATTCAATGGACATGAGTTTGAGCAAGCAACGGAAGTTGGTGGTGGACAGGGAAACTGGCGTGCTGCAGTACATGGGGTCACAAAGAGTCAGACACGACTGAGCAACTGAACTGAACTGAACTGAGGACTGGTATTTTGTTTCTTCTTTCCCCCCCGCCCCCCCCCCCCCGCCATTCCTGACTTCTCCATTTACATATTCATTCATTACCTAATTATAGAAAGCATCTGAACTGCTTGAATCTTTAGAATTTCTACTAGATATCAGTTACTATCCTAAACCCTGTATACAAAATATTTAACTCTTATAAAGTTCTAATCTGTTCTGCTTGAGCTGATATAACAAAATTCCAAAGACTTAGTGGCTTAAAAATACAAATTCATTTCTCATCATTTTGAGGACTGAGAAGTCCAAGACAAAAGCACCAGAAGATTCAGTGTCTGGTAAGAGCCCTTTTCCTGGACAGGTCACTGTCCTTATATTGTGAAAGGGGATAAGGGAGTTCTCTGGATCCCTTTTTTATGAGCACTAATGAGGGCAAAGCCCACACAAAGACTCCATCTCCAAATACCATTACACTGGAGATTAGGCTTCAGAATCTGAATTTTGAAGGGAACACAGACATTCAATCTTCAGCACATAACAAACCTTAAAGAGAGATATTTTCTTCAATCCACCTTTCAAATGAGAAAGCTGGTTTAAATAAAGAAATTAAATATCTTTCTGAGAGTCATGCTCTTAGTGATTAGCACATATACAATTTGAAAGTAGAATCAATTCTTTTGTTTGCTGTGGTATCTTCCTTTAAGATGATTTTTTTAAATGTGTGTTACATAATTTGGGTGGTGGTGGGGGAGGAAGGGAACAACAAGGAAGAAACAGAAAGAGCAATTTGACAAGTGATGTTTTGTATATGACTTTTAATGATTTTACTATTTTAAGCTTTGACTTAACCTATGACCTAAGTCTGAAATAGAAAAATACAAAGTACAGCAACAAAAAATTTCAGTTTCACCTTCCTTAGGAAATGATCTTCACGAGAAACATAAACATTCTTCTCTCTTATTTAAGACAATAAACAAACTAGACTATTTCCATATTATACAATTGAATGCATCTTTTATTATTATTTCTAAATACCATCTTTCCATTAGAAGATATTTTCTGCAATAAAGTATAAAATGTAAAAGAAATATAAATAATATTTATCAAATGATGCAGAAATTCTCAAACGCTTATTTAAAGTCCCAGTAGATTATGATCTAAACACAACTAATTATAAATTTACACCGAATACAATACATTCCTATTTTTTTTGCTGGATATTGTTTAAAATATTTCTTAATAAATACTAGAGAGAATCTACAATGCCTAAATCTTGTTCAAAAATGGCCTAATTATGTAGCTACATGACCAATATAATGACTTCAAATGAATATGATAGGCCAAAGGGTAGTCATTCCAGACTGCCTTAGAAATTTTTGGTTTTGGCTATGCAGAGGCTCAGATGTCTGCTCTTCAGTCTCAAGTCATGTCTGACTCTTTAGAACCTCAAGGACTATAGCATGACAGATTCCTCTGTTCTCCATTATATGCCAGAGTTTGCTCAAATTCATGGTCACTGAGTCGATGATGCTATCTAACCATCCCATCTTCTGCTTCCCCTTCTCCTTTTGCCTACAATCTTTCCCAGCATCAGGATCTTTTCCAGAGAGTCAGATTTTCACATCAGGTTGTCAAAGTATTGGAGTTTCAATTACAGCACCTTCAGGAGCTTCAAGGTCAGTTTTCATTCCAATCCCAAAGAAAGTCAATGCCAAAGAATGTTCAGTCTGCTGCACAGTTGCACTCATTTCACATGCTAGAAAGTAATGCTCAAAATTCTCCAAGATAGGCTTCAATGGTACATGAACTGACAACTTCCAGATGTTCAAGCTGGATTTAGAAAAGGCAGAGGAACCAGAGATCAAATTGCCAACATTCATTGGATCATAGAAAAAGCAAGAAAATTCCCTCTCTTCTACTGAAAAATTGACTTCAGCTTCACTTTACACTTAAGCCTTTGACTGTGTGCTTGTGCTTAGTCACTCAGTCATGTCTGACTCTTTGCAATCACATGGATTGTAGCCGGCCAGGCTCCTCTGTCCTTGGGGATTCTTCCAGGCAAGAATACCGGAGTGGGTTGCATGCCCTACTCCAGGGGATCTTCACCACCCAGAGATCAAACCCAGGTCTCTTGCATTGCAGGCAGACTCTTTACCATCTGAACCGCGAGGGGAGCCCATCACAGTAAACTGGAAAACTCTTAAAGAGAGAGAAATACCAGACTACCTTACCTACCTCCTGAGAAATCTGTGTGCAGGTCATGAAGCAACAGTTACAACCAGACATGAAACAACAGACTGGTTCAAAATTTGGAAAGGGGTATGTGAAGGGTGTATATTGTCACTCTGGTTATTTAACTTATATGCAGAGTACATCACGAGAAGTGTCAAGCTGGATGAGGCACAGTCGGAATCAAGATTGACAGGAGAAATATCAATAACCTCAGATATGCAGGTGACACTACCTGATGGCAAAAAGTAAAGAGGAACTAAAGAGCCTCTTGATGAAAGTGAAAGAAGAGAGTGAAAAAGCTGGCTTAAAACTCAAACTTCAAAAAAGAAATATCATGACATCCAGACTCATCACTTCAAGGTAAATAGTTGGGGAAATAATGGAAACAGTGAGAGACTTTATTTTTTGGGGCTCCAAAATCACTGCAGATGATGACTGCAGCCATGAAATTAAAAGACATTTACTCCTTGGCAGGAAAGTTATGACCAACCTAGACAATATGTTAAAAATCAGAAACATGACTTTGCTGACAGAGTTCCATATAGTTGAAGCTATGGTTTTTCCAGTAGTCATGTATAGATGTGAGAGTTGAACTATAAAGAAAGCTGAGTGCTGAAGAATTGATGCTTTTAATGGTGGTATTGGAGAAGACTCTTGAGAATCTTTTGGACTGCAAGGAGATCAAACCGGTCAATCCTAAGGAAATCAATCCTAAATATGCATTGTAAGGACTGATGTTGAAGCTGAAGCTCCAATACTCTGGCCACCTGATGTGAAGAACTGACTCATTAGAAAAAACCCTGATGCTGGGTAAGATTGAATGCAAGAGGAGAAGGGGACGACAGAGGATGGTTGGATGGCATAACTGACTCGATGGACATGAGTTTGAGTGAGATCCAAGAACTGGTGATGGACAGGGAGTCCTGGTGTGATGCAGTCCATGAAGTCGCAAATAGTTGGATACTACTGAGCAACTGAGCTGAACCAAACAACTAAGGCAACAGTTCTTCCAATGAATATTCAGTGTTGATTTCCTTTAAGATTGACTGGTTTGATAACCTTGCAGTCTAAGGGACTCTCAAGTATATTTTCCAGCACCACAGTTCCAAAGCATCAATTCTTCAGTGTTCAGCCTTCTTTATGGACTAACTCTCACATCAGCACATGACTACTGGCAAAACCACAGCTATGACTATATGGAATTTGTTAGCAAAGTGATGTCTCTGCTTTTTAAAACGCTGTCTAGCTTTGTCATCTAAGTGAAAGGTGTCCAACATTTGTACTTAGTACTGAACATGAAACTAACAAAAGGAAATGCATCCAGCATCAGTGCAGAAAGTGAGCCAAAGAAGAAAAAATTTAAAAACTAAAAGCTACCCACACTCAATGTTTTGGGTAAATTTTATTCTATGACTTAAAAAAAAAAAAAAATAAAGAAAACCTCTTATAGTCTCCTTGCATACTCTATTCTTTATTTATAGCACAAATTATGTGTGTATCTTTAATTTCTAACAGGAATTCTTTTATGATGCATAGACCACTCTAAATTGCTTTATCTGATAAATTTCACTTGGCCTCACTTTGGGCCCTGTTAATGTTCCATGTGCTTAGTCGCTCAGTTGTGTCTGACTCTTTGAGACTGCATGGACTGTAACCTGCCAGGTTCCTCTGTCCATGAGGGTTCTCCCGGCAAGAATACTGGAGTGGGTTGCCATGCCCACCTTCAGGGGATCTTCCCAACCTAGGGATCGAACTCAAGTCTTCCACATTGCAGGTGGATTCTTTACCATCTGAGCCACCAGGGAAGTCCATGTTCCATGTTAGAATATAAAACAATAGCAAAACTAAAGAAAGCAAAAGCAAGGAAATGAAATAGTCATAGGCATTACGGTTGAGCCATCTATTAAGTAAAATCTTATTTCTTACAGTATTGTTTCTGACTATATAAACTTATATTGTGAAAGGCCAAAGATTACAGGTCTAGTATAAACAAAATTTTATGCACGGGAGTTAAGAAAATCCTGAAAACTATGATGTAATGGGCAATTCCTTTTTAATCACTACCTAATTACCATTTTGCCATGTAGAGAAGCACTAGAACTTCTGTTATATAGGCACAAAATTTAGCTGCTTTTTTTCCCACAGGAAA